>NC_134354.1:391706888-392306888 GCF_048569485.1 Anomaloglossus baeobatrachus | reverse complement strand
CAAAGACTGGAACGCACCTTTGGCAGCGCAGAAGCAATAGAGAAAGCCCTATTCAAGAGACTGCAGGACATCCCAAAGATGAACCTTAAAGAAGTCCACAAGCTTCAAGACCTAAGTGATCTGCTCATGGAGCTGGAGCTTGCTAAAAGAGATCCTCGTCTGTCTGGGCTGTGCTACCTGGATACAGCCCATGGAGTGAACCCAATCGTGGTGAAGCTGCCATACAGTCTGCAGGAGAAATAGGCAACGTCAGTCTCAAGGTACAAAAGAGTGCAAGACATCACCTTTCCCCCATTTATTCACTTCTGCAAGTTCATCGATGAGCAGGCCCAGATGAGGAACGACCCCAGCCTCGACTTCCTAGAGTTCAACACTTCGGCAGCTGCAACATCATCATCATCAAGGTATGAAGGTGCCATACACAAACGCAGAGACATTAAGAACATTGTGAGTGTCAGGAAGACTGAGCTACCATCACCTGCAGCACCCACAGATAAACAGTACACCATCTCATCACGAGATAAGTCTTTCAATCGAGACTGTCCCATCCATAAAAAAACACATTCACTAAACAAGTGCAGAGGGTTTAGATCTAAAACCCTACAGGAGCGTAAGAAAGTCCTCACAGAGCTTGGGATCTGTTTCAAATGCTGCGCATCACTTGAGCACATGGCCAAGGACTGTAAATCCATCTTCAAGTGTGAGGAGCGTCATAGCAAAAAACACGTTTCAGCCATGCACCCAAACCAGCTAGCTAGAGACACACCGGCTGCAGTCACCACCACTCCCACTCCAAGTCAAGGCGGGGAGTCCAAGAATCAGACTGACACCACCACAGCCGTCTCCTGCTCATGCTCAGAGGTATGTGGAGAGGGCCAAATGCAGAAATGTTGTGCCCGAATATGCCTCATCAAGGTTTATCCCGAGGGACATCCAGAAAAGGTAATGAAGGTGTATGCCATCATAGTCGACCAAAGCAACCGATCCCTGGCAGGAACCAAATTCTTTGAAGCCTTCGAAATTAATGGACCATCAGAACCCTACACCTTGAACACCTGCTCGGGTCGCATAGAGACTAGCGGCAGAAGAGCCCAGGGATTCATTGCTTCTCCTATCAATGGGAAGACTGAAATACCTCTACCAACGCTCGTTGAATGTGACCAAATACCCAGCCACAGGAATGAAATTCCTACCCCAAAAGCTGCATTTCATCAACCACACCTAAGACACCTCGCTAGTGTTATCCCACCTTTCGACAATAACGCAGAGATTCTACTCCTGCTCTGCAGAGACAATCTAAGGGTACACAAGGTGCGACAACAGTGTAATGGGCCTGACTATGCACCATACGCCCAGAGACTGGACTTGGGATGGGTAGTCATAGGAAATGTGTGCGATGATCGATCAGAAATTGATTCCTTAAAGACTTACATGCATGGAGATGGGCGCACAACCTGCCTAAAGCCATGTCCTCATCACTATGGAGTGAAAGAGAAGTCTCCAGACACAATACAGCTACCTGACATCGCTTCTTCTCTGCATATCGACAACTTGGGAAGATCAGTCTTTCACACAACCAAGGACGACGATAAAGTAGCCTTGTCAGTAGAGGACAGAGAATTCATCGGAAAAATGGACTGTGAGTTTTCTAAAGACAACACCAACCACTCTCCATTACCCTTCCGATCTACCAGGGTAAGAATCCCAAACAACCGAGATCAAGCTCAGACTAGGTGTAACTCTCTTCAGCGTTCCATGAACAGCAAGCCTGAAATGAGAGAACACAGCGTCACCTTTATGGACAAGGAAGTCTGCAACAACCTAGCAGAACCTGTACCAACCAAACTGAATCCTGCAGATCACGCAACTAGACCTATGTCTATAAGTTCTTTTGCTAACTCTTCTTGGCTTACAGGTCTAGAGTTCCTGCTGAGACAATCAGAAGAAGGTGTCCAGGAAGTCTTCAGCATCCTAGATCCAGACAATGATCCAGATGTCCAAGCTGAAGTCAATACCCTGGCCACCAGTGCAGAAAAAACTTCCAACCTCGGTTGCCAACGTTTTGACCATTTCTCCAGCTGGATGAGGCTCGTCAGGACTGTCGCTAAGTTAGTGCATATCGCCAGATGCTGTCGTACTGACCTTAAAAACAAAGACTGTCATCGCTGGCATGTCTGCCACAAACCCCTTTCTGCTGAGGACATCTCCCATAGCGAGTCCCTCATAATACGCCACCTCCAACAGAGTGAATTTGCCATAGAATGGAAGCGTTTACACAACAAACAGCAGATTCCATTAAGATGCCCTCTCGCCAATTTAAACCCAGTTATCGACAGTTTCGGCTTACTGAGAGTTGGTGGTCATTTGAACCAGGCTCATCTTGGAGTTTCAGAACAAAATCCTCTTATCATTCCCAACAAACACCATGTTACAGTCTTGCTGATCCGACACCACCATGAAAAGACTGAACACCAAGGCAGGCAAATTACAGAGGGTGGTTTTTTACGGTCTGCAGGCCTCTGGATTATTGGGATGAAGAGACGTGTAGCACAAATACTACACGATTGTGTGCACTGTCGTAAAGCGAGAGGAAAACAACTGTACCAACAAATGGCTGACCTGCCTACAGACAGACTTTCTACAGAGCCACCTTTCACCTATGTGGGCCTAGACGTTTTCGGACCATGGATGGTGTCCACACGTAGAACTCGTGGCAGCCAAGCAAACAGTAAGCGGTGGGCTGTGTTATTCACCTCTATGAGTGTTCGAGCCGTTCACATTGAGGTGTTAGAGTCCATGGATACCTCCAGCCTAATCAATGCCTTGAGAAGGTTCCTTGCCATCAGAGGACCAGTGAAACAGCTGAGGTCTGACCGTGGAAGCAACTTCATCGGTGCATGTAGAGAACTGAACATCGACACCAAGCCTATCAACGATCAGCTGGCAGAGAAAGGTTGCACCTGGATCTTCAATCCCCCTCACAGTTCTCACATTGGAGGCTCCTGGGAGAGGATGATCAGGATTTCACGCAACATCTTGAACTTCATGCTAATGGACGTCAATTCCTCAAGACTCACACATGAGACTCTAGTCACTCTTTTAGCTGACGTCTCACCCATTATCAATTCAAGACCCCTTGTGCCGGTGACCATGGATCCAAAAACACCAACCATATTGACTCCTACTATTCTTATTACCCAAAAAACTGACAACGTGGTAATGCCCAGCGGAGAGTTCACCCACGCGAACACTTATCAAAAACACTGGAAACGGGTTCAATACTTGGCTGACTACTTCTGGAACTGATGGAGGAAGGAATACCTCACCATTCTTCAAGGAAGAAAGAAGTGGCGACATCCCAAGCCGAACCTCAAGGAAGGAGACCTAGTCCTCATGAAAGACCAGACCACAGAAAGGACTGACTGGCCTATGGGACTGATTACTAGGATGCTGCCTAGTCAGGACGGCAATATTCGGAAGCTGGAGCTAAAGGTCATCAGGAAAGGTGAGACGAAGACCTTTGCAAGGCCAATCCACGAACTTGTTCTGCTTTTGCCCATAGAGAGCATCCCTACAGGATGAACGCTACCGGACCTGAAATTTGAGCCATCCGTCTTGTTTTGGACTCAATTGAGCTTGTTTTTGCATTTAAAGTGCCTTTCCTTTCAGGTTGTATTATGGACTCAATAGGGAAGTCCCCAAAGTAAATTTCAGACGGGGAGTGTGCTGTTTCTATTTGTTTTAGTTAAAACTGTTATTTAATGTTTTTCATGCTTGTCTCTGCTGCCATCTACTGGTCAGACCTTTCGGCTCCTCTGTTTCTTTTGTCCAGCCCATGGGAGTGTCTGCTGATGCTGTTACCTCACTTCCTGGCATATTCAGTTCAGCCAGAGTTTTGTGAGAATCACATCCCTTATTGGAGCTGCTAGAAGCAAAGTCTTCTGACCTTAGTGGCTTCAGAATCAAGCATCACAAGAGAACCACAATGCCAGGTACTTGGATTACTGTACTCTGCATGTCCTAACCTTTGGAGAAAATAAACCACCATTGTTTCATCTCAGCATGTGCATGTTTAACTCTGGAGCGCTCTGGTCCTGTCTGCCTCACCTAAAGGAAAAACAAAGGTAAGATTCTCACATCTCACAACTACGCGCCTTCAATCGCCTTTAAGTGGGGACAGAACAGTGAGCAGTCAAATAACATAAAAATGTACAGTTTTTTCTCTTTAATGAAGAAACTGAAGAGTTGTTGATTATTCATCCATATTATGATTGATCATGTGTAGATGGTGATTAGCAAAAAAACCCTCAAAATACTAGAAAAATAAAAAAAGAGGAAAGAAAACATAGTTACATAGGTTGAAAAAAAGACCTACGTCCATCTAGTTAAAACTTCCTCCATCAATTATATATTTTGTCACTAAATCATTAATAACCAACAATGAAGTGTGTACTGAGGAAATCATCCAGCCTTTTTTAAAAGTTGTTATAGTGTCTCCCATTACTACCTCTTGTGGTAGGGCATTCCACAGTCTGACTGCTCTAACTGTAAAGAACCCTTTCCTATTCAGCTGCCGGAATCGCTTTTCTTCCACTCGCAGTGAATGCCCCCTGGTCCTTAGTACTGTCTTTGGAAGAAATAAGTCACGTGCTAGTCCTTTATATTGACCACACATGTACTGTATTTATACAAATAAATGAAATCTCCTCTGAGACGTCTTTTTTCTAAGCTAAACAAATCCAACTTTTTCAACCGCTCATCATATGGGAGGCCTTCCATTCCTTGCAATAATCTATTTGCCAGTCTTTGAACTGACTCTAGCTACTTAAAATCCTTTTCAAAATGTTGAGCCCAAAACTGAATCTCATATTCCAGATGTGGCCTTACAAGTGATTTATAGAGGGGTAATAATACATGGGGATCGCAAGATCTAATCTCACTTTTTCTACACCCTAAAAACTTGTTTGCTTTTGCAGCTGCTTCTTGACGTTCAGTGCTACTGCTCAGCTTACTTGTAACCAAAATCATCAAGTCTTTCTCCTGTTCTGTAGTCCCGAGTTTACTTCCATTTAATGTATATCCAGCTATGGAATTACTGCATCCAAGGTACATTACTTTACATTTATCAACATTAAATCTCATTTGCCAAGTGTTTGCCCATTCAGACATCTTATCCAGATCTTTTTGTAATATTGTACTATCCAGGTCTATATTTAATATCCTACATAGTTTGGTATTGTCAACTAAGGGTGGCTTTACACGCTGCGACATCGCTAGCCGATGCTAGTGATGGCGAGCGTGATAGCACCCGCCCCTATCATTATGCTGATATGTGAAGATTGCTGCCGTAGCGAACATTATCGCTAGGCAGCGTCACACGTACTTACCTGCTCGGCGTCGTCGCTGTGACTGGCGAACCGCCTCCTTTCTAAGGGGGGCGGTTCGCTCGGCGTCACAGCGACGTCATTAAGCGCCCGCCCAATCAAAGCGGAGGGGCCGAGATGAACGGGACGAACATCCCGCCCACCTTCTTCCTTCCTCATTGCTGGCATGTGGCAGGTAAGGAGAGGTTCCTCATTCCTGCGACGTCACACATAGCGATGTGTGCTGCCGCAGGGACGAGGATCAACTTCACCCAAGCGACAGCAGCGATAATTGGGAGAGGACCCCCATGTCAACGAGGAGCGATTTTGGACATTTTTGCAACGATCCAAAATCGCTTCTAGGAGTCAGACCCAACAAGATCGCTACAGCGGCCGGATGTGCGTCATAAAATCCGTGACCCCAACGAGATCGCTGTAGCGATCTCGTAGCGTGTAAAGCCCGCTTAAGACTGACATTTTACTATCAATCCCATCCTCAAGGTCATTAATAAAGATATTAAAAAGAATCGGTCCTAGCACAGATCCCTGTGGTACCCCACTGCTGACTTTAGCCCAATTAGAGAATATACCATTTATGACTACTCTTTGTTTCCTATCTTTAGCCAATTCCCTACCCATCTGCTTATAGTTTCCTCTGGTCCCTGCTTCTGGAGCTTTATTACAAGACTATTATGCAGCACAGTATCAAATGCCTTTACAAAGTCCAAATAAATCACATCAGCTGCATTACCAATATCCAGATTTGCACTTTTCTCCTCATAGAAACCCAACATGTTGATTAGACACGACTTATCTTTCATGAAACCATGCTGGTTATTAATTATTATATTGTTCTCTCTAATATATCATTGCATGTCATCTCTCATGCCCTCAAAATCTTTGCAAACCACTGATGTCAGACTCACCGGACGATAGTTGCCTGGATCCACCCTCTTACCTTTCTTAAAGGGAACCTGTCACTAGAATTTTCGATATGAAACTAAAAGAATCCACTTCTGCAGCTCCTGGGCTGCATTCTAGAAAGGTTCATCTTGCTACTGGCCCAGCTGTCTGTTACGTCACCGCCGGAGTCTGCTCCAGCGACTTCTGCTCCGATCGGCAGGCGACGCCGTGTTCCTGCCGTGGATGGTGCTGGTGATGGGAGAGAAGTCGATGCCAGCGGCACCAGTGGGCGCAGGCTCCGATCATCCACTGGGCTGGGTTAGCTTGGGATCTGCAGTACCGCTGGCTGACTGTGGGTGGCATGTGTCTTCCAGCTGAAGTTGCCAGCGTTCAGCTACAGCCAATGGGAAGACACCACACCCTTCTTATTTCCCCTCCTGTCACATGATTACTGCCAGATATAGTTCTGATTTTCCTGGCTCCTGTTACGTCCTATTCTGTTTGGTGATTCCTGTGTGTTGACTTCTGCGTGTTTTGACTACCCTTCTGCTTACTGTTTTTCTACCTTGCTGCCCGACCGAGATCTGACCTCTGCTACGTTTACTGACTACGTCACTGACTGCCGATTCTGTCCCTGTTCCGCAATTCCTGGTTTGACCCTGCCTGACTACTACTCTCATCGGACTGCAACCTTCCACAGGTAGTGATCTCCAGTTCCCGGTGTAATTCCAAATCCCTGTATAGGGGTTAAACGGTTTCAGGGTTCTGGGGGTCCTACTTGATGAGTGGCTTCCCTCTAGCCTCCCCTTTACAGCCCATCTGGGTCTGTGGATCCAGGCAGCCGTTACACTTTCAGACCTAAATAAACACTTTATAAAATCTTACCTTTTGGTATGCTAATGAGCTTTGCTGGCCACGGGGGCGGGCTGTATTGAGTCCGTTATTTCCCTTCCTGCCACTGTTTGTCATCTCCCAGTGTTAATTTAACATAGATGAGGCCACCGCCCTCCTGTTACTCAGTGCTCCTGATGTCTCGCGCATGCCCAGTGGCACTATCGTGGGACTGAGCACTTTTCAAATTGCGAGCGCCAGTGATCTTATTGCGCAGGCGCGAGATTATGGGAGGGTACTTGGATGACACTGGTGATGACAATGTCATCACTAGCGTCATCCAAGTAGCCACCCATAAACTCGCGCCTGCGTAATAATAGCACTGGCGCTCGCGATTTGAAGTGTCCAGCGATAGTGCCACTGTGCATGCACAAGATTATGGTCAGCAGTACCAGAAGCTTCAGCATTGTGTGACGCCCCTGGACTATCAGGTCGTCACAGGGTACTGCACAAGCTGCCCTTCCGTGCAGTATTCCAGCTCCCTCTTGGATCTGGGTCCCTAACTAAATGGTGTTGCCTCCAACAGCAAATCAAATCTTAGCTACACCCTGCACCACACACACTAGACACACCAGTGGACGCCTTGAGTGGAATAGAGCCGCCCACCTGGGGGGTCAGGGAGGGGAGGTGAGGAGTGTGGTGAGTAGTGAGTTAATAAGTAGCCCTCAAGCTGTGAGGAGCTCAGAGGAAGTCGGGAGTGGTGACTCCTGAAGGAACTGTCTAGATTGCAGACGGTCGTCTAGGCCTAGAGAAGTCGGACCCCTGGTCGCAAAGGATTGTGGCGAGGTGCTCGAGGACGACAGCCGGCAGCCTAGCACTATCACCGGTCCGGGACCGAAGGCACGACAGGGTACACGGACCCTAAGTCGGGGAGTAGCTTCAGGCAACCCGATAATTCACCTGAGGAGAACGGAGCCTTTATGATCTGTTCCCACCCGCTCCAGAATCGGGGCATTAGTGTAATGAGGGGGATAGGACTTTACAATCCAAAACGGTCCAGAAAATCCCAAGTGTGAACCCTGAGAGCAAGCTCCCATACTTAGCCATAGTAGGGAGCGGGGCCCAGCTAGTTCCATGCTATCGGGCCATCAAGTTGAAGTCAAACTAAGTGCCAGGAGGCAGGTCACGGATCACCAGGCAGCACCATTGGGGACGGGACCCGGACGAGCTCCCCGCAGCGGTACTCAGAGACTTGGTTTACCCGGTTGTCAGTGCTTCTGAACTGAGTGAGTACAAGAGTGACCTCTGCACCCCACGGCACCCCTCACCCAGTCCGGGGGCATCCCCCTGTGACACCCTGGCCTATCAGGTCGTCACAGGACATTGTGCAATCTGCCTTTCTGCATGGTGTCCATCTCCGTCTTGGTTACAGCTCCCTGGCCTTTGGTGTTGCTAAGAACAAGCCAATCGAAATCCTAGAAACACTCTGCACCACACCCACCAATGGGTAGCCTGAAGGGAATAGGGCCACCTATTTGGGGGGTTGGTTTGGGAGGGTCAGGAGTGTCAGGAGTAGTCATTCGAGTGGTGACTCTCAAGAGGAGAGGTCACAAGTAGTTGGAGGAGGTTAGGAGCTGGGCTCCTCATTTACTAGGTGGCAGACGTTGGTCTGGGCCTTGTAGGAGCTGGAACCCCGGTCGCAGGGGATTGTGTCAAGGGGCACGGAACTGCCGAGCAGGGCAGCTGGTGGTCTTGAGCCATCTCCAGGCCAGGGCCAGGACACGGTGGGATACATGGACCCTAGGCCGGCAAGTAGCTTCAAGCATCCTGGTAATTTACCAGAAGAGGGCGAAGACTTCATGATTGTCCTCCACCCGCTCCAAAATCGGGGTACTAGCGCAACGAGTGGGAAAGGGCTTTCCCAATACAAAGTCCAGAAAATCCCAAGCGTGAACCCTGAGAGCAAGCTCACTCCATTAGCCACACGGGTGAGCGGGACCCGACTAGTTTTACACTACAGGGGCCAACCAGTAAAGAAAGTGCCAAGGAAAAGGTCACAGGCTAACAAGCAACACCATTGGGCACGGGATCCCAGCCTACTTCCTACCTGCTACAGCGGTGCTAAGAATTCCGGTTTACAAGTTGGCGGTGTCAGCGTTATTGGACTGAGTGAGTACGCAGTGACCCTTTCCTTCCCAACGGAGCTCCCCTTTCACCACTACCAAGCCCCGAGGCATTCTCCCCTTACCCACGGAGGGGTTAAACACCTAGCTGCCATACCATCGCCACCGGGAGCTCTCCACAGCAGCTGTGGTATTACACCTTACCACACACCGTGGGTGGCGTCACGAACTCTAACGACAAATCCCCTTGTAAATACCCCCCTTTTATTTCGGGTGTCCGCACGGCCCCTCCTGGGTCCGGGGACCCCTCGAGCCACCGCGGATCCGGATCCGAGCTGCAGCCCGGCTGCTGGCGCTGGGGCGGTAAACCTCGAAACTTCTGGCGTCACGAACAGGATACGAGCAGGACCCACTAACCTTGGTGACATGCGCCTTGAAGCCGAAAATCGCGAGTCAAAATTCCTCTTCCCGCTGATTCCGCCATTTTCCGCCATCTTTTCGCGCCAAAATGCCATCGTCCCCGAGAAAGCGCTCAAAGTCTAAGCCCTGCCCTTCGTCTTGCCTGTGAGGCCAGAACAGGAAGTTCCGCGCGAAAGAGTGCTGAGTGAAAACCGAGGGGGCGTGTGAAGATGTCAGCGCCGGATGATGGAAGTGTGGCGGCGCTGCCTCCACCTGACCAGGGTAACGCTGGTGCCGTGGACGCCGTTCCGGCTGCAGGAGCAGCAGCACCGGGACCCGAAGCGGTTGTTCAAATAATGCCGATAACCTTGCTGTATGTGCCGGGCGCTGCATGGCTTCCACAGTATGATGGCCGACCAGACGCGCTACAGGGATTCAAGAGGAAAATCTGCAAGGTCCTTGACATGTATGCCTTGAACAGATGGCAGCAGGCGTCGGTGGTGCTCGGGCAGTTGACTGGCGCTGCCCAATAGGAAGTGGAGACATGGACTGAAGCGGATCGGACATCTGTAGCTGCCATTTTCAGGAGACTGGGAGCTGCGTTTGAGACCCGCACTGAAGCGGAACTGAGAATGAGATTTTACAGCTGCAAGCAACGGCCCTAGGACAGCATCAGAGATTACGCTTTAAAGGCTGACTAACGATATTGGAGAGCCAGAAGGGAACAAGATGCTGGTGGAGCAGTTCTTGCAGGGCCTGGGGTCAGTGGAGGACCAAAAGCAGCTTCGGCTGTGGGTCCTAGAACATCCTGCTTTGGACTTTGCTATCTCCGCTCCCAACTTGGCAAGCCGGGACATCCCCGATGCAAGTGAAGCTCTCTGCCCTGGCAGTGCCGGAACCCGTTCCTGAAGTAACGTCCGGAACAAGCATATTGTCTACCCAAGTGCAACAATTAAGTAAAGATGTCGCCCGGATTCTAGAGGCAATGCAGCTCAAGTCCAAGACTACTTCATCAAGGGAGATCCAACTGGCTGACTGCCCTGAGGACGTCCCCTGGATGAGAAAGCGGACCGGGGCATACAGAGGAAGGAGCAGCAACCGGTATGGCCCACCGACCTGCTACAAGTGCAACAAGACCGGCCACTACGCAAGAAGCTGTCCTTTAAACGGGCAACTCCTGGGGCCAAGGGCCAATCCCCAGAAATAAATTGCCAAGTCCCCGCAGACTGGAGAGAGCGGTATGCAGGGGGATGGCCCATCATTTCCATCACCTTGGATGGGATTCCGACCTCTGCACTTCTTGATACCGGCTCCCAGGTAACAACTATTCCTTATATACTGTATAAGAAATTCTGGCTTGATGATGATCTGACACCACCGGACGACAGCCTGACCATCTATGCTGTCAAGGGGTTACCAGTGACTCAAATTGGGTTCAAGGAGGTGACCATTAAGGTGGCCCAGGTAGAATTGTCGAGGAAAGGCCTCATAGTAGTCCAAAATGACCCAAGTGATTGGAACCCGAAGATCATTTTAGGTACAAATGTCATTGAGAATTGTATGGGGGAAGTACTGTTTTTGCTTCAACATCTGTCTGAGACTGCAGGAGCGGGGCAGCAGAGAGTCCTTCAACGTTAGATCCGAACCCTCCTGCAGCGGCAACAGGTAAATCTCTCTGGAGGAGAGATAGGTGGTGTACGGGTAATGGATGTAGCCCCTCTGATAGTGCCCCCACGAAGCGAGATGTTGATATGGTGCAGGGCAGCTGTAGGATCCCGGGGACAGGATTACCAGGCAGTGGTAAAGCCCCTAACCTCAGAGCTTTGGCCCACCATGTTCACGACCAGGGGGTAGTTGATGTCCAGAAGGGGAGAGTGCCTGTGCGAGTACTAAACTGTGGGAAGGAGGAAGTTACACTGCCCAGATATGCCACCATAGCCAAGCTGTTCACAGTAAATGCAGATGACATCCATGCAACAGGCTCTTCAGACAAACCTAGCCAGTTTCCTAGGGCTAGCCCTCAAAGCCGGTAGAGAAGTGGTGTCAGGAGTTACACGTGGGCACCGACTCTACACCTACACATCACAAATAAGGGGTCTACAGGGTTGTCAGGGAGTACGAGCAGGTCTTTAGCAAACACCTATTGGACTTTGGGCGGATTAATGGGGTACAACATCACATACCCACAGGCACTCACCCACCTATCAAAGAGAGGTATAGACCCATACCACCTGCCCATTACCAATGTGCTAAAGATATGCTTAGGAGCATGAAAGAAGCTGGAGTGATCCGTGATAGCTGCAGTCCCAGGGCCGCCCCACTGGTACTGGTAAGGAAGAAGGATGGAACAATGAGGATGTGTATAGACTACCGACAGATTAACAAAATCACACACAAAGACACCTACCCTCTGCCCCAAATTGAACAATCGCTGGCTGCTTTGAAGTCTGCTACTTACTTTTCCACCCTTGAACTCACCAGCGGATACTGGCAGGTGGCAGTCACCGAGGAGGACTGGGAGAAGACTGCGTTCGCTACTCCGATGGGTCTATGTGAGTTTAATAGCATGCCATTTGGGCTGTGTAATGCACCAGGGACGTTCCAAAGGTTGATGGAGTGTTGCCTAGGCCACTGCAACTTTGAGACCGTTTTGTTGTATCTGGACGACGTCATCATCTACTCCAAGACCTATAAAGCACACCTGGAGCACCTGGCTGAGGTGTTTGACGCTCTATCCAAATACAGAATGAAGCTCAAGCCATCCAAGTGCCACTTACTGAAAACAAAGGTGCAGTACTTAGGGCATGTGGTAAGTGCTGAAGGCATGGCACTGGACCCCGAAAAGATCACAGCCATACAGAATTGGCCGCGGCCCACTACCGTCAGGGAAGTGCGGCAGTTCCTGGGCCTGATGGGGTACTACCGGAGGTTCGTCAAGAGGTACACCCAAATGGCAGCCCCCTTGCAGGACCTTCTGGTGTGTCAGACTGGACACGGCAAATCTTCAGGGCCCCTATTCAAATGGGGCCAGTAACAAGAAGACTCCTTTGAACGGATGAAGTCTGTCCTGACCGGGGACGAAATCCTGGCTTATCCCGATTACGGTCTCCCGTTCGTGTTGTATACGGATGCCAGTAATGTGGGATTGGGAGCCATCTTGTCACAGGTGCAGAAGGGCAAGGAGAATGTGATCGCCTATGTCAGCCGGAAGTTGAGACCTACAGAGAGGAACCCAGAAAATTACAGCTCCTTCAAGTTGGAGTTTCTGGTACTCGTCTGGGCTGCGACAGAAAGATTCAAGCACTACCTTGCTGCCGCCAAGTTCACGGTGTACACAGACAATAATCCATTGACTCACTTGGATACGGTGATGCTGTGAGCCCTGGAGCAACGATGGGTCGCACGGTTAGCCAATTATGATTTTGTTATCAAATACAGGGCTGGCCGTAAGAACACTAACGCAGATGCACTGTCCAGGATGCCCCATTTGTTCAATGATGGGAGGGATGAAGATGACCTGGAAGAAGTGGAGCTACCTTTGTTCCATCAGCCCCTGCCCGAAGAGCGGTCCAGATCCAGTGTTCACCAGCAGGAGATGATCTGTAACCCGTTGCCTCATCACGGCTGGCAAGAAGCCCAGGATCGGGACCCTGCGGTCAAATTAGTTAAAGTGTTGCTGGCCAGAGCTGATGCCCGTCTTGGACCAGGCGCCCCAGAGGAGGCCAGAAAATTGTGGCAAGACCAAAGTCGGCTTTATCTGCACCAAGGCAAGCTAGGCAGGAGCTTGACCAACCCCAAGACTCACGAAAGAATCTGCCAGATCGTGGTTCCTAAGTTGTACGTCCCAGTGGTGCTGGAAGCATATCATGATGGAGCGGGGCACTTTGGGTGGAAGAAGCTAGAGTTTTTGCTAAGGAGTCGCTTCTACTGGACAGGGATGAGAGACTCCATAGAGGCCTGAATTATGGCCCCTGTGCCTTGAGGAGGCAAGATGGCACTAGTCAACGAGCACCACTTCAGCCAATTGTCACCCAGCAGCCCCTGGAGATCGTGGCTCTGGACCATATCAAGCTAACCCCCAGCCGAAGTGGGTACAGGTATGCACTCACGATGGTTGACCACTACTCACGGTTCTTGGTGGTGGTGCCTGTTAAAGATTTGACTGTCAGTACTGCGGCAAAAGCGTTCCAGGCCCACTTCTGTAGGCCACATGGGTATCCCGACCGAGTTCTTATGGATCAGGGCCCTGCATTTGAAGCTGAGATCTTTCAGGCGTTCTGCAGTCTGTATGGTTGCAAAAGGAACCGCACTACACCCTACCATGTGCAGACTAATGGGATGTGTGAGAAGATGAACCACCTGGTGATCAATCTGCTGAAAACCCTTCCCCTGAAAGAGCAAAACTAGTGGCCTGAAAAACTGCCAGACCTGGTAGACATCTACAACATCCCGGTGAGATCCACCAAGTGTACCCCAGCCTACCTGATGAGAGATCGACCGGGAAGACTCCCAGTGGACTTGGAGATGGAGGTTGAATTGCCTGAAGCCTGCGCACCCGGAGAAGATTGGGACTCACTTCGCCAAGCTCAGTACAAGCAGATTCAGAAGTGCGTTGAGGAAAGTTTGAATCAAACCCGGGAACAGCAAGAAAGGAACTTTAACAAACAAGCGAAAGCCGCTCCCTTCGCCCCTGGTGAAATCGTGTTAAAGAGAAAGAGCAAGCAACACGAGTTGGATGACCAGTGGGAGAAGGAGCAACATATAATACAGCCATCCAACTTTGACAATCAAAAGACCTGCTTGATCAGCAAGGATCACGGGAGAACCACGGCTACAGTATCTCGGGATCATTTGGAAAGGTGCCCAGAACTCTTAAGAAAGACGGAAGAACCTCAGCCCCAGCCTCAAGTGGTGGAAGGAAGGAAGAGAGTGATTCACACCATTCTTGGTGATTTTCCGGAAAATTGGCCTATGCAGAATGGAGCAGTAATAGTCCCTGTGTTAACATTCCCACAACCCGTGGAAGAACTAGAACAGGAGAGGCTTACTGACACTGCACCCACTCCAGCACCAAGAGTAGCACCTGTCCCCTTGCCACGCACACGTAGGGTCTTGCCAGTTCCACCCAGCACTGAGGGTAAGGAACCTGCAGGGAATGTAGCCATGTCATCAGAAGGGGATGAGGGTCCAGCATTAAGGAGATCAACTCGTGCAAACTTTGGTCAACCTCCATGGAGGTACAGAGTGTTGAAAAATGTTATAATACCAGTAGTTTTGCGATGCCATAGAACTGTTAGGTATCGGTGTTTTCGGTTATTATTTTCCACAGTTTGTTGTTTTTCATGTAGAGATGTTAGCAATTGAATGCTTGAGTAACCAATTACAAATGAACAAAGAAGTTACCTGATTAACAACCAGATTCCTTTACAGAGTGTACACCCGGTACATGGACTCCGTTGTGTTATATCTTTAAATATGGACCATGGTCATAGGACTGGCGTGACCAACACAAACTTGTGTATTGTATATAGTTGCACCTCCTGTGCCAACCAGAGTCGTCTAAAACCACACCCGGGACCTTAACCTGGTCACGGACCCGCGGATAGGTTTCCAGGGGGTCAGGTTGTTTAGGTGGCGGGTTATTGGGATCCGGGACATTGGGACTGGACTGTCGCAAGAAGGGGCTGCAACGGAGCAGGTTGAGCCTCCCTTACCACAAAAACTGGTAGTGTCCCACCATTGGGCGATGAACTCTCTATAGTTAAGTAATATTTAAGAAAAGTGCCTCCCCTGCAAGGGATGAAAATTGCAAATAAAAATATTAACCTGTTTTCCACCTTTTTTCTACAGTTAAAAAAAAATAAAATAAAATAAACGTCTGGTGTCCTGTAGCTCGGGGACGAGCTACGTTTAACTTAGGCCAGGGCGTCACATTCCCCCTATCAGGTCGTCACAGGACATTGTGCAATTTGACCTTCTGCATGGTGTCCATCTCCTCCTTGGTTATGGGTCCCTGACCTTTGGTGTTGCTAAGAACAAGCCAATCGAAATCCTAGAAACACTCTGCACTACACCCACCAGACACACCAATGGGTAGCCTGAAGGGAATAGGGCCGCCTATTTGGGGGGTTGGTTTGAGAGGGTCAGGAGTGTCAGGAGTAGTCAGTCGAGTGGTGACTCTCGAGAGGAGAGGTCACAAGTAGTTGGAGGAGGTTAGGAGCTGGGCTCCTCAGTTACTAGGTGGCAGACGTTGGTCTGGACCTGGTAGGAGCTGCAACCCCGGTCGCAGGGGATCGTGTCAAAGGGCACGGAACTGCCAAACAGGGCAGCTGGTGGCCTTGAGCCATCTCCGGGCAGGGGCAAGGTCACGGAGGGTACGTGGACCCTAGGCCGGGAAGTAGCTTCAAGCGTCCTGGTAATTTACCTGATGAGGGCGAAGACTTCATGATTCGTCCTCCACCTGCTCCAAAATCGGGGTACTAGCGCAACGAGTGGGATAGGACTTTCCCAATACATAGTCCAGAAAATCCCAAGCGTGAACCCTGAGAGCAAGCTCACTCCGTTAGCCACATGGGTGAGCGAGACCCGACTAGTTTTACACTACAGGGGCCAATCAGTAAAGAAAGTGCCAAGGAAAAGGTCACAGGCTAACAAGCAACACCATCGGGCACGGGATCCCAGCGTACTCCCTCCCTGCTACAGCGGTGCTAAGAATTCCGGTTTACAAGTTGTCGGTGTCAGCGTTATTGGACTGAGTGAGTACACAGTGACCCTTTCCTTCCCAATGGAGCCCCCTTCTCACCACTACCAAGCCCCGGGGCATTCTACCCCTACCCACAGAGCGGTTAAACACCTAGCTGCCATAGTATCGCCACCGGGCACTCTCCCCAGCAGCTGTGGTATTACACCTTACCATACACCGTGGGTGGCGTCACGAACTCTAACGACAAAACCCCTTGTAAATACCCCCCTTTTATTTCGGGTGTCCATGCGGCCCCCTCCCGGGTCCGGGGACCCCTCGAGCCACCCCGGATCCGGATCCAAGCAGCAGCCCGGCTGCTGGCGCTGGGGCGGTACACCCCTACCTGTGGAGGGTTACAACACCTTGCTGCCCCACTTCATCACTCTGGGTACTCCCAACGGCAGCGGCGGTACTCCCCAAATTACCATACACCACGGTTGGCGTCACGAACTACATACCAACTCCCCTGTAAATATCCCCCTTATATTTGAGTGGCCGCACGACCCCCGGGTACAGAGACCCTCGAGCAACAGTGAAGCCGGATCCGAGCAGCTCGGCAGCTTCCACGGGGGCGGCACAATTGTACCTCTGCCTTTTAGAACAACAGTCAGCTTTGTTAAAATGACCTTGTTCTAACACATTTTCTGTATTTTCACTTGTAAATATAGGGGGGTTTTCTCTATTGGTTGTAGAGCGTCCATTAAGTCTTCATTCAAAAAAGCTCCTGCTACAGCTTATACTTGTCGTATGTTTTTTTTTTCAAGATCAAGCCTCTGGATTGTACATATGTTCACAAATTTACATTTGAAAATATATAAATTTAGGTAATTATGAGGTTTTGAATAGCTCTCAAGTGGTTTATGAATGTCCAACAGAAAGACATGGGGCATTTTATTAATCTATTGACTGAAGGCATTCATTACTCTCTTTAATCTTAGCCATCTTCACCACAAGTGCATATAATAGAACTGCATTGTTTTCAATTTCTCACAAAGAATGGGCCTCTCTGCTCCCTATATTTTCCTTCCTGCCTTCAGGAGCACTACACATGCTGTAGAAATGATTGACGTATTTAATAGAAGGCGGTGGGTGTAATGGAATGTGGCTGGAATCCAGACTCGCACAACACACACTACTGATACTGCTAGACCCAACTGTAGAGACTCAAGGGGGGGGGCTTTCGCCGCAAAGCTGCACTTGCGTGCAAACTGACATTATCGTTGGCTTCAGTCGTAAGACTTTGTCAGTATGCTTCATGGAGAAGCGCTCAGAGGATGAAAAGCTAATGTTTGGCGCTAAAGACCATAGCTTGCTGACCTATGGGTTGGATTTTATACAGCAATGTACAGGATTTGTATAGACTGCATTGTAGACTGCACTTTTGCCTACTTAGTCCAATGTAACTACATGTTTAAATCTGATAATGCTACCACACACAATATGATACAGATATACAGTATGTTATGCATACTAAATGTGATGTGAAAAAATATTTCTATTGCTATTAATTTGATAAAGGTAACTAGATTTTCAAAAGTATTGAATTTTTCGACATTTGTAGCTAAAATAAAGCATGTGCCAGATAATAACAATAATAGCAATTATAATAACAATCATCACTATCATCACTATTAATTATTATTTATAAAGAACCAACCTTTTCTGAACACTAAGAATCAGAGTCTAGTGTTGGCTATAGATGAGCGAACTCGTGGCTATTCGGGTTTGCCTAACTCGTACAGGCTGATAAAAAAGTTCAATTTGGGAACCAAGCTTAACCCAAGCGTGACTCAAGACAACAAACCCCATACAAGTCAATCTTGACAAGAAATTCTGTGCAGTAAAATGGTCATATTTAGGGTTAGGGGGCTACAAAAGGAAGTTAAATTGGGGTAAGAGCAGGAAAGTTATACATACCGTCAGACTCTTGTCTGGGCCTGCTCATTAAGTTAAGTTTCATGAATGTTCACTGCTTCCCTCACCCACCCTCAGTGCCAGCATCTGTTATTGGTTGCAGACTGCTATACAAGCCCCCACCTGCTGTGTAGCCATCTGTGATTGGTTGCAGACCAGTTTGCTGTATAGTAGTGAAAAAAGAAATACTGTAATTTTTTTAAAAAATGGCATTGGCTCCCACCTTATTTTTGATATGTGTTAGTAAAAGAAATGGCTTTGAGCTGCAACCCCCAGTGGTCTACCTTTACCTAGCTAGTTATCAAAAAGACAGGGGATCCCAGACCGTTTTTTTTAATTATTTAAATAAATAATTTTAAAAAACGGCATGGTGTCCTGCCCATTTTTGCTAACCAACAAATGTAAAGCTGACAGCTGGGGGCTGAAATTATCAGGATGGGAAGAGCCATGGTTATTAGCCACTTTGAGGCTAAAAATACTAAATCGCAGCTGCCCAGAAGTGGCTCATCCATTAGATGCGCCAATTCTGGCACTTTACCCTGCTCATGACAATTGCCCTGGTGTGGTGGAAATCAGGTAGTATATTAGTTGAAGTCAGTTATGATTGATATGTCAAAAATCACAGTTGTCATCAAACCCTAGGTTAGTAATGGGGAGGTGTCTATTAAACACCCTCAATACTAACCTTTAAGTCAAAATTAAAAAAAACCACACACATAAAAATCCTTTATTTGAAATACAAACACACACCCCCTCTTTCACCTCTTTATTAACCATAAAAAACCGTTGACATGTCCGATTTAATCCACACGAGGTCCCACAACCATACCGGCTCTGCTACATACAGAGTCTGCAGTGATGGAAAATGCGACCAATCACTATAGCCTCTGGGACACACTGATGGCAACGGACTAGCCAGCTGTGAGAATTGGTGATGTCAGTAAGTTCACCGGAGGTCACAGCCAGACTCCCATGGTACCAAGTATGACCGCCGGTTAACCCACTGCCGGATTGCTGAACTACTGTGTGGCTGTGTCTTACATTCCAACAGTCCAGCAATCCGGCAGTGGGTTCAATTGAGTTCACTGAGGGCAGTGGAGGAGCCCCCAAGTCTGAACAGCGATGACCTAACTGGCGCATTGGCGGACTGTCAGATTGTAGGACACACTGGCACAGCAGTCTGGCAATTCGGCAGTTAGGTCATTGAAGTTCACATTGGGGTCTTACCATTGCCCACTGTGAACTCAGTTGAACTTGGTGTTGGATTGTCGGACTATCGGATTTTACGGCGCCTCAGCAGTTCAGCAATCTAGCAGCAGGTTCAACTGAGTTCACTGAGGGCAGCGGCAAGCCCCCAGTGTGAACTCTGGTAATCTGACTGCAGGATTATCGGATTGCAGGACAAAGTGGCACAGCAGTCTGGCAATTTGGCAGTCAGGTCCCTTGAGTTTACAATGGTGGCTCGCTGCTGTCATCTGTGAGCTCAGTTGAACCCCCTGACAGATTGCCGGACTTCTGTGGAGCTGTGTTCCACAATCTGGCAGTACGGCAGTCAATCCAGCAGCGAGTTCAACTGAGTTCACTGATGGCAACGGGGGAGCCCTTCTTTGAGAATCGGTGACGTCAGTGAGATCACAGCTGGGCTCCCATGGTTCTAAGGGGTGCTTCACACACAGCGAGCTCACTGCCGAGATCGCTGCTGAGTCACGCTTTTTGTGACGCAGCAGTGACCTCATTATCGATCTCGCTGTGTGTGACAATGAGCAGCGATCTGGCCCCTGCTGCGAGATCGCTGCTCGTTACACACAGCCCTGGTTCGTTTTCTTCAAAGGCGCTCTCCCGCTGTGACACACAGATCGCTGTGTGTGACAGCGAGAGAGCAACAAATGAAGCGAGCAGGGAGCAGGAGCTGGCGTCTGACAGCTGAGGTAAGCTTGTAACCAAGATAAACATCGGGTAACCAAGGTGGTTACCCGATATTTACCTTAGTTACCAGCCTCTGCAGCTCTCACGCTGCCTGTGCTGCCGGCTCCGGCTCTCTGCACATGTAGCTGCTGTACACATCGGGTTAATTAACCCGATGTGTACAGCAGCTAGGAGAGCAAGGAGCCAGCGCTAAGCAGTGTGCGCGGCTCCCTGCTCTCTGCACATGTAGCTGCATTACATATCGGGTTAATTAACCCGATGTGTACTGTAGCTAGGAGAGCAAGGAGCCAGCGCTCAGTGTGCGCGGCTCCCTGCTCCCTGCACACACAGCTAAGCGGTGTGCGCTGGTAACTAATGTAAACATCGGGTAACCATACCCGATGTTTACCTTAGTTACCAGTCTCCGCAGCTTCCAGACGGCGGCTCAGTTCAAGCGCAGCGTCGCTTGCACATCGCTGCTGGCTGGGGGCTGTTCACTGGTCGCTGGTGAGATCTGCCTGTTTGACAGCTCACCAGCGACCATGTAGCGATGCAGCAGCGATCCTGACCAGGTCAGATCGCTGGTCGGATCGCTGCTCCATCGCTAAGTGTGAAGGTACCCTAAGTGTGAAGGTACCCTAAGTGTGACTGCCAGTGTGACAATGGTTCCACAGTAGTCTGGCAATCCGGCAGTCAGGTCACCAGAGTTCACACTCAGGGGCTCCCCCACTGCTATCAGTAAACTAAGTTGAACCCACTGCCAGATTGCCAGACTGCACAGTAGCCCGGCAATCTGGCAGTGAGTTCCACTGAGTTAACGAAGATAAACTCCGGTGCATTGACTGCTGAATTGCCGAATTGCAGTGCCACTGTGTCCTGCAATCTAGCAGTACAGCAATCCAGCAGCAGGTTCACCGGCAGTCATATTTGGTACTGTGAGAGCTCAGCTATGACCTCTGGTGAATTCACTGACATAATCACTTCTCACAGCCGGATTCCCCACTGCCGTCAGTGTGTCACAAAGTCTGTAGTGATCAGTCGCATTTTCCATCAATGCAGATACCGGATGTAGCAGGGCCGAGGATCATCATCGGATGTCGTATGGATTACATTGGTCCTGAATGGGGTGTTTTGGGGGTTAATAACGGGGTTGAAAGGAAGTGTGTGTGTGTGTGTGTGTGTGTGTGTTTATTTGAAATTAAAAATTGTTTGGTGTTTGTGTTTATTTATTTTGACTTACAGGTTAGTAATGAGGGTGTCCACTTCTGGGGCGGCTGTGGGCTAGTATTTTTAGACTGGGAGGGGCCAATAACCATGGCTTTGCCAACCTGATAATACCAGCACCCATCTGTCAGCTTTACCATGGCTGGTTATCAAAAATGAGTGGGAACCCACTGTCTCATGACAGTGTGACCTGCTCGGGGGAGACCCCAGGTGATTCTGGTGTCAGAAGGTCACAGCGCCTTTCCGCTGGCAGGTTCACTACTGTTACTTGATAACATCTCCTTGCTAGTGGTGCTGTAAGGGTTAAGCACCTTTTCTTGCCTGGCTGCTGGCTGTAGTTTACAATCTCAGGTGGGGCTCTTTGGGATCACCCCCGCTCACTATTTAAGTCATGTGATCTGATCAGTTGATGCCTGTGATTGAAAGTGAATCCCTTATTTCTATTTGGTCCACTTTGGAAGGAGTCATCTCTGGAAAAGTCTGTTGTGTTGTCTGAAGCAGTGGTGTTTACGGCACTGAAGCCTGGAGTGTTTTTCATTTTCATGTCTATTTCCCATGTCTGTTTTCCAACCCTTTTGTTTCTGTATTGTATTAGCGAGACTTGTGATCTCATTGACAAACCCTAACAGGAACCAAACGTACAGGTGTTTGGGTCCGAGACCCACCTGGACTTTTGCACAGTTTACAGTTAAGGGTGCTTTACACGCTGCGTCATCGCTAGCGATCTCGTTAACGATGTAACACGCCAGATCGCACATACGATTTGCCAAGATCGCACATGTGACCAATGCTTTAAAAAAAAAAAAAAAAATGACCTATGTGCGATCTCGGCAAATCTTATCTGCGATCTGGCCGTTTCACATCGCTAACGAGATCGCTAGCGATGTCGCAGTGTGTAAAGCACCCTTTAGGGTTCGCTCATCCCTAGTGTTGGCATTCTGGGTTTCCTTAGTGCAGGAGTAGAAAGCCTATATATGATTGTATAGCAAAAAAGTTCTCCACGTTGTAAACGATATCCAATATGCTTATCTGTCAGACACAATCAACAGTACATTTTATGTGACATGTTAGTTGAGAAATACCTTTCTCTGAGATATTTAAAGGGAAACTTTCTGAAGGTTTCTGCCACCATTTCACTCTTCTATCTGAAGTCTGCAAAAGAAATGCAGGTTGTGGTGGTATTCGTGTAGCAAAACCAACATCCTAATAATTTGGGTTGATGATGTTATGACTATATGTATGACTTTCAGGCTGACTCCTTACATATTCAATTTTTATTCACAATAGTTTATTTCACATATTGCAAAGTCTTACCAGGTCTTACATAGTAGCTTTTATACAAACCACATTCAAGTGCATCTATTCATGATATTTATTTGGATCAATCAATTAATATGAAAGTAGTTTAGTACAGATAACCTAAAAGTTCTTTGTTGACCAAATGTACATGTACTGTAAGTATAATTTGGATTACATTTAAAAAATACATATATTTTGGTGATATATGGAGTGTGGATAATTTTCTTGTTATTTAATTACAATCAGAAATAATATATCACAATATAAAGAAAAGGGGGCCATTGACGTAAGCGTACAATATTGTAGACTTCATTAAAGATACTTCTTACAACCCTTTAACTGTTTATTGGTGGAAAATCTTATTAAATAGGATCAGGGCCGTATTTGCCACTAGGCACCCGTGGTCCCGTGCCTGGGGCGGCACGTTGCGGGGGGCGGCACTTTCTGGCAGCAAAAAGAAAAAAAAATAATATATATTTTTTTTTTACATCACCGCCCCCCGCCCCTCCCTCCGTTACACTCCGCTGTGTTCTCGGGGGGGGTTGAGAGGGAGGAAAGGTGCACTTCTGTCTCTTTAAATACACGGCGGGCGCCAGGCATAGTGAGCTGATTAACCCCGGAAGTTCCAGCGCCTGAACTTCCGGGTCAGAGGCGCGCGGGCGCACCAATCAGCTCACTGCCTCGTGCTGCAGACGACACACGCCGCGGAGGAGGATGCGACTGAAGCTGGAGCCAGCCAGAAGAGGATGATCAGCAGAGCAGGGCAGCGGACACCGGAACAGGTATGCGCTAAGGAAGAGCCTAGAATGTATGGGCACCTTACAGGTTAGTTGATGATCGTTGCGATGCCTCTTTTTGTCCACTATAATCATGCAAGGGGAGGCTGGGGGGAGAGAGGCTGAGGCTGGGGGGAGGCTGGGAAAAGAGAGAGGCTGAGAAAAGAGAGAGGCTGAGGCTGGGAAGAGAGAGAGGCTGAGGCTGGAGGGAGGCTGGGAAGAAAGAGAGGCTGAGGCTGGGGGGAGGCTGGGAAGAGAGAGAGGCTGAGGCTGGGAAGAGAGAGAGGCTGAGGCTGGAGGGAGGCTGGGAAGAGAGAGAGGCTGAGGCTGGAGAGAGGCTGGGAAGAGAGAGAGGCTAAGGCTGGGGGGAGTCTGGGAAGAGAGAGAGGCTGAGGCTGGGCGGGAGGCTGGGAAGAGAGAGAGGCTGAGGCTGGGGGGAGGCTGGGGGGAGAGAGGCTGAGGCTGGGGGGGAGGCTGGGGGGAGAGAGGCTGAGGCTGGGGGGGGAAGCTGGGAAGAGAGAGGCTGAGGCTGGGGGGGAGGCTGGGGGGAGAGAGGCTGAGGCTGGGGGGGGAGGCTGGGGGGAGAGAGGCTGAGGCTGGGGGGGGAGGCTGGGGGGAGAGAGGCTGAGGCTGGGGGGGACACTGGGGGGAGAGAGGCTGAGGCTGGGGGGAGGCTGGGGGGAGAGAGAGGCTGAGGCTGGGGGGAGGCTGGGGGGAGAGAGAGGCTGAGGCTGGGGGGGAGGCTGGGGGGAGAGAGGCTGAGGCTGGGGGGGGAGGCTGGGGGAGAGAGGCTGAAGCTTGGGGGGAGGCTGGGGGAGAGGGAGAGGCTGAGGCTGGGGGGGAGGCTGGGGGGAGAGAGAGGCTGAGGCTGGGGGGGAGGCTGGGGGGAGAGAGAGGCTGAGGCTGGGGGGGAGGCTGGGGGGAGAGAGAGGCTGAGGCTGGGGGGGAGGCTGGGGGGAGAGAGAGGCTGAGGCTGGGGGGGAGGCTGGGGGGAGAGAGGCTGAGGCTGGGGGGGAGGCTGGGGGAAGAGAGAGGCTGAGGCTGGGGGGGAGGCTGGGGGGAGAGAGAGGCTGAGGCTGGGGGGGAGGCTAGGGGGAGAGAGAGGCTGAGGGGAGGCTGGGGGGGAGAGAGAGGCTGAGGCTGGGGGGGAGGCTGGGGGGAGAGAGAAACTGGGGGGTAGGCTGGTGGGAGAGAGAGGCTGAGGCTGGGGAGAAGGCTGGGGGGAGAGAGAGGCTGAGGCTGGGGGAGAGAGAGGCTGAGGCTGGGGGGGAGGCTGGGGGGAGAGAGAGGCTGAGGCTGGGGGGAGGCTGGGGGGAGAGAGAGGCTGAGGCTGGGGGCCAGGCTGGGGGGAGAGAGGCTGATGCTGGGGGAGGCTGGGGGGAGAGAGGCTGAGGCTGGGAGGAGAGAGGATGATGCTGGGGGAGGCTGGAAAGAGGGAAGCTGATGCTGGGGAAGGATGGGAGGAGGGAGGCTGATGCTGGGGGAGGATGGGAGGAGGGAGGCTGATGCTGGGGGAGGATGGGAGGAGGGAGGCTGATGCTGGGGGAGGCTGGCGGAGAGAGAGGCTGATGCTGGGGGAGGCTGGGGGAGAGAGAGGCTCATGCTGGGGGAGAGAGAGGCTGATGCTGGGGGAGGCTGGGGGAGAGAGAGGCTGATGCTGGGGGAGGCTGGGGGAGAGAGAGGCTGATGCTGGGGGAGGCTGGGGGAGAGAGAGGCTGATGCTGGGGGAGGCTGGGGGAGAGAGAGGCTGATGCTGGGGGAGGCTGGGGGAGAGAGAGGCTGATGCTGGGGGAGGATGGGGGAGAGAGAGGCTGATGCTGGGGGAGGCTGGCGGAGAGAGAGGCTGATGCTGGGGGAGGCTGGGGGAGAGAGAGGCTGATGCTGGGGGAGACTGGGGGGAGAGAGGCTGATGCTGGGAGAGGCTGGGGGAGAGAGAGGCTGATGCTGGGGCAGAGAGAGGCTGATGCTGGGGGAGGATGGGGGAGAGAGAGGCTGATGCTGGGGGAGGCTGGCGGAGAGAGAGGCTGATGCTGGGGGAGGCTGGGGGAGAGAGAGGCTGATGCTGGGGGAGACTGGGGGGAGAGAGGCTGATGCTGGGAGAGGCTGGGGGAGAGAGAGGCTGATGCTGGGGCAGAGAGAGGCTGATGCTGGGGGAGGCTGGGGGAGAGAGAGGCTGATGCTGGGGGAGGCTGGGGGAGAGAGAAGCTGATGCTGGGGGAGGCTGGGGGAGAAAGGCTGATGCTGGGGGAGGCTGGGGGGAGAGAGGCTGATGCTGGGGGAGGCTGGGGGGAGAGAGGCTGAGGCTGGTGAGGCTGGGGGCAGAGAGGCTGATGCTGGGGGAGGCTGGGGGAGAGAGAGGCTGATGCTGGGGGAGAGAGAGGCTGATGCTGGGGGAGTGGGAGAGAGGGGCCAATGCTAGAGACAGAGGACAAGGCTTGAGGGATAGTGCAATGACAAAAACGATGGGGGGGAGAGTAAGGACTCAGAATAAGAGGGGGGCAGCATTGGGAGCTCATTATGGAGAAGGGGCAGCATGTGTGGGCTCAGTATGGAGTGGAGCAATTTAGGGGAGTCAATATCAAGAGTGGGGTAGTGTGTGGGGGGGTGTCTCAGCATAAGCGCTAGTGTGATGGTCTTAGTATGATGATTGGGGCAGCATGGAGGTGTCATTATGGAAAAGAGTAAGGCAGCATTAGGAGCTCATGGAGAGGGGCAGCATGCATGTGACACTGTGAGGAGGGGGCAGCATGCATGTGACACTGTGAGGAGGGGGCAGCATGCATGTGACACTGTGAGGAGGGGGCAGCATGCATGTGACCCTGTGAGGAGGGGGCAGTATGCATGTGACCCTGTGAGGAGGGGGCAGTATGCATGGGACCCTGTGAGGAGGGAGCAGCATGCATGGGACATTGTGAGGCGGGGGCAGCATGCATGGGACACTGTGAGGAGGGATCAGCATGCATGGGACACTGTGAGGAGGGATCAGCATGCATGGGACACTGTGTGGAGGGATCAGCATTCATGGGACACAGTGAGGAGGGATCAGCATGCATGGGACACAGTGTGAGGAGTGATCAGCATGTATGGGACACTGTGAGGAGGTTGCAGCATGCATGGGACACTGTGAGGAGGGAGCAGCATGCATGGGACACTGTGAGGATGGAGCAGCATGCATGGGACACTGTGAGGAGGGATCAGCATGCATGGGACACTGTGAGGAGGGGGCAGCATGCATGAGACACTGTGAGGAGGGGGCAGCATGCATGGGACACTGTGAGGAGGGGGCAGCATGCATGGGACACAGTGAGGAGGGATCAGCATGCATGGGACACTGTGAGGAGGGATCAGCATGCATGGGACACTGTGAGGAGGGGGCAGCATGCATGGGACATTGTGAGGAGGGGGCAGCATGCATGGGACACTGTGAGGAGGGATCAGCATGCATGGGACACTGTGTGGAGGGATCAGCATGCATGGGACACAGTGAGGAGGGATCAGCATGCATGGGACACTGTGAGGAGGGATCAGCATGCATGGGACACTGTGAGGAGGTTGCAGCATGCATGGGACACTGTGAGGAGGGAGCAGCATGCATGGGACACTGTGAGGATGGAGCAGCATGCATGGGACACTGTGAGGAGGGATCAGCATGCATGGGACACTGTGAGGAGGGGGCAGCATGCATGAGACACTGTGAGGAGGGGATAGCATGCATGGGACACTGTGAGGAGGGGGCAGCATGCATGGGACACAGTGAGGAGGGATCAGCATGCATGGGACACTGTGAGGAGGGATCAGAATGCATGGGACACTGAGGATGGAGCAGCATGCATGGGACACTTTGAGGAGGGATCAGCATGCATGGGACACTGTGAGGATGGAGCAGCATGCATTGGACACTGTGAGGATGGAGCAGCATGCATGGGACACTGTGAGGAGGGATCAGCATGCATGGGACACTGAGGATGGAGCAGCATGCATGGGACACTGTGAGGAGAGATCAGCATGCATGGGACACTGTGAGGATGGAGCAGCATGCATGGGACACTGTGAGGATGGAGCAGCATGCATGGGACACTGTGAGGAGGGATCAGCATGCATGGGACACTGTGAGGAGGGATCAGCATGCATGGGACACTGTGAGGAGGGATCAGCATGCATGGGACACAGTGAGGAGGGATCAGCATGCATGGGACACTGTGAGGAGGGATCAGCATGCGTGGGACACTGTGAGGAGGGAGCAGCATGCATGGGACACTGTGAGGAGGGAGCAGCATGCATGGGACACTGTGAGGATGAAGCAGCATGCATGGGACACTGTGAGGAGGGATCAGCATGCATGGGACACTGTGAGGAGGGGGCAGCATGCATGAGACACTGTGAGGAGGGGGCAGCATGCATGGGACACTGTGAGGAGGGGGCAGCATGCATGAGACACTGTGAGGAGGCGGCAGCATGCATGAGACACTGTGAGGAGGGGGCAGCATTCATGGGACACTGTGAGGAGGGGGAAGCATGCATGAGACACTGTAAGGAGGGGGCAGCATGCATGGGACACTGTGAGGAGGGGGCAGCATGCATGGGACACTGTGAGGAGGGATCAGCATGCATGGGACACTGTGAGGATGGAGCAGCATGCATGGGACACTGTGAGGATGGAGCAGCATGCATGGGACACTGTGAGGAGGGAGCAGCATGCATGGGACACTGTGAGGAGGGAGCAGCATGCATGGGACACTGTGAGGAGGGAGCAGCATGCATGGGACACTGTGAGAAGGGGGCAGCATGCATGAGACACTGTGAGGAGGGGGCAGCATGCATGGGACACTGTCAGGAGGGGGCAGCATGCAAGGGACACTGTGAGCAGGGGGAAGCATGCATGGGACACTGTGAGGAGGGGGCAGCATGCATGGGACACTGTGAGGAGGGTTCAGCATGCATGGGACATTGTGAGGAGGGGGCAGCATGCATGGGACACTGTGAGGAGGGGGCAGCATGCATGGGACACTGTGAGGAGGGGGCAGCATGCATGGGACACTGTGAGGAGGGGGAAGCATGCATGGGACATTGTGAGGAGGGGGCAGCATGCATGGGACACTGTGAGGAGGGGGCAGCATGCATGGGACATTGTGAGGAGGGGGCAGCATGCATGGGACACTGTGAGGAGGGGACAGCATGATGTGAGGACAGTACAGATCATATTTCATAATTGAAGAAGGTGTGGTGGGTATAATTTATAAGGGAGGGCAGTGTGTAGTTTATTAGGGGCAGTGTGACAGTCGCAGTATATAAGTGGGGATGGTGGGAATATTTTATACTCATGCTATGTTTTGATGTGCCTGTGGTGATCCCCATTGGGGGGGGGTTAGTGCCCTTCATATCTCATTTATACTTTTTAAAGTGTTTTACAGAGTAGATCTGCCTTAAACAGATGTCGTGTGCGAAAACTCAGTTTTACGTTGTCACTAAGGGGCGCGACCACTTAAAGTGCCTAGGGCAGCATGAAGGCAAAATACAGCCCTGAATAGGGTCAAGGATTGCAAAGAACACAAGTAGTACAGGAAAATTCTGAGGTACAGCAGTGGAAAGTTGTCACCACAGATGCAGAAACTAGTCAGTTGTTAGCTGAGAAGAAACATGGACTTACAAATTAGAGAAGACACAATCAATACTGAGATCATGTAATAATAAGGGAAAAAGTTCAAATTGAAGATGTTTTATAAGCAAGTTTTAATTTTAAAGGAAACTTCTAAAAATTGGCAAGACTTTATACAATTGCATCCTCATCTTGGATGAGAATAAGTCTTTAGGTTTTGGGAAGATAAATTAGTATTCTAATTCACTGACAACACACTATATCTTGAAACACAAACAATAATAGAAACCAAAGGAAGGTGAGCATCTGGGTGTGGACCCACTGGGCCGTACACCGGACTCCCCTGGAGGAGCTAACCTGAAGCTAACCACTATACAGGGATTGTCAGGCGCAGCCCCAGGTGGCCTAAATGCACAAGAACCAAGACCAGTGGACTGGTGAGTCTCTGATGTCTGGTACGGGTGAGTTCAGACATGGCAGTATAGATGTGAAGACTCAGATGTGGAACACAGGTGGTAACTCGGATGTGGCAGCATGGACATGATAATTCGGACGTGGCATCACAGAGTTAGTTGCAGCAAGCAGGCTCTAAGAAAAGACATAGGTTAGCAGAACAAGACACTGGTACTAAGACACAAAACACTGAACTAGACACAGTAGCGGGTTAAGGGACCTGAGAACTAGCAATGCACTAAGTATAGGCAGTGTTGCTGAGGCGCCTATTCTAAGGGGAGGCAGACAAATACCTGCAGGGTAATAGCTGACCTCAAGGATCACTTCCAGGTAATAGGACGCCGTCACTTTAAGAAAGGGTGTGGCCAAGCATGCACCCTATGGGCACTCCCAGAAGGCCTGCGTGTGGTCTGAAAGCAGAAGGAGACCAGGGTAGACTCTGGGGAACAGGGCGCATGGAACTGGAGGGTAGGTGAGTAGAGTGGAGCGCCCATCATGGCCTGGGAACGGTCGGTGTGCCGCACCAGGACCGCGCACTACATGTGCATATTCTGTGGATATTATGCATATCCGCATATTGATGCTGAGCGCACATAAAGGATACAGACTGCAGCCCCCAACTCAGTATCCAAATACTAGGGACCCAATGCGGCTTTATAAGTAAATAATTTTTAAAAATGGCATGCGATCCCACCATTTTGATACTCAGCCAAGAGAAAACCAACAGCTGTGGGATGGTATTCTCAGACTTGGAAGGCCCTTGGTTATTGGGCTCCCAGGCCTAAAGATAGCAGCCCGCAGCCACCCAGCATTGTCGCATCCATTACATGAAATAATTCCGGCACTTTACCAACTCACCTCGATTACCACAGTGCGGTGGTAATTGGGGTAATATAAGGGGTTAATGACAGCTGTTATTTGTTTTGTCATCAAAAACGGCAAAATGGCGTCAAAACTGTTTTAGTGTGTTTTTTTGCCAAGAGATGCAGATTTGGTGCTGAAATTTATACACCAAATTTCTGCACCAAATCTACATCATTTGGCAAAAAAATGCATCTAAACGCGATGCGGTTCTGATACAGTATTGATGCGATTTTTTTTTAAAGGAGATGCAGAATTGGTGCATCAGTGTGGCTATTTTCTGTGTTGAGACTCTTAACAGGGGCTCCACGGACCTTTTTTGATTTGCATACTTCCCAGGGGGCAATACACCTAGAATTTCACTGTGTTGAGCGCCTTGGCTGGCTGCCGGCAGTGTTTTCTCTGGGGCTGGTCTCTCCAAGATCAGTGATTGCTTTGTCTTGCTGGACTACTAGGCATTGCTTCCACCTAGCCAGAATCCTACTCTACACTGATGAGGGGCAATACCCTGAAACAGCTGTATGTGGATGGATACCTGGCTTTGGTATTTCCCTTGTCAAATCTTTAAACTTGTCAAAGAGTTGGATATTAATTAAAAGGGACACTTAATATGGTGCTTATGGTGGTCTCCTAAAATAGAGCCACTCCTTGGCTATTTGGCTAGGTCCTTCCCGGAGGGATATCTGGCTATTTTCTGTGTTGAGACTCTTAACAGAGGCTCCATGGACCTTTTTTATTGAAATACTTCCCAGGGGGCAATGCACCTAGGATTTCACTGTGTTGAGCACCTTGGCTGGTTGCTGGCAGTGTTTTCTCTGCCTGGTCTCCCCGAGATCAGTGATTGTTTTGTCTTGCAACAAATCATAGACACCGGGACTGCCGGTGAGTGGGGGAAACAGTGATTATGTATGAGGGTTAATGAATGGACCCTGCTTTATTCCATATTTTCTTTCTTTTGCAGCCCCCCTAGTGATTTTAGATGCTATTGATGATGTTGCTACTCACAGCTACTGTTCCAGGTTTGCATCAGTCTGGAGCAATGTTGTCTCTTTACAATAACAAGTTTTGAAAAGAACTCGCAACAGTATGATATTCCAAACACTAATTTACATTTCATTGGAGGTCTCCTCAAAGTGGGAAATTTATCAGTGCTCATGTAACATTTATAGAAATCAAAAAGTAGGAAGTCTGTAGTATGCATTGCATAGAATACACCAAGACTGCTATGAATGCATCACATTAGACAATGAGATTGCTGTACATATCATCTGGGAGACACCGAAACTGATGTATGTAAATCACATAGGAAACTGACACTGCTAAATATACATCACACAGGATATACTGAGACTGCTATATATACATCAAGTATGATACAATGAGACTGATATATACCTCACATAGGAGACACGGAGACTACTGTATATAGAGCAAATGGGATACACTGAGACTGCTGAATACATCACATAGAACATACCAAGACTGCTGTATGCATCAAATAGAAGACAGTAAAGGGTACTTTACATGCTGCGATATCGGTGCCGATATCGCTAGCGAGCGTACCCGCCCCCATCGGTTGTGCATCATGGGCAAATCGCTGCCCATGTCGCACAACATCGCTAACACCCGTCACACATATTTACCTGCCTAGCGACATCGCTGTTGTCGGCGAACTGCCTCCTTTTTAAGGGGGCAGTTCGTTCGGCGTCCCAGCGACATCACTATGCGGCCGCCCAATAGAAAGGGGGTGGAGATGAGCGGAACTAGCATCCCGCCCACCTCCCTTCTTCCTCATTGCGGGCGGCCGCAGGTATGATGCAGTGCCTCGTTCCTGCGGTGTCACACATAGCGATGTGTGCTAACGCAGGGATGACAAACAAAATCGCTACTGACCAGACAATGATAAATGGTAAGTGAACGACCTCTCACAGACAAACGATTTTTGTCTCTTTTGCGATCGTTTAAGGTCGCACATAGGTGTCACATGTTGCGATGTTGCTAACAACGCCGGATGTGCGTCACAAACACCGTGACCCCGACGATATATCGTTAGCGATGTCGCAGCGTGTAAATGGCCATATTTTTTGGACTATAAGATGCACTTTTTTTTCCCCCAAATGTTGGGGGAAAGTGGGGGGTCCGTCTTATTGTCTGAATGTAGAAGAATGAGGGTGCTGCGGTGGCACGGGTCATCAGGGGAACGAGCAGGCTGCAGTGACTACGTGGACCCGCTCATTTAATATGCACACCCATCATCCCGCCCATAATCTCTCAGTGCTGAAGGCAGCGCTGACAGGTGGGCGGGATGATGGGCGGGGTACGCGCTCATACTAAACAGCCGGCCCGCATGATCACCCCTGGCAACTACAGGCTGGAGTGATCATGTGCGGCTGTATTCACTGCTCGACGCGCATCATCATTAGCGTGGGGTGCAGTGAATCAGTATACTCACCGGTCACCGTTCCCCTGCAGCATTGCCCCGTCCTCCTGTCTGTACCGGCTACGGCTGTGTGTGGAGACTAGCAGTACGCACAGCGATGATGTCATCGCTGTGCTCACGTATCCACACACAGCCACAGCCGACACAGACAGGAGGACGGGGCGATGTTGCAGGGATCGTGGCTGGCTCCACTCAGCGACTCTGCTGCTGGCACAGATGGGAGGATGAGCGATGCTGCAGGGAGTTAGGTAAGGTGAGTATGAATGTTTATTTTTTTGGTTGCCACAGGATGCAGGCCATATAGCAGCAGGGGGGTATATAGCAGCATGGGGGTATATAGCTGGATGGGTATATAGCAGGATGGAGGTATATAGCAGGATGGGGGTATATAGCAGGATGGGGTATATAGCAGGGTGGGGGTATATAGCAGGATGGGGTATATAGCAGGATGGGGTATATAGCAGGATGGGGGTATATAGCAGGATTGGGGTATATAGCAGGATGGTGGTATATAGCAGGATTTGGGTATATAGCAGGATGGGGATATATAGCAGGATGGGGGTATATAGCAGCATGGGGGTATATAGCAAGATGGGGGCATATAGCAGGATGGGGGTATATAGCAGGATGGGGGTATATAGCAGGATGTGGCCATACACCAGGATGGGGTATATTATGAGCAGGATGTGGCCATATGCCAGGGTGGAGTATATAGCAGGATGCGGCCATACACCAGGATGGGGGTATATAACAGGATACGGCCATATGCCAGGATGGGGGTATATAGCAGGATGGGAGCACATACCAGGATGGCAGTATATAGCAGGATGGGGGCTATACCAGGATGAGGGACATATGTATACAAGCATGAGGATCATATACAAGGCAGGAGGATCATTACCAGGATGGGGTACCTTAGTAGAGAATTTGGGGGCATTCCCCCCATAACAGTGTCAGCAGCAGATCCTCGCCCCATAACAATGTGTCATGACCACATTTTTTGTTTAAAATTTTATTTTCCTATTTTCCTCCTCTAAAACCAGGGTGCGTCTTCTGGTCCGGTTCGTCTTATAGTCCGAAAAATACGGTAGGCTACATTGATACTGCTGCCCACATCATATAGGATGCACTGAGAATGCTGTGTATGCATCACATAGGATATACTGAGACTTTGCTATACACTGTATATCACATAGTATAGACTGAAAATAATTGTTCGTGTGTGTGTAATTAAGGCTAATTAATTAGCAAATTAATTAATTAATTAGATAAATAAATGTAACTAAGGCTATGTTCACACATTGCTTTTTTCCTGCAAGCAAAAACTTTATCACTTGGCAGTATAGAAGCTGCTTACAAATAGCAGGTTTTGTTGCCTTTATGCTGCGTTTTTTTCTACGTTTTTGGTGCAGATTATATGTGTGAAATGTCTACAGTGCATGTTTAATAAAGTTAGTTCATTCACCAGAAAAGCAGCAAAAATTGAACAAAAACACATGGTTGCGTTTTTCCAGCATTTCTTTCTATAGAAAAAAAAAGTGCTGCAAAAACGATAAAAGAATTGACATGCTGCAGTTTGCAAAAAAGCTACAATTTTTCAATTAGTCACTCAAAAAAAAAGGAATTGTGTGCATGAGATTTATGAAATCTTATAGCTTTTGCTGCTATTATTAAAAGCAGTTTTTTATTTTTATTAAAAAAACGCAGCAAACATTCGTGTGAACATAGCCTGATCCTGAAGTTTCTTGGTTAGCACTGTTATCCACCATTAGAACCCTAAGATTACTTACCCATGGAGTCAATGCCCTGTGGATTTTTTGCTTCAGATTTGCTATTGGAAATTCTGCTGCATATTACAGTGGCAGTGTTATATTTCAGAGTCCACAAAATGTGGAAGAAGGAAACTGGGATATGCCGCGCTGACATCAAACATCCAGAAGTTGATTAATTTCTCTTTTATTTATTCAGGTCTACGTGTTTCAGAGGAGGCAGACGCTTTCTTCAGCACAATTATTACAGATCCCGAACATAAGTTTTCCTGGGAAGCTTGTGTTACAGTTTGGGTCCAGGGGCTGTAAAAACAAGCACATTATTAAAAAACATTATGATTATACTTACAGGTTCCACGACACGTCCTGCAGACCCGCTCAGCCGCTGTCTCCCGGCCGCTTCTGCTTCCGGGTCTGATCATTAACTTCTGGGGGTATTCATTGCACTGCTGTCACTCGGCAGTCTTCACCTGTTTTTGGCCATGTTCACAGAGACGTCAGGGTTCACCCGAGTCCATGGCTCATCACATGACTGTCACTGTGCGAGTGTCGCATCAGTATCACCCGGCATGGCGCACACTCTCCTGACAGAAGCAGGTCAGCTGCATGTTTTTCCATGCAGATGAGGCACTACTGTTAGGAGAGTGTGCACTGTGCGGGATGCGAGACATACCCAAGTGGAATCATACCCTCAGTGTCAGCCTCTTTCTCGCTCTGTAGAGACACTTGTCTGTACAGAGTAATCAAGCAGAGCTGAGATTGTTCTCCCTGCTTCTTCCTCTGTAGAGACACTTGTCTGTATAGAGTGATGAAGCAAAGCTGATATTGCTCGCCCTGCTTCTCGCTCTGTAGAGACACTTGTCTGTACAGAGCGATGAAGCACAGCGGACATTGCTCTACCTGTGGACTACGTCGGACTAAGGATTTTTTTTATAATAACGATGGAGTCTTTAATTTTTTTCTATGGGTTGTGGTTTATTTTACTGTTTACTAGAAATTCATGGTGGTCATGTCTAATTTGGTGTGACATCATGAATTTCAGGTTTAGTACCAGCTGAGAATACAAAGCTGTTATTAACCCCTTTTTTACGCAGTGTGCCACTGTCATCAGGGCCGCTGGATGAGCCAGGTAAAGCGCCTGGAAATTGCGCTAAGAAACAATGCGGCAATTTTAGGGACCTCTGCGGGCTGCGGATTTTAACGTGGGGGGCCCAGAACGCTTGGTTCTTACAATGCTGAAAATCCAAGCCCCCAGCTGCCTGGTTTTACCTGACTGGCAATCAAAATACGGTGGGAGCCCACTCATTTTTTTAAATTAGTTTTTTAAATAATTAAAAAAAAAATAGGCTTCCTATATTTTGATTGCCAGCCAAGGTAAAGCCAGGCAGTTGGGGGTGGCAGCGCATAGCCATCCGCATTATCTGCGCTGAGAATCAAAAATACTGCGGAGTGCTACATAATTTTTTTAAATTATTTATTTATTTTTACACTACCATATGTGTGAGGGATCTAACAGCCAATCACAGACGCTGTCACACAGAATGGGTGTCTTTGATTGGCTGTTGGAGTAACCTTGAATCTGTCCATACATTCTAGATGCTAGAATGTATTGGTTGGTTTCAGGTTTCTCCAGCATCCAATCACAGACGCCCACTCTGTGACAGCCTCTGTGATTGTCTGTTATTTTAACAGTAAAATAAAACAACACAGAGAAAAAAATATTTTATTAGAAGTAAAACAGAAGACATTTAGGACTCCATCTTTATTAACCCAAAAAAAAACCTCCGACGTAGTCAAAAAGTGGTCAAGCATCTTCAGCTCTGCTACATTTGTGCGAGAAGGCAAACACAGGTTTGCTCTCACAAACTCAGCTGAGAGCTGTCGGAGACTTCATAGATGAGGCCGGTCAGCTGTGCCCCTGGGTAACCACCACTGACTATAGGACCTTCCATGACATCATAGCCAAGTGACCAGTCTATAACCCACGAGGTAATACAACATTCACACCAGACTGGTCACATTGCTATCATGTCATGGTGGTTACCCGGGAGCACAGCAATGATCGGACCCGGAAGCAGAAGCGGCCAGGAGACAGAGTCTGCAGGATGTGTCACGGGACCTATAAGTATAATGACAATGTTTATTATTAACTATATTCTTTATTTTACAACACCCCCCACCCCATTCACATAACTGTAAAGTCCAAGATCGGGGTTCTGACTCAAGTTTCCGTTATCTCAGACCACAAACACAAACTTTAAAAATATTCAGGCAAGGATCCTGATCCCGAACATCGAGGGGTTCGTCCATCACTATTATCTATATGCTGGCAAGCATTCCTTCTACTTTGTAATACAATAAAGGCATTCTCTTATTTTATATGACTGGTATACATCTGATTCGTGTGCAGTAGTCTTTTTCTCCTCCTTTGGCAAGAAAATTTGAAGCATAACTTTGCTGATGATGTGGATTTTAAATCCTTGACATGTCAAATGTTATTGCTGATGCCGATTTTTCAATATCAAAGTATTCACAAAACAACTCACGCAAGTATAAAATACAAGTAATTTTTAGTAAATATAATTAAAAACAATTGGAACAAAAGGTATAAAAGGTTACAGAAGGTTTCAAGTAAACAAAGGTGGTGGACTCACACATATATAAGCAGTCACATAAAAAACATGATAATTTTCATATAAATCCAATCTGAAGCTGCTATATTTCACAAGCAGACAGTCATGTGCAATATGATTCTAAATATCCTGTGGTATATAATTCTATTTAGTATACACTACAGTGCAAAAGTTTAGGGTCACTTAGATGTTTCATTATTTTTAAAAAGGAATGCCCTTTTTTGTTTTCAATGAAGGCTAGTGGATGTTTAGAAATACATTGAAAACCCTTGTTCAAGTATGTTAGCACAGCTAAAAATAGTTTTGCTGATTAGAGAAGCTATAAAACTGACCTTCCTTTGAGCTAGTTGAGAATCTGGAGCATTACATTTGTTGGTTCCATTAAACTCTCAAAATGTCCAGAAACAGAGAACTTTCATTTGAAACTCGACAGTCTATTTTTGTTCTTAGAAATCAAGGATATTCCATGTGAGAAATTGCCAAGAAACTGAAGATTTCCTACAGCTGTGTGTACTACTCCCTTCAGATGAGAGCACAAACAGGCTTTAACCAGAGTAGAAAGGGAAGTGCAAGGCCCCGCTACACAACTGAGCAACCAGACAAGTACATTAGAGTCTCTAGTTTGAGAAATTGACGCCTCACAGGTCCTCAACTGGGAGCTTCATTAAATAGTACCCGCAAAACACCAGTGTCAACGTCTACAGTGAAGAGGCAACTCTGGTATGCTGGCCTTCAGGGCAGAGTGGCAAAGAAAAAGCCATGTCTGAGACTGGCTAATAAAAGGAAAAGATTAATATGGGCAAAAGAACACAGACGTTGGACAGAGGAAGATTGGAAAAAAGTGTTATGGACAGACAAATCGAAGTTTGAGGTGTTTGTATCACACAGAAGAACATTTGTGAGACACAGAACAACTGAAAAGATGCTGGAAGAGTGCCTGACCCCATCTGTCAAACATGGTGGAAGTAATGTGATGGTCTGGGGTTGCTTTCATGCTGGTAAAGTGGGAGATTTGTACAAGGTAAAAGGGATTTTGAATAAGGAAGGCTATCACTCCATTTTGCAATGCCATATCCTAGTACAGCGTTTGATTGAAGCCAATTTCATCCTACAACAGGACAATGACCCAAAGCACACCTCCAAATTATGCAAGAACTATTTAGGGAAGATGCAGGTAGCTTGTATTCTATCTGTAATGGAGTGGCCAGCCCAGTCACCAGATTTCAACCCTATTGAGCTGTTGTGGGAGCAGCTTGACCGTATGGTATGAAAAAAGTGCCCATCAAGCCAACGCAACTTGTGGGAGGGGCTTCTGTAAGCATGGGGTGAAATATCTCCAGATTACCTCATCAAATTAACAGCTAGAATGCCAAAGGTCTGCAAAGCTGGAATTGCTGCAAGGGGATCATTCTTTGAGGAAAGCAAAGTTTGAAGAAGAAAATTATTATTTCAAGTAAAAATCATTATTTGTAACCTAGTCAATGTCTGGACTATATTTTCTATACATTATGCAACTCATTTGAACTGCAGTGTATATCTACTTAGTGCTACTGGAAACATGGAAAAGCCTACATAGAGGTCAGAATCATGAAGAGAGAGCCAAGAAAAGTCACACAAGTCAATCAACAATATTATGTTGATGCATATAATAAAGAAAAGTGTGGACCAATTCAAAACATTTTTTTTTCTTCTCAAGTATATTACTCTTTACCCATAATCTAAAGTGGAGATCACTACAACCACACCGAAGCGCATTTCGTGCTTTCTCAAGGGGAAAATATTATTATGGATTTCAGACCAATCCATATGAGACATTGAAGTTCATTGACAACTATTCTGTCCATTGTGCACACAGCAAAAAAAAAACTAGCCTGCACAATACCTTATTTACACAATACTGTACAGTTTTGCTGTTTGTGTTCAGTGTTCTGTACACATTTTATGCCTGTGACTTGTGTTTCTCTAAATAAGACTTGTTCTGAACCTATACCTACTATATGCAGAAAGCTTAAAGAGGTTTTCCATTACCAATGTGACCCCTTTTCATTTGTCCTAACTATTCCTAGTTAACAATTTCCCAATAACGTCTGCTACCTACCCTGCTCCTGTAAGCTGATCTCTCTGCAGCGCAAATATACCTATATTGATGTTTTGCTTTGACCCTTCCAATCTGAAGACCGGAATCGGACAAACTGAGTAGGGCACATCACTGGTGGAGGCGAGGCTGCCCTTCTGTGATGAGTGACATCAGTCTGGGCACACATGCTCAGATCATACTTAATGCTCCTCTAAGCCTGCTTTACAGTGTGGTGATTTTCATGTGACAAGGATGTAACATCACATGACCTGCACAATGTTGTGCTTGCAAGGGGTCACATTAGTAGTAGGAAAACTCCTTTCATTCCTGGGGCGAACATATCATTTTTTTTAACCTGTGCAGCCATACAGGGCCCCACTACGTAAAGAGGCTCATTTTCATCTCCAAAGCACGCAAAATGATGAATGATTGGACTAAAAAGGGCAAAAAGAGCCCTAAAATGATCTTGCACAGGGACCCCTTTCAGTCTCTGTCCGATACTGTTTAGTTTTATTACCATCTGTTAGCGAATCTTGGTACTGAGATTGGTTCTGTTACGGTAGCTGAGAAGAAAGTTTGGCTCTGTAAGCACATTTTAATACTGAATCTAAGTATTAAGATTAGTTCTGTTAACACAAATAATTGTTAATAGCAAATGTGGTGCCAATATTCAAAAAGGGCACAAAAACTGAGCCGGGAAATTATAGGCCGGTAAGTTTAACCTCTACAGTTGGTAAAATCCTTGAGGGTTTCTTGAGAGATGCTATACTGGAGTATCTCAAGAAAAATAACCTTATGGCAGAGTATCAACATGGGTTTATGAGGGATCGATCCTGTCAAACTAATTTAATCAGCTTCTATGAAGAGGTAAGTTCAAGCCTGGACCAGGGAAATGCAGTGGATGTTGTGTATATGGACTTTTCAAAAGCTTTTGATACGGTGCCACACAAAAGGTTGGTACATAAAATGAGAATAATGGGGATAGGGGAAAATATGTGTAACTGGGTTAAAAACTGGCTCAGTGATAGGAAACAAAGGGTGGTTATTAATGGTACGTACTCGGACTGGGTCTCAGTTCATAGTGAGGTACCACAGGGGTCAGTATTGGGCCCGCTTCTTTTCAACATATTTATAAATGACCTTGTTGGGGTCATGCGGAGTAGAATTTCAATATTTGCAGATGATACTAAACTCTGCAGGGTAATCAATACAGAGGAGGATAATTTTATATTACAGGGAGATTTATGTAAATTGGAGGATTGGGCTGAAAAGTGGCAATTGAAGTTTAATGTAGATAAATGTAAGGTCATGCACTTGGGTAGAGGAAATAACATTTATGATTATGTACTTAATTGTAGAACACTGGGTAAAACAGACACAGAAAAAGACTTGGGTGTATGGGTGGATGGTAAACTTCACTTTAGTGGACAGTGTCAGGCAACTGCTGCCAGGGCTAATAAAATAATGGGATGTATTAAAAGAGGTATAAGTGTTCATGAAAAAAATATAGTTCTACCTCTGTACAAGTCACTAGTGCGACCGCACTTAGAATACTGTGTACAATTCTGGTCACTGATATACAAGAAGGACATAGCTGAAATGGAGAGGGTGCAGAGAAGAGCCACCAAGATTATTAGAGGAATGGGTGGGCTGCAATACCAAGACAGGTTATTAAACTTGGGGTTATTTAGTTTGGAAAAACGAAGGCTTAGGGGGGATCTAATCACAATGTATAAATATATGAGGGGACAGTACAGAGACCTTTCCAAACATCTTTTTACACCTAGGCCTGCGACTGGAACACGGGGGCATCCGCTACGTCTTGAGGAAAGAAGGTTTAATCATAATCACAGACGAGGATTCTTTACTGTACGAGCAGTGAGACTATGGAACTCTCTGCCGCATGATGTTGTAATGAGTGATTCACTACTAACATTTAAGCAGAGCCTGGATACCTTTCTTGAAAAATTTAATATTACCAGTTATGTATATTAGATTTTATGACAGGGTATTGATCCAGGGAACTAGTCTGATTGCTGGATGTGGAGTCAGGAAGGAAATTTTTTCCCCATTGGAACTTGTTTGCCACATTGGGGTTTTTTTTGCCTTCCACTGGATCAACATGTTAGGCTACGGGTTGAACTAGATGGACTTAGAGTCTCCCTTCAACCTTAAAAACTATGAAACTATGAAACACATCTTAGTATCAAAATGTACCATCTCCATGCATTTTTTGGTGCTGAGCTTTGTTCTGCTGGTGTATCTATATACAATACTGACCCATGATCTATTAGCATATTTTAGTACTAAGCAAGCTGTGTGGCCTAAAAAAGATATTCTTAGCCCTGCAAACAAAGAGTGGCCAAAAATTGCCTTGCAGAAAAATAAGCCCTCATAAGTTGAAACTAAAAATATTATGACTTTTGATGTGTGGTGTGACAAAATATTTTTTTTTCAAAATTACTTTCAACAGTTCAAAAACTGATGAAATAGAAGTAATATGAAAACTTATTTAACAGGTTAAAAAGAGTAGATTTAATATTTTTTCCCATTCCTTAGACTTTCCCATTCAAAAAAATACTAATTAAAGGGTCATATTTCAAATAGGAAGTTATCCCCTAACTTTTTAATAGTGAGTTATCCCAAACTTCCAAATCAATGGATGGAAGCAGACCGCTGGGGTGTCCTGTGAACCAGAGAACAGGATTGTCTTTAAAGTAGGAAAGTGCACATACTCGGCTTCTTCTCAATTAATTGTCTGGAAGATTGGCCAAAATAGCAGAGCGAGGTCATCAAATTTCTCCACCAGTCCCATAGACAATAAAGGGTGTAGAGAACAAACATCATTCCTCCACTGTATTTAGAACAAATCCTTCAAACTTGGTTCATAAGTTTTTGAGACCCATTTTTGTGATTGCTGGGGGCCTCAGTGATCAATGAGTTATCCACTATCCTATGAGTGAGGGGAATAGCTTACTTTATATTGGGACTAATGAAAAAAATATGTAGAAAATCATGCCATTTTTAAGTTAAAATAGATTAATAAAACAGTGTTAATAGGAAAAAGTATGGCCACATCTCAAAGGCCTAAATTGAACTAGCGATATTGGAAAGTAATAATAGGATGGGATCTTGAAGTCATCTATTGGTGGACGCTAGGCATCCTAATCCCATACTGAACATAAAATATATATGTCATTCATCTAATACTCTTTTCATATTGTGTTAACAAAGTACATTTGCTGCATGGGGCAAAAAAATTCCCAGCACATACCATACATAAATGGATGCTTGGGGTAATTTTGTATGGTGAAGACACTGTTTTTTGCTATACTGGTGCTGTACTATTTCGTACAGAAATATCCAGTAAGTGTATAAAGTATAAAGTGCATAATATGTTTGGGGGATTTTTTTGCTATTGTAGCTTATTGGTGACTGATGCCACTAACGTTCAGATGGAAATCTCAGACACACATTGCACTGTGAATAGACTCTAGTGCAGCACACATCTGTGTGCACAAATCTCTATCATAGCTGGAACGTAGCCTGTATTCCTTCTGGTTTTAAATGCCTACTATTTTTTTTATAATGGAAGAGTGCTGGATTGTACAAAGCACAAAGCCTCTCTTGTGAAAAGAGGAAAACAGGAAAGGAAACAATGTGGGTTTTCATTACGGAAAACAGAAAAAATGTATTTCAACAAACTACAAGGTTGGAAGATTGATGCACTGTGCTATCTGTTCATTCATTTTGCTGAACATATGAAACTCAACTTTTAAAGTGATTTACTAAGATATAAGAGCATCTCTTCCCTACAATAGCCAACAAAGCATTGGCTTCAGCCATTTGAAAGGAAGATCTGACTATTCAAACTTGGTCAATCAGGTGGAACAGCACCATTGACTTTGGCTGACCATACACATTAGATGGCTGTTGGCCAAATGATGCTTCGGCCAATCGTTTGGCTGACAGCCAATTGAATTGATACTCCCATACACATGCATGGTCCACCAAGAGCTCCTGGCTTCACTATGAGAAAGCCGCTGACTGACATGTTGGCTGGCGGCTTATCTCATGGAGAACAATGTGATCTAATTCTGGTTAAATACACATAGCAGAAAAATATTAATAATTACCCATGCCACTTGTTATGTAAGTGCTGCAATGGAACTGCGTTAAGTAAGTGTGGTACACTGCACAAGTGAGTGATAACTTCACTGCTATTGAGCAAAGCTTTCAAGTTTTACAAAACAGAAAGAATGAAAAACTATGTGTGCCACTGCAGTTTTGATTACACCTCTAGTGTAAGGTTCTGGGTTCTCCTTGAAATTTGTTGTCTGTTTGCCCTCATCCAAGATGAAGTCTGTGGCTTCATCCAGCCCTGGAACTTCCTGTCTGCCCTGCTTATATGCCCCAATTCGGGGTCCATTCCTTGCCTGAGTATTTTGTGCTACTGGCTCACAAGTCATTCAGGCTTGTTCTGAACTTCCTGCTGCTACTCCATCTTAATCCTGTGTTCTGTCTCAGTACTGTTCTTATCCAGGTCTCATTCATGACGGGCTGTGTGCTGGACTTTTGCGGGACTTAGTTCTGTTCAAGGTCGTATTCTGAAATGGCTTGTTTTCTGTGCACTTTATTCTGGACATTTATTACCTTTTGCTGTGCTGTTAATACCCTGGACATTTCACCACTTGTTTCTGTGCTCATAATACTGGACATTCACCACCCATTTGCTGCGAACATTACCCTGAACATTTACCACCTGTTTTGCTACAAATATTACTCTGGACTTTCACCACCTGTTTGCTGCATTTATTTCTCTGGACACTTCACCTCTGCTTGCGGTGCTTACTATATTCTGGACATTCATGCACTAGTTTGTTGTGCGGACTCTTATATCTAATTCTGGAATTCCACGTATCGGTTGCTGTGCGCATTATTGTATTTGCAGTCTTACGTAACAGTTACATAATAGTGCAGTTGCACTTTTATTTGCAGTTGCCTTCTGTAAGTCTTAGTTAGTCTTTGCCTTTTTACACTGTGTTTATTGTTTGTTAAATACAGAGCAATCACCCCACCCTTGTCTCAGTTTTGTTATATTCCACGCTATTAGATTCCAGTGTATCTACATAAGTGTTACATCTAGCCACCCCCAGAAGTCACACCTATTTACCGTAGGGAGATGTCCAAGGGGGCACGGTAGCAGTGAAGGACATTCAGCAGATGCCCAGGAACGTAAGGTATAAACTCAAATCCAGAACTATCCTGCTATATCTGGAATGGTTGAGACCTATGAATATTTTTTTTGCTCTTTCATTCATAGTTGTAGCAGTCATTATTATTATGTAAGCTTTACTATGCCAGTTTTTGCTTTTTTGTGTGTCCGTGCTCTAATATGCGTGCGTAAATATTGTCTTGGGGTTTTTTTGCTGGGGAAGGGATTGCATGGTTTCTGCTTGTGTCTGCAATCAACTACACAATAACAATCTTTTTTTCTTATTTTATATTTGCTGCGTGTTTTTCAGTATTATTATCCTTATTTTTGCCAGAGAGTCAATGTATATGGATCACTCCAGATGGGATGTGTGACACCATCATAGGCTGGAGTCACATTAGTGTATGGCATCCAATGCAAGAGCATTGGATGTGATATGCTATTGATCCTCAGTTCCTGCTCTGCTGCGAGCATTAGCCGAGTGTCATGCAACTGTGATCCAATATTGCGATTGGATCACAGCTGCAGAGGGCAGGGAGAGATTAATCTCTCCACCTCCTCCATTGTCAGCCTGTGCGTATATCGCACTACACTCAGATGACATCCAAGTGCAGTTCAATGTTTCACTCACACCCATAAACTTGGGTGGTATGGGTGCAAGTGATCCGAGACTCGCAGACAGGCCGGAGTCTCACTTGCGAGAGGCCCGCATCGCATCACCCAGCACGGCCTGACGTCCTATGTGTAGGAGTACGTTAACTGCATAAAAATACATGCAGCCGACCCGCTCCTGTCCGAAGTTGGGTGATACGATATGATGTGAGACTCGTGCCAGTCTCTTGTAAGTGTGACTCTGGCCACAATCGCAGCATGTTGCAATTTTTTCCTCAGTCCAATTAGGGTTGAGAAAAAACCTGCAGATCTGATCTGCAGCATTCTCTTACATGGGGCCGACTGTAATGTGAGATTTTCTCGCATTGAACTCGTGCAGGTGATACGCCAGCGTGAGTGTACCCATAAATGCAGTATTGAAAAACGAGACACTAGGATTCTCTGGGCAAACCAAACTTTAACTTTTTATTTTCTTCCACCATTGCAACAGACATGAACTCCCTTTCAGAGATTATCTCTGGTTCAGACATCAGGCTTTTGTTTACTGGTTTCCTTAAAGACAGGGTTTATTTTTACTCCTACATTTGTGGATTCAGATTCTGCTCTGAATCTTACTAATCATTACTTTAGAATGTCATTATTATAATCATGTTGTTATAATGTCTCTTCTTTTGAACATCTCCATCAAGTTTCAGCGATTGATAACTCTCCTCTTTCCCAAAGCCACATAACCTCAAAGGTCAATGATGTATTTATGACGTAGGTGTATTACACTTTGTATTCATTTCATTTATGGTGTTTCTATCTTTACCTGCAAAATTGGTGTTGGGTTTGCCTTAGCTAGTTAAGCACAATCCTGCTTTCAATTGGGAGACTCAGGAGGTTAAGTCTTCGGGTGACTATTGTTTTTCTGGCTGCTTATCCAGACCCTTGATGTCTGTATGGTCTCACTTTCCAGATTCCATTTAGGATTTTCATGACATATGTTACGAGTCTGAATGTGAAGATCTCCCAACGCATAGGGCATTTGATTGTACTATCGAATTCTTACAAGGAGCAAAACTGCCTAACTCATTTATCTAATCTATCTCTTCCTGAGAGAGTGAGACTGTACATATTAAGAAGAGTCTGGCCAAGGGGTATATACTGATACAGTACCTACAAGTAGTATTCAACCCCCTGCAGATTTAGCAGGTTTGATAAGATGCAAATAATTTAGAGCCTGCAAACGTCAAACAAGAGCAGGATTTATTAACAGATGCATAAATCTTACAAACCAACAAGTTATGTTGCTCAGTTAAATTTTAATAAATTTTCAACATAAAAGTGTGGGTCAATTATTATTCAACCCTAGGTTTAATATTTTGTGGAATAACCCTTGTTTGCAATTACAGCTAATAATCGTCTTTTATAAGATCTGATCAGGCCGGCACAGGTCTCTGGAGTTATCTTGGCCCACTCCTCCATGCAGATCTTCTCCAAGTTATCTAGGTTCTTTGGGTGTCTCATGTGGACTTTAATCTTGAGCTCCTTCCACAAGTTTTAAATTGTGTTAAGGTCAGGAGACTGACTAGGCCACTGCAACACCTTGATTTTTTCCCTCTTGAACCAGGCCTTGGTGTTCTTGGCTGTGTGCTTTGGGTCGTTGTCTTGTTGGAAGATGAAATGATGACCCATCTTAAGATCCTTGATGGAGTAGCGGAGATTCTTGGCCAAAACCTCCAGGTAGGCCGTGCTAAAAATCTTCCCATGGATGCGGACCAGATGACCAGGCTCCTTGGCTGAGAAACAGCCCCACAGCATGATGCTGCCACCACCATGCTTGACTGTAGGGATGGTATTCTTGGGGTCGTATGCAGTGCCATCCAGTCTCCAAACGTCACGTGTGTGGTTGGCACCAAAGATCTCGATCTTGGTCTCATCAGACCAGAGAACCTTGAACCAGTCTGTCTCAGAGTCCTCCAAGTGATCATGAGCAAACTGTAGATGAGCCTTGACATGACGCTTTGAAAGTAAAGGTACCTTATGGGCTCGTCTGGAACGGAGACCATTGCGGTGGAGTACGTTACTTATGGTATTGACTGAAACCAATGTCCCCACTGCCATGAGATCTTCCCGGAGCTCCTTCCTTGTTGTCCTTGGGTTAGCCTTGACTCTTCGGACAAGCCTGGCCTCGGTACGGGAGGAAACTTTCAAAGGCTGTCCAGGCCGTGGAAGGCTAACAGTAGTTCCATAAGCCTTCCACTTCCGGATGATGCTCCCAACAGTGGAGACAGGTAGGCCCAACTCCTTGGAAAGGGTTTTATACCCCTTGCCAGCCTTGTGACCCTCCACGATCTTGTCTCTGATGGCCTTGGAATGCTCCTTTGTCGTTCCCATGTTGACCATGTATGAGTGCTGTTCACAAGTTTGGGGAGGGTCTTAATTAGTCAGAAAAGGCTGGAAAAAGAGATAATTAATCCAAACATGTCAAGCTCATTGTTCTTTGTGCCTGAAATACTTCTTAATACTTTAGGGGAACCAAACAGAATTCTGGTGGTTTGAGGGGTTGAATAATAAATGACCCTCTGAATAAACTTTTCACAATTTAAAAAAAATAAAAAAAAATAATAACATTCTTTTTTGCTGCAGTGCATTTCACACTTCCAGGCTGATATACAGTCCAAATGTCACAATGCCAAGTTAATTCCGAATGTGTAAACCTGCTAAATCTGCAGGGGGTTGAATACTACTTGTAGGCACTGTATCTATCACTCCTGTCCCTGTGGTGGTTTTCTTTCTTAAAAAAAAGGATGGTGGGTTGTGCCCATGTTTGCACTTTAGAGAGATTAATAAAATCATGGTTTACAATCCTTATCCCTTACCCCTTATACCAGACCAGATGAATCAGTTAGCAGGAGCTAAATAGTTTTCTAAACCTTAACTTGAGGGGAGCAGATAACCTTATACATGTTCGACAGAATGACGAATGGAAAACTGCTCTTAATACGCATTAGGTCATTTTGAAAATCTGTTGATGCGATTTGGTTTGGTCAATGCTCCGGCGGTTTTTCAGAATTTCATATTTTACTTTTTTGTGGGTAGATTTGTGGGGATCTATCTTGATGACATTTTGATTTCTCACGTTCTCAGCAGAAATAACGGGGACATGTCCAGCAGGTCCACCATATTCTTTGTGACAATCCTTTATTTGCTAAGCTGGAGAAATATGTTTTTGAAATGCAGCATTTACAATTTCTTGGTCATCTTGTTTCTGCCTCAGGGTTTCAAAACGATCCCATTAAGGTGCAGGCCATCCTTGATTGAGTTCAACTGACTAACCTTAAAGCTTTGCAGAGATTTTTAGGTTTTTCAAATTAGTGGAAGTTCATTAACACTTTTACGGTCAAAGCCAAACTATTAAATAACATGACCAAGGAGGAGGTGGACTTTTATTTATGGTCAGCAGAAGAAGAGAATGCCTTTTCTGCCCTCAAGACAGCCTTTTAAAAAGCTCCTTCTCTCAGTCAAGCTGAAATTAAGATGCCTTTTTTGGTCGAAGTAGATGATTCCTCTGTAGGCATAGGGGCCATGCTTTCACAGAAAAAGAATGGTTACCTTCATCCCTCCGTTTTTTATTCTCAGAAGTTCTCTCAAGCCAACTCCAACTATGATATTGGTATCTGTTTGCTTTTCGTAGTTTATAGAACCTTTGAGGCATGGGTCACTGGTTGGAGGGGGCTAGGCAGACGGTAACAGTCTTTACAGATCATAAAAACCTACTATATATTGATGGTGCCTAAAGCATGACATAACCCAAATGGCCATAATATAAACAAAAACAAGTTGGTGAAATGCCTTTACAGAGGTCAACTCTGGAGAATCTTCAGGCAAAGAAGGCCACTAAGCAAAGACAAAATAATGCCTACCTGCTGATTCTCAGACCCAGAGCATAGTGAACGTAAATGGGAGCACTATTTAATTGAAGCAGAAAAAACAGATAGCTTAGTCCAGTCACCATTGAAGCAATCCTGCATTTTTACCTTAGGTTCCAACAAAATACACTTAAGACCAAGATCACTAGTAGCAGTCGAACATGCATGTTGCTGTTGTTCATCTTTAATTTCAACTACCTCCAGTGACAAGGCCTGTAGTTGTGTGGCCAAGGAGAAACTGAATTCATAAGGAAGCCCCCAGAATGCACTAAATGGGCTGACAATAATGTTACAACAGAACCCTGAAGTTCAAGTGTAGAGAAAACATACTGTATCTCTTTGCACTGCTGTGGAGGTCATAAGAAGCGGACAGCATATACAAATATGGTTTAATTAGCTTTTTGTTTCACGACAGAACCCTAGCATTCTCACAGGGTTGGACAAACCAGGGGAGATGTAAAACCAGAAATCCGCATGTCCCAAAACAGGGTAGTATTTGCCCCAGACCTGAACCTGATTTGTCCTTGCCTGACAGCAGGAGTTGGCACCCCAAGGTCACGTAATGGTACTTAACTTCACCCTAAGCTATAAACCAAGTGTGACACAAAAACAACAATAAACATAAATTAAGTGCACACAAGCAGAGAGTGAAACACATGGCTAGGAACGTGCAAACACAGTCTTACAGGAATGATGCATTAAAAGACACCAAAAAAATAACAGAATAAGCAGAAACCCTCCCAAACCTAAATGAAACAAAATAGGAGATTACTGGGAGGGGATTTGACATGCCCACATCGGGGCTGGGGGTGACTCGTTACTGGGCAGTGGTTCTGCTCCTTGGGCACCGCGGTGGCAAGACCCAGCTCTGTGACCCCAGGGTTGTCGTTTAGCAAATAGGAAGGGGATGATGACAGTTTATTCATGATGCCACCTGTGGTATGCGAAAAGTTAGGTGCCACCACTGCGGGATGGGGCTCCCCAGGTCAAATGGTGATGCAGCTTGGTTGGTGTAGCTCTCCACAGGTAAAGCTGGGCCCCAGGGCGGATGAGGGTAGTAGTAGCAGACAATGGCGGGGGTTGCAGGGCGGGAGGCGCAGGTGAATAATGTGGCAACACAGGGGTGCAGTCTCAAGGTTTTTACTCACTGTAGCAGGTTCCTAGGTAACACGACATGCCAGTAACCGCCTTTGGAGTGCTGGGATTTCACTGTGATGGGCCCCAGCTGGTCCCGGGTAGTTCGGAGCTGTCCGGTGCACCTTTCTTATGTGTACCTTCCCTGGTCGTCTTCCTGCACTTGCTTCTCCCTCCTGCTTTGCGCCCTCACACACAGAGCTCTGGCCAGTGCCTGTGGATTCTTTTGGGTGGCATGAAGCTCTATCCCTTGGCCCCTTGGGGTCACTTTCCAGTGATCTCATGTGCGGATGTTGACTCGGTGCTTGTGTGGCACCCCAGGGTTCAGTTGCCACAAATATACCTGTACCTGGTGCAGGGAAGGATCTCCACATCAGGTAATCCCACAAACAACACTTCCACTCCAAGCCTGGAGGGGGAGCTCTACAAGCCGAGCTCAGGTGAAGTCCCCTTTAAATCCAGGTCTGGAGGTGGAGTCAGACAGTAGACAGTTGGCAGTTGTGCTCGTGCAAGGAGAGTGGACACATCAAGATGGAGAAGGCTGTGCTTAGCCCGTACGAGTAGCTGTAAAACAGACTGAGGTATCCAGGAATGAGGCAAAAGAGGAGTGACCAGGGAGGTGGAGCCAGGCTGGTTCATCCCCAAGGAACAGCGCTGACTACCGGACACCGGCGTCCAAGATTGTGAGGGACCTAATCTGCCCAGCAATAAAGACCGGAGGCCAGGGAGATTACAGATCTCCTGGCTTCAGCAGCACCTGAAGGCAAATGCACTTCACAGAGCTTAGGGATTGCAGTGACTACAGCAATGCCCCTTAGAGAAGTTCCCGCTGCCTGCCCTACAGGTGAAGAGAGGAAGAGAGGGTTAAGTTATAGCTCTAGGCAGCCTAGGACCAAGGAGAGACACAGCGCAGCAGGGATACCTCAAAACTAAACTGCTGTAGAGATCCTGAACTGTTCCCAGATCACCAAAACTGTCACATCAGAAACTGTATCCTTTTTAATAATACCTACAAGTTAACCCCTTCACGACCTTTGACGGATCTTTCCGTCATGGAGCGTGTGCCATTAAGCCCTGCCCCCTGCCGCGGGCAGGATGCTGCAATCGGCGCACATATCAGCTGTTTTCAACAGCTGACATGTGTGCCTGCATGTTACGAGTAGAATCGCATTCCACCCGTTACATTAACCCCTTATATCTTGCTGCCAAAGTCTGGCAGCGAGATGTATATACACGCGGTCACGATTTTTACTTACCACCGCCCCCACGGGAAGTCACATGAGTGATCACGTGACTTTCGGTGGTTGCCATGGTAGCACAGGGTCATGTGATGACACCTGCAGCTATGACGAATCACTTTCGTTTTCACTCGGCCCGGAGGCCAGTGAAGCAGGAAGTGACCGTATCTGCTGTTTTCAGCTGTATAGCTGTGATCAGCAGATAGTGCAGAGTGATTGGATTGCTGATCGCTATAGCCCCCTAGGGGGACAAGTAAAATTAAAAAAAAAAGTAAAAAAAAGTTTTAAAAGATTAAAAAAAACAAAAAAAACCCTAAAAGTTCAAATCACCCCCCTTTCACCCTATTGAAAATTAAGGGGTTAAAAAAAAAATAAATATACACATATTTGGTATCGCCGCATTCAGAAATGCCCCATCTATCAAAATATAAAATCAATTAATCTGATTGGTAAACGGCGTAGTGACAAAAAAATTCCAAACGGCAAAATTAAATTTTTTGGTCGCCGCAAGTTTTACGCAAAATGCAATAACAGGTAATCAAAAGGTAGCATCTGCGCAAAAATAGTACCATTAGAAACGTCAGCTCGAGACGCAAAAAATAAGCCATCAGTGAGCCAGAGATCCCAAAAAATGAGAACACTATGGGTTTCGGAAAATGGCGCAAAACGTACACCACTTTTATTGGAAAAGCTTGTGAATTTTTTTTAACCCCTTAGATACAAGTAAACCTATACATGTTTGGTGTCTACAAACTCACACCGACCTCAGGCATCATACCCACATGTTATACCATATAGTGAACACCGTGAATAAAAAATCCGAAAAAGTATTGTACCATCACACTTTTTTTGCTGTTTTTCCACACTTGGAATTTTTTTGCTGTTTTCCAGTACACCATATTTTAAAACTTATGGTTTCATTTAAAATTACAACTTGTCCCGCAAAAAACAAGCCCTCATATGGCAAGATTGACGTAAAAATAAAAAAGTTACGGCTCTCGGAAGAAGGGGAGCAAAAAGAAAAACGCAAAAACGGAAAGTGCCCGGGGGCTGAAGGGGTTAAACCCGGTCAGAGTTAATGAATTGGTGTGCAATACTTTATTTCTCTCATCTGAGGAGGCATAGGCTGTGAAGAAAAACTGCCATATCTGTGTAAAGACTACTAAAACTGCCCTGGGGATCCCGCTTCACCTATGGGAAGTGTAAACAACTGGCTGCCTAACCATCGCCCCAGAGGTCTGACCTGCAGCCCCAGTAACCATACTAGAACCGTAGGTGGTGTCACAAAACACTTTTTTTTTTTTTTATTCATTTATTTTTTTATTTATTATTTACTGACTTTCAGCCACCGCCAGGGCCACGGGATGCGGGCACAGGCCCCGTTACATAATCCCATTAACCAACGCCCAGAACCGAGTACTCCAAGGCCCTGGGGTGGGTCACTTGCAGTCACCTCAGCCGCTGGTTTTGCTAGCGGAGTACGTATAGTAGGTTCTTCTCCTCTAGCCTAGGGACCAGTCCCCGATTTGCGACCAAGTCCTTCCACCTGTAGATTATATGTGGAACAAGGCCACAGGAGGATGTTGCACCTCCCGTGGTCTCTAGGACCCCTTCTATCTTGTGCCTCGGTTGAGCGGCGCTAGCTCCAGACCACAGGTCTTTCCTCCTCCACTACTTCCAAATCTTCTACCTTCTCCACACTCCACTATTGTATATCTACTCACTCCTAAGACTCCACCCCCCGACCTGGCTTAGGGTATAACATGCCCTTGCCATGTCTGATGAGGTTTTGCTAAGTGAGAGAGTTGTGTTTTGTGTGAACTGGTGGATGACCTCCTCCATACCCAGGATGGAATACCACATCTCTGGATGAGGTGTAGTACGTCTGTGGCGACAGAAGCCACAGATTCACACAAACAAATTGCAGGGAATAGCAAATTTCTCAGTAAGAAAACCTTAACCGAGGAACTGGGACTCCAGACAGCCATCTGTTGCAGGCGGGGAACAGACCACAGCAGGGGGAGGGCTGCTCGAGACGCTCGGATCTGGGGTCGTTGTGGTGGCTTGAGGGTAAGCCGGATCCGGGCCTGAGCACCCGTCCGTCACCTGCAAGGGAAAAGGGTGGTTATTATATAGGGGAGGTTTTGTCAGTGACGCCACCCGTGGTGTGCGGTGATTGTTGGTGGCACCGCCGCTGCCGCTGGAGGTGATGCCTGGGACCGATGGAGTGGGGCAGCTGGATGTTTTCCCCTCCACCGGTAGGGGAGGTGTTGTCCCGGGTCCCCAATACAGGTGGGATGGTGCTGCGGAGCACAATCTGCAGGGTTGGACTGGGTGGTGTTAATCTACTCACGGTTCCTGAATCAATTCACACAGTGTCCAGATAGTAAACCAAATTGCCAGTGACCGATCAGAATATGGCGTGAGCCCACGCATTTGTATTTTTTTTATTATTTTTTTAAATAATTTAAAAAAAAATTAAGGAGCTTCCCTATATTTTGATTGACAGCCAAGGTAAAGCCAGGCAGATGGGGACGGCAGCCCGTAGCCGTCCGCTTTATCTGTGCTGAGAATCAAAAGTACTGTGGAGCGCTATGTCATTTTTTTTAATGATTTATTTAGTTTTACAGTACTGTGATGTCAGGCAATCACAGACCCGGCACAGAAAATGGGCGTTTGTGATTGTCACGCGCCACATCACATGACAAGATACGTCATACCTGTCAGGAGCCCGTACATTCTAGCTTTTATCTAAGCTTTATGGCTGTGTGCAGTTCCTGCCACATACGAATGTATGAGGCTATGTGCGCACGTCGCGTAAAAACATGCAGTTACGCTGCGCTTTGTAGCGCAGCGTAACTGCATGCGTCCTGCGTCCCCTGCACAGTCTATGGAGACTGTGCAGGGGCCGTGCGCACGTGGCGTTTAAGAGCGCAGCGCTTCGGCTACTGCCGAAGCGCTGCGCAAAAAGAAGTGACATGTCACTTCTTTCCTGCGCTTTGCCGGCAGCTCCTGCTCTGTCTATGGCAGGAGCTGTAGGCAGAGCGCATGGAATCGGCGCTCACTACGGACATTTCTGCAGCGATCTAGCGCACATGTGCTCTTCAGATCGCTGCAGAAATTTCTGCAGGGCTTGTACGCAACGTGCGCACATAGCCTGAGCTGCATTCAGGTTACTCCAATAGGCAATCACAGACGCCCATTCTCTATGCCGGGTCTGCTCTGCTTCAACGCTCTGTGCAGACAAGCTTCTATACAAAGTGAGAAGCAGGCTGACACTGAGAGTATGATTCCATTTGAGTATGACTACTGCAAGTCTCGCATCGGTATCACCCAGCACGGCGCACACCTCAGCTGCAAGGAAATTCAATCAGCCGTCCCGCTCCTGTCGGGAGAGTGTGCGACGTGCCAGGTGATACTGAAGCGTGACTCGCACAGTGACAGTCAAAGTTCAATTGAGTCTGTCGCGGGCGGAGGAGGGGACGCTGCGCTCTCCCACTGCTCGAGTCCGGCCGCTGCGGCTGCTGCTGCTCGGTGGTGGCTCGAGCGGTGGGCCGGATCCCGGGGACTCGAGCGGCGTTCCTCGCCCGTGAGTGAAAAGGGGATTGATTGTGGGGATTTATTGTCCGTGACGCCACCCACGGTTGTGGTGATAATGGTCACACCACCGCTGCTCTGGACGGGGGTCCCGGGAGCGGTGACAGGGAGCAGCTTTGTTGTTAGTTCTCCCCTCCGTGGGTAGGGGGTTGGTTGTCCCGGGCCCGGTGATGGTGTAGGGATGGATGGCAGGCGGGTTACGGGGCCTGGTAAGGTGCAGGGTCGCGGGGGAAGTGCCGTGCCGCACGGCACGGTGGTACTCACTCAGCCAATGATGAGGACACAGTTCTCGGTAGAACACACGGCTGGATGGACGGGTCCCACAGACGGCTGCGGTGTTGTTTCTCCCGGCAGGTTGATGGTGACTGCCTTTCCCTGCACCTAAGTACGGTAGATGGTTCCGATGGGTTCCCACCGGTAACCCGCTCCCCAGCTTGGATATGTGCTGGAGGAGCCCCCTTTTGCCCGCAGGCTCTGGCCCTGGGAAACGGTTGCCTTGGCGGTGGCGGTGTCTCCCTCTCCTGGTTGGACTGTTGCCTTCTTTCGGGACTTGGCTGCTGGGGAACCCGGGAGGTTCCCTTCACTAACGGATTCGGCAAATTCACGGCGACTCCTAGCCTTGCCGGGGTCCGCAAGCCCCTGCCAGATGGTGCTGGCTTCTCCTTGCGTACCGGTCCGGTACCGCAGGGCCACCGCCCGTCCACGGTCTTTACGGTAAGCTCTGATAGGCCACTCCTGCAGACGGTCACCACCGTCTGCCAACCTTGCTGATCCGTCCGGGCCACACACCCGGACCAACTTCAGGCTGCTTAACTGCCACTTCACTTCCTTCCACTTTCACTTCCAAACTTAATCTCTGTCCACTCCTCAACTCCTCTCAAACTGATCTGCCTGCTTTTCCCGCCTCCAGGACTGTGAACTCCTCGGTGGGCGGGGCCAACCGCCTGGCCCACCCCCTGGTGTGATCATCAGCCCCTGGAGGAAGGCAACAAGGGTTTTGTGTCTGACTTTGATGTGCCTGACTGGGAGTGTGGGGTGTGTTGGTGTTGTTCTCTGTGGCCCCTGGCTGGTCCAGGGCGCCACATTCTCCCTTAGTAAAATGCAGACCGTCCGCGGGCTGCCCGTCCATCACCGGTTTTATTTTCACAAACTGGAAAAGATAAAACAGTAAACACATTAAAATTAAAATAACATCTTCCCACATCGGGAGGTACTCTTATTTAAACGTTGCGTAACGGTTACGGCTTCTGCTCTCTCCCACCCAAGCAACCTGGCCCTGATGCTGCCCCTAAGCAAACAGGCAGCACCCCTTGACCCCAGTCCTGCACAAGTTGCCCGAGCGGGTTCTGTCCTTTTCAGGGGACCCACGTCCATGGGGAACCCCTGAAACCCCCAGAGGATCGCCACCGTTTCTGGTGGTGGCTGGGCCCCAGCCTGCTCCACTGCAGGCCCTTCCTCCAATCTGCCTCTCCGGAGGCGGTAGCAGTGGAAGCCACAACAACATTATTTTCAAGCCACTAATGTTTGTGGTTGCCCTGCAAGTTCTCGGGCCTGTTCATAAGGAGTCCCTTATGTAAAACTTGTTAAGGGGGTCCAAACGGACCGGTTCTAGCAGGCTGACAATCAGGTAGCAAATCAGATGATTATTCTTTTTCATTCTTTTCAACTTCAAACAGTACTTTTAACACACACACACTTTTTCCTTTTTTAAAGGACAGTTTCCCTGTACCTAAGTGGGGGTCTACCTAGGTTGGGACGAGTGGACCTCCGGGGTCCAGTGTCAATGGGGACAGGCAGTGGGGCAAGGGGAACAATCAGTTCCTCCTCCCTGCTATCGCGTGGGGCAGGCGGAGGCATAGGGGAGCTGGGTACAGGTTCATCCCTGGGCACTGGCTCATGGTCGACCACTTCCATCACTTCTTCATCCACGGGTTGTGGGAACAGTATCACTGGAAGAATCACTGCGCCATTCTGTGTGGGCCAGTCCGCTGGGAAGTCACCCATCACGGTGTGGATTACCTCTTTTGCCTTCTCCGCCGGTTTAGGAACCGGAACTTCAGCCGTTGCCCTCAATGCTGGTGGGCACCTGTTTAGATGGTCCCGGGAAACCGTGGCCAAAGTGCCCCCTTGGTCACGACTGATCTGGTAGGCCTTCCCATCTTCCCATCCTGTGGGCTGTATGACATATGGAGTTTGCTCCCATTGATCATCCAGCTTGTGGGCCCTCCTCTTTCGCTTCAGCACCACATCTCCAGGCTGGAAAGGGCCAGCAGAAGCCTTCTGGTTGAAGCGCTGCTTCTGTTGTTCCCGACTCAGACTCAAGTTCTTCTCAACATACTCCTGAATCTGTCGGTACTGCACCCTCCGCCGAGCGTCCCATTCAGCTGTTGAAGGGAGTGCTTCTGGGGCTTCCAATCCCATGTCCAGATCCACCGGTAGCCGGCCGGGGCAAGCCCTCATCAGGTAGGCTGGGGTGCATTTCGTGGAGCTGGAAGGGATATTGTTGTACATATCAACCAAGTCAGGTAGCTTCTCAGGCCACAGGTTCCGCTCTTCTAGCGGCAGTGTCTTGAGGAGGCCTAGGACCAGGTGGTTCATCTTTTCACACATGCCGTTGGTTTGGGCATGGTAAGGCGTGGTTCGGATCTTCTTGCAGCCGTACACCTGACAAAATTCATGGAACACCTCCGCTTCAAAGGCCGGGCCTTGGTCAGTAAGCACCTTCTCAGGGTATCCATGTGGTCGGCAGAAATAAGCCTGGAACGCTCTAGCGGCGGTATGGCCAGTTAGGTCTTTGACTGGGACAACCACCATGAACCTTGAGTAGTGGTCTACAATGGTTAGAGCGTAGGTGTACCCACTTCGGCTGGGGGTGAGCTTTACATGGTCCAGGGCGACCAGCTCCAGCGGTTGATGTGTAACAATCGGGTGTAGGGGCGCCTTCTGGCTGGCCTCGTCCTTCCTTCTCAGCGTGCAAGGGCCACACTCTCGGCACCAGGCCTCTACAGATTCCCGCATTCCACTCCAATAGAACCGCTCTCTCAACAGCAGTTCCAGTTTCTTCCATCCGAAGTGTCCAGCACCATCATGGTATGCTTGTAGGACGGTGGGCACGTTAGCCTGGGGAATCACCAACTGGCGGATTTTCTCATGAGTCTTCGGGTTAATCAGCTCACGGTACAACTTCCCCTGGTGTAGATACAGCCGGGTCCGTTCTCGCTGCAGGCGTTGGGCTTCAGCAGGGGTGGCAGGGTCTATTCCAGCAGCGCCCTGTTCCACCAAGATCTTGACTAAGCGAACAGCGGGTGCCTGGTCCTGAGCATCTTGCCACTCCTGGCTGGGCAGCGGGTCCAGGTTTACCCGTTGTTGATAGACATGAACCTTCTCAGTCGGTGGCTGATGAAATGCAGGCAACTCAATCTCTTCGAGGTCGTCATCCTCAGGCCCTTCTTCCAACAAATGGGGCATCCGAGAGAGCGCATCGGCATTAACATTGGCACGGCCGGCCCTGTACTTGATGGTGAAATCCTAGTTGGCTAGCCTAGCCACCCACCGCTGTTCCAACGCGCCCAGCTTGGTGGGTCCAGGTGGGTCAGTGGGTTGTTATCCGTGAAAGCGGTGAACTTAGCCGCTGCCAGGTAATGGCGGAACTGCTCGGTGATTGCCCACAACAGTGCCAGGAGTTCAAGCTTAAAAGAGCTGTAGTTCTCGGGGTTCCTCTCAGTCGGTCAAAGCCTTTGGCTAGCATAAGCAATCACTTTTTCTTTTCCGTCTTGGACCTGGGATAGGACTGCCCCTAAGCCTACATTGCTGGCATCGGTGTAAAGGATGAAGGGGTGGTTGTAATCAGGGTATGCCAGGATTTCTTCTCCGGTCAGGGCCGCTCTCAGCTGACGGAAGGATTCCTCATGCCTTTCTTCCCACACCAATGGGGCTCCTAACGGTCTACCACCTTTGGTCTGTCCCACGAGGAGGTCTTGCAAGGGGGCAGCCATCTTCGTGTACCCCTTGATGAAGCGACGGTAATACCCTACCAGGCCCAGGAATTGCCTCACCTCATTCACCGTGGTCGGCCTCGGCCAGTCCTGAATGGTGGTGATTTTATCAGGGTCAGGGGCGACACCCTCTGCACCGACAACATGCCCTAGGTACTGTACTCTGGGTTTCAGTAGATGACACTTTGAGGGCTTCAACTTCATCCCATATTTAGCAAGGGACGCGAACACCTCAGCTAGGGGCTCCAGGTGGGCTTCATATGTCTGGGAGTACACGATCACATCATCCAGGTACAGCAGAACGGTCTCAAAGTTCAGATGCCCCAGACAGCATTCCATCAGCCGTTGGAAGGTTCCAGGGGCATTGCACAGCCCGAACGGCATGCTATTAAACTCACAGAGTCCCATGGGGGTAGCAAATGCAGTCTTCTCTCGGTCTTCTGGTGCCACAGCCACATGCCAGTACCCACTGGTGAGGTCAAGGGTGGAGACGTAATTAGCGGTTCTCAGTGCAGCCAGAGATTCCTCAATGCGGGGCAGAGGGTAAGCGCCCTTATGTGTTATCTGGTTAATTTTTCGGTAATCCACACACATCCGCATGGTGCCATCCTTCTTCTTAACCAGTACCAACGGGGCGGCCCAGGGACTACAGCTGTCCCTAATAACCCCTGCCTCCATGTTCCTCAACATGTCCTTGGCACATTGGTAGTGTGCAGGGGGAATAGGCCTGTACCTCTCTTTGATAGGGGGATGCTCACCGGTGGGGATATGGTGTTGAACCCCTTTAATCTGCCCAAAGTCTAGGGGATGTTTGATAAAAACCCGCTCATACTTCCGTACCACCCGGTATACCCCTTCTTTGTGATGTGTAGGGGTGTCGTCAGTGCCTACGTGTAGCTGTCGACACCACTCGTCTAACTCCCCTTGGGATGGGCGAGTGCTGGCAGCAGGTGGTGAGGTTGGGGGAATGGCCTCGTGGATGGTGTGGGGATCCAAGGTGAACAACTTGGCAAGGGTAGCGTACCGGGGAAGCCTGACTTCTTCCTCCCCGCAGTTCAGCACCCTCACGTGCACTCTCCCCTTTTTTACATCCACCACCCCTCGGGCGGCCATTACTGTGGGCCAGTGTTTAGAGGGCATGGGCAGGTATCATGGCAGGGTAGTCACGCCCCTGGGGCCCTACCGCTGCCCTACACCAAATCATCATCTCGCTCCTGGGAGGCACAATCAAAGGGGCAACATCCATCACTCTCACCCCACCAATCTCTCCTCCTGTCGAGTGTACATGTTGGCGGTACATTAAGGCTCGGATCTCACGCTGCACAGCTCTCTGTCGGCTCCCCGCCGCCATGGCGGCCAGCTGCTGCAGTAGGGTCAGCACGTCACTCATACAGTGCTCCATCACGTTTGTCCCTAGCACTACCTTCGGGTTATGATCACTGGGTTCATTCATTATCACAATCATACCCTGGTGTTGCAGTTCAGCTCGCCCCACAGTCATGGCCACTTGTTTGTATCCCACTTGGGTCAATGGGAGTCCATCAGCAGCAATCAGTGTCATACTGGCATCTGGGGGAGCCAGCTCGTCTTTTCCCCAATACCGTTGATACAGTGTGTATGGTATGGTGGTTACCTGTGATCCAGTGTCCAGGAGAGCCATCACCGGTATGCCGTCCACAGCCACGGGGACGATGGGTCGGGCCCCGATATACCGGTCCCGCCAGTCTGGGGGGCCATGGGGTTCTACTCCCGAGGATTGGCCCGTGGCCCCAGGGGTTGCTCATTTAACGGACACCGTCGGAAGTAGTGGCCGGGTTTGCTGCACCTGTAACAGATCGGGGGTCCATTCCGCGAATCATTAGCCCTTCTCCGCTGCATCCAGGGGACGTCCTCAGGGCTGTCGGCGAGCTGCATCTTCACCGGGGCCTGGGATCTGGTCGGAGGCTGGAGTGCGGCGAGAACCTTAGCGAGGTCCCCATCCATGCGGCGAACTTGAGCAGCGAGCTCCTCCATCGTTCCGCTTGGGGCTGCAGGCACTGGAGGTGCTGGTGAGGTAGGGGCCACCACGACGGGAGCAGTCTCTACCGGCCACAGGGCTGGTTCAGGAGCTTCAAATGTGGGGGGTTGCAGAGCTTTAATGGCCAGTTCCTTTAAGACAGCAAAGTCCACATCAGGGTGTTCCAGGGCCCACAGCCAAAGTTGTTTGCGGTCTTCTGAGGACCTCATCCCCTGCACAAACTGCTCACTTAACATTTTGTTACTGTCCACACTGTTGATGGTGTCCACCCGCTTCAGTGTGTGGAGTGCAGTTTGCAGGCGCAGGGCATAGTCCCGAATACTATCTGCGGGCCGTTGCCGACATTGATAGAACTGCATCCGCAACTCGGCCTCGGTACGGGTCTCAAATGCAGTCTGCAGCTTTTCGAATATGGTGGCTACAGAGGACCGGTCCCCCTCAGCCCGGGTCTCCGACTCTTGCTTAGCCGCGCCGGTTAGCTGCCCAAGCACTAGCGCTGCACGTTGCTTATCAGTCAGGGGGTACAGTTCTAGTAGCGGACTAAGTTTTTTCGAAAAACCTGCAAGGCACCAGGTTTCCCATTGTACTGCGGTAGCCAGGCAGCTCCGGGCACACAGGGCAAAGAGAATGGCATCACCTGAGCGAGAGCTGGGGCCGCAGCGCCCCCCGCCAGCGCGGCCGGGACTTGGGCAGGCCCATTCCCATCCACGGGTGCTTCCGCGGCGGCGTCCGCCGCTCTTCCAGCGGCTCCGTCGGGCGCAGACATCTTGTTTCCGTCCCCCTTAGTCTCTTTCCGGCTCCTCCTCTACAGGGGCGGGGTTTTGGCCTTCGCGACTCCACTACTCGAGGAGATGCTCGAGCGGGAATTTTTCGCGCCCAAGATGGCGGCTTCGGCAAATTTTCAGCCGGACACCTCCGGCAACAACAAGGCGCACCTCGACCCAATGGCAGAGCGGTAGGATCCTGTTCGTGATGCCAAGTTGTCGCGGGCAGAGGAGGGGACGCTGCGCTCTCCCACTGCTCGGGTCTGTCCGCTGCGGCTGTGGCTGCTGCTGCTCGGTGGTGGCTCGAGCGGTGGGCCGGATCCCGGGGACTCGAGCGGCGTTCCTCGCCCGTGAGTGAAAAGGGGATTGATTGTGGGGATTTATTGTCCGTGACGCCACCCACGGTTGTGGTGATTATGGTCACACCACCGCTGCTCTGGACGGGGGTCCCGGGAGCGGTGACAGGGAGCAGCTTTGTTGTTAGTTCTCGCCTCCGTGGGTAAGGGGTTGGTTGTCCCGGGGCCCGGTGATGGGGTAGGGATGGATGGCAGGCGGGTTACGGGGACTGGTGAGGTGCAGGGTCGCAGGGGCAGCGCTGTGCCGCACGGCACGTGGTACTCACTCAGCCAATGATGAGGACACAGTTCTCGGTAAAACACACGGCTGGATGGACGGGTCCCACAGACGGCTGCGGTGTTGTTTCTCTCGGCAGGTTGATGGTGACTGCCTTTCCCTGCACCTAAGTACGGTAGATGGTTCCGATGGGTTCCCACTGGTAACCCGCTTCCCAGCTTGGATATGGGCTGGAGGAGCCCCCTTTTGCCCACAGGCTCTGGCCCTGGGAAACGGTTGCCTTGGCGGTGGCGGTGTCTCCCTCTCCTGGTTGAACTGTTGCCTTCTCTCGGGACTTGGCTGCTGGGGAACCCGGGAGGTTCCCTTCACTAACGGATTCGGCAAATTCACGGCGACTCCTAGCCTTGCCAGGGTCCGCAAGCCCCTGCCAGATGGTGCTGGCTTCTCCTTGCGTACCGGTCCGGTACTGCCGGGCCACCGCCCGTCCACGGTCTTTACGGTAAGCTCTGATAGGCCACTCCTGCAGACGGTCACCACCGTCTGCCAACCTTGCTGATCCGTCCTTGCCACACACCCGGACCAACTTCAGGCTGCTTAACTGCCACTTCACTTCCTTCCACTTTCACTTCCAAACTTAATCTCTGTCCACTCCTCAACTCCTCTCAAACTGATCTGCCTGCTTTTCCCGCCTCCAGGACTGTGAACTCCTCGGTGGGCGGGGCCAACCGCCTGGCCCACCCCCTGGTGTGATCATCAGCCCCTGGAGGAAGGCAACAAGGGTTTTGTGTCTGACTTTGATGTGCCTGACCGGGAGTGTGGGGTGTGTTGGTGTTGTTCTCTGTGGCCCCTGGCTGGTCCAGGGCGCCACAAGTCCATGGTTCATTGAATCCTGACGTCACCGCGAACACGGTCAAAAACAGCCGAAGACTGCCGAGTAGTGCAGTGAATACCCCCAGAGGTTAATGATCGGACCCGGAAGCAGAAGCGGCCGGGAGACAGAGTCTGTAGGATGTGTCGCGGGGGCAGTAAGAATAATCATAATATTTTTTAATAATGTGTTTTTTTAAAACCCCTGGACCCGAACTGTAACACGAGCTTCCCAGAAAGCTTGTGTTTCGGGATCGTGTGCACAAACACTATGTGTTCGGTACGTACCCCGAACATTACAGTATTGGTTCGCCCATCACTAATCTTTGACACAATAGGTGACTGTTTGCTGCAGTATAGATTCTGGGTGCTCTGAGCTGTCAGTGCATGTTTTTATTTTAGTTGATATATAAAAAAGCATTTTTAATGGTAAAAAAAAGTCATGCTTTATTTGGATTTTTTTTACATGTTGTTTTACATTTTATCCGGACATTATAGGGTATGATATATAGTCAGGAGAATATTTGTATAGTAAATAATTAATAAGAATATTCACAGTGCAAAATTTTATTAATAAATAGCAAAGAAGTGCTGAACCTAGCAAATGTCATCCATAGAGGTGATCTCAATAGATCTTACACATATAGTATAATCCCTCTATCTGCTCCTGGATACCAGCAGCAGAATGGAGAGCCCTAGGTCAGATCTATAACAATAATAATTCACACAGGTTACGGTTTGATACAAACAAATATATACATAGAACTCCAAAATAGCCAATACTCAGCAGTGTTTAGCTAAAGAACGGTAGTACTTCGCAGACATAGGGGTATTTTACACGCTGCGACATCGCTACCGATATATCGTCGGGGTCACGTCGTTAGTGATGCACATCAGGCGCCGGTAGCGACATCGCAGCGTGTAACACTAATGAGCAACGATCAACGATCGTAAAATCGTTCCAAAACGGTGCTCGTTGACACGTCTTTCTTTTCCTTAATATCGCTGCTGCCACCGGTACGATGTTGTTCATCGTTCCTGCGGCATCACACATCGCTATGTGTGACACCGCTGGAGCGACGAACATCTCCTTACCTGCGTCCACCGACAATGAGGAAGGAAGGAGGTGGGCGGGATGTTACGCCCTGCTCATATCCGCCCCTCTGCTTCTATTGGCCGGCCTCTTAGTGACACGGCAGTGACGTCGCTATGACGCCGAACGCCCGCCCCTCCCCCTTGAAGGAGGGATTGTTCGGCGGTCATAGCAACGTCGCTGTCAAGGTATATGCATGTGACGCTGCCGTAGCGATAATGTTCGCTACGGCAGCGATCACACAATATCGCACACACGACAGGGGCGAGTGCTATCGCGCGCAACATCGCTAGCATTTGCTAGCGATGTCACAGCGTGTAAAGTACCTCATAGGTTCCACTTCCGTAGATAGGTGAAGATGCTGTTGGCAAGGATATAATAGTCCTCAGTATGTTGTATACATGTAAGAGCCCAGGGACAGAGGACCTCAAATGTTCTATATGTCACAGTTTCTGTTCTGGCACAAGGGTGCAGGGGCCATGTTCCCTGGGTGGTCTACAAGGCCCTGATGTTCCCTGCTATCCACCCCCACACAGTATCCACAGCTGATGGACAGTCCACAGACACGGTCTGGGGATAACAGTTACTTTAATACAGCAGGAACAAAGGAAAACAACACGGAATATACAGTATGTTTCACGGTCTTTTGTGGGTAGGCCACAGCAAATACAGCTTGGTGTTGAATGCTGAAGTGTAATTAGGGTTCTGTAGCTTTAAGAGCACAATTTGCTTCAGATGTAATACTGGTATGCCTTTAGAAGCAGGTTCAGAGTCGCTTGAGCTTAGAGGGTAGATATAATAAGATTTTACAGACCTGGAGTCCTGGGGTTAATTTCACTGCTAGTTCAGACACGTGCAGTACATGTAAGCAAATGTAGATAGTTGCCCAGCGCGCTACGGGGACCGGACGGCTGGTGCGTGGACAATGGCATGAAAGCCGCTAATATTGCAGTGGGGTGGGAGACCCTCAAACTTCCCCAATCTGCGTGCAGTAGGGTCTGGTATATAATCAGTAAGCAGTACTGTCTGAAGAGATGTATATCTGGCCAGTGAGGATTCAGGATAGGAAGCCTTCAGCATATTGGCTGTGAAAGTCAGGAAATGCTGAAATTCTAGGCCTCGGGCCTAGCAGGAGTCTTGTGGTGAAGAGAAACTCCACATAATGTCTTCCCTCAGAGGAGACTCAGCCAGAACCAGCTCATTCCAGTTCTTTCCAGACAGAGGCTGGAGAATAGCTCCACCTATTGAGCCATGTGACCAAGAACTAGCCAATAGGATAACACCCAATGAGCACTTCAGATTCTTACAGTTTTCACCAGTAGATGGTGCTAGAACACAACAAATGAAAAATGCTTTACTTATAACATATAGCATAATATTACATATAAGGGAATGTACTTAAAGAAACAGACACAATCTGGACCGGGCCACTACATACACCGTAGTAAATAGATGGTAAGCCTGGTGATTTTGCCTCGACGTGTTTCCCCATATACAATGGTTCTTCAGGAGGCCTGAACAGAAGATGAGTATAAGATAGTCTACATCAGAGATGCAATTCCATGGTGTAAGATCCTGGATAATCCTGCATTTGGCACAGTCAATGCTGAAGAGATTCCACCTTCAGCAGTCAAGGAGGCACCATCAAGGCACCATGGTGTATTAGGTGAGGTTAATGGTTGTCTGAGGGATGTTCTGCCACTGAATGCACTTGGGAAAATCGTGCTGGCAGCTGCTGTCCAAGATGTGCTTGATGTGAAACAAGCCTGTAGACTCTGCAGTCCATGGTAGCATGTTAGACCATTAATCCCTTCACGTCCTAGAACGTATCGGTATGTCCTAAATCATGATGGAGTAATCACCGTTGATCCCTGCACATGTCTGTTGATTTCAACAGCAGACATGCGTGGCTTACAGTCACAGGTGGATCCGCGATCCACCTGTGCCTGTTAACTCCATAGATCGACATAAAATTTAAATGGCCATTGGCACACGGGGAGTCGCTGGTTGCCATGGTAGTAGTGGGCAGCGGCTGTAACAGGAGAGCTGTGCAGCTCTGATCAACATTAATGAATCAGCAAGCAGACTGTTGATTCTTATAGTCTCAAAGGGGAACTAGTAAAATAAAATAAAAAAAAGTAAAAAAAATGTTAAAAACTTTAAAAAATAAGAGTTCAAATCACCCCCCATTCACCTCATTGAAAATTAAACAGTTAAAAAAAGAAAAAATATACACGTATTTGGAAATGCCGAGTTCATAAATTCCCCAACTTTCAAAATATAAAATCAATTAATCTGATCGGTAAACACCGTAGTGGCAAAAAAATTACAAATGCCAAAATTATGTTTTCTAGTCGTTGCAAATTTTGCGCAAAATGCAATAACAGGCGATCAAAATGTATCATCTGCATAAAAACTGTATAATTAAAAACGTCAACTCAAGACACAAAAACTAAGCTGTCACTGAGTCCCATATCCCAAAAAATGAAAAGTGCTCCACATTTTTTGGACAAACTATTGAATTTTTTTAACCCCTTAGATAAAAGTAAGCCTATACATGTTTGGTACCTACGAACTCAAATTGACCTGAGGCATTACATTCACATCAGTTTTCCCATATCGTGAAAACGGTGAATAAAATACCAACAAAACAATCGCCCAATCCCACTTTTTTTGCAATCTTTCCACACTTGGAATGTTTTGCTGTTTTCCAGTACACTATATGGTAAAACTCATGGTATTTTTTAAAAGTACAACTCATTATGCAAAAAAAAAAGCCCTCATTTGGCAAGAAAAATAAAAATGTTAAGTCTCTCAGAAGAAAACTAGCAAAAAACAAAAACGAAAAATAGAAAATCGCCCAAGGGTGAAGGGGTTAAAGGGGTTGTCCAGGATTGAGGTGTGGCGCCCCTGACCTGGTCAGGCACCACTGAGTACTGCACCCATGCTGGGGACAGTACAATACAGGTAATCCAGAAGGCTGACAGGGGTGTGGAACACAGGCGCATAGTGATCAGGTCTCACACATGTACCTTTGAGAGGACCCCTGGGGATCCCAGGAGGGGGCAAAGCCTATACCTCCACTGGAATAGTGGCAGGGGGTTAAAAGCCTCCATCTCCTCTCAAGGGGTGTGGTGGAGAGTCTGGTTGCTAGGTGGCGTAGGCAAGAACAGGAGAGGAGGAGCAGTGAGTCAGTTAGAAGGAGAACTCCAGAGGGCTCAGTGAGGAGCAGACCTGTGGGGCTGATGCTGTCTAACAGCGCCCGCGCAGTGACTACAGACGGGGGAGAACGGTCAACTAGAAGTGCTGCCTGAAAGCCAGCTTCAGCTAGAGAGTGCACGGAGTGGGAAGTAAGGAGACTTCTAGAGAGCACCAGGCCCAACCGGGCGGCAGATCCCGAAGCGAGGTTAGATTCACCTTTCCCTGCTAAACCTGCCGGTGTGGGGCTCTTACAGCCCACACCACAACAACCAAAAGCCGCAGCCACGTAACCGCAAGTAGGGCCCATAGGTCACAGGAGGCAAGAGGCTGGAGTGGCCTGGCCCGGGGAACAAGCACACGGCAAAACAAGAAGGGGAGGGAGGCTTGGAGCATCTTCCCTGGGTGACCCCCATAGGGACTCAAAGTCGGGGTCACCCCAAACCACCAAGGGCTAAGGAAGGCGAGTTTGTAGTCACCCTCATACAGTCAGCCTGAAGGACACCTGGTTCCCACCTGGTTCATCCCAGCTACGCCCGGGTTACTCACCCTGCCACCTGAAGTGAGTAAAAACCCTGAAAGACACTCTGCCTGTGTGTGGTCATTCTGCGACTTGTGGTACTACAGCTTTACAAAGGGCCCTGGGGCTTGCCTCACTCTCAGGAGGCTACTACACCCGACTGCACCCACCATCAGCCCCAGGTGCCTCCTAATCTGCAGTGGCGGTCCCCTCTGGCCGCAAATCTGAGAGTGGCGTCACGACCAAAACTGAAGATTCCCTACCTGTGACCAGCACCAGCTACGTGGAGTCCCTGAAGGTAATGCACCGATACAACACCTGTGGGGCTTCACATCTGGCATCACGAACAGGATAAGGACTAGACCTGTTGAGACAGGTGACCATGTGCCTGGGCGGTCCGCTTGAAAAATTGGACGCGCCGCCATATTGCCACCATGAAAAGCGCGCTGAAAAACAACAGCAGCCCGCGCTGGAAGAAGTTACCGCCCACGAAGAGGTGTGGCTACCCAGAGATCCTCTGCAGAGTTCTGACCTTGCCAGCTATGAGAGTGGAAGCGTCGAGAAACGGCGGAACAGAAAGGAAGCCACAAGCCTGCTGCTGGGAGAGGAGCTGCTGAAAGAGGCAGAGCAGAAACTGGACAGCTTGTTACAGGAGGCAGCGAAGAGTCCACTGCTGGGAGACCGTGCAGAAGACGGCGCAGAAGAAATGGCGTCTGACCGCAGGAACCCAGAACCAGGCTCCGCTGCCTGGTGGTACCGAGAGCTGGCCCAGTTTTGCAACCGGCTGGAGACCCGGGTCGTGGAGCAGATTCGGGAGGAACGGATGGAACTGCAGGAGCTGACCGCGGCGGTTCGGGCCTATGAAGGGAGAGCTGCATGCCGGGTGTCAGGCGGGATGGCGACGACGCAGACCCCAGTGCTACCAACAACGGGTGAGTCGAATGATGCCCCGGCCCGCGCAAGTGCCCCGACCCCTGCTGCCACGTCCGCGGTCCCTGAAGAGGCGTCCGGTGCGGCGACGCTGAAGCAGGCCGCAGCCACGCCAGGTGCGGCCCTCCAAGCCCCAGCAGCTGCAGCGATGCCCTGCTCGGCCCGCCAAGACCAGGCCGCCGCCATGCCAGGCGCGGCCCGCCAAGACCAGGCCGCCGCCATCCCGGGCGCGGCCCGCCAAGACCAGGCCGCCGCCATACAGGGCGTGGCCCGCCAAGACCAGGCCGCCGCCATGCCAGGCGCGGCCCGCCAAGACCAGGCCGCCGCCATACAGGGCGCGGCCCGCCAAGACCAGGCCGCCGCCATGCCAGGCGCGGCCCGCCAAGGAAAGACTACCTCAGCATTTACCCCGGCCTGTAAGGCCAGAGCAGACACCGCTCCCCGGCCCACAGAGGTCCCTGATAGGCAGCCCACGGTGGGTGAAGACCCTGCATATTGGCAGATGAGGGCTGACATGGAGGCCAAATTTCCACAATGGTTGGTGAGCCAGTACATACCCCCTCCGCATACCCCAAAGAGTCTCCTGCTAACTCCTGCAGCAGCTACACCAAGGAGTCCCTCACCTGGGCCGGCTGAAGAGCATCCATCCCCGGCACTGCCACAGCTGGAGTGCCAGGAAGAACTAAGGGGGAGAGGAGGCCAGGAAGCAGAAGGGTTGACTCCGACTCCAGTGCCACCAGTAGCAGTTGTGTGTTCAGAGCCGGAAATGCTGCCATACTCCCGCTGGGACGAGGAGGACCTGACCCCCTCTGCAGAAGAAGAGCTGCCTAAGAGCTTCACCTGGGAGCCCACAGGCATGGATCCAGCCCGCAAGACACGGCGCAGAAGAACACAGTTTGCTCCAGCACCACAGTCTCCTGAACAGAGAGCAGTCACCGCCAGAGACCTAAAGGAGAAGCGTTTGTTGAGAGAGTCCAAAGCCCAGGCTAGAGGACCCCTGTGTTATGGCGTAGTGGAAGATTTCAACTTGAAAAGTGGTTATGGCTTCATTGTAGCACCAGGAATAAAAGAAGGGATATTTGTAAACCGCAGAGATGTGAACGCTCATCTGCCAAGAGGACACCCTTGTAGAAATCTAAAGATGGGAGATTCCGTTCAGTTCACCCTGCATCAAGGCGAAAGAGGATTGTATGCTCTGGGCGTAACGCTATGTCCCAACAAACCTTATAGCCATCCCCTGCAACAAGAAAGACAAGAAAGACAAGAAAGACAAGAAAGACAAGAAAGACAAGAAAGACAAGACAGAGATAAAGAAACAGATACAGAAAAGGAATCAGATGCAGACCAAGAAAGGAAAGACACAGAACCTATAGATGAGGCAACCACAGATGAAGAAAGAGACAAAGAGCAAGAAAGTCACAGGTGCCAGTGCCCAACGTGCCCTCGCCCTAGTGAAAAAGAGGAGTAAAGTAAAGTACAGAAAAGAAGTACAGAAGTTAAAGTTTTGAAAGTTTTGTTTGCAACGTTAAAGAAATGCGCCCACAAAAACTATTGTGAGAAATAAACTTTAAGGCTATGAACTTGCTATAGCCACAAACTCTCGCAGTGTAAATAGTTACACCAGTGGCACCACCACCAGGGCCAGCCTGTTTAGGGGCTTGGCTCGTCTGCAACCAGGGGGGCCCGTCCGTAGAAAAGGGCCTTGGCTCACCTGCGACCAGAGAGCACGCCTGTTTATGGGGCCTTGGCTCACCACCACAAAGAGGGTACCTGGTCAGCACCAACTGTGGAGGCCGCCTCTGCATCCTGCCAGAAGAGGCTGACGGCGCGGATCCACCAGGCCAGGTATACCCTGAAACCACCAGCCCAGGAAAGCCGCCTCTACATCCTGCCAGAAGTGGCTGAAGTCGCGGCCAACGGGAGAGGAAGATTGGAGGAAAGGTCTGGAGAAACGGATGGCCCAGACCTGGTTACCAACAGGACCGGTGACCTGCCTCCTGAGAGGGTTTTGGGTGGGTTAACGGACTTGTGGGTGGAGGGTGGTGATGTCTGATACCTGGTGGTTTTAAAAATGTTTTACATGTTTTAATGTTTTATGCATTTTAAAATGTTGTCTTGCAGCCCGAGGACGTGCTGGTGATAACTAAGGGGGAATGTGGCGCCCCTGACCTGGTCAGGCACCACTGAGTACTGCACCCATGCTGGGGACAGTACAATACAGGTAATCCAGAAGGCTGACAGGGGTGTGGAACACAGGCGCATAGTGATCAGGTCTCACACATGTACCTTTGAGAGGACCCCTGGGGATCCCAGGAGGGGGCAAAGCCTATACCTCCACTGGAATAGTGGCAGGGGGTTAAAAGCCTCCATCTCCTCTCAAGGGGTGTGGTGGAGAGTCTGGTTGCTAGGTGGCGTAGGCAAGAACAGGAGAGGAGGAGCAGTGAGTCAGTTAGAAGGAGAACTCCAGAGGGCTCAGTGAGGAGCAGACCTGTGGGGCTGATGCTGTCTAACAGCGCCCGCGCAGTGACTACAGACGGGGGAGAACGGTCAACTAGAAGTGCTGCCTGAAAGCCAGCTTCAGCTAGAGAGTGCACGGAGTGGGAAGTAAGGAGACTTCTAGAGAGCACCAGGCCCAACCGGGCGGCAGATCCCGAAGCGAGGTTAGATTCACCTTTCCCTGCTAAACCTGCCGGTGTGGGGCTCTTACAGCCCACACCACAACAACCAAAAGCCGCAGCCACGTAACCGCAAGTAGGGCCCATAGGTCACAGGAGGCAAGAGGCTGGAGTGGCCTGGCCCGGGGAACAAGCACACGGCAAAACAAGAAGGGGAGGGAGGCTTGGAGCATCTTCCCTGGGTGACCCCCATAGGGACTCAAAGTCGGGGTCACCCCAAACCACCAAGGGCTAAGGAAGGCGAGTTTGTAGTCACCCTCATACAGTCAGCCTGAAGGACACCTGGTTCCCACCTGGTTCATCCCAGCTACGCCCGGGTTACTCACCCTGCCACCTGAAGTGAGTAAAAACCCTGAAAGACACTCTGCCTGTGTGTGGTCATTCTGCGACTTGTGGTACTACAGCTTTACAAAGGGCCCTGGGGCTTGCCTCACTCTCAGGAGGCTACTACACCCGACTGCACCCACCATCAGCCCCAGGTGCCTCCTAATCTGCAGTGGCGGTCCCCTCTGGCCGCAAATCTGAGAGTGGCGTCACGATCAAAACTGAAGATTCCCTACCTGTGACCAGCACCAGCTACGTGGAGTCCCTGAAGGTAATGCACCGATACAACACCTGTGGGGCTTCACAGAGGCACAAGGCTGCAGTCACTCTATGTGACTGCAGACTTGTGAATCCTCACAGTGTGTGTGTTATCAGAATTCTACAGTACCAGGTGGGTTTGTAATCACAATGATGTGATTTTCATTCTGTATATGCGATCACATACCAACTAAATGTGACACTTAATACAAGTGAATTGAGAGAGGCCAGCCACATCTAGTCGGAATTCGGCTGAAATTATGCAAATCGGAAAACTTGCAGTCACATAACAACCAGCTCCGAGCTCTAGAGAATCCTGACAGCATGTACTGTGGGGATACACAAAGTCTGCAATCACATAGAGAGACTACAGACTTAAGGCCGCTTTACACGCTGCGATATCGGTAGCGATATCGCTAGCGTGGGTACCCGCCCCCATCTGTTGTGCGATACGGGCAAATTGCTGCCCGTGCCGCACAACATCGCCCAGACCCGTCACAATACTTACCTGCCCGGCGACGTCGCTGTGACCGGCAAACCGCCTCCTTTCTAAGGGGGCGGTTCGTTCAGCGTCAAAGCTACGTCACTGAACCACTGCCCAATAGAGGGGTGGAGATGAGCAGGACGTAACATCCCGCCCACCGCCTTCCTTCCGCATAGCGGCCGGGAGGCAGGTAAGGAGAGCTTCCTCATTCCTGCGGCGTCACACGGAGTGATGTGTGCTGCCGCAGGAACAAGGAACAACTTTGTTACTGCTGCAGTAACTATTTTTGAGAATGGACCCCCACCGATGAGCGATTTTGCACGTTTTTGCAACGATGCAAAATCGCTCATAGGTGTCACACGCAATGGCATCGCTAATGCGGCCGGATGTGCGTCACCAATTCCGTGACCCCAACGAGTTCGCATTAGCGATGTTGTAGCGTGTAAAGCCCCCTTTACACCCAAAATCTGGACAACCCCTTTATGGTTGCTCATAGTAGCAAAAGAAACATATGGCCTTTTTTTGTTTGCTGCCTTAGGTGTGGTATGCAACATCCAGTCAACACACAAACCATGAGAAGGTCTTTACAGAACATTGGGCTTTAAAGAGAACCTGTCACCACTTTTTTGGCGTATAAGCTGCGGCCACCCCCACCGGGCTCTTATATACAGCATTCTAACATGCTGTATGTAAGAGCTGAGGCCGCTGTGAGAACATAAAAAACACTTTATAATGCTTACCTAACGGTCGCGCAGTTGACCATATGGGCATCTCCATTGTCTAGTGCCGGCGCCGCCTCTTTCGGCCATCTTCGTCCTCCATCTTCCGCGGTGCATGACGCGTCCAACATCATACACACTCGCCGGCATTCAGGTCCTGAGCAGGTGCACTTTGATCTGGCCTGAGCAGGGCAGATCAAAGTATTGTAGTGTGCCTGCGCAGGACCGGCGAGTGTGTATGACGTAGACGTGTCATGCACACAGGCTTCAGAAAGAGGATGGAGATGGCTGAAAGAGGCGGCGCCGGCACCGGGGAACAGAGACGCCCATGTGGCCAACGACGGGACCATTAGGTGAGTATTAGGGCTGCTTCTCACTTGCGAGTTTCTCGCAGTAGAGCAATGCGAGAAAATCTCGCACTGGAATCGGACACGTTAGTGAATGATTCAGCTCGCATTTGCGTTTTTTTTTCTCAGTCCAAATCGGACTGAGAAAAAAATCGCAGCATGCTGCTTTTTTGCGAGTTTCTACTGCGAGTCTCTCCAATGCAAGTCTATGGGAGCGTGTAAAAAATCGGATGTCTCGGGACGGCACTCACACCATCCTAGTGACATCCGATTTTCTAAATACATTTCTCGCATGTTTCCTAAAACACTGGAAACGAGTGATGTCTCACAATGTCTGTCAATCACTATTCTCTGTCAGTCGGTCTCTCCCTCTCGCTCTCTATTCTCTCTCTGTCGGTCGGTCTGTCGGTCGGTCACTATCTCTGTCCCTCACTCTCTTTCCATGTTGGTCTATCCCTCTACCCCCCTCTCTCATACTCACCGATCCCCAATCACCAGCGCGGCGCTGCATGGCGTTCACACTGCTCCAGCGGCTTCTCCTCTTTTGAAAAAGCCGGCCGCTCATTATTCAATCTCGTATTCCCTGCTTTACCCGCCCACCGGCACCTATGATTGGTTGCAGTCAGACACGCCCCCACGCTGAGTAACAGCTGTCTCACTGCAACCAATCATAGCAGCCGGTGGGCCGTGTCTATGCTGAGCAGTAAAATAAATAAATAAATAATTTACAAAAACAGCGTGTGGTCCCCCGGCAATTTTAATACCAGCCTGATAAAACCATACGGCTGAAGGCTGGTATTCTCAGGATGGGGAGCTCCACGTTATGGGGAGCCCCCCAGCCTAACAATATCAGTCAGCAGCCGCCCAGAATTGCCGCATACATTATATGCGACAGTTCTGGGACTGTACCCGGCTCTTCCTGATTTGCCCTGGTGCATTGGCAATTGGGGTAATAAGGAACCCATAGCAGCCACTAAATCCTAGATTAATTGATTGCAGGCGTCTATGAGACACCCCCAATGATTAACCTGTAAATTAAAGTTAATAAACACACACAGTGAAAAAATCCTTTATTTGAAATAATAAACAATAACAAAGTCCCTCGTTCAGCACTTTATTAAGTACGCAAAAAACCCATCCTTGTCCGACGTAATCCACAGAGGTCCCTCGACGCTCTCAGCTCTGCTACTTGAATTTGACAGGAGCTGCAGAAGACACCGCCGCTCCTGTCACCTCCACGCAGCAACTTAGGTGAGAAGCGCGATCAGCTGATGTCAGTCAGGTTACTCGCGGCCACCGCTGGATCCTCCAACAGTGACAGCAAGTCACCCGAGTGACAGCAATGAAGTCACAGGTGAGTTGCGGTCACGGGGGGAAGATCCAGCTGGCTGCGGGTAACCTGAGTGACGGCAGCGCTAATCGCGCTACTCAATTTAGTCACTCAGGGGATTAGCGGTCACCGGTGAGTGCTTCGCGGGTGACCACTAATCAGGACGCGACACAGACAGAGCCGCGGCATGACAATGAAGTCGGGTGAAGTTCACCCAAGTTCATTCTGATCGTGCGGCTCTGTCTGTGTCTGCTGTCATCTGCCATTCAGCTCTGCTACATGGCTGTCTGTGGCTGCTGTCAGCGGCCATGTAGCAGAGCTGAATGGCAGATGACAGCTGCTGAGAAAAAAAAGGATCAGACACGGATCACACACGCATTGCACACACACTGCAATCATGAGAAAAATCTCAGGATCGCAGTGCAGTTGCATTGCACTCTGACCTAACGTGAACTAAAATCAGCTGAGTTTTTTTCAGCTAACTCGGACCGATTTTACTCGCATAGATGTGTTTCCAGCCTTATAAAGTGTTTTTTTATGTTCTCACAGTGGCCTGGGCTCTTATATACAGCATGTTAGAATGCTGTATATAAGAGCTCGGTGTTGTTGGCCGCAGCTTATAGGCCAAAAAAGTGATGACAGGTTCCCTTTAAGCCCTGTATTATTCTGTATATGTAATCTGCACAGTACCACTTCTTCTGTCCTGTATACTGGATGTAATTCTCAGTAAGTGTATTATTCAGTACATATACACTCGTATATATATATATATACATTGGCATGTAAATTTCTGGGCACTCCTGGTTAAAATTGCTGTATTATGAGCAGTTAAGCAAGCTGAAGTTGAAATGATCCCTAAAACCATAAAGTTAAAGATTACACATTTCCTTTGTATTTTAGGCAAAATATATATATATTTTTCATATTTTACATTTGAAAAATTATAAAAAGGGTAACGAGCATATGTAAAAGTTTGGATACCCTTGCACATCTGTGTGCTCAGACAACTTTGTCCAAGGTTTCAGACCTTAATTAGCCTGTTCCTGTGCAAGAGAGGCAAATCAGAACCCCAGCTTGACTGCAAAAGATCTTCAGGAAGACTTAGCAGTCTCTGGAGTTGTGATACATTGTTCTACTGTTCAGAGACAGCAGTACAAATACTGGATGGCTTTCATGAAAAAATCATCAAAAGAAAACCTTTCCTGTGTCCCCACCATAAAATTTAGCTTCAGAAGTATGCAAAAGAACATCTAAACAAGCCTGATGCATTTTGGAAACAAGTCTTCTGTACCGATGAAGTTAAAATAGAACTCTGTACACAATGATCAAAGATTTTTTATAACAAGAGAACTAAAGGGTAACGTAGTAATGGTCCTGTACGTGGCCAAGTAATCAAAGACCAATCAAAACAACTTCTTGCAAAAATATAAAAAGCATTTATTACATAATTCAATTACAAGAAGTGACGTACAAAAATAAAAATCACAGAATCAATTTACAATTATCAGGCTTTTAAGGAGTGTCACTGATGACAAAACACATAGGGCCAACACCCCACATGTGGCGGGAGGGTATAGATGGATAGTATTAAGTAGGTATGTGAATAGACCCAGTATGGATAAAAAAAATTACTGAAGTATAAAAACTCCAGACATGTCTATGAAACATTATTACCGTACATTAAAGAACAGTCAAATGCTGAAGTAGGGGCTCTATAAAGGAACTTCCATATAGTAATTACCCCAGACCGAGAGTATATATGCATGAATAATATTAAACAGATATATGAGAAAAACCCAGTCTGGATAAATTAAGTTACTAGAATGTAAAAAATCTAGACATGTCTGCAAAACATTGTTACCATACCTGTTACGCCCGGGTGGTGGATCCTCTGGACCGTGCCCCTGTCACCTCCAGCGAAGCAGCTAGAGCTACCCCTAGACTGGGATAGTCCTGCAAGCCTACCAGAGGGACCAGGGCCGGAGCAGAAGGCGGAGCAAGGGCAGAGTCCTTCTAGAAGCAGGAATGAGGAAGTCCTTGAGGACACAGAGTTCCTGGTGCCAGGTAAGATGCCGGTGCCCAGGTACTGGTGCCAGGTAGAGTCGGCAGACGTGAGCAGAGTCCAACCAGAAGGAGGCAGGGGTCACCGGGTGAAGCCGAGGGTAGGAAGCGGGTTCAGGCTGGAGAAGATGGTGGAGTCTCAGCTGACAGCCCCCGTAGGACCACTCGGACAGGTTGTGGCCCATGCCAGGATAGCTTGGCAGGACAGTCCCCCGCAGGACCTCTCGGACAGGTTGTGGACATGACCAGGTTAATGTGGTAGAACTGGTTCCGTGGAAGACACAGTGTTAATGCAAGACACAGAAAGCGGGACCTGAACTCCTAGCTATAGCACTTGTAGAACAGGCGACGCCCTCCAGGCAGGAAGCTCCTAATATACCTGACCCTGACTGATGCAATATCCTGTTAGGGAGTGCTGGGTCTATAAGAGGTCAGTGACCGTGCGCGCGCCCTAATGTGCATGCGCGACGCCCAGGTGCCGGAGGCCAAAGCAGGGAGCAGTGCCGAGGAGGACGTGTGGCTGGAGGCAGGGGACCCAGGGACCGGAGCGGTGAGTGAGGAACGACGTCGGGACCCGGGGAGCATGACAATACCCTAGAAAACAGCCATAGGCTAAAATGGGGACTCCATAAAGAGACTCCCATTTTATAATTACTCCAAGTTTAATACAATGCTAGTAGACTAAGCCTATGAGCCAAACTATAGCAAACATTCACTCACCCATAGTGGCTGGTGGTGCCCAAGAAAAATGTGCCCCGATGTGCACGTTTCAATAACTTCATTTAATTGTTTTATATGGTCACATTCTACCCTCATTCATGTAATTCAATGATCAAAGGTATATGTGGAGAAAAAAGGGCACCGAATTTCAGGAAAATAACATATTGCCCCTCATCCCCTCATTAAGCATGGGAAAGGATAAATCATGCTTTGGGGTTGTGTTGCGGCCAATGTCACACTGGGCATTTCATGGGTAGATGGAAGAATGAAATGAAATTTCAACAAATGGATAATGATCCTAAATGTCCAAATCCACAATAGAATACCATAAAAAACACAAGCTTTAGGTTTTACAATGACCCTCAAAGTCCACTGATCTGAACATCATTGAAAATCTTTGGCTAGACCTCAAAAGAGCAGTGCATGCAAGACGACCCAGGAATCTCACAGAACTGGAAGACTTTTCGGAGGAAGAATGGATGAAAATCCCTCAAACAAGAATTAAAAGACTTTTGGCTAGCTATAAAAAGTGTATACAAGCTGTGATACATGCCAAAGAGGGTGCTACTGGGTACTAACCATGGAAGATGCCCAAACTTTTGCATCTGCCCATTTTCCTTTTTTGATCAGTTATATCGACGGGGTACGTGGACCCAAGGCCAGAAAGTAGCTTCACGCATTCCGGTAATTAACCCGACGGGGGTGAAGACTTCAAGTGTCATCCCCAACCTGCTCCAAAATCGGGGTACTAGTGCACCAATGGGATAAGACTTTCCCACTACAGTCCAAAGAAATCCTACGTGTGAATGTGTCGCCCTGGACAAGCCAGGGGCCACAGAGAACAACACCAACACACCCCACACTCCCAGCAGGCACATCAAGGTCAGACACAAAACCCTTGTTGCCCTTCTCCAGGGGCTGATGTCCACACCAGGGGGTGGAGCCAGGCGGTTGGTCTCTGCCCACCGAGGAGTTCACAGTCCTGGAGGAGGGAAAACAGGCAGTCTAGTTTGGACAGTGAAAGTGGAAGGAGGAAAAGTGAAGTGAGAGGAGAAAAGTGAGAGCTAAGAGCCTGAAGTTGGTCCGGGTGTGAGGCCCGGACAAGACAGCAAGGTTGGCAGACGGTGGTGACCGTCTGCAGGAGTGGCCGATTGGAGTCTACCGTAAGGACCGTGGACGGGTGGTGGCCCGGAGGTACCGGACCGGTACACAAAGAGAAGCCAGCACCAGTGGCAGGGGCCTTTCAGACCCCGGCAAGGCTAGGAGTCGCCTGTAAAATTGCCGAATCCGTTAGTGAAGGGGACCTCCGGGTTTCCAAACAGTCAAGTCACGACAGAAGGCAACAGTCCAACCCAGTGAGAGAGACACCGCCACCGCCAAGGCAACCGTTTCTCAAGGCCAACGCCTGCGAGCAAAAGGGGCTCCTCCGGCCCATATCCAAGTCGGGGAGCGGGTTACCGGTGGGAACCCATCGAAACCGTACAGACTGAGTAGGTGCAGGGAAAAGACAGTCACCGCTAACCTGCAGGGAACAACAACACCGCAGCCGTCCGAGGGACCCGTCCATCCAGCCGCTTGTTTTACCGTGAACTGTGTCATCATCATTGGGCTGAGTGAGTACCTCCGTGCCGTGCGGCACAGCGCTGCCCCTGCGACCCTGCACCTCGTCAAGCCCCGCAACCCGCCTGTCATCAATCCTTACCCCATCACCGGGCCCCGGGACAACCAACCCCCTACCCACGGAGGGGAGAAATAACAACTCAGCTGCTCCCTGTCACCGCTCCCGGGATCCCCGTCTAGAGCAGCGGTGGTGTCACCAAAATCACCACAACCGTGGGTGGCGTCACGGACAATATCCCTAAAACCAAAACCACCCCTTTTCACTCACGGGCGAGGAGCGCCGCTCGAGTCCCCGGGATCCGGCCCATCGCTCGAGCCACCGAGCAGCAGCAGCCGCAGAGCAGCGGCAGCCGGACCCGAGCAGTGGGAGAGCACAGCGTTCCCTCCTCCGCCCGCGACATGAACCCTGAGAGAAAGCTCACTCCGTTAGCCATACGGGTGAGCGGGGCCTGGAGAGTTTCATACCAACGGGTCCAATCGAGACTAAGGTGCCAGGGATAGGGCCACAGACCAACAACAACACCAAGGGCACGGATCCAGGGGTGCTCCCCGCAGACTAAAGTGGTGCTCAGAACTTTGGTTTACAAGCTGTCGGTGTGGTTATTCTGGGACTGAGTGAATACATTGGAAAACCCTGCACCTATCCCCCAACGGCACCCAAACACCATCCATCATCAAAGGGCCCCGGGACACAAACCCCCTACCCACGGAGGGGTTAAACATCAGGCTGCCACACCATCGTCACCGGGCTCCCCAACGGCAGCGGTAGTCCCTCACATTACCATGTACTGTGGGTGGTGTCACGAACTTTCCGAAAATCCCCCCTGTACACATCAACCCCCCCCCTTCTTTTAATTCGAGTGTCCGCGCGGCCCCCCTGGATCCAGAGACCCCTCGAGCCACTGCGGCTCCGGATCTGAGTGGCTCGGCCGCTGGCACAGAGGCGGTACATTTCCAGACTGCTTTCCCTAGAAATGCGGTTGTTTAGGTTTGTGGACACTGACACTTTCTGCAACCTCATGACGGCAGCCGTCCCTTGGTACTCGGTCCCCAGCCACCCCTATTTCTCCTGGTGTGCTATCCCCGTCTTACACAAGCATGTTTCTTATAATATCACACTTTCCCAGACCAATCCAGTTATTGGGAAGGTCCACTTAACCACCAACATAAGGACAAGTGCATGTGGCCTGAGACACTACAATTCTCTGATGGCACGCTGGGTAAACCTTGTGAAGACCAGAACGGAGTCAGAACCTTGGATGGCACACGTGCTAGCTACCAAAGCCTAGGATTGCGGATCCTAGGTCCATCAGGGTTTCCCCACCTTCTGCACAGGTTCCTGCACCCCATTCTCCTCATGCTCCTTCGAATTGTCATTCATATCAGTCACAAACTGGAAGCACTGCAACACTACTTCGGTGAAGTGGCAATAGGCTCTGCTGAAACTAATTTCTTAAGGTGACAAACAGCACACTGCCACAGAGTTGTGAAAAGCTATAAAACACCAGACAGATCTGTGGCTCTTCCCGCTGAACCTACAGCCAGGTATGATCGTGTGTGATAAAATGAATGAGGCCTGGATTGACCCAGACTTTTCAATCCCACCGGATGAGAGAAGAGGAACATAAAGCTAATTCTAATGTTCCTTTTTATGTGTATTCCCATGCACACCTTCTCACCCAAACAAGGGTATACGTTTTCTTTCTTTTGCAGGCAACTACATTTTTTTTACCACACATTACTTTTGCCTCACATTGAATTTAATGGGATTGTTTAGGATCGACAATTGGATCGGCTAGCATCGCCGAGCCAATCGGCGATCTCAGGCGCGTTTGGCGATCCTAAACTGATCCGATCCTTGGCAGGATCGCTCATCTCTAGTCGTAAATGTCGCCTATTTGTTCTGCTATAATTGGTATAAAGCCTTGAAAATTTGCAGATCAATTGCCGAAGGCAGTTTTGTTGTGGAAGGAGTTAAAAAAGCCTGGAGAAATAACCCATTGTGTCAAGTACTTAATCGTTTGAATTAACTCCAAGTCTATATAGTGTTTTTTATGTTTTAGTTCTTTAAGCCTTTGTCTTTCACCCTCACCTTTTCCAAGAGTCATACTTTTTTTTTTTAATTTTACCTTTGACAATGGCACTATTCATTTTACCTTTTAATGTTCTGGAAAACAGGATAAAAATCCAAATACAATGAAATTGCAAGAAAAAACTCAGTTCTTCAATACTAGGTTTTTATTTTTATGGTATTTAGTATATGATAAAATACTTATCAACATGATTCTGCAAGTCACTTTGATTATAGTGATACCAAACTTGTATAGAATTTTTTATTTAAGTGCTAAAAAATAAAATTGAAAATTCATTAAAAAAAAATGCAGAAAGAAAATTCACTTGTTTTGCAATTTTTCGACACCCACCATGGTGGATATATTTTTTTTAGTCAACAAAGTTGTGTGAGGGCTTGTTTTTTGCATTGCAAGCTGATATTTTTATTAATATCATTTGCAGGTACATTTGTAATTTTGATTTCTTTTTATTGTATTTTTGTGAAAAAAAAATGTAATAGTTCACTGTAAGGGTTAAAGAAAAGAAAATAATATTGGTTTGTGTTGCCTAGACATCTTGAATCTGAGATTACTTGATTGCGTGTGCAATACATTGTAACCCTGTAATATTGTAATCAAATTTAGTTGGTATATAAACCAGTATTGTTGGTATTGTTGCCAATCTCCTATGAAATGCAGCCACAGACTGGGTTCCATAAGTTTACAGACATGGCAGACACAATTCATTGAGAATGACACCAGAATCCCAAAATCAAATGCCACTGTCCTGCTTCATACATGCAGGTCTCATACACTGTGTGCAGAATTATTAAGCAAATGAGTATTTTGCTCACATGATACTTTTTATACATGTTGTCCTACTCTAAGCTGTATAGGCTTGAGAACCAACTACCAATTAAATAAATCAGGTGATGTGCATCTCTGTAATGAGGAGGGGTGTGGTGTAATGACATCAACACCCTATATAAGGGGTGCTTAATTATTAGGCAACTTCCTTTCCTTTGGCAAAATGGGTCAGAAGAGAGATTTGACGGACTCTGAAAAGTCCAAAATTGTGAGATGTCTTGCAGAGGGATGCAGCAGTCTTGAAATTGCCAAACTTTTGAAGCGTGATCACTGAAAAATCAAGCGTTTCATGGCAAATAGCCAACAGGGTCGCAAGAAGCATGTTGGGCAGAAAAGGCACAAAATAACTGCCCATGAATTGAGGAAAATCAAGCGTGAAGCTGCCAAGATGCCATTTGCCACCAGTTTGGCCATATTTCAGAGCTGCAACGTTACTGGAGTATCAAAAAGCACAAGGTGTGCCATACTCAGGGACATAGCCAATGTAAGGAAGGCTGAAAACGACCACCTTTGAACAAGAAACATATGATAAATGTCAAGACTGGGACAAGAAATATCTTAAGACTGATTTTTCAAAGGTTTTATGGACTGATGAAATGAGAGTGATTCTTGATGGGCCAGAAGGATGGGCCAGAGGCTGGATCAGTAAAGGGCAGAGAGCTCCACTCCGACTCAGACGCCAGCAAGGTGGAGGTGGGGTACTGGTATGGGCTGGTATCATCAAAGATGAACTTGTAGGACCTTTTCGGGTTGAGGATGGAGTGAAGCTCAACTCCTAGACCTACTGCCAGTTTCTGGAAGACAACTTCTTCAAGCAGTGGTATAGGAAGAAGTCGGTATCGTTCAAGAAAAACATGATTTTCATGCAGGACAATGCTCCATCACATGCATCCAGCTACTCCACAACGTGGCTGGCCAGTAAAGGTCTAAAAGATTATAAAATAATGACATGGCCCCCTTGTTCACCTGATCTGAACCCCATAGAGAACCTGTGGTCCCTCATAAAATGTGAGATCTACAGGGAGGGAAAACAGTACACATCTCGGAACAGTGTCTGGGAGGCTATGGTGGCTGCTGCAGGCAATGTTGATCGTAATCAGATCAAGCAACTGACAGAATCTATGGATGGTAGGCTGTTGAGTGTCATCATAAAGAAAGGTGGCTATATTGGTCACTAATTTTTTGGGGTTTTGTTTTCGCATGTCAGAAATGTTTATTTCTAAATTTTGTGCTGTTATATTGGTTTACCTGGCGAAAATAAACAATTGAGATGGAAATTTATTTGGTTATGATTAAGTTGCCTAATAATTATGCACAGTAATAGTTACCTGCACAAACAAATATCCTCCTAAAATAGCCAAATCTAAAAAAAAAAACACTCCAACTTCCAAAAATATTAAGCTTTGATATTTATGAGTCTTTTGGGTTGATTGAGAACATAATTGTTGATCAATTATTAAAAAATCCTCTAAAATGCAACTTGCTTAATAATTCTGCACACGGTGTATATCCATTGTATACATATAACGCATGTCATAAGACTTTAGAAAAGAAAATATTGTGCTTTTTTGCCATGTGATACATATTTTTGTGTAGGATTCAATAACAATACAGATAACATTAATTATAATTAGCGATGGGCGGACCCAGACTGTACAAGTCTCGATCCACGCAGTTTCAAAGGTACAGTTATGCTCAACAGTTTACTTACCCTGGCAGATTTTTTTGCTTTCTTGTCCTTTTTACAGAAAAAATGAATGATAACACAAAAATCTTTTTTTTCCACTCATGGTTTGTGGTTGGGTGAAACTATTTATTGTCAAACTACTGTGTTTTCTCTTTTTAAATCATAATGACAACTAAAAACATCCAAATGACCTTAATCAAAAGTTTACATATCCCAGTTCTTAATGCCCTCTTTAAAATCAATGACAGCCTATAGTCTTTTGTGGTGGTTGTTGATGAGGCTCTTTATTATTAAGATGGTAGAGCTGCCCATTCTTCTTGGCAAAAAGCCTCTAGTTCCTGTAAATTCCTGGGCTTTGTTGCATGAACTGCCCGCTTGAGTTCTCTCCAGAGTGGCTCATTGATATTAAGGTTATGAGACTGAGATGGCCACTCCAGAACCTTCACTTTATTCTGCTGTAGCCAATGACAGGTCGACTTGGCCTTGTGTTTTGGATCGTTGTCATGTTGGAACATTCAAGTAAGTCCCATGTGCAGCTTCCGGACTGATGGGTGCAAATTTGCTTGCAGTATTTGTCGATTACCTGCTGCATTCATCTTTCCTTTAACTTTGACGAAGTTTCCTGTACCTTTGTGGCTCACACATCCCCACATCATCAGCGATCCACTTCCATGCTTTACAGTAGGAATGGTGTCCCTTTCATCATAGACCTAGTTGACACCTCTCCAAATATAATATTTATGGTTGTGGCCAAAAGTTCAATTTTGGTCTCATCACTCCAAATACCTTTTTCCAGAAGTTTGGAGGCTTGTCTCTGTGCTGTTTAGCATATTGTAGGCAAGATACTTTGTGGCATTTTCACAGTAATGGCTTTCTTCTGGTGACTCGACAATGCAGCCCATTTTTTTTAAAATGCCTAATAATTGTGCATTTTGAAACAGACACACTAGTTTTCAGTGAGTTCAGTTTTTCAGCTGATGTTACTGGTGGGTTTTTCTTTGCATCCCGAACAATTTTCCTGGCAGTTGTGGCCGAAATTTTTTTTTGGTCTACCTGATCGTGGTTTGGCTTTTACAGAGCCCCTGATTTTCCATTTGTTAATTACAGTTTGAACAATGCTGACTGGCATTATCAGTTCCTTGGATATCTTTTTGTATCCCTTTCCTGTTTTATACCGTTTAACTATCTTTTCCCATAGGTCCGTTGACAATTCTTTTGCTTTCCCCATCACTCATAATCCAGAAACTTCAGTGGCTGGATGAAAGTTGCAAGAGTCTGTCTGGATCCCAGAAACTCACTCAGCTTTTATGCACACACTGATTACAAGAAAACAGGTTACAGATGAGGATGTTATCTTTATTATCCATTCAAACCCATTTGTGTCAACTTAAATCAACAGAGTATGTGATCTTTTGATTAGTGTCTTTTGGATGTTTTTGGTTGTCATTATGATTTAAAAAGAGAAAACACTGTAGTTTGACAATAAATGGCTTCACCCATCCACTAACCATGAGTGGAAAAAAGATTTTGTGTTATAAAGTTGACACACCCAGCTCCAGGGTCGGGGGGTGCTCATTACCGGGACAGACTAGTCCGGTGATGTGGCGGCGGCATAGCCCGGTTCCGTGACCTCGGCGGTGTCTTTCAATAATAAAGGGATGATGATTATGATGATGGGAGTTATAGTTAAAAGTAAAAGTTCGTGACGCCACCTGCTGTACTGCAGCTATGTGCGCCACCGCTGCGCTGTGTATTCCACGGGGCAGATGATGAAGGTGCAGCTGAGGTGATATTGCTCACCACAGGTGGAGCAGGACTCCAAGGCAACCGTTGGAGAGTCTATTTTTGGGCAACTGGTGGGCTTCAGGGTGCAGGGCAAGGAATGTAGACAATAACGGACAAGGACTGCAGTTTTGTTACCTTTTACTTTACTTGGTAACCGGTGAGGAAGTCCTGGGAGACTGGTACAGGTGGTGATGATGGTGGTCCGAATAGCCTGGAAGCAGTAGAGTAAGACTCCTTGGCCAGGTGGATGTGAAGCCTACCCACTATGCTGAGGCCCCCTCCTCTGTCACCTGAGGTAATTCTCTCACCCGTATGGCAGGCTGTGCGGGCTGTCTCAGATACCACTTTACTGACAGCGGCTCCTGGTCCCTGATCTGCGGCTTTGCCTTCGGGTGGTCTGTGGGGGCCAGGAGACTTGTAATCCTCCTGCCCTCCGGATTTAGCTACCGGGGCTCGAGTACTCAAGCAGCCACGGACTCCAGCGTCTGGGTTTTGGCGTGCCCTTGTGGGGTGAGCCGGCTTAGCTCCACTCCCCAGAGTCTTCCTCCTTTTTGCTTCCTTGCCAGACTCCGTTCCCCTAGGCTGAGCTTCTCTTAGCTCCCCGACCTCAGGAAAAACTGGTCTGCTCTCCTCAAACTCCTGGCTCCAACTCCTCTCTCTCCAACGGTCAACTCCCAACTGTCACTCCTCTAAGTCCTCCCACAGGTCATAGCTTCTGGGAAGCTCGCCAGAACACCAGGTTTAGAGCTCCCTCTGCTGGCCCAGAGTAGAAACTGTGTTGAATGTAGGTACTTACTGACCAAGGGACCCCTCATTTGCTTCCAGGCTTGCAAATCAAAAGGTCTATGGAGCCTCTGTTAGGAGTCTCGGCACAGAAAATAGCCACATATCCCTCCCGGAAGGACCTAGCTAAGGAGTGGCTCTTTTTAGGAGACCACCATAACCACCGTATTAAGTGGCCCTTTTTGTCAATATCCAGCTCTTGACGAGTTTAAAGATATGACAAGGGAAATACCAAGACCAAGTATCCATCCACAGACCGCTGCTTTGGGGTATTGCTCCTCATCAGTGTGGAGTAGGATTCTGGCCAGGTGGGACAACCAGGCCACTGAGGTGCCACAATTCATAGTCTCTGTAAAAACGTCAAGGAAGCAAAAAATCTGCCGGGGTATGTAAACTTATGAGCACAACTGTACCCGTGCCCGAGATTCCAGATATTGATCAGGATCCGGCACTCAGGAAATTGAAAAAAAAAAGAAAAGAAAATAAGAATGAAGCAAGCACTTCATACTTACCGAGGCTCCAGCGCAGCTGTACACTACTCCCACTGCTGCCCATTCACTTCCTGGACCACTCATCATTACTCATCCATTTATTTTTACTGTACGATACTGACCTGCAGACAGCGACTGTGATTGGAAGTGTCAGACACGCTGTCAACTCAGGGTGGGGGCGCGTCTGATTGCAACCAATCACAGATGCCAGTGGGCGGAGAAAGCAGTGCATACGCAATGAAGGTAAATTATCGGCCCCGAAAGTGAATGCACAGCCTGGAAGCAGCTGACTCTGGGCCTCAGTAAGTACAGCCTGCTTGCTCTCATCCCCATATCCCTTCTACCAACTTTTTTAATCACTGGTAAATTTACATGGGGACCACAATCCCGCCCAGCCTGGATTTTAAAAACCAAATAACACAGATGCGCCAGTCCCGGTAATCTGCAAGTCAAATAATCACTACCATATTTTCCGGTGTATAGACAACTGAGCGTATAAGACGACCCCCAACTTTTCCAGTTAAAATATAGAGTTTGGGATATACCGTATATAATCAAGTATAAACTGACCCGAGTAATGTGCCATTGTTTAGTAATGTCCCCTGCAATAATGAGCCCATTGTTTAGTAATGTCCCCTGCAGTAATGTGCCCATTGTTTAATAATGTCCCCTGCAGTAATGAGCCCATTGTTTATTAATGCCCTCCTGCTTGTTCCCTTCTTGTCCCCTAATATGCCGTTGTTTTCACACTAATAAACATTATTCTTACCTGTCCTACGTTCCCGAGGTACTTTCAACTGCTTCTTCTAGACCGCAGCACATAGACCCCTCTGTGATAGCATCTGATGCACGGGGCTGCTGTCTGTCGTCATGATATTACTGCACTTGAATGCTTTGTGGTCCCGTAAAGCATTCAACTGCAGTAAAGCGCTGACAGCAGTGGCCCTATGTATGGGGAACAATCATGGAGGAGTGCTTCTTGCGGACCGCAGGCCCAAAGAACCCTCCATGATCGCATCCTGTACACAGGACCGCCGGCATTGCTGTCAACGCTTTACTGCAGTTGAATGCTTTATGGCACCGCAAAGCATTCAACTGCAGTAAAGCCATGACGACAGCGGCGGAGGCCCCGTGTACAGTACGTTATCGCGGAGGGGTCTACGGGCCTGTGGTCTGCCAGAAGAAACTAAAGGCACCATGGGAACAGAGGACAGTAAGAATAATGTTTATTGTGTAGAAGAAGCGGACCGGTAGGAGGGCATTACTAAACAATGGGCTCATGCAGCAATGTGCACAGCCGTATAAGACGACACCCGACGTATAAGACGATCCTCGACTTTTGAGAAGATTTTCAGGGGTTAAAAAGTCATCTTATTCGCCGGAAAATACGGTAATTATAATATATCATGTAGACTGCACAGAATTTAAAAAGGCCAGATTAAGTGGAAAAGGAGTTTTTTTTTCTGAAAGCAGAGCCTTGTGAACGTCAGCATGTCGTTGCTTAAGAGACCTTTGCCCAGTGTAGGTTGCGCTGTGCTGTTAGAAATGGGACATGTAACAGACCATAAGATCTTGGGCGATCTTACAGATTCCAGAGAACAAATGGTTTGTATGACAGAGGCTGCTCCTGAGTAGGTGGGCAAGAACATGAGAGAGAAATATTATGGTCTTCTACAGGCAAGTTCATGAGGGCACAATGAAATTGAGCTGGCACGAGCTTTTACCTTCAATGGATAGATTCTTCTAACCCTAGCTGAACACAGAGCTCTTGCTGTCCAAGCAATCTCTCTTTGTTCGCTTATGATTTTTTTCTTTTTGTTTTCAGCTACACAAGTTCATCGTGAGACACGCGTTGACTATTAGGCCACTACAAAAGGCTGATTTGAGTCCATAATTTAGAGACTCATAAAAACATTATTGTCTCTGTCAGGACATTTATTTACTAGCTCAACAATGAGACTGAATACTGTAACACAAGAGGGTCAATGGGGGCTCTATGTCGAAAGTGCAATGAATGGATAATAAACAGTGAGTTAAGGGAGTGGAGAAATATGCTGAATATTTACAAGGGGATGATCAGCAGAAAAAGTTTGCTTAGTTAGAAATGTGACAATATAAACAACAAAATGTATAATATTGCTAAATACAAAATGTATTCCATAAATTGCCAATAATCTAACAAAAATGTTAAATGCATTAAATTGATTTTTGTCATTAATTAGTGAAAAGTGTCAAATGTCACTTGTGATAAAATACCATATACAACAACAGACTTTTAGTCTGTCATACGTCAGGCATAGTATAAAATAAAAATAAAACTTATGTTTTAGTATAATACTTTTTATTGAACATCTATAGCAGGAGTGAGGAACCTCAGGCCCTTGGGCCGTATGTGGTCCTCGATGACCTATTCTGCGGCCCCTTGGCAGACTGCCGAGGACAGTAGTGCTTGGACAGGCAGCCAAATTTTTCAGTCTGCAGGCCCTTTAAACCCAGAGTTGCACAGTGAGCACACGCATGCAGTGTTCACCACTTAACACTGCGTGTACATGCATTGAAAGAGTACGTATTCAATCTGGCCAGTGCCAGTGTGAGCATGGACATTGTGGGCGGAGCTAGCATGTGATGCGCTCCTGTCCCATAGATGATGAGAGCAGCGTCAGCCCCATCCTCCCCAGTGCTGTAAATTTTTTTATTAAAATAATAGTACAAAATTACAACACAATCTAAAACAAAATAAAAACATATATACACTCCAGCAATAACCCGCCCGGCAACTAAAAAGAACACACTCAACCACAGCTCCACTGCCCGTACATACACCCCTAAATATTACACTATATTACAATATATACAAGTATTTACATATATAAAAATAAACAAAGTGCTGTAGATGCCCCCACTGTTCTCAGTATTGTATGTGCCAATATTGTCCCCAGTGCTGTATGTGCCTCCACTGTCCCCAGTGCTGTATATGACCCCAGCCCTCCCCCAGTGATGTAAATTCCCCCAGCGCCGGTGTAGACTGCGCTCATGTTTCTATTTACATATGAGATATGTATATGTAATGAAAAGAAGGCAAATTTAATAAGACTGCATTACATGTTTTTGCTAATAGGGGAATCTTAGCCATTTAGATGTTTTTATTATGTAAGAACATATCAATAGCTTGCCAGCCCTTCCAAGTGATATATATGACCCCAGCTCTCCCCAGTGATGTATATGTGTCGCCAGGGGTTAAGGGGATACCCAGAACCGGGCCAAGGGGTTGCTTCTGGAAAGGGGATCACGGTGTCGTGACCCGGTCTGTGCTCCCTGGTTCCACAATAAAAAAGGGGGGGGTTATGTTCGTGACGCCACCCGTGGAATGTGATCAGAGATGACCACCGCTGCTGCAGAACCTCCTAGGTGATGGAAGGCAGCTTGAGATGGGATGGCTCCCCACGGGTAGAGCCTTTTCCCCGGGGCAGTGTGTTAGTCTATAGGGGGAGTGCAGGACACGAGCACAATAAACAGGCAGACTCACGTTTTTGCAGTTTCTTTGTCTTTTACTGATGATGGTATTCAGCAGAGTACTGTCCACGGAGTCTGTGAGGGGTTCAGGGTTTCTCCCACCCAGCCGGGCCGTTTTGGCTTCCTTGCCTGCACTGTGTGTCTGTGGCCCTGCTGCTGTGTGAACTATGCAGCCGGCTCTGCTCTGCTCCTAGGTACCGACCTGACAGGCAACTCGAGTCCTTCCTAGTATGTTCCTGAACTCTCCTATGTTGCTTGTGTCTGTGGTACAGATAGAGAATGTGGAATCCTCACTTCTCTGGTGGTAACTGTACAGTATGTAACCTGCAGTCTCGGATCCAGCATCCGTTCTGTGTGCTCCACTGGGATGAGCTCTGCAATGCTCTGTCTCCCAGGAATGTTCCTCTGTATCCTCTGTCTCCTTCCCTCAGACCCTCAGCTAGGCCTGGAATTGGTCAGTGGATCCTGAGGTGAGCTAAAGCAAGCTTCCAACCTGCAGATCCTTTCTCCTCAGTACTCTGCACTGAACTCACAAACTGAAAACTACTGACCATTTCCCCTTCCCACCAGAATATACAGGGGAGCAGCTTGGTCTCCCCCTTCTGGCCAGGAGGTCTTGGTGTTGTGTGTGGGGAGTTAACCCTTTGTGTGGCAACCCTGGGGTGCCACATTCCCCCTTAGTGAAGAACAGTACTCCGGGACTGTGAAAGAAACAAACAAGTTATGAACAACAAGTGTATATATAAATACAGAGTCTCAAAAGGAAAAAATACAAAAACCTTAAAGTTCAAAAAGAGTCCAAAATGTTCAAGAATATGTAAGTGTTCATACAGTATAGTCTCTGTAGGTACTGGGCTTTTGGTCTTAACGTTGCAATTAAATAAACATTTCAATCAACAAACACTTCTTAAAGGTGTCTCTACTCTGGTCATAAGTGCAGTAGGCCTCACGACCCTCGGGCCACCAACATGTGATCAAGTTGTAACTCTCCGTGCTGCCACCTTACACCACTCTTCTCTCACCTTTTCTGTACACTAAACTGTTACGGTTTTTCATATAAACATTATAACATATGTACATTTTATATGCAATTCCACATTAGTCTTTATATCTTGCTGGTATCTGACCCTGAGTACTACGCTGTGACCTGCGTACTGCTGGTGTACTGGGTGTACTTAGCATAATGATGTGAGTGGAAGTGTACCTATTTGGTGTTTTTGGTACTTGTGAGGATGGGGGGCTGACTGTAGGACTGGCAAGCTCACTGGGACCAGGAATCTGTTCTTCCTCTACGGTTTCGACTTCCAGTTCTTCTTGTCTTGAGACTTCTTGTGGTACGAGTTCTGATGCTGGTTCCACCACTTGAGGGAAGGCGATCATTGGGACTACTACTGCTCCATAGTAATTTGGCCATGTTTTTGGGAATTCTCCTAAGACTGTATGGAATACATCTTCTTCCTTCTTGACAGGTTGTACTTGTATGGGTAAGGTGACTTCTGGTGTCTTCAGGGTTTCAGGACACGGTTTGAGTTGATCTCTTGACACGACAGCTGATGTCCTTCCTTCATTCTTACTGATGAGACATACTTTGGGATTATCCATACTTGATGGTAAGACTGTATATGGGGTGGTTTCCCACTGATTATCCAATTTGTTTGTGCGCCATTTCCTCTTGAGAACTTGGTCACCAGGTTGCAATAGGGTTGCTAGAGCATGCTGGTTGAAGGTTCTCTCCTGTCTTCCCCTAGCTTGTTGGAGACTTTTCTCTACGCACTCTTGTACTTTGCGATACTGCTGCTGACGTAGGGTATCCCAATTGGATTCTTGAACTTCCGCATCTGCCTTCAGAATTCCCATATCTAAATCAATTGGCAGTTTACCGGGCCTTGCACGCATGAGGTAAGCAGGGGTGCAGTTTGTAGAACTCACCGGGACATGATTGTACAAGTCCACCAAGTCTGGCAATTTCTTTGGCCATTGATTTCTTTCTGACTCTGGTAAGGTCTTCAACAGGTCAATCACAATATGGTTCATCTTCTCACATAAGCCATTTGTTTGGGGATGGTATGCTGTTGTGCGGATCTTTTTACAGCCATACATGTTGCAGAATTCTTGGAAGATCTGTGATTCGAAAGCTGGACCTTGATCTGCAAGGACTTGTTCTGGGTAATCATGGGGTCTGCAAAAGTACGTCTGGAATGCTTTAGCTGCTGTTCTAGCTGTAAGGTCTTTCACGGGTACCACCACTAAGAAGCGTGAGTAATGGTCAACGATGGTTAAGGCATAGACATAGCCGGACCGGCTTGGTGACAACTTGACGTGGTCTAATGCGACTAGCTCGAGTGGTTGCTTGGTTACTATGGACTGGAGTGGAGCTCTCTGGTTCTGTTGATCCTTTCTTCTGAGGTTGCACGGTCCGCATTTTCTACACCAATCTTCAATTGATTTCCTCATGCCAACCCAGTAGAATCTTTCTCTTAAGAGCACTTCCAACTTTTTCCAACCAAAATGACCTGCACCGTCGTGGTAAGCTTCCAGAACCATCTTGACGTCTCTCTTGGGCACGATGATCTGCCAGACCAACTCATGTGTTTTTGGATTGGTGTGCCTTCTACAGAGCTTCCCTTGGTACAGGAACAATTTACCTCTCTCTTTCCAGAGATGTTGTGTCTCAGCTGGGGAATTCTGATTAGGGTATGCACCTTGTTGTGTAAGCAGTTCTTTCACTAGCTTCACAGCTGGATCGCTGTCTTGTGTGTCAGTCCATCCGTGGTGTGCTAATGGGTTGAGAGTTGCCTGCTGTTGTTTTTGGTAGACACTCGGTTGATACTGTCCCACCTTAGGACGGTGAAAGGCCGGCAGCTCAATTTCTTCCAGTCCCTCCGGTTCCTCTTCCACGTTCCCCGAGTGTGGCATCCGGGATAAGGCATCTGAATTCCCATTCTTGTGGCCTGCCCTGTACTTGATGACAAAGTTGTAGTTTGACAGTCGGGCTATCCACCGCTGTTCCAGTGCACCTAATTTTGCCGAGTCCAGGTGGGTCAACGGATTGTTGTCAGTAAAGATGGTAAATTCTGCAGCTGCCAGGTAGTGTTTGAAACGCTCTGTTACAGCCCAAACTACTGCCAGTAGTTCTAACTTGAAGGAGCTGTAATTCTCAGGGTTTCTTTCTGTAGGCCGGAGCTTCCTGCTTGCAAAGGCAATAACTTTCTCTTTGCCTTCCTGCTTTTGAGACAATACTGCTCCTAGTCCTACGTTACTGGCATCCGTGTACAAAATGAAGGGTTGATGGTAATCTGGATATGCCAGGATCTCTTCTCCTGTCAGTGCCCACTTCAACTTCTTAAAGGACTCTTCTCTCTCATCACTCCACTGGAAAAGAGGATTTCGGGCTGCAGACTTCTTTGACTGTCCTACCAGGATGTCTTGTAGGGGAGCTGCTAGCTTCGTGAACCCTTTTATAAATCTTCTATAGTAGCCCACCAGTCCCAGGAATTGCCTCACCTCTTTCACACTGGTGGGTCTTGACCAATCTCTGATCACGGTAACTTTTTCAGGATCTGGTGCTACCCCTTCTGAGCTCACGACATGTCCCAGGTACTGTACCCTTGGCTTTAGAAGGTGACACTTGGATGGCTTGATTTTCATGCCGTATCCGGATAAGGCTTCAAACACTTCTGCCAGGTCTTGTAGATGCTGTTCATAGGTCTTGGAGTAGACTATGACGTCATCCAGGTACAGGAGGACAGTTTCAAAGTTCTTATGTCCTAGGCAGCACTCCATCAGTCGCTGGAAGGTTCCAGGTGCGTTTCAGAGTCCAAAGGGCATACAATTGAACTCACAGAGGCCCATCGGCATGGTGAACGCTGTCTTCTCCTTGTCAGCCTCTGCCACAGGAACTTGCCAATACCCACTAGTCAGATCTAGGGTGGAAAAGTAAGTAGCGGATTTTAATGCAGCCAATGACTCTTCTATCCTAGGTAATGGGTATGCATCCTCGTGTGTAATGCGGTTGATCTGTCGGTAGTCTACACACATCCTCATGGTCCCATCTTTTTTTCTTAACTAGCACTAGTGGGGCTGCCCAGGGGCTACAACTGTCTCTTATTACCCCTGCTTCTTTCATTTCTTTGAGCATGTCTTTGGCGCATTGGTAGTGAGCCGGTGGTACTGGTCTATACCTCTCCTTTATGGGTGGATGGTTACAAGTGGGTATAGTGTGCTCTACCCCTTTGATCTGCCCAAAGTCTAATGGGTGTTTGCTGAATATTTGTTAATATTCTTTCACTACCCTGTATACTCCATGCTTTTGATGGGAGGGTGTATAATCGGTGCCTACATGTAGCTTTTGGCACCAATCCTCCAGCTTTCCCTCTGAGCCATTGTCTTCCGCCTGACTTGACGGCTTCAAGGGCTCAACGGTGGTGATGGCGTTGTTATCAACCGTATATAGCTTAGCCATGGTAGCATACTTTGGTAGGGTGACCTCATCTTCCCCACAATTTAGAAGGCGTATTGGCACTCTTCCCCTGTGTACCTCAACTATTCCTCTGGCCGTCAGTACAGTGGGCCTACTGTCTGAGTACACGGGTTCTACCAGGGCCTGATAGTCTCGCCCTCTGATGCCTATTGCGGCTCTACACCAGACCAGCATTTCTGTTTTGGGAGGAATTACAATAGGTATTGGGTCACTTACCCTTGCACTGCCAATTTCACCTCCTGACATTTCTACCTGCTGCTTCAGCATCAAGGCCTTAATTTCCTTCTGCAGGAGTCTCTGTTGCTCAGGTTTGGCAGTCTCGACGATCTGCTGCAAGACAGTAATTACCTCTGCAAAACAATTTTCAATTACATTCATTCCTAGCAGCATAGTTGGTTCACGTTCTCGTCGGTCAACATCAACAATGATAATACCCTGATTCTGCAATTCTACTCTCCCAATCTTAATGGTCATTTCTCTGAAACCAACCTGTGGTACTAATTCACCATTGCTAGCCCATATATTCAATGCAACATTAGATGGACCACTGCTAACGTCTGAATCAGCCCAGTACCTCTTATAAAGGACATGCGGAATTGATGTTATTTGGGAACCAGTGTCCAGCAAGGCGTTGAGCGGAATGCCATCCAGCACGATGGGGATGACTGGACGTCCCCCCACATACTTGTCGTGCCAGGGTGAAGGACCTTGAGAGTTCATTCCTGAGGAGCGGCCCGCCTCCCCAGGGGATCCCCATTTAAAGCACATTCACGGGCAAAGTGACCTGGCTCCTTGCAACGGCGGCAAATGGGCTGTCCATCCGGCTGGTAGCGGTCGCTGGGTCGTCCTCTCGTCGCTTGGTATCTCCTAGGCCTCATCCACGGGACATCCTCCTTGCTGGTCGCCATCTCAATCTTGGGTGCAGACTTGGATCCACGCAGCTCCTGGACGATTCTAGCCATGGAAGCAACAGTGTCTGTCAGGGCATCAAGCCTTTGATGGAGAGCCTCATTAGTGATGGGCTCCAGGTGGTTAGCAGCAGCCGCTGACATGGCCGATGTCACCGGCACTACTGGCTGCTGGGGTGCCACTGTAAGGTGTTGAACAGAGTCTATATCCTGCGGCTCCTCCACCTGCTGGAGGCGGATGGCTCTATCCTTTAGCTGGGCAAATGTTAGTCCTGGATCCTGGATCACCATCATGCTCAGTTGTCCACGGTGGGAAGGGGATGAGAGTCCATCCAGGAATTGGTCTATCAGCAGCTTATCTGCTCCAGGGGCTAAGGCAGGTTTTGCTAATTTAAGTGCTCTGAGCGCCTCCTGTAAGTTTAAGGCAAAGTCTCTTGCGCTCTCTCTAGGTTTCAGTGTGTAAAGGGGACTTTACAGCGACTCCGCGGCTCTGTCTGTGTAGCGTCCTGATTAGCGGTCACCTGTGAAGGATTCACCGGTGACCGCTAATCCCCCGAGTGACTGAAGTGTCCCCCCCACTCTCATACTCACCGATCACCGATCCCCGATCACCGGAGCTGCACGGCGTTCACTCTGCTCCAGCGGCTTTTCCTTTTTTGAAAAAACCGGCCGCTCATTAAACAATCTCATATTCCCTGCTTTTCCCCGCCCACCGGCAAATATGATTGGTTGCAGTGAGACACGCCCACACGCTGAGTGACAGCTGTGTCACTGCACTCAATCACAGCAGCCGGTGGGCGTGTCTATACTGTGCAGTAAAATAAATAAATAAATAATTAAAAAATCTGGCGTGAGGTCCCCCCCAATTTTAATACCAGCCAGATAAAGCCATACGGCTGAAGGCTGGTATTCTCAGGATGGGGAGCTCCACGTTATGAGGAGCCCCCCAGCCTAACAATATCAGCCAGCAGCCGCCCAGAATTGCCGCATACATTAGATGCGACAGTTCTGGGACTGTACCCAGCTCTTCCTCATTTGCCCTGGTGCGTTGGCAAATCGGGGTAATAAGGAGTTATTGGCAGCCCATAGCTGCCAATAAGTCCTAGATTAATCATGTCAGGCGTCTCCCCGAGATACCTTCCATGATTAATCTGTAAATTACAGTTAAAAAACACACACACACCCGAAAAATCCTTTATTAGAAATAAAAAACACTAACAAATTCCCTCATTACCAATTTATTACCCACAACAAAGCCCTCCTTGTCCGGCGTAATCCACGGTCCTCCAGCGTCGCATCCAGCTCTGCTGCATGCAGGTGACAGGAGCAGCAGAAGACACAGCCGCTCCTGTCACCTCCACGCAGCTAATGAAGACAGCCGCTCCGGTCAGCTCCACGCAGCAAATGAGGTGAGTAGCGCGATCAGCTGAGCTGTCACTGAGGTTACCCGCGGCCACCGCTGGATCCAGGTAACCTCAGTGACAGCTCAGCCGATCACACGGCTCTCTTCATTAGCTGCGTGCAGGTGACAGGAGCGGCTGTGTCTTCTGCTGCTCCTGTCACCTGCATGCAGCAGAGCTGGATGCGACGCTGGAGGACCGTGGATTACGCCGGAAAAGGAGGGCTTTGTTGTGGGTAATAAATTGGTAATGAGGGAATGTGTTTGTGTTTTTAATTTCTAATAAAGGATTTTTTCGGGTGTGTGTGTGTTTATTTACTGTCACTTACAGATTAATCATGGAAGGAATCTCGGGGAGACGCCTGACATGATTAATCTAGGACTTATTGGCAGCTATGGGCTGCCAATAACTCCTTATTACCCCGATTTGTCAACGCACCAGGGCAAATCGGGAAGAGCCGGGTACAGTCCCAGAACTGTCGCATCTAATGTATGCGGCAATTCTGGGCGTCTGCTGGCTGATATTTTTAGGCTGGAGGGCTCCCCATAACGTGGGGCTCCCCATCCTGAGAATACCAGCCTGCAGCCGTATGGCTTTATCTGGCTGGTATTAAAATAGGGGGGACCGCACGCCGGATTTTTTAATTATTTATTTATTTATTTTACTGCACAGTATAGACCCGCCCACCGGCTGCTGTGATTGGGTGCAGTGACAGCTGTCACTCAGCGTGGGGGCGTGTCTCACTGCAACCAATCACATTTGCCGGTGGGCGGGGAAAGCAGGGAATACGAGATTGTTTAATGAGCGGCCGGCTTTTTCAAAAAAGGAAAAGCCGCCGGAGCAGTGTGAATGCCATGCAGCGCCGGTGATCGGGGATCGGTGAGTATGAGAGAGGGGGGGAAATCACCAGCAAATTAGGTGAGTAACGCGATCAGCTGAGCTGTCACTGAGGTTACCCGCGGCCACCGCTGCATCCACCGCTGGATCCAGGTAACCTCAGTGACAGCTCAGCCGATCACATGCCTCTCTTCATTAGCTGCGTGCAGGTGACAGGAGCGGCTGTGTCTTCTGCTGCTCCTGTCACCTGCATGCAGCAGAGCTGGATGCGACGCTGGAGGACCGTGGATTACGCCGGACAAGGAGGGCTTTGTTGTGGGTAATAAATTGGTAATGAGGGAATTTGTTAGTGTTTTTTATTTCTAATAAAGGATTTTTCGGGTGTGTGTGTTTTTTAACTGTAATTTACAGATTAATCATGGAAGGTATCTCGGGGTGACGCCTGACATGATTAATCTAGGATTTATTGGCAGCTATGGGCTGCCAATAACTCCTTATTACCCTGATTTGCCAACGCACCAGGACAAATCGGGAAGAGCCGGGTACAGTCCCAGATCTGTCGCATCTAATGTATGCGGCAATTCTGGGCGTCTGCTGGCTGATATTGTTAGGCTGGGGGGCTCCCCATAACGTGGGGCTCCCCATCCTGAGAATACCAGCCTGCAGCCGTATGGCTTTATCTGGCTGGTATTAAAATAGGGAGGGACCGCACGCCGGATTTTTTAATTATTTATTTATTTACACGGCACACAGAGCCGCGCGGCATTAAATGAAGTCGGGTGAAGTTCACCTGCTTTTTTGACACGTTCCCAACGACCAGCTAGTCGCTCTGCAGGTCCGGATCGCTGTTAGGTCGTTGGCCAGGTCTGCCTGTTTGACAGCTCACCAGAGACTTTGTAGCGATCCCGGCTAGGTTGAGATCGTAGGTTGGATCGCTAGAAAGTCTCAGTGTGTAAACCCAGCTTTAATGTTCTTCTTATCTTCTTCTTATCTCATATGCATGACTCTACAATTTTGTTTTGCTAAAACTTAAAGGTCATATGAGCAACTTGTAAAGTCCAGCTAGAAGCTTTTTTTTGCAATATCACATTGATCTGTAAATGGTATAAATAAACTGTACTTTGGTTAAATAAACAAAAAAAAAATTGATCATGCCCACATGGATGCAGGTCTTTTTCTCCGAGCGCTCGATCTTGATTAGGTCTGAAGAGGCCTAATTCAGAGGACCTCACTGGTGATCCCATAAGCTGACTTGTGACAAAACAGAACAGCTACAACAGTTTTTGGTGCCCAACGTGGAGCCGTGGCCAACCAGCCTATTCGGAAGAAGTTTTGGGGACTCTGGAGACAGTGAAATTTCAGCTGCAGCAAGGTGAGAAGCTTTATTCTTACACTTTATTTCACTCTCTCTGATTTCCCGAATATTCTGGGTAAGGCTGTACACACGGTTCAAGAACTCTGGCATCACCAGTGAGTATTGTTTTTTCATGCATGTCTGAATGAGAGTTGAAATATAGAGTAATAAAATAATCTGTTGTCTGTCCATTAACTGATTGCATAGATTGCATAGCACGGAATTTGGGACAGTCTCTGTATAATTACATTTGCTGTGTTGCTGTGTTTTGTGTTTTACTTTGGCCATCTTTGCATCTTTGATGGGCAATACACTGGTCTAGGGATTTGTGTTCATAAGTGGTTTCATATTAATGCCTAGATAAAGTAGGCAGGCAATAGGTTGTTGTATATTGATGAGAAGCCTCTGAATAACAAAAATGTAGAGTCATGCATATGAGATAAGAAGAAGATAAGAAGAACATTTAGAGACAATAATAATCCTTGAGCCAGTCTCTTATTCCGTAGGCTCCATGACTATGAACTATCATCAGATATACTTACTAATAACAATAAAATATCTTTAATGAAGAAATATAGAAACTATTAACCCTTCTATATCAATTTCCCCCTTTTGTAAATGGTATAACCTTCACTACAGGGTCAGTAGGCGTCCAAACAGGAGCTGCTGGCTCATGGGCCTAGTACCCATGAGGGGTCTTCCTACCACTTCACCCATCCACCCTCAGTGTGGACACCTACTCCCGGTCAGCAGAGGCCATTTGGGGTCCGTAGTAAACTACAGAGGGTTCAATGCTGGGACTCTTAGAACATACATTATTCATTAGTTTAGGTAATGCATATATCAATGTTTTTACAGCTATATAAAGCAGTAGACAGAACAACAATATTTGCATACAGGTTTGTATAATGCCAGAAACCCAACCTGCTAGGCCCTTAAACCAATTGGCTGGATTCATAAAAGAAAATGTATTTCCCCACCAGGAGTCCTTGTTGGCATCGTGCTCTTTTAACCATTTATCCCTAAGTTCACTTGTTTTCTATATATCTGCTCTAACCTGGAGGTTGCCTGCAGGGTCAATGTAATGGCAACAGGCAGGACCAATTATTTGACACATTCCGCCGTCTTTTGCTGTCACAAAGTCTAGCACTATAGTATGCTGGTTAGTGACTACAATTAATTGTTTTTGTATAGCATTGGTAGCATTTAGAATCTCAAGAACCCGAAAAATTTGATCATCCAGGTAGTCAGTGGACTCTACTAGCTTGTCCCATATTTGCATTAAGAAAGGGTGTATGAAAATAGCACTAAATATCTTATTTGCTTTTCCCATTTCTACTACATGAGGCCTACCATTTGGCCGGGGTTTATTATCTGCTGCTCGTTTATACAAGGTATGAATTGGGACAGCTGCTACATCTACTTTACTATGAGGAACTATGAAAGTGGCAGGTGTAAGTCTGGCAAGTGTGCAAACCCCTCTCATGTCAGGGCTCACCCACTTCTGAGCACGATTCCCACAAACCAAAAACACTCCCTCTGGGAAAATACAAAAGTGAGTTTGACTTTGTACACAATAAAGCAGATTCAGAAGCCCCTTCATGACTTTATGAGCACACCATGTATTGTTCATTTGTTTTCCGGTCATACCCGAGATACAGCTACCCCGCTCCCTCCTAAAAGTCCGTCTAATAAATGATGATGTACAGCCCTCAATACCCTTCTGATATACTGTCTCATTGTCCTTGGTTAAGTCATGTGTATGTATATAGAAACAGTTATTGTCTTTTCCACAATTTCCAACACCATTGTATTGAAGACTGAACCATAATCCATCATGGGGAATGGGGCCCGAATGAGGAAGTTTAGTCTTTATTTTGGCAATTATACCCTTGTCTGAATCGTATTCCATCCACCACGAGTATCCATCGGGTCGTGTGATATTTAGCTGGAACCAGGGTTTAGTGACCCATCCAACTATAGTCAATGTAGCAGATACATCACGAGGTACATCTTCTCCCAAAAATCTAGATTGAGTCCAGGTTTCATTGTGTATACAGTCTGGTACCAATACCTCCTGTGGTTCCAGAGGTAAGGTTAAATAAGGCATAGTCTTTGAAGAAATAGGACTGTGCTTGCATATCCAACAGTCTTTTGGCTTTTCTCCTTCCATGTCCTCAGTAAGAGAAATATGGTGGCGAATGAGTTTATTATCCCAGTCTGTATTTAAAAGTTCGCTCAGTGTCTTTGTTTGGTGCAGCAACCCTGCTACACCTAGCAGGATAATTAGCAAAACTGTCATTCTGCCGGTGGAGTGACCTTTTTACAGTGACTAGCGTGGATCCAGGTGGGTTTTCCCTCAAGTTTCACTGAGGTGGATGTGGTCAGCTGGACTTGGAATGGGCCATCAAAGCGTGGATCTAGGCTCTTTCTCACGTGTCTGCGCACGACCACCCAATCACCTGGATTCAGCTGATGCACATCTGCACTTGCATTGGGATCTGGAATGGATGAAAAGACATGTTTATGCACCACATTAAGTCTTTCCTGTAAGGCCTGGGCGTAGGCTGTCATAGTGCCGTGTTGCATCTGTAACACTTGTGGAAAGTAGAGACCTGTTTTTGGGGCACTACCAAAAAGGACTTCAAAAGGAGACAAGCCTGTCTTTCTATTTGGAGTGTGTCTGACTGAAAAGAGTGCCAGGGATAAGTACTCTACCCAATTCTTTCCTGTCTCTGCCATGGCCTTTTGAATTTTTAGTTTAAGTGTCCCGTTTAATCTCTCTACTTTTCCACTGCTCTGTGGATGATAAGGGGTATGGAATGCCTGCTCTATTTCCAGGGCCTGCATAATGTCCCTCATTATTTCTCCAGTGAAGTGTGTACCCCTGTCACTTTCTATGGCTTCTGGGATGCCATACCGACAGACTAGTTCCTTCATCAGTTTTTCTGCAGTTGTTTTAGCATTTGCACATTTTACTGGATAGGCCTCAACCCATCCTGAGAAGAGATCTACACATACCAGGACGTATTCATACACTCCTACCTTGGGTAGTTGTATGTAGTCTATTTGCAGTCGTTGAAACGGGTAGAGCGGTCTAGGTGTTGCTTTCTTAGGGACTTTTACTGTTTTACCTGGGTTGTGTTGTGCGCAGATAATGCAGGATTGTACGTGTTTGGAGGCTACGTAACTGAAGCCAGGAGCGATCCAGAAGGCATTCACCTGGTTACACATGTGACTTTTTGAAGCGTGAGTGGGGCCATGTGTTGCTTGTGCCATCATAGGGAACAGGGACCTTGGTAAACACAACCTATCCTTACTTTCCCATACTCCATTCGAGTTCAGCCCAGCTCCCATTTTCTCCCAGTGTTCTTTCTCTGTTTGGGCAGCCTGATGCTGGAGGGATTTCAGGACATCCAGACTCACTGTGGCTGGGACTTGCTGGCTCCCTGCCACTATCCTCTGATCCCTAGGCCTTTCGCAGCTGCATCCGCCCTTCTATTGCCCGCTACCTCCAGTGAGTCACCTTTTGTGTGTGCTTTCACCTTAATGATGCCAACCTGGACTGGTAACATTAGTGCCTCCATTAACCGTTTTACCAATTCTGCATTTTTAATAGGCTTACCAGCTGACGTAAGAAAAGCTCTACTTCTCCAGAAAGGGCCAAAATCATGACAGATCCCAAATCCATACTTTGAGTCTGAATAAACATTAATTTTCCTACCTGATCCCGCTCTACACACCTCAATGAGCGCTGTTAGCTCTGCCTCCTGCGCGGACATGTGCGGCGGGAGTGGTTCAGCTCGGATTACCTCATGTGAGGATACTACTGCATATCCAGTGTAGAATCTCCCATCCAGGTGGTATCTGGAGCCATCTACAAAAAACTCAAAATCTGCATTAGTAATAGGTGTATCATAGACATGTGGAAAACCTGCTGTCTCCTGACTCATCAGCTCTATGCAGTCATGCTCGTGCGTCATGTCAAAGTATTCATCCTCACTTGCTACCATTGTCACCAATTCCCCCTTTTCTGAATCTACTGGCAAAAGGGTGGCTGGATTCAGAACATTACACCTCTTGAGGGTGACATACTCAAGGGCACATTCAAGTCTGAGCTGTCTGGCCATAGACAGGTGTTTTGGTTGGACTTGCACAAGTATAGCATGAATGTCATGCGGGGAGTAAATTGTTAAGGGAAATGTCAATGTGATCTCGCAAGCTTTCCCTAGCAGTACTGCAGCAGCTGCTACAGCACGGACACACGTGGGTGACCCTCTGACAACTGGGTCCAATCGCGCTGAGTAGTAAGCTATTGGTCTTTGTTTGTCACCATGTTGCTGTGTGAGGACGGCTGTCGCATGCCCTCCCTGTTCTGTGCAAAACAAGAAAGATGGTTGATCGTAATTTGGAATACCCAGGGCCGGGGCAGATACAATGAGTAGTTTAAGGGAATGAAAGGAATCAATAGCTTCCTGAGTGAGGTCAAAGGGGTCAGATGACAGACAGTCATAGAGGGGTTGCATCATTTGCGAGGCAGACCTTATCCAAGGCCTGCAGTATGACACTAAGCCCAAAAAGGTGCGCAGTTGCCGGTGGGACCTGGGTAGGGAGAGATTTTGGACTGTTTGTTTTCTCTCCTCAGTCAGGTGTCTTGTACCTTCAGAGATACAGTGACCCAAAAATGTTACCTTTTGCTTACAGTACTGTAATTTTTCACGTGAAACTTTGCAACCATTCTCTGCCAGAAAACACAGCAAAGAAATTGTGGCTTCCTTGCAGGACGTCTGGTTTGGACAGCAGAGCAAAAGGTCATCCACGTACTGCAATAGCGTAACCTGTGGATGAGGCGGTTGCCACTGTTCCAGAATTCCTGCCATAGCTGTAGAATAAATGGTAGGTGAATTCATTCCTCCTTGCGGGAGGACTGTCCACATGTACTGTTTCCCCTCATGTGTGAAGGCAAAAAGATACTGACAGTCAGGGTGTAGAGGCACAGAGAAAAATGCATTTGCCAAATCAATTACTGTAAAACATTTGGAGGTCCCTGGGATTTGTGACAGTAAGGTATGTGGGTTTGGAACAATTGGTGTTACACTCTCAGTGACAGCATTGACAGCTCTCAAATCATGCACCATTCTGTATGTATCAGGGGAACCTTTGGGCCCTTTTTTCTTGATTGGATACAAGGGAGTGTTACAGGGGGAGGACCTTTGTACTAGAGCCACTGCTTCCACATATTCTCTTATATCTCTGGTCAGGGCCATTGATTTGGCTTAGCTTAAGGGATACTGTTTTAAACAAGGAGGAGTGGAGCCTTCTTTTAATTTTATCATGACTGGGGGAATAGGAAGCCGACCAACATCAGTTTTTCCCTTTGCTCATACAATGTTTGGAACTTGTTGCATTGCTATGTCGTCACTAGTTCTGGTATCGGACACTCTCGCAGATTTGGACATGTACACCATTGCTTCAATCTTTCACAAGTGTTTGTCAGAGAGGGGACTTGTGACTGTAATACCTTCTGGGGTGTATTGTATGGTAGCCTGGATAGCACTTAACACATCAGCCCCCAGCAAATTCATAGCAGTATTTTCACTAACAATAAGCTTTGTGAGAATTTCCTGGCTATCTTGTAATCTCAGCTTCATCTGTTTTGTCAAGGGAGTTTCAGACACCAATCCCTCCACCCCGACACACTCCACAGTCTCGTCAGTAATCATATCTGGCTTTATCAGGTCTTTATGTACCACAGTGCCGGCTGCCCCAGTGTCAATTAAAAATTCTGCCTCTTTCCCCCCTGGCATTGTTATGGTCGTAAGTAAGGTGGGACCAGGTCCTGAGGGAACAAAAACAGGGTACACATTTGTCACTGGGTTGCCAGTTTCCTAGGTCAGAGGCAAGGGAGGAGGGAAATCAGTCTGCTCACTCTCCTTTTTGGAGTTTTTGCACTGTCTGGCATAATGTCCATTCTGTCCACAATTCCAGCACTGTACGGTCGCTCGGTCACCTGGTGCCCCCCCTCTCTGCTTCCACTGTCTTCCTTGTGCTCTAGCATACATAACTGGTCGCTTGCATTTTGTCAGTTCAACCCCCTTAGCTACTTGCAGAAGGTCTGTTGGGTCCATGTTTCTCCACTCAGGTCTGGCCATCTGTACTGCTTCTTGTAAAAACTTATTCATACCGTCAATGAATGCATTCACCAATATTTTGATATCAAGGTCGTTTCTTGCACTGTACCCCATGTCTGTCCACTTCAGCTGTAACCTCCCAAAGTACGTCTCTATACTCTCCCCTTTTTGCTGTGTCACGTCAGTCATCAGTACAGACTGCTCTGTTTGTTTCTTTGTAGCCCATCCTTTCAATGCCTCACAGTACGTCATTCCAGACCTCTCAGACTGAACATCCATGACCCATGATTGCTCCTTCATCATATCAGTATGTGATTTAATTATGTGTCCCAGCACGTCACCTGCCTTTGCAGTCACCAAACTCTCGAGGTCTGCCCAAGTGCATTTATAAGTCACCTGTATTGTCTGTATTTGCCTGTAAAATGGGAAAGGTTGGTTTTCAGGGTCAGGTAACTGTTTCAACATAGCTAGCTGGTCAGAGGGGCTCCAGGGATGATATTCCTGTGTCTGTCTGATTCTTGTGACCTTCCTCGGTCGGGATGTATCTGATTTTTTTGTACTGGTCCCAGGGCATTCTTTCCTTTCCTCACCGTCAGCTTCCTCCCCAAAACTCAATTCCTTCACTACCTCTGTCTCAGAGTCAGCGTCCTCTGTCATCACATGTGATCTGGTTCGAACAGGATTTAGTGCAATCTGCTTAGGGCGAGTAACATTACACGTAGCACAAGTACCTCTCCAGTCTGGGTTTTTCTGACTACAATGTTTACAAGTCCATTCATCTGGTCTGGGTTTCTGCTTATGTGAAGGGGGGGCGGTAGCAGTCACAATTCCTGCTTTTGGTGCATTAAAACATTCATAATACACCTTATCTCCAGCTGTGGTCTCTTTATATCCACAATGCTGCACCTCTTCAGCCACACGACACCATTTATTTACTTGTTGCTCTACCCTCTTGTCTTTTATCCAACCTCTCTTTTCTTCCCTGAATCTGTGCCATTTCTCAACATCCAAACATCCGTACTCTGGAATGTCTGCCTTTTTGAGTATCGGTCTGACATCTTTCACTGCTTCTTTGCCTTCTCTTTCTTGCACTATCTGTTTGGCTGTTTTGGATCCTGCTGGAGCCCCGTGCTGCACACTGAACAAGTTGCCCATGGCTTCAACTTATTCCCACACAGCCCACCTTTCTGCAAATGCCCTCTCAGTGTCCCTGGACTTTGTCAACAGGCCACACGTCTCCTGGCAAGTCAGAATGGGCTCTCAAGTGGTAGCTGGAAGGCTAAATCAGCATTCACTCTCACCTGCTACACTTGTAGGGCGTATTGGGAAGGGTTAAAAAAAACCTCTCTCACCCAATAGACCAGATGACTAAAGCAGGAAGGACCAGGTGTGATAGTCCTCTCACCTGCTATACCACCTCCATGTAAGTGGGAAGGCCACAATGCTCTCTAACCCACTTAGACCTGATGTGCAGTTGGGTACTCCATGCTGGTCCTTTACAAAGTATTCCAGCAACGAACGTAAACTAGAGTTAAACCAAAACAATCCTCAGAGCTGACTTCTCACAGAGGGCAGAAAATCGCGCAGCTGTTCACTTGACCCCTCCCAACAGAATGGCAGCAGCGCACAGTTTGTTTAGCAAGAGTGTTATCTCAAAAGAATTCTTCGTCCAGATTCAGTTTTTCCACAACATCCCTAATACCCACTGGTATAATACACAATCCCAGCAGAAAATTGAGACTACTTACAGTTAGGTCCAGAAATATTTGGACAGTGACACAATTTTCGCGAGTTGGGCTCTGCATGCCACCACATTGGATTTGAAATGAAACCTCTACAACAGAATTCAAGTGCAGATTGTAACGTTTAATTTGAAGGTTTGAACAAAAATATCTGATAGAAATTGTAGGAATTGTACACATTTCTTTACAAACACTCCACATTTTAGAAGGTCAAAAGTAATTGGACAAATAAACCAAACCCAAACAATATTTTTATTTTCAACATTTTGTTGCGAATCCTTTGGAGGCAATCCCTGCCTTAAGTCTGGAACCCATGGACATCACCAAACACTGGGTTTCCTCCTTCTTAATGCTTTGCCAGGCCTTTACAGCCGCAGCCTTCAGGTCTTGCTTGTTTGTGGGTCTTTCCGTCTTAAGTCTGGATTTGAGCAAGTTAAATGCATGCTCAATTGAGTTAAGATCTGGTGATTGACTTGGCCATTGCAGAATGTTCCACTTTTTTGCACTCATGAACTCCTGGGTAGCTTTGGCTGTATGCTTGGAGTCATTGTCCATCTGTACTATGAAGCGCCGTCCGATCAACTTTGCGGCATTTGGCTGAATCTGGGCTGAAAGTATATCCCGGTACACTTCAGAATTCATTCGGCTACTCTTGTCTGCTGTTATGTCATCAATAAACACAAGTGACCCAGTGCCATTGAAAGCCATGCATGCCCATGCCATCACGTTGCCTCCACCATGTTTTACAGAGGATGTGGTGTGCCTTGGATCATGTGCCGTTCCCTTTCTTCTCCAAACTTTTTTCTTCCCATCATTCTGGTACAGGTTGATCTTGGTCTCATCTGTCCATAGAATACTTTTCCAGAACTGAACTGGCTTCATGAGGTGTTTTTCAGCAAATTTAACTCTGGCCTGTCTATTTTTGGAATTGATGAATGGTTTGCATCTAGATGTGAACCCTTTGTATTTACTTTCATGGAGTCTTCTCTTTACTGTTGACTTAGAGACAGATACACCTACTTCACTGAGAGTGTTCTGGACTTCAGTTGATGTTGTGAACGGGTTCTTCTTCACCAAAGAAAGTATGCGGCGATCATCCACCACTGTTGTCATCCGTGGACGCCCAGGCCTTTTTGAGTTCCCAAGCTCACCAGTCAATTCCTTTTTTCTCAGAATGTACCCGACTGTTGATTTTGCTACTCCAAGCATGTCTGCTATCTCTCTGATGGATTTTTTCAGCCTCAGGATGTTCTGCTTCACCTCAATTGAGAGTTCCTTAGACCGCATGTTGTCTGGTCACAGCAACAGCTTCCAAATGCAAAACCACACACCTGTAATCAACCCCAGACCTTTTAACTACTTCATTGATTACAGGTTAACGAGGGAGACGCCTTCAGAGTTAATTGCAGCCCTTAGAGTCCCTTGTCCAATTACTTTTGGTCCCTTGAAAAAGAGGAGGCTATGCATTACAGAGCTATGATTCCTAAACCCTTTCTCCGATTTGGATGTGAAAACTCTCATATTGCAGCTGGGAGTGTGCACTTTCAGCCCATATTATATATATAATTGAATTTCTGAACATGTTTTTGTAAACAGCTAAAATAACAAAACTTGTGTCACTGTCCAAATATTTCTGGACCTAACTGTATATACCTTCACAGCACTTGATTCTAGAAACATATGTAACAATACACCTTCCAAGGATCAGTTAACCTCACATGTAAATAAAATTATCTAAACCGCTCTTGACACTGATGGGAAAAAAAAAAAAAAATACATATGTCAGGTATCCACTCAAATACTCTATATGGCTATGCCCTGTGACATTTCACAACCGGAACATCTTTTCACAGTCCACAGTATGACCTATAACCATTAAACTTATACATACATATTATTTCACCAAGTCTCTTATCTCAATTTCTCATCACTTTGTTATACATTTTCTTTTATGAATCCAGCCAATTGGTTTAAGGGCCTAGCAGGTTGGGTTTCTGGCATTATACAAACCTGTATGCAAATATTGTTGTTCTGTCTACTGCTTTATATAGCTGTAAAAACATTGATATATGCATTACCTAAACTAATGAATAATGTATGTTCTAAAGCTGGGTTCACACTAAGCAACAGCGACAACGACGTCGCTGTTACGTCACCATTTTCGGTGACGTAACAGCGACCTTGTAAGTCGCTGTTATGATCGCTGCTTAGCTGTCAAACACAGCAGAAGCAGCGATCATAACGTCGCTGTGCTACATGTGCAGAGAGCAGGGAGCCGCGCTTAGCACTGGCTCCTTGCTTTCCTAGGTACAGTACACATTGGGTTAATTAACCCGATGTGTGCTGCAGCTACATGTCACAGTGCAGAGAGCAGGGAGCCGCGCGCACTGCTTAGCGCTGGCTCCTTGCTCTCCTTGCTACAGTATACATCGGGTTAATTACCTGATGTGTACTGCAGCTACATGTGCACAGAGCAGGAACCGGCACTGGCAGCAAGAGCGGAGGCTGGTAACGAAGGTAAATATCGGGTAACCAGGGAAAGGTCTTCCCTTGGTTACCCGATGTTTACGCTGGTTACAGCTTACCGCAGCTGCCAGACGCCGGCTCCTGCTCCCTGCTCGCTTCATTTCGTCGCTCTCTCGCTGTCACACACAGTGATGTGTGTGTCACAGCGGGAGAGTGACGACCAAAAAATGAAGCTGGACATTCAGCAACGACCGGCGACCTCACAGCAGGGGCCAGGTCGTTGCTGGATGTCACACACAGCGACAGCGACGGGACGTCGCTGCAACGTCACAGAAAATGGTGATGTAGCAGCGACGTCGTTGTCGTTGTCGCTGTGTGTGACACCAGCTTTAGAGTCCCAGCATTGAACCCTCTGTAGTTTACTACGGACCCCAAATGGCCTCTGCTGACCGGGAGTAGGTGTCCACACTGAGGGTGGATGGGTGAAGTGGTAGGAAGACCCCTCATGGGTACTAGGCCCATGAGCCAGCAGCTCCTGTTTGGATGCCTACTGACCCTGTAGTGAAGGTTATACCATTTACAAAAGGGGGAAATTGATATAGAAGGGTTAATAGTTTCTCTATTTCTTCATTAAAGATATTTTATTGTTATTAGTAAGTATATCTGATGGTAGTTCATAGTCATGGAGCCTACGGAATAAGAGACAGGCTCAAGGATTATTATTGTCTCTAAATGTTCTTCTTATCTTCTTCTTATCTCATATGCATGACTACATTTTTGTTATTCAGAGACTTCTCATCAATATACAACAACCTATTGCCTGCCTACTTTATCTAGGCATTAATATGAAACCACTTAAGTTTGCTAAAACTTAAAGGTCATATGAGCAACTTGTAAAGTCCAGCTAGAAGCTTTTTTTTGCAATATCACATTGATCTGTAAATGGTATAAATAAACTGTACTTTGGTTAAATAAACAGAAAAATTGATCATGCCCACATGGATGCAGGTCTTTTTCTCCGAGCGCTCGATCTTGATTAGGTCTGAAGAGGCCTAATTCAGAGGACCTCACTGGTGATCCCATAAGCTGACTTGTGACAAAACAGAACAGCTACAACAGCTCCAACCCAGACACCTGAGTAGATTATTGGCAGGCCTGGTCGCAGGTCTGCCCTTGAACTCGACTTCTCTTCTCCACTGTCAAACTACTCTCTCGAATTACCGCTTTTTCCCGCCTCCAGACCTGTGAACTCCTCGGTGGGAGGAGCCAACCACCTGACTCCGCCCCCTGGTGTGGACATCACACCTGGAGGGTGGTGACAAGGTTTTGAAGTTTGGCTGCTGTCACCTTTTTAGGGAGGGGTTGTGTGTGCATGGGACTACATGGGACGACCTGACTAGTCCAGGGCGTCACATACTGTTTTCCTTCACCATAAGGCTATGTGCCCACAGGATTATGTACCCGCAGATTTTGCCATGGAAAACTTGTGGATTTATCTGGATTTTCTAGATAAATCCGCAGATTTTAGCAAGTACAGAGACTCCCCATGTTATCCTATGGGACATGGGGAGTGCTGTGTCCATGCTGCGGTATGTGCGGCTGTGGAACATGCTGCGGATGTCCCGCAGCCGTACGTAACTGCATGTCAATTATTCCTGCTGAAATACTTGCGGAAATCCCGGCCCTCCACTATCGAGATAGAGAGTCAGGACTTCCGCAGGTAAGTCGCACGAACGTCCGCAGGTTTACCACAGATATTTTGCTGGAATCCCGCAGCAATGGATAGCTCTGGATTCCGAGGATCAGCTGTGGGAAACCTGCGGATGTACCTGTGGATATATCCGCGGGTACATAGTCCCGTGGGCGCAAAGTCTACCATTTAAAAAGGGCTCACAAGTTTTCAACAGTGTTTAGGTCAGGTGAGGAAGGGTATATCATTGTTCTTTCATCTTTAATCTTTTATTGACTAGCCAAGTAGTGGAGACTTTGATGCATGTGATGGAGCATTCTCCTGCATAAAATATTAGGGTTTTCTTGAAACATGCAGCCTTTTTCCTGTACCAATGGTTGAAGAAAGTGCCTTCTAAAAACTATCACTAGGTTTTAGAATTTATTTTGAGTCAATTTTCAAACTGAAAAGGTCCAACTAGCTCATCTTTAATAATGCTAGCCCATAGCAGTACTTCACCTCCACCTCTGAGTCAAAGTGGAGGTCTCTGACTGTTACTGATTAATAGAGACCCAACCATCTGGTCTGTAAAAAAAAGTGCAAATAAATAACATAGGGTGCTACTACTTAATAAAAACTGTTTTTGATTTAAACAAAAAAAAAAGCCATAAAAGCCATTGCACCATGACAAAAGAAGCATCGGGTCTCAACTATGGACACCCAGCTATTTACACTAGTGTGCCAACCCCATGTCAGTAGCAGCTGGGCTGCTCGGATCCGGATCCGCAGTGGCTCGAGGGATTTCCGAACCCGGGGGTCACGCGGACACTCAAATAAAAAGGGGGACGTATATGTACGGGATTGCTGCAAGTACTTCGTGACGCCACCCACGGTGTGTGGTGAGATGTAGCACCACCACTGCGGTTGGAGAGCACCCAAGGGCGATGGGATAGCAGCTGGATGTTAACCCCTCCGTGGGTAGGGATGGATGCCCCGGGGCTCAGTGTCCAGAACACATGGAGTGATGCAGGCCTGATTTGGGGCACAGGGCCGGACCGGGGAGTGTTGGTGTACTCAATGTGGAATAATTGCACACAAGTCCGTTGGTAAACCAAGGTATCAGTGGCCGACTGCCGCATCCGGGTGTACTCGGGTTCCACACACGGGCTGGTGTACCAATGTCCCTTCCTCCGGCACTCTGCAATTTTCTTGTGTTGATTTAACCCGTGTGGAATGGGAGAAATCCGCTCCCGGTGTCTTGTGTACCTGAGGAGCTGTTGCCTGCGAACACTGACCCTTGGGATTTCAGTGGGTGTGCTGCCGCGGTGGGCTGCCAGTTCGCTCTATCTAGGCTAAACTTCTGGAGCTAGGCTTGAAACCTGCTCCCGGCCTGGTCAATTAGAGAAGGGGCTTGCAACCGTCTTCTAACTAGGGTCTAGGTACCCCGCCTGTGCATGGTTTCTAGAACGGATCTCCGCTGTCGGTACCGGCGGGCTCCAACCCTTTCCCGATCCACTCTGGATCTCCTGTGATCATATTCCCGTCGCCTTTGGACACGGACCACTGCTTGCCACCTACCCAGTAGACCAGGGCCACTACCCTGCCTACCCTCACTAGGCTCAGCTTTCCTCTTGACAGTCTGTCACTGTCACTCCTCTCCACTTGACCTCCAACTTCAAACTCAAAACTCATCTGACTTTTTCCCGCCCCCGGATCCTCAAGACCCATAGGTGGGCGCTCCCAATCCAACTGGTCCTACCCACTGGTGTGTCCAGGGGGGGTGGCTAGGATTTTGTGGCTGGTGGAACTGTCGCGGGCGGAGGAGGGGACGCAGCGCTCTCCCTACTGCTCGGGTCCGGCCGCCGCTGCTGCTGCGGCCTGCTGCTGCTCGGTGGCTCGAGCGATGGGCCGGATCCCGGGGACTCGAGCGGCGCTCCTCGCCCATGAGTGAAAGGGGATTGGTTTTTGGAATTGTTTATTGTCCGTGATGCCACCCACGGTTGTGGTGATTGTGTGGACACCACCGCTGCTCTGTATGGGGATCCCGGGAGCGGTGACAGGGAGCAGCAAAGTTGTTAGTTCTCCCCTCCGTGGGTAGGGGGTGGTTTTCCCGGGGCCCAGTGATGAGGTGGAGGATGAGGGATGGCAGGGCCGGTGCAGGGCTTGGTGGGGTGCAGGGTCGCGGGGGCAGCGCTGTGCCTCACGGCACGGTGGTACTCACTCAGCCTGAGACGGTGACACAGTTCTCGGTAAAACACACGGCTGGAAAGACGGTTCCCACGGACGGCTGCTGTTGCTTTTCCCTGGTAGTTGACGGTGACGGTCTCTGTCTCTGCACCTAGTGAAATGTTGGTAGTGATGGGTTCCTACCGGTAACCCGCTCCCCGGCTTGGATATGGGCCGGAGGAGCCCCTCTTTGCCCGCAGGCGCTGGCCCTGAGAAACTGGTGCCTTGGCGGTGGCGGTGTCTCTCTCCTACGGTTGGACTGTTGCCTTCAATCGGGACTTAGTTGATGGGAGACCCAGGAGGTTCCCTTCACTGACGGATTTGGAAAATTTACGGCGACTCCTAGCCTTGCCGGGATCCGAAAGGCCCCTGCCAATGGTGCTGGCTTCTCTTCGTATACCGTTCCGGTACCGCCGGGCCACCACCCGTCCACGGTCCTTTCGGCAACCTCCGATCAGCCTCTCCTGCGGATGGTCACCGCCATCTGCTGACCTTGCTGTCTCAGTCCGGGGCACACACCCGGACCAACTTCAGGCTTCCTCAACTGTCACTTTCTCTGTCACTACTCTCACTGTCCTCCTTCTCTTTCCTCTCACTTTGAACTCCACACTTCATCTGCCTGGTTTCCCGCCTCCAGGACTGTGAACTCCTCGGTGGGCGGAGCTAACCGCCTGGCCCACCCCCTGGTGTGAACATCAGCCCCTGGAGGAAGGCAACAAGGATTTTCGGTGTAGCTTCGGTGTACCTATCCGGGGTGTAGGGTGTGGTGGTGTCATGACCTGGGACCCCTGGCTTGCCCAGGGCGTCACATTCCCCCTTAGCAAAATGCAGACCGTCCGCGGGCTGCCCGTCCATCACCGGTTTTATTTTTCTCTTTTACCTGTAAAAGATTAAAACATTTAACAGGCATTTGCAATCTTCCCACAACGGGATGCACATTACTTTAACGTTGCAACAACAATCAAACACTTTAAATAATAACAGTGGAACGGGTCCTTCAGTCACCCACCCAAACAACCTGGCCCTGATGCTGCCCCTAAGAAGTGGGCAGCACCCCTTGACCCCAGTCCAGAACCAGGCTGCCCAGATAGTTAACGGGATGGGTGCTTCGCTGCCGTTGCGGCCGGGCGGACTGCCGGAGCCGTCGTCATCGGCGGTGCGGCTGGGATGGAAGCCGGGACCGGTGGCAGGGCGGTGACGATGGTAAGGGCTGGGCCCTCCCTCACAGACGCTGCGAGCTCCGCTACCGGTGACAGGGGTAACGGGTCGGTCGGGGCGTTGGCCGCGGGCACGGGCACCGAGGTTTCAGCGATGCCGGACGGACGGGACATCTCCTGCAGCGGTGTTCCAGGAACCAAACACTGGCAGAGTCCTGGCGTCCTTGCTTCCGCAGCCGCGGTTCACATGCGGCCGGAAGCCATCCCGTCCCCCTTAGTCTCTTTTTAGCACTTCCTTCTTCAGGGGGCGGGGCTCCACTTTCGCGCCTTTCCTGCTCGGGGAAGATGCTCAAGCGGGAATTCTTCGCGCCCAAGATGGCGGCTTTTCAAATTTTCCGGCCGGTCACACAAGGCGCACTTCCACCAGTCGGTAGAACGGTAGGATCCTGTTCGTGATGCCAAGTTGTCGCGGGCGGAGGAGGGGACGCAGCGCTCTCCCTACTGCTCGGGTCCGGCCGCCGCTGCTGCTGCGGCCTGCTGCTGCTCGGTGGCTCGAGCGATGGGCCGGATTCCGGGGACTCGAGCGGCGCTCCTCACCCGTGAGTGAAAGGGGATTGGTTTTTGGGATTGTTTATTGTCCGTGATGCCACCCACGGTTGTGGTGATTGTGTGGACACCACCGCTGCTCTGTATGGGGATCCGGGGAGCGGTGACAGGGAGCAGCAAAGTTGTTAGTTCTCCCCTCCGTGGGTAGGGGGTGGTTGTCCCAGGGCCCAGTGATGAGGTGGAGGATGAGGGATGGCAGGGCCGGTGCAGGGCTTGGTGGGGTGCAGGGTCGCGGGGGCAGCGCTGTGCCTCACGGCAAGGTGGTACTCACTCAGCCTGAGACGGTGACACAGTTCTCGGTAAAACACACGGCTTGAAAGACGGTTCCCACGGACGGCTGCTGTTGCTTTTCCCCGGTAGTTGACGGTGACGGTCTCTGTCCCTGCACCTAGTGAAATGTTGGTAGCGATGGGTTCCCACCAGTAACCCGCTCCCCGGCTTGGATATGGGCCGGAGAAGCCCCTCTTTGCCCGCAGGCGCTGGCCCTGAGAAACTGGTGCCTTGGCGGTGGCGGTGTCTCTCTCCTACGGTTGGACTGTTGCCTTCAATCGGGACTTAGTTGTTGGGAGACCCAGGAGGTCCCCTTCACTGACGGATTTGGCAAATTCACGGCGACTCCTAGCCTTGCCGGGATCCGAAAGGCCCCTGCCAATGGTGCTGGCTTCTCTTCGTATACCGTTCTGGTACCGCCGGGCCACCACCCATCCACGGTCCTTTCGGCAACCTCCGATCAGCCTCTCCTGCGGACGGTCACCGCCGTCTGCTGACCTTGCTGTCTCAGTCCAGGGCACACACCCGGTCCAACTTCAGGCTTCCTCAACTGTCACTTTCTCTGTCACTACTCTCACTGTCCTCCTTCTCTTTCCTCTCACTTTGAACTCCACACTTCATCTGCCTGGTTTCCCGCCTCCAGGACTGTGAACTCCTCGGTGGGCGGAGCCAACCGCCTGGCCCACCCCCTGGTGTGAACATCAGCCCCTGGAGGAAGGCAACAAGGATTTTCGGTGTAGCTTCGGTGTACCTATCCGGGGTGTAGGGTGTGGTGGTGTCATGACCTGTGACCCCTGGCTTGCCCAGGGCGTCACAGAACCCTTGTGAGGGAAGGTGTTATGTAGGGTGTAATGTACCTCTGTGACCACCTGGCGGCGCCAGGGCGTCACATTAGCCTTCTCTGCTGGCTAGATTTGTATAAGGATTCTTCTAAGGAACTCCAGCTCAGCTGCTAGGGATTTCTGCCTGTTATAAAGTGACCAGTTGCTCTGTGCTTCCTCATTTATCTTACCTACATCTTTCTCCTGTTTTGCTGTTATGTTGAAGGAGGCAATAATCCTAGCTTATATTTGCTATTTCACGTTTTTCTACTTGTGCACGTGTTTTATGTTTCCTCACCTGAGGTCCATGTCTATTTCTGCATGCTTTTCCTATCATGATTTAAAGTGCGTAGCAACCTCTCCTCTGGCTCCTCAGGAGGTACAAGGAACAACTCAACAACATTTCAACAAAACAGATCCAAATTGTGAGTTTTAGTGTTTCGACTAGGGTTATTCCAGCCTGTACAGGAGCCATTAAGAGCTGTGTAGCTAGGGATAATAATCTGTACAGCAACCAGTAGGGTGCAGGTGCAGTTGTATTGAGAGCTAAGCTATATTTTCCCTTTTACCCGTGTTGAAACACTTATGTGCATAATACTATAGCCAGCCCATCATGGGCGTCATCATGGACCCCGTGAACGCTTTGGCCCACTATTTCAAGCTGTGTCTTTGGAAATTAAGACATCAGGTCTGATCCACAACTCAGGAGTCCTAAAGGTGCAATGGAACCAAAGGTAAAGTACTTTAATTTCCATCCTGCCTCTTATGGGTGGAAGAGTCAACAAGTGGGTATTGTTTTGTCTTTGCTCTGTGGGAATCTGTAAGCCTCAACATTTTCTTTCCCTGAGGACTCTCCAGAATTTTCCTCTATTGAGGCATTTTTCTCAGCTTTTGGCCCCATTTATGATGACCTAACAAAGTCTCAGTAGCTGAAGCCAAAATCCGCCAGCTGGTTCAGGGAGGCCACAGTGTTGAGGACTACTGCTCACAGTTTAGATGTTGGGCAGTAGAGACCTCTTGGAACATCTTTGCTCTCCAGAGACTGTTCTGTCAGGGAATTTCAAGTTAAGTGAAATGATGCCATACAGTCCATGCCTTCATTCCCCGGAGGAAGCTATGATACTGGCTATTTGTTTAGATGAAAGCTAAGAATAGAAAGTGCAATAGGATCCTACCCAATAAACATATGAAAGGTGATAAGGAATAGTGCTCACCTTGTGTGGTTGTGTGACGCCCTGGAAAACCAGGTAGTCACATTTAGGCCCCCGCACTACACCGTTCCCTCACTAGGAAACACACAGCCAACCAGAAACCCTAGTCACCCCCCCTTAGGGAAAGATAGACACACCAGTGGGTGTGACCAAGCGGTTGGGACATGCCCACCCAGGGGTCCAGACAGCCCCGGGTGGGAAAAACAGTCAGTTTAGTCTAAAGTTCAGTTTGGAGAGGAGTGTGGGCTGGAGCTAAGTGTAGCTCCAGCAGGAGAGTTCAAGTTGAACGGTACCAGGGTAAGAGCCCTGATGCCACTGGCTAGGAGGCAGACGGTGGTCTCCGTCAGCAGGGGACGGGAAGACGGCTCGGCAGAACCGAGGTGGACCGGGACAGGGATGTAGCCCGCCGGTACCGACACAGGAACCCAACCCGGAAACTATAGCACAAACGGGGGTACTCGGACCCTGAAGCCAGGGCCGGAACCAAGCAGAACTGGTTAATTAACCGATTGAGGCCAGAACTAGAGGTCCTGTCCCACCCAAAGTCCCTCATAGAAGACAACAGCCCACCGATTAGGGATAAGAGGTCACCGCCAGGGCCCATAGATCCCACGGGCCAGCGTCTGCGGGCATGGCTCCTTAGGCCACATCCAGCCGGGAGCGGACTCCTGAGTTTCACACTAGGAAAGTCCACCTTACACAAAGCAGTGCAGGATAGAGACCACCAGCCGGGTGGGGGACCCAAACGCAACCGGCTGCGGCACCAGCCACCATCACCTTGGTTTACCAGAGACTTGTGTGTTTTACTAACAGTGAGTACACCAGCACCCTCTGCGGTCGCCATTCCCTGCACTGAGCTACCAGGTCCCGGGGCCACTATCCCTGCCCACAGAGGGGTTAACAACTTGCTGCACAACATCTCCCCTGGGTGCCCCATAACAGCAGCAGTGGTGTCCCACCTCACCACACACCGTGGGTGGCGTCACGAACTTACTACAACCTAGCCCGTACATCTACGTCCCCCCATTTATTCGGCGTGTCTGCGAGACCCCCGGGTCTGGAGACCCTCGAGCCACTACCCCTGAAGGCCCGGATCCGAGCATCGCCGGCTGCTGGCATGGGGGCGGCACAGTTGTGTGACACACAACCAGTATCAAAGCACAAAAGCACATAATCAGCTGCTGCAGAGTCCATGCGCTTAAAAGCCGGTATAGATCAGGAACTGAATATAGATGGAACTATTCCTGCGGTGCTGTAGGAATTACACAAATCCAAATGTACTGAAGTAGGTGGATTTATTCTATGCGTTTCGAAGTGTGTCCTCAGATTCGGTAGATTGCCTAATGAAGAAGTGAGGACCCACTTCGAAACGCGTAGAATAAAACCACCTACTCTTCAGTAATTTTGGATTTTGTTTCATTCCTACAACAGTGCAGAAATAGTTCCACCTTTTATTCAGCTCCTGATCTATACTGGCTGTTCTTTTAAGTAGACGCCTGAGAAATAGAGACATTTAAAGGCGTTTCACTGGCATCTGAGTCCCTATCATTTAACACAGATGAACCTATGCAAAATGAAGCTTACAAAGGCACCAAAGGGGGAACTGAACTTGAAGCATCCACTCAGTGGCGTTTATATTGCGATGGTTTAGGTCATGTCATGAATCAATGCTTCAACTTTATTAATGAATTTCAAAAGGATAAGAATGATGAGGCTTCCTGTAGGTTCCAAGAGTCTGAGATTGTCTCTAGTACAGGCACCCATTTTCTTATTGCAGATATCCCTTGGGTCTGGATTTGTTTACACGTCTGCATTTGTTGATTCAGGTGCTATCTTGAATCTACACTGTGTTCCAAATTATTATGCAAAAAGAGTTTAGGAGTGATAAAGTTAGAAATGTTTTGTTTGTCATTTAAACTCATTGCTGGTGATGTGTCTCAGGGCTCTTTATATCACTGAAAGCAATTGCAGATACCTGTGCACATTAGTTTGGCAGGTGTGTCCAAATAAAGGCAAGACTACTTAAGAAGGCTGTTCCACATTATTAAGCAGCCTACATTTTTTGCCAAAATGGGAAAGAAAAAGGATGTTTCGGCTGCTGAGAAACAACAAATTGTGGAGTATTTAGGTCAAGGCATGACTACACTCAACATTGCCAAGACACTTCATCGTGATCATCGCACAATCAAGAAGTATGTAGCTGATTCATAGAACACACGTGTGCGTGCTGATAAGGAAAAATTGAGGACTCTTTCCAACAGGCAATTGCACCAGGTTAAAAGAGCAGCTGCTAAAATGCCTTGTCATAGCAGCAGACAAGTTTTTGAAGCTGCTGGTGCCTCCAACGTCCCCCGAACAACAAGATGCAGGGTCCTTCAGAGGTTTGCAGCTGTGCGTAAGCCATCCTGTCGCCACCTCTATCCACTGCACACAAGCAGAAACGGCTCCAGTGGGCCAAACCATACATGAAGACTGACTTCCAAACTGTTTTATTCACAGATGAGTGCCGTGCAACGCTCGATGGTCCAGATGAATGGAGTGGAGGATGGCTGGTTGATGGACATCCCATGAAAACACGGCTAAGGCGCCAACAAGGAGGAGGTTGAGTAATGTTTTGGGCTGGAATCATGGGGAGAGAGATTGTCGGCCCCTTTAGGATCCCTGTAGGGGTAAAGATGAACTCCTTAATCTATGTGGAGTTTCTTAAACAGCACTTTCTGCCATGGTTCAGAAGGAAGAACCATGCATTCCGCAGCAAGATCATTTTCATGCATGATAATGCACCGTCTCATGCTGCAAATAACACATCTGCATCTCTGGCTGCTATGGGCATAAAAGAGGACAAACTTATGGTGTGGCCACCATCTTCCCCTGACCTCAACCCCATTGAGAACCTCTGGAGCATCATCAAAAGGAGTGTTTATGATGGCGGGAGGCAGTTTACATCTAAGCAACAGCTCTGGGAGGGTATTCTGTCCACATGCAAAACAATTGAAGCACAAACCATCCAAAAACTGACAAATTCAATGGACGAGAGAGTTCAAAAGCTTCTTTTGAACAAGGCGTCCTATGTGCAAATGTAACATCCCCTAGAATTAAGATTTGACTTGAAAACTGTTTGATTTCATTTTGTAATAAGCTGATAATTCTTATAATTTCACAATTGACCATTTTGTTTTTCAAAATAAAAATAAAAAGGTTGAAAACTCTGCTGTGCATAATAATTTGGAACATGCATTTTGAGTGTTTATTATTTTTTACTGTTTTCATAGGCAGTTTGATCAAAAACATTTCATTTATACTCGATTAGTAGATGACTGGAAAATAACAATGACTGCAATTCATATAGTTAATTTAGGAAAATATGAGAAAATATTTTTTGCATAATAATTTGGAACACAGTGTAATTGATCATGACTTCACTGTAGATTGTGGTTATGATTTCTCCTTTCTCAATCTACCCATTTAAATGTCACGTTACACGCAACAACATGTCTAACGATATATCGCCGGGGTCACGGATTCCGTGACGCACATCCGGCATCGTTAGCAACATCATTGCGTGTTACAGCAAAGAGCGACTGTTAACGATGGAAAATACTCACCTTATCATCCATCTTTGACACTTCGTTCCTTTTCAAAAAATCGTTGATTGTTGAGCTCGCAGGTTGTTCGTTGTTCCCAAGGCAGCAGACATCACTATGTGTGACACCATGGGAACGACGAAGTACAGCTTACCTGCGGCACCAGCAATGCGGAAGGAAGGAGGTGGGCGGGATGTTACGTCTCGCTCATCTCCGCCCCTCTGCTTCTATTGGGCGGCTGCTTAGTGACGCCGCCGTGACGCCGCACGAACTGCCCCCTTAGAAAGGAGGAGGTTCGCCGGACACAGCGACGTCGCTAGGCAGGTAAGTACGTCTGACGGCTCCTAATGATATTGTGCGCCTTGGGCAGCGATTTGCCCGTGACACACAACCGACGGGGGCGGGTGCTTTCACCAGTGATATTGCTTGTGATATCGCTGCGTGTAACACCCCCTTAAGTCTCTGATATTGATAACTCTCCTCTTTCCCAAAGTCATCACATTTCTATGAAGGTCAAAAATGTATGTGTAGCACCCCTGAGGTCTAGGTGCCACAAATAAAAGTGAACTGTGGAAACCCCAGAATATCTGTGCCAGTCAACACACCAGCACCCTCAGGCCACATACATAACCCCAATTCCAGACTGGGAGACTGCCTAGCAACAGGTAAAAGGGATGGGCACTTATTGGCTAATTGCCACCCAATCTGTAGGGAGAGACCCAGCAAGGGGAGGGGCCAGTGGTCAGTTGGGAAGTTGGCGGGAGGAAGAGAAGAGGAGAGTTGGAAGTGAAGGAGTGAGGAGAGTTAGGAGTGAGAGAGTGAGGAGTGAAGTCAAGAAGGAAAGTGTAAAGACCTAAAGTAAGAACGGGACACTGTAAAGGAGACAAGGACTGTGGAGTAAGGAACCGGGACTCCAGGAACCGTAAATTACCTGTGGAAGTATAAGACTCCAGGAACCACGGGTCGCCTGTGGAAATACTCAGGAAGGCTCACAGGACTCAGCACAAGGTGGGGTGCAGACCCTAGGACAGCGAGGCACTTTATGGTCAACTGTTAAATCTGCCAGGTGAGGGGATTTCTAGGCGGTCTAGGAGGTCTGTGTTGTTGGTTTCTAGTGTTGCCGCTAGGGTTATTCCAGCCTGTCCATTAGACATTAGGGGCTGTGTAGCTAGAGATAGTAGTCTGTATAGGTACTAGTAGGGTGCAGATCTGTCTGTATTGAGATAGGCTTTACTTTTACTTTTAACCGTGTTGGAATACATCTGTGCATAACAATCGGAACACAGATCGAGGTCCTTAATCTTATTTCAAGGTCCTCAGATAGAAATGCTTTCATTACTTCCAGGCTGTTGGAGATGATCTTGTGAAGTCTGAGTTTTGTTACAGACAGCATTTCCTGTGTTCTAGAGAGCAGAGCAGTTGCCTTTTCACTCGTGGGCAAAGACTTAAAGCCATTGTGTATGTAGAGGTGCTTCTTCACAAATTGAGAAGCATCAGATCCCGACTCCCTCTCACCTTCTTGGGATGTTCATCTCAGTCCATAGATTGCCACAGCAGGTGAAGGGCTGTTGCCGTGGACATGTACCTTCATCCAGTACTCTATGACTTTGTTGTAGACATCATTGCCCTTGTTCCATAGGAAGCTGAGGTAGTTTCTACTGTCTTCCCTCATGATAAAACATTGATGTCAGTCATTACTGCAACAGGTTCTTGACTGAAGTAAAGTATGATTCCTATAAAGCTGTTTAGGTTAGGCCCAGTAATGAGTATGTTATTGAGAGACATACTTTCATACTGAGCACTGGAGTCAAATGCCACTCGGATTTGGTTAGGTTTGCGAAGGTGAAAGATGTCAAATGATGGAAGGTAGCAGCATTCTTCTCCTTCTGTTACTCTAGCGGGTGTGGACACACTGTGCTATGGACTGGGCTTACTCCGAAAGGACATGATTAGTACCTACTGGATTTTCATCAGAGCCACTGATGGGGAGGATGGGGTGGGTTGCTTGTAGACACCAGGTACCACTACATGGCAGTCCCTGTTATTACAGAAGCTGATTCATGGGTCAGGGATGCAGGTATGGAGGGCAGGCAGGACAGAGTGGGTAGTAGAGGCTTACTTGATGGAGTACATTCAGGAGACCAGCAGGAGGGGCAGGTACAGGAGGCAGGCAGGATGGGTTCATGTACAGGAAGAAGGCAAGATGGGCAGGTACTAAAACAGACAGGATAGCTTGGCACAGGAGACAGGCAGGTCAAGTACTGGTACTGGAGATAGACTGGTCATGTTCGGACACTTGGACAGGCAGGACAAGTTCAGGAACTGAAGTAAGGCAGGACAGAATCAGACAGGCATCAGTCTGGTGTTCTAATGGTATCAAGCTCACCAAGAACCCAATTGCTCAGGCACCTCCCTATAGGAGAGAGTGACTTAAATGCAGAGAGCCTTTGAGACATAGGCTGGGGAAAACCAACTGACTACGTGCGCTGCCCGTTTAAAAGGCGTGAAGTGTGCTTGCTCCCTAAGGACATTGACAGGAGACATGCGTGGTCTGGGGACCGAGCAGAACGGCAGGAGTGGTGAGTACGTTGGCGTCCCTGCCGAGAAGAGAAGGAATGAAAGTGCAGGGACACAGACATGACACCTTCCTTAAGTGGTACTGCAGGTTCTGCATGATCTCTGTTAAAAATGTTCTGCATGAAGTCGATTAAATATTTTTCCAGCTCTGGCTTCTTTAGGGTGCATTTTAATGATGAAAACCTTGCAGTTGCTAGCAGCCGATTGTTTGACAATTTAGCTCCTACAGAACGAAAGGCTAAAAGTGCCATCAAGCTGTTGGAATCGTCTTGAGCGAATTCTTTTTCTATAACCTGGAGCATTAAAGAAATGTCTATATTATCAGAAACAATTGTAATGATCAGTGATTCACTATTTTGGGTTAGGAAGTATTCTCTTAAGGATGCGTGCCCACAATCAGTGTTCACAGCATTTTGAATGAAGCGTGTTTTCACTGTGTCCAAAACGCTACGTTCTACAGTACAAGCACAAGGTTTAAGTCTGGAGACACGCTTGGCTAGTCCAGCACCTTTACCCTCAATTTTTTAACGAAGGCAGCGGTCATCTTGGAGGTGTGTTTTTTATATATATATATATATATATATATATATGTAGTTTTTATATATATATATATATATATATATATATATATATATATATATGTGAGAATAGTAGGTAGCCCAAATCTGCTACTACATTGCCACGGAGGGTGTGATGGTGGAATGTGGGGGGTTGTATATCATGTTGTGTAGGTTCGTATTTTAGGCGTGGTTCACCGTCCATTATCTGCATTGTTTGTGTGTACATTGTATTGTCTGTAGGTAATCACCCCCTGTAGTGTTCCTGTCCCTAGGTCTGGGGGAGGGTGCTGGATCCACCTAAACTCTCTGCTTACCTGAAGAATTGGTAAGTCGTTCTGGGTGAGACTTACAAGAGAGAAGAAGTTTAAACCTCTGAGGGAGAAGATGACCCCCAGAGAGACTGTGAAAACCCCCATTTTTCCCTGAAAAAGGACTTCTGGAGGAGTGTGACTCATCCCCGGGGCATTTATCACTTTCTGGACTATGTTTGTGTTTCTGGACTATTTTACCCTCTGTGTGGTGGATCATGTTATGGACCGTTTAATTTGCTTAGAATAAATATTCTTGGATTGCTCACTCATCTCTCGCTCTGTTGATTGTGTAATATGGGAGAACGACCCTGTCACAATTGGTGACAGCAGTGGGATCAACAGAGCGTAGCCCAGTGGAGATCCACCCACAGAGTGAGAACAGAAACTTTACTGCATCCAGTCTCCAGGAAGGAGCCAGAGATTTGGTCCTGAACTACCAGGGACTGAGTAAATAAGCCTTAATTGATCTACTTGTGGGTGCTAGTCCGACCACCTCCTCTCAGATGTCTAGTGGACATACGCTGGGGACGGGGATCCCTGCCCCAAAAAGCCAGTGGTTGGTGTGGTTCGGAGAAGAGATGGCATCTCAAAGCCCTGGTGTATCTCAGGAGTATAAAGTGGGCTTTACACGCTGCGACATCGCTAGCAATTGCTAGCGATGTCGAGCGCGATAACACCCGCCCCTGTCGCACGGCCGATATGTGGTGATCGCTGCCGTAGCAAACATTAGCGCTACAGCAGCGTCACACACGCATACCTGCTCTGCGACATCGCTCTGGCCGGCAAACCGCCTCCTTTCTAAGGGGGCGGGTCGTGCGGCGTCACAGCAACGTCAAACGGCAGCCGTCCAATAGAAGCGGAGGGGCGGAGATGAGCGAGACGTAAACATCCCGCCCACCTCCTTCTTTCCGCATTGCCGGTGGAGGCAGATAAGGAGATGTTTGTAGCTCCTGCGGTGTCACACATAGCGATGCGTACTGCCGCAGGAACGACAAATAACATCGCTAAAAACTAAAAAGCAGAAAACGATTTTTTATTTCAGGATGACCTCTCCGCGGCAAATGATTTTGCCCTCTTTTGCGATAGTTTCAGATCACTCTTAAGTTTTACACACTGCGATATCATTAATGACGCCGTATGTGCGTCACAAACAACGTGACCCCAACGATAACTCATTAACGATATTGTAGCGTGTAAAGCCCGCTTAAGGAGGAGGCTGCTCGCCGAGCACAGAGGAGACAAGAAGCAATGGAGTCCAACAGAGGGAGTAATATGAGTTGGAGTGTAAACCCAGCAATCCGGGAGCCTGTACAGATCACCCAGGTGGACGTCAAGCCATTTGATGAGGCTTCTGAAGATGTGGAAGGGTTCTTCAAGGACTTTGAGCAGCAGTGTGCCATCATGGAGGTGCCTCACTCTGGCTGGATGCGTTTGTTAGTGGGACTCCTAAATGGAAGCCTGGCAGAGGCTTATCGCACCATTGACTCTCAGCGGAACCGGGATTATAACTTTATAAAGCAGACTATCCTGGAATACCATTCTATCACCCCAGACTCACATAGGGCACAGTTAAGAGAATTCCCATGCACCACAGGGGGATCGTTTAGGATGTATGCCCATAAGATGTCCCAGGCATGTCGGAGATGGCTGGAAGCGGAAGACGCTTTCACTGTGGAAAACGTTATACAGGTATTTCTTATAGAACAATTCCTTTACAAGTGTCCCTCAGAAATACGGGAATAGATCAGAGAGCGCATGCCGCACACCTTGGATAGAACAGCAGCCCTGGCTGATGAGGCCTTTACTATCTGATCGCAATGGAGGGGGCTTCTAGACAATAAGCCACAGCCTGGTCCTGCTCCCTGACCCTCCCCAGTTATATATATATCAGCCCCTCCACGCAGCTGCAGGCTGATGACAACCACTGCTCACAATTCTGGGCCCCAACAGTTCCGACCACACCCTGGGGGAATTACAGAGAGGAGATGTTATGAGTGTCGGCAACCTGGGCACCTGCAATCCAGTTGTCCCGCAAGGACTCGGAGGGACCCCCACGCACCTCAACTTTGTCCGGTCCGGTGCATTTTGTGCATTCCATCCTGCCTGAGGAAGAGTTAACACCACCTCCACTGGAGTGTATCGCTGACCCTTGCACCATAGATGCCTCTGTTGGAGTGTATGGCCTCCGGCCTTTGTCACCAGGTTCTCCTACTGCCTTCTCCAGAATGCACATTGGAAGGAGTATGACGCAGAGGAGATGTTATCGATGTAGGCAGCCTGGGTATTTGCAAGACACTTGCCCTGCTGGTCAATTGAGGAATGACCTTGCACCAAATCGACCTGTTCATTCTCTACAGCCAAACACAATGGGGAAAGAGTTCTCACCCCTTCAAGTTGACTTGCCTAATGACTCAGACAGTCATGGTCGGCCACTAGGGGTTTATAAGGTGTGAGCCCCCAGCCCCGAGTTCCTCTCACCATCCAAGTAAGCACTTACAAGAGGTTGTGCTGGATGGACAGAGAGTTATTGGATTTTGGACTCTGGGGCATTTCTCACAACAGCTGATCCCTGAGTGGTTTGGCCAGAGGCGATACATCATGGACCAGGGATTGTTATTGAGTTGGCTGGAGGACAAAGGAAGAATATCCCAAAGGCAACTGTAGATCTGGACTTTGCCTTTGGGGTCAAGCAATGTGTGGTTGGGGTAATGAGTGGCCTGCCTGCGGATATTCTCTTAGGAAATTATGTGGGAGATCTACAATGCCCATTTATGGGTGCAGGAAACACAGTTTGAGTGAAGGACGACACAAAGGGAAGCGTGTCCTTCCAACCCTACCGCTGTACAAGGGACTATCCACAGCTGGGACACATGGACTTAAGTGACGTGCCCAGAGGTCTGTGTAAACCTCATGGTGTACTCACTTATTAAGGAGGGAGAGGTAGTGATGGCGAAATATGGGGGTTGTGTATCATTTTGTGTAGGTTTGTATTTTAGGCATGGTTCACTGTCAATTCTCTGTATTGCTTGTGTGTACATTGTATTGTCTGTAGGTAATAACCACCTGTAGTGTTTCTGTCCCTAGGTCTGGGGGAGGGGGCCTGGGATCCACCTAAACTCTCTGCTTACCTTAAGAATTGCTCAGTCATTCTGGGTGGGACTTACAAGAGAGAAGAAGCAAGGTTGAACCTCTGAGGGAGAAGCTGACACCCCAGAGAGACTGTGGGAAACCCCGTTTTCCCTGAAGAAGGACTTCTGGAGGAGTGTGACTCATCTCTGGGACATTTATCGGTTTCTGGACTATATTTGTGTTTATGGACTAGTTTACCCTCCGTGTGGTGGATTATATTATGGACCGTTTGATTTACTTGGAATATTCTTGGATTGCTCACTCATCTCTCGCTCTGTTGATTGTGTGATATGGGAGAATAGTCCCATCTCAGTATCTTACTTCTGGTTTGTGCTTAGCCCCATATGTTACTTATGCCTTTTAGTGCATTATGTGAATCACTAGTGCTTTTTCATCCTAAGCTATTGCACGATGCATATCTAATAAATAATTGTTTTTATATACAGTATATAAAAGGGATTTTCAAGATACTAGTAAAAATCTCGATAACTTTCCCTACTATTTCTACTTTATGTGAGTTTATTTGAAAAGCTATGTATACTACTCACATGTCTCAGTGCTGGCTTTATTTCTGGAAGGATGTCTGTCTGGAGTCATAGCTCCTCAGTTCAGGTTTTCTTACGGAGACATTCCTATTGCTATTGCATCAGTGATATTGCTATTGTATTACTGCCCAAGGATCGCATCGCAATGCTTGGACTGTCCAGCGACTCTCCCTACCTGAGTGTGACAGCAGCATAGAAATACATGCTGACACACTTGGGGAAGAAGAGCCAATGGCCAGTTCATGCATTGCGACGTGCTCCTCAAGAAGTAATACAGCAGTCTGACTCAGTCACTGATGCTGGCACAGAGGGGTGGGCAGGAATATGGGCAGAGGAAGGGGGTGAAAATTCATTTGCCACTAACACATGTGCCAGTCACTGACGCCGACACATAGAGGTGAATGGGGGAGGGGGGAATATTAATTTCCATTAACACACATTCCAATCACTGATGCCAACACAGAGGGGTGCGTGGCGGAAGGGAGTAAATATTCATAATCCATTAATGGGTATCCCAATCACTGATATCAACACAAAATATAAGACATCCCCTAAAAATAAGTCTGAGCGCATCTTTTGGACCAAAAATAATATAAGACCCTGTCTTATTTTCAGGGAAACACTGTATTTGCGGAGGTCTGAAAGAAATGAAGATTGCAAACTGAAACTTAATGATTTATTAGCTAGAAGTATTGACTGACATATGTTAAAACATTTTTTTCCTTATCAAAGCTCTCCATTCCTAAAATGTCAACTTATTAAATATGCATTAAAATGGTCATCGGACAAATAACCAAAAACAAAAACACTTCCCTTAAAAGGCACCACATAGTAAGCACAGATTAGGGAAAAGTGAGGTAGGTATACAAGGCTGTCAGACTGGATCAATCTAATTCTTCAATTGCCCTTCTAAAACGCCCTACCTGCCTGCGGAGGTCGGCACCCTAATAAGCACAAATGGTGCCCCCGCTCACTGTGGACTAATCCTAAAGGTCCCTAAACTGTCCCTCTCTCACCATGTGAATGCCAATCCACCACCAACACATATACAAAAACATCTCTATATGTCTGGTCCCTACTGTACAACCAGGCTCCTGACCTCACCGTAATATCCTTGATGAACTGATAACTGCAGTACTTCACAATGAATCTCTGCATCCATCAAATATTGAGTCAATAACTGCATTAATAGTGTTAATGCACCAACCAATTATTCACTTCATATGAGTGTTATTGTGCAGAAAAATCTAAGTCACATGCAGTATATGGTAACAGAGATGTTTGGATAAATAACATGATGCATGTAACACGTTATCTGCTAAGTTATCTGCAGGAGCACATTAAGTATCTGCCACATCTTGGGAAATGTTTCCCTTTTCAAAGCCTCCTGATGAACCTGGGAGTCAGGAGAAACGCGTCGAGGCTATGATATGACATCAAACTTCTAAAGGGAAGGAATTTATCCAAACATCTCATTGGTTATTTGCCAATGACAGTATTAATGCATATTTAATAAATTTACATTTTGGGAATTTTGCTTTTTGTTAACTCCTTACTTGGAATTCCTGGATTATTTCTATACAGTTAGCTAAAGCTCTCCATAGCCTTTAAAGACTGTCATGTTGCAGACTGTCCATTCACTTATAGGTGGAAGAAAGTCTATATTGTACCTGAAAATGTATTTACTGGCCATTATTAATGAATGACCAGTAAGCATAGCTAAAAAAAGAAGCAACGAAGGCAGTACAAATACATGACTGTCTATAATGGATAAACGAAACCTACTCTGATACAAAGACTTATGAGCAGGTGATCAGGGACTGTCTTCTCTTCTCAGGGACCCACTGTAAAAGACAAAATGAGCCAGAGGTACAGCTGGAACCAAACTAAGGGAAATTTAAAAAAAAGCAGGAAGATTAATCTCTAGAGACATGAAAATATACTGTACATTTAAGTAGGCAAATATGACATACACTGGAAAAAGTCAAAGCTTGTTCAACGTATTTCAGTGAAATTCCAACACAGGAAGAAAGACTTTGGAGAAATAGTACACATCTGAGATGAATGTGAAACAAGATGATGTATGGCCCTTCGAACAGTAAATTGACATTTGAAGCCATGAGAGTATTGTATGAACAAGAAGCAACAGATTCAGCTAAGCATCAGGGTACAGAGTCCCATTTCCAAAGACCATCCAAGAAAAGATATTGTCAAAATCAGGGAAATTTCAAGGTGTGTGTGGAGAAACATCTGATAATATTTGGGCTTGTAGAACGATCGGCAAGATCTATAAACTAAAAACCAATACTCCAATATTAAAAAATAACCTTTAATAAAGCATCTAAAACTTACAATTCAGTGATATAAAAGTATTTCAATGTAAAATGTGCAATCATGGTGCAGAGAACTATACACATATACAGTGCTGGCCAAAAGTATTGGCACCCTTGCAATTCTGTCAGATAATAGTTTCTTCTTGAAAATGATTGCAATCACAAATTCATTGGTATTATTATCTTCATTTAATTTGTCTTCCATGAAAAAAAAAAAAATTGTCATAAAGCCAAATTGGATATAATTCCACACCAAACATAAAAAGGGGGTGGACAAAAGTATTGGCACTGTTTGAAAAATCATGTGATGCTTCTCTAATTTGTGTAATTAACAGCACCTGTAACTTACCTGTGGCACCTAACAGGTGTTGGCAATAACTAAATCACACTTGCAGCCAGTTGACATGGATTAAAGTTGAATCAACCTCTGTCCTGTGTCCTTGTGTGTACCACTTTGAGCATGGAGAAAAGAAAGAAGACCTGGCTGAGGACTTGAACTCTTGGACTCTTCTTTCTTGAAGGACGTCGTGAGCGAGGGCAGCTGTTTTCTGCTCTGCCCGCGATATGGCAGAGCGAAATGCGCCTGCGCAAGTCGACCTAACTGCACAGGCGCGAGATTTGAAAATGCGACGAGGAGGATGACAGAGGGCGTCATCTCGTCAATCAAGAAAGGAGGACGGCGATCAGCGGCAGGAGGGGGGAAAGGAGCAGAAAATGAGCCTGCTCATCTGGCCAGCACAGATAATTAGCATGCCTAAGGGCAAAGTTTTATAAAGTTATTTTTGGGGTCTGGAAGGGGAGTCAGGGCCAAAGTGCACCTTCATAGAATGCAGCCCAGGAGCTGCAAAAGGTAAATCTTTTAGTTTAATAAGGAAAAATCTGGTGACAGGTTCCCTTTAAGCTATCAGTCAGGGTCAAATTATCATATAATGTCTGTAGTCTAGAAATTATAAATATAGGTTGTCAGTCTTCTATCAACATTCAATGACAGGTTCACTGCTCCCCATTCAGGGTTTTTGGTTTATAGATTTTGATGGCTCCAAGGATGGTTATCATGTAAGTAGAGAGAACGATTGGCAAGCCAGCCATCTAATGGATATTTATCTACCATTTTTTTTTTCCAGATTCATCGTTTTGTGTTTTGTTATATTTCTTTGTTTCATTTACAAAAGAAAGGATGTAGAAACATTTGCTATGCTGTTTATGCCTCTGGGAGTGTTGCTATGTGATTATAGTTGTTGTATAGTGCTTTTCCATGTTTTCCATTTAACTTTTACCATTTTTAATCCTTTTTTCCCTTATTATGACCCTGTCCCTTGAGGATTTAGACAAGTCATTAATTTGTTTGGACTGGTGATGCTAAATAACATTGATTTCCAATATGTAAGACTAAATGACATTTAACTGGGTGTTTACAGGTCAATAACACCATATGTAGTAACTTACAGTCTGTTCCATCTGATATGCAGGAATTACTAATTTGGCATACTTTACACTGCATGCTAAGTGGTCAACTACTGTCATACAACTGAATATAAAAATTAGGTCAAATCTATCGTGCCAAGGTAAAGTTGTCGGTTGTACCTGGATTGGTATAATATAGTATATTTAGCCAATGGAAATGGAAACATGTTCTGAATGAAAATATTATGTATGACTTATAAATATATTATGCCAAATGTAGTCATCTTTCATACATTATTATTCTTATGCTTTTCTTATATAGGAGTATGGAAGGAAACCGGGAAAACCTGGAGGAAACCCATACAAACACGGGGAGAACATACAAACTCCTTGCAGATGTAGTCCTTGATTTTTAATGAAAAGACGGAGGTATAGCAAACGCTTTATAGCTTATAATAGGTTTTAAAAGCCTGTTTTTTCAGAAACAGCATAACTCTCATCTATGGATTTCTGTGTTATTTCAGCTTAAGAGGTCCATATCTGTGCACCATGGTGAAACGTCAGAGCTACATATATATAGATATAGCATTAGCATCACAAATCCACCATGAACCTGGAATTTATACACTTTATTTTTTTTTATTTTTTTATGGACTAGTGTCCGGAGAAAAGGGGGACAGCAGGATACTGTAGATCTGTTTGACTAGATACTGCGAGAGAATTCTAATCCCTAATCTATTAGCTTTAGGTTTAGAGGTTAAAAACCTGGATTGCATTTAGGATGTATTCAAATGCTCCGTGTTGCATTCAATACAGTAGTTGTCAGTACTGGATATGTATAGTTTTTCTAATTCCCCTAGACACACTTTGCCTCCAGCTTTAAGAGTGTGCTATTTCCAGCTTTGTCGCCTGCAAGACACAGGAAAGCGAGAATGCAGGTAACTTCAACACCTCCTTCCACAGCCCGCAGGGGGTGTTCAGTAGGATTCAGACTGCAAAGTACGGGGGTGGGAAATGTGAATATTTGTATCTTACAGAAGTGTCCAGAATGACTGAGTTAGCCTGCTATCAATTGCATACTTACACATTTAAAAACTGAAAAAAGCATGTGGGAACTAAAATCAGCTTAGGAGGCTACAGCTACTAAAGCAATTGACATGAATGTGGTGCACTGCATTCTTAGGCTAGGGCCCCACTTTGCGTTCTCCTACTTGCAGTTCTAAACGCACGTTTTGGGCTTTATTGATTTGACCAAAGTTGCCTTTTTCAGAAATTTAGCGCTGAAAGCGCATGCGTATTTACCGCGTTTTAGATGCGTTTTCAGCGCTTTTTACCTGCTTTTCCACCTGCGTTTTGATAGATGCGTTTTGAACATCATGACACTGCTAAATAAAGTTTAAATAGTCAAACTCAATGAAAAAATTGGGAAAAAAGAAACAAATCTATATTTTTGTGAAAAATAATGAAAATAGATTAATTTAATGAAATTATAGCGGTAATATGATATTTAATTGAAAAATAGCAATAATTTATTAAAATTCTTATTTTTAATTGTCGGACTATGTGTGTGTGTAACGGGACATATGAAATCATTATTTTGAAGTCCAAAATGCATGTTTTCTGCACTGGAAAAGCAGGTAAAACGCAGGAATTTGATGGAATCTTGGATTTTGCCATTTCTCATAGACTTCAATGTTAGCAAAACGCACCCAAAATGGCAAAAACAATTGACATGTTGCTTCTTTGAACGCATGGTTTTTGCCACAAAATATGCAAATTAAATGTAGCGTTTTAAATCGCAAAGTGCGGTCTAGAAATCCCCATTTTCCATAGACTTTGCTGGGAAATCAAAACAAATGCCTTTTGGCATGAAAAAGGTGCTTCTCAAAATGGACCTAAAAAGCACCAAAAACGCAGGTGGAAACGCAAAGTGGGGCCCTAGCCTAAGGCTGCTTTCACACTACGTTTTTTTAACATGCGTCATGCACATTTTTTTAACGCAAAAACAGATCCTGTGCAATTGTGTTTTTGTTTCAATGCATTTGCAATGGACTCGCGTCAACATGCATTCACATGCGTTTGCGTGCGTTATAGTGAGGATCCAGCGACTTGCAGTTTTTTAACTTTTTTCAAAAACGCTACTTGTAGCATTTTTGAGCTGTGTCCAAATACTGTTTTTCACTGGATCCTGACTATACTGCACGCAAACGCATGTGAACGCTTGCATGCTGATAGACAGTATCCTGCTTGCTCTACTGAGCATGCCCAGAAACCAGCCTGGCGTGATCAGTCTCTCTCTCCCCTCCTTCTCTCCTCCTCCCTCCCTCCCCCTCCCTCTCTCCCCCGCCCTCTCTCTCCTCTCTCTCTCCCCCACCTGAGAGCGGCAGATGCTCGTAACCAAGGTAAATATCGGGTAACCAAACAAAGCGCTTCGCTTAGTTACCTGATGTTTACGTTGGTTACGTGTGCAGGGAGCAGGCAGCCCGGCTCCTAGCAGCTACGGACGCTCGTAACCAAGGTAAATATTGGGTATCCAAGCAAAGCACTTCATTTAGTTACCCGATGTTTACCTTGGTTACCAGCATCTGCAGCTGTCAGATGCGGGCTCCCAGTCTATCACGTTCAGTTCCCCTCACTCCCAATCACATGACTTCAATGCCCGCCTATAAAGTTCAAGTGGCAGGATCCTGCAAAATAACACGTGTTTGCATGTGTTTTTCTTTGTAAAAACAGGATCCACTTTTACAGCAAAAAAACGTTCATGACGCATGTTAAAAAAACGTAGTGTGAAAGCAGCCTTAGTGGTATGGGCTTTGTGCCTATATACAGTATAGTGTGCATTACTATGAAATGCAGTGGTGGATAAAGGGCAGCCACAGGCCCCAGGCTGTTCCAAGTCGGTTCCCCAACACCTTGGTCATGTTACATGACACATGTTTAGTTGTACAAAGAAGGGACGCCCACATTTTTTTTTACATTTTCTTTGCATTGTTCTACCTACGACATTTCACTCCTCAAAATAAATGAAAACTATACCCTAGATAAGTACAAACTACATAAAGAGACATCAGTCACTATATATACAACCCCTGGCAAAAATGTTGGTCTCCCCTGGCTCTGAGAATGTTCATTCAAATGTTTACTTTTGTTTAAAAAAAAGCAGATCACAGACATGCAACAAAACTAAAGTCATTTCAAATGGCAACTTTCTGGCTTTAAGAAACACAAAAAAAATTCATGAAAACATAATGTGCTAGCCAGTAACTGTTTAACTTTTCAAGGCCAAACAGGGGGAAAACATTATGGAATCACTCAACTGAAAGGAAAAAATTATGGAATCATGAAAAATAAACAAACAAAAGAACACTCCAATACAGCACTACTATTTTGTTGCACCACCTCTGGCTTTTATAACAGCTTACAGTCTCTGAGGCATGGACTTAAGGGTGCTTTACACGCTGCGACATCACTAGCGTTTGGTAGCGATGTCGAGCGCGATAGCACCAGCCCCCGTCGTACGTGCGATATGTGGTGATCGCTGCCGTAGCGTACATTATCGCTACGGGAGCATCACAAGCACATACCTTGTCAGCGACGTCGCTGTGACCGCCGAACAATCCCTCCTCAAGGGAGAGGTGTGTTCGGCGTCACAGCGACGTCAAACGGCAGCCGTCCAATAGAAGCGGAGGGGCGGAGATGAGCAGGACGTAACATCCCGCCCACCTCCTTCTTCCACATTGCTGGTGGACGCAGGTAAGGAGATGTTTATCGTTGCTGCAGTATCACACATAGCGATGTGTGATGCCGCAAAAACGAGGAACAACATCGCTAATGCCCAAACAACGATATTTTGTTTTAGAACGACCTCTCCAAAATCAATGATTTTTACCACTTTTGGGATCGTTGAAGGTCGCTCGTACGTGTCACATGCTGCGATGTCGCTAACAGCGCCGGATGTGCATCACAAACACCGTGACTCCAACGATATATTGTTAGCGATATCGCAGGATGTAAAGCACCCTATAATGAGTGACAAACAGTACTCATCATCATCAACCTAGGTCCAACTTTCTCTGATTGCTGTTGCCACATCAGCTTTGCAGGTTGGAGCCTGGTCATGGACCACTTTCTTCAACTTCCACCAAAGATTATCAATTGGATTGAAATCCGGACTATTTGTAGGTCATGTCATTGACCTTATGTGTCTTCTTTCAAGGAATGTTTTCACAGTTTTTGCTCTATGGCAGGATGCATTATCATCTTGATAAATGATTTCATCATCCCCAAACATCTTTTCAATTGATGGGATAAAAAGAGTGCCAAATATTTCAATGTATACTTGGGCATTTATTGAAGATGTAATGACAGCCATCTCCCTAGTGCCTTTACCTGACATGCAGCCTCATATCATCAATGACTGTGGAAATTTACATGTTCACTTCAGGCAGTCATCTTTATAAATCTCATTGGAATGACACCAAACAAACGTTCCAGCACCATCACCTTGCCCAATGCAGATTTGCGATTCATCACTGAATATGACTTTCCTTGGCCCATTTTAACCTTGTTTTTTTCCAGTTTAGGTGTTAATGATGGCTTTTGTTTAGCTTTTCTGTATGTAAGTCTCATTTCCTTTAGGCTATGTGTTATGATCCAGAACCATGGAACACAACCACAAATCATTGGTAAAAGGTGACAAGAGCATTGACAACTAATCTGGCCGCCATCCGCTCACTAACCATCACAACTAGAAGTAGCCGAGGGGTGAACTAACATCCTGTGCACCGCAAACCCAGCCGGAGAACTAGCTATCCTAAAGGAAGGAAAGATGAATAACTCTCTGCCTCAGAAAATAGACAAGAATAGCAAGCCCCCCACATTCAAAGACTGCGGTGATATATGAACAACACAATACACAGATAGATGACAGGATTAGCAAAACGTGAGGCTTCCACTGACTAAAATAGGAAAGGACAGGAAAGGGACTGATGGTGGCCAGAGAAAAAACCCTGCAAAATTCCAAATTCCTGATAGTAAAAAAAGGCCCTCAGATCGCACGATCTGAACTCCGTCCTATACCAGGTGCTCTTGTCATACCAATGAACAAAAAACAAGAATCATAACAAATACAACAAGCCACAAACACATGGACCCAAAGGAGCTATACTCCAAACAGAACTGCAGGGAGTTCCCCAGCCAAGCAACTGAGGGGGAAAATCCCTGCATGCAAATAAACTGAAAACAACCACAGCAAATGACAAACCCAGACAAGAGCAAAAGAACCAAACAATAAATAAAGAGCAAGCACTTATCTGGGGTAGATGTGGTGTGGAGCAGAATGAAGCAGGCTGGTAATACAAAGAACAACTGACATCCGACATAGCCTGCTATCAGACCAGGATTTAAATAAGCAGAGAGTTAGCAAAGGAAATGCCCATTGCACAACACACCTGGTCCAAGTCCAAACCATTCCTGGCCACCAGAGGGAGCCTCCCAGCAGCCAAAACATAACTAACATTCACAACAGTACCTGCCCCTTGAGGAGGGGTCACCGAACCCTCACCAACGCCACCGGGTCACTCGGGATGAGCATGATGGAAGGCGCGAACCAACCTGTCTGCATGAATGTCAGAAGCCACAACCCAAGAATTATCCTCCTGCCCATAACCCTTCCATTTCACAAGGTACTGAAACTGACGCCTACTGCGACGGGAATCCAGAATTTTTTAAACCTCATACTCCAGATCCCCTTGTACCAAAACAGGGTCAGGAGGCGCTGCTGCAGGAACTGTTGGCTCCACATATTTCTTCAACAAGGACTTATGGAAGACATTGTGAATATTAAATGACACAGTTAAGATATGTATGGTGTGAACACTGCACTATTAAAGATGGTATTGAGGTGCTAGTGAGAGGACCAAGGTCCGGACTCTAAACTGTACATTCAAAACACTGCACTCTCATCAGCATGAGGTATTAATAAAAGGAAATCAACAGATTCTTTATCGTGCAAAAAAGTTTCTTTATTTTATGAATAAGGTGGGTGGGAGGGACTAAGGGACGTTTCGGCCGAAACGTCCCTTAGTCCCTCCCACCCACCTTATTCATAAAATAAAGAAACTTTTTTGCACGATAAAGAATCTGTTGATTTCCTTTTATTATTAAATGACACAGGCAGAGTCAAATGGAAAGATACAGGGTTGATAATCTTCGAAATCTTATAAGGTCCAATAAATCTGGGCTTAAATTTAGGAGATGGAACTCTCATAGGAATATTTTTAGAGGACAACCACACCATGTCCCCTAATTTAAACCGGGGACCAACAGTCCGAAGCCAGTTGGCAAACTTTTGGGCAGTTTCTTGGGACTGAAACAATTTATCCACTACCTGCCCCCAAATCTGCTGCATTCTGTTGACCACCGAATCCACCCCTGGACAGTCAGATGCCTCAAACTGCCCCGAGAGCAACCTAGGGTGATACCCAAAATTGCAGAAAAAGGGGGACACCAATGTGGTAGAGCTAGCTCTATTGTTAAGGGCAAATTCAGCCAAAGGCAAAAACGAAACCCAGTCATCCTGATCCGCAGAAACAAAACACCGTAAATAGGTTTCCAGGGTCTGGTTAGCCCTTTCAGTCTGACCGTTGGTCTGAGGATGAAACGCCGAGGAGAAAGACAGCTGAACAACCAATTTGGAGCAAAAAATCCTCCAAAACCTGGATACAAACTGCACCCCTCTGTCAGAAACAATGTTTTCGGGAATACCATGCAATCGAACAACATGTTGGAAAAACAAAGGCACCAACTCTGATGAAGACGGCAACTTAGATAGAGGAACCAAGGGGACCATCTTGGAGAATCTGTCACAGATCACCCAAATCACAGTCATTTTCTGAGAGACGGGAAGCTCTGAAATAAAATCCATAGAGATGTGCATCCAAGGTTTCTTAGGTACCGGCAAAGGCAATAATAGCCCACTAGAACGTGAACAACAGGGCTTGGACCTAGAACAAACTCCACATGACTGCACAAAACGACGGACATCCCGGGACAGGGAAGGCCACCAAAAAGAGCGTCTCACAAGATCCCGAGTACCAAAAATGCCAGGATGACCCGCCAAAACAGAGCAATGAACCTCAGAGACAACTCGGTCTCTCCATTGGTCCGGGACAAACAGTTTCCCTGTAGGACATCTCTCAGGTTTATCCCCCTGAAGTTCCGCCAGTGCCAACCGCAGATCTGGCGAAATAGCCGAGAAAACTACACCATCATTCAGGATAATAGACGGTTCGACAACCTCCAAAGAGTCAGCGCAGAAACTCCTGGAAAGGGCATCAGCCTTAACATTCTTGGTGCCCGGCAAAAAAGAGACCACAAAATTAAACCAGGTAAAAAACAAAGCCCACCTGGCCTGCCGAGAATTCAACCTCTTGGCCGATTCCAGATAGATGAGATTCTTGTGGTCCGTAAGCACCACAACTTGATACCTAGCCCCCTCCAACCAATGCCTCCACTCTTCAAATGCCCACTTCATAGCCAATAATTCCCGGTTCCCCACATCATAATTCCATTCAGAAGGAGCAAACTTCCGAGAGAAAAAGGCACAGGGCTTAAGTTTACCCGAAGTCGCGTCTTGTTGAGACAGAACAGCACCTGCTCCGATCTCTGAGGCATCGATCTCAACTTGAAATGGGCGAGACACATCAGGTTGCTGCAGGACTGGGGCAGAAGTGAATCGCCTTTTAAGCTCATGGAAGGCCACAATTGCCTCTGGGGTCCAATGCTCAGCATCAGCTCCCTTCTTTGTCAAATCTGTCAGAGGTTTGACAATGGCAGAAAAATTGGCTATAAATTTACGGTAAAAATTAGCAAACCCCAAAAACCGCTGCAGGGATTTTAGTGAAGTCGGTTGCACCCAGTCGTAAATAGCCTGAACCTTAACCGGGTCCATTTCAATAGCGGAGGGAGACAAGATGAAGCCAAAAAAAGAAATCCCTTGCACCCCAAAGAGGCACTTTGACCCCTTAACGTACAGTGCATGATCCTTAAGTATCTGACAAACAGACCGTACTTGCCCAACATGAGAGTCCCAATCATCAGAAAAAATCAAGATGTCATCCAAATACACAATCAAAAATTTACCAATAAGGTCCTGAAAAATATCATTCATGAAGGCCTGGAAGACGGAGGGTGCATTAGTGAGCCCAAAAGGCATCACTAGGTACTCAAAATGCCCCTCAGGAGTATTAAAAGCCGTCTTCCATTCATCACCCTCCTTAATACGGATGAGATTATACGCACCCTTAAGATCCAGTTTCGTAAACCATTTGGCACTCTTCACTCTAGAGAACAGATCAGACATCAGAGGCAAAGGGTACTGATATTTGACTGTAATTTTATTAAGAAGACGGTAATCAATACAAGACCTCAACGACCCATCTTTCTTAGCAACAAAGAAGAAGCCGGCACCCAAAGGAGAAGATGAGGGCCGAATGTGCCCCTTCTCCAATGATTCCCTGCTGTATGACCGCATAGCATCATGTTCGGGCACAGACAAGTTGAAAATCCACCCCTTGTGAAATTTACAACCGGGCACCAACTCAATGGCACAGTCACAGTCCCGGTGTGGGGGCAGAGAATCAGATTCCTGGTCATTAAATACATCACGGAAATCAGACAAGAAGGCCGGAACATCAACTGCCTGAGCAGATGTGGATGACATGGAAAGGTCCTGATGCAAACCTTGATAACCCCAACTAGCTACTGACAAGGGTCTCCAGTCAAGAACTGGATTATGGGTCTGCAACCACGGAAATCCCAGTACCAAGGTATCCTGTAGATTATGTAATACTAAAAATGTACAAGTTTCCTGATGTGCTGGTGCAACTCTCATTGTCACCTGGGTCCAAAATTGGGGTTTATGTTCTGCCAAAGGGGTAGCATCAATGCCCCTTAAAGGAATAGGAGTTTGCAAAGGAACCATGGGGAAACCACAATCCCTAGCAAACCCAAAATCCATCAAATTGAGCGCTGCCTCTGAGTCCACAAAGGCAAATGCAGAAAAGGAAGACAATGAGCAAATCAATGTGACAGACAAAAGAACCTTTGGTTGCAAAGAACCCACAGTAACAGAAGTAGCCAATCTCCTTTCACATTTAGGGCAGACAGAGATGTTATGAGAAGCGTCTCCACAATAGAAGCACAGTCTATTCTTCCGTCTAAACCCCTGCCGACTAGTATTAGAAAGGACCCTATCACACTCCATAGGTTCAAAACTAGCAGGTGTCTTCCTGCGCTCACGTAACCGTCTATCAATCTGAATGGCCAAGGTCATAGAGGCATCAAGACCAGAAGGGACGGGAAATCCTACCATTACATCCTTCACAGAATCAGCAACACCCTTCCGAAAAAGAGCCGCAAGCGCATCATCATTCCATTTGGTAAGGACTGCCCACTTTCGAAATTTCTGACAAAACGTTTCTGCAGAATCCAAACCCTGAGTTAAGGACAACAAGAATTTTTCTGCTTGGTCCACAATATTGGGTTCGTCATATAATAAACCCAAGGCCTGAAAAAAGGAGTCCACATCACTGAGAATCGGATCATCAGACGCTAAAGAGAAGGCCCAGTCCTGAGGGTCACCATGCAGTAAGGAGATGACAATCTTAACCTGCTGTACGGGATTCCCTGAGGAATTAGGGCGCAGGTCAAAAAATAATTTACAATTATTTTTGAAGCTCAAAAATCTTGACCTATCTCCCGAAAAAAATTCAGGAACGGGAATCTTAGGCTCTGCAAGGGGAGTCTGTGCAAGATAAGACTCTATACGATGAACCTTAGCATCAAGATGAGCAACACGCTCACCCAAGTCATCCATGCTAGAAAAAAGAAATCTTCCACGGAACCCAAAGAAGAAAAGAAAAAACACCAAAAAAAATTTCTCAGTAGACTTTTTTTTTTTTTTTCCTTCTTAAGAGTACCCGTTAAATTTGTTGGCCGGATGTACTGTTATGATCCGGAACCATGGAAGACCACCACAAATCATTGGTAAAAGGTGACAAGAGCATTAGCAACTAATCTGGCCGCCATCCCCTCACTAACCATCACAACTAGAAGTAGCCGAGGGGTGAACTAACATCCTGTGCACCGCAAACCCAGCCGGAGAACTAGCTATCCTAAAGGAAGGAAAGATGAATAACTCTCTGCCTCAGAAAATAGACAAGAATAGCAAGCCCCCTACATTCAAAGACTGCAGTGATATAGGAACAACACAATACACAGATAAATGACAGGATTAGCAAAAGGTGAGGCCCCCACTGACTAAAATAGGAAAGGACAGGAAAGGGACTGATGGTGGCTAGAGAAAAAACCCTGCAAAATTCCAAATTCCTGATAGTACAAAAAGGCCCTCAGATCGCACGAACTGAACTCCATCCTATACCAGGTGCTCTTGTCATACCAATGAACAAAAAACAAGAATCATAACAAATACAACAAGCCACAAACACATGGACCCAAAGGAGCTATACTCCAAACAGAACTGCAGGGAGTTCCCCAGCCAAGCAACTGAGGGGGAAAATCCCTGCATGCAAATAAACTGAAAACAACCACAGCAAATGACAAACCCAGACAAGAGCAAAAGAACCAAACAAAAAATAAAGAGCAAGCACTTATCTGGGGTAGATGTGGTGTGGAGCAGAATGAAGCATGCTGGTAATATAAAGAACAACTGACATTCGGCATAGCCTGCTATCAGACCAGGATTTAAATAAGCAAAAAGTTAGCAAAGGAAACGCCCATTGCACAACACACCTGGTCCAAGTCCAAACCACTCCTGTCCACCAGAGGGAGCCTCCCAGCAGCCAAAACATAACTAACATTCACAACAACTATGTGCGCACTAGCCATTTTTACCCGCGGATTTACCTGCGGTTTTGCTGCGTAAATTTCTTAAGAAATGTTTGAAATCTTTCTGAAGACATTTCCCAGCAAAACCTATGGGAAAAAAAATAGCTGTGCGCACACTGCGTTTTTTTCTCAAGAAAATTCTTTGTGAAGATTTTCTTGAGAAAATTTCTTGAGAAAATGTGCATGTCACTTCTTTTCCGCAGGTACCTGCGGAATACCCCCGGTATTTCACTCCATTCACTGTAATGTAATCGCAAAATACCGGGACTATACCACAGGTAGCAAATGATGTGCAGTATACCCCCAGTATAGCCGCGATTTACCTGCGGTAATGTTTATCGCTGCCTGCGGTTTTGTAGGAAGTGATGTCATTATGACAGAAGAGGAAGCGGAGCAGAGTAAACACACACACATCACACTCCCTGGACGCTGCACAGAAGCACTTCCGTGTGACCTCCAGGTGCCCATGCAGTCTGTGTCCCGCTCCGGCCCCGTGGCTGCCCGCCCTCCAGTGTTAGTGTCTGCCCGCAGTATCAGCAGCTTGTCACGCTGCAGCGCAGGCAGACACTGACACACAGCAGTGCGTGTAGCCGCGGGGATGATGGGCACTGCTGTCAGGAGGTTAAATGACATCATTACCTGCTGTGATGATCTCCTGCCTCCTGACGTCACCGCTGTCACTGCCGTCTATGCCCGCGGCCCGAGACTGTCACTAGCGGTGATGTCACGGGCTCTCGCGATACTGCTGAGAACGCTGCGGGCATAGAAGGCAGTTACAGCGCTGATGGCAGGACTGCAGGCGATCATCACAGCAGGTAATGATCTCATCTAACCTCCTGATGGCAGCGCTCGGCATCCCCTGCAGTTACCTGGGCTGACCTATTGATGTTAGCTCAGGTCACTGTATTACTCTCCCAGCCAATGGGGAACCTTCTGTTCTTCACTGACTGGGACAGCGACTATGGTATGGATCGTCGTGGGACCCCCCCCCCTTATTGGATTACGCCGGATCCCGATTTGATTGTTCTTGTCAATAAATTGGTGAAAGAGGGAATGTGGGGAGTGTTTTTTCAAATAAAACTTTTTTTGTTGTCTATTTTTTATTTCTTACTGACTGGGTTGGTGATGTCAGGTATCTGATAGACGCGTGACATCACTAACCCCAGGGCTTGATGCCAGGTGACATTACACATCTGGCATCAACCCCATATATTACCCCATTTGCCACCGCACCAGGGCAACGGGATGAGTTGGGGCGAAGCGCCAGGATTGGCACGTCTAATGGATGCGCCACTTCTGGGACGGCGGCAGCCTGCTATTTTTAGGCTGGGGAGTGTCCAATAACAGTGGACCGCCCTAGTCTGAGAATATCAGACCCCAGCTGTCCGCTTTACCTTGGCTGGTGATCCAATAGGGGGGGGACCCCACGTTTTTTGTTTTAAATTATTTATTTAATGTAAAATAACAGCATGGGGTGCCCTCTGTTTTGGATTACCAGCCAAGGTGAAGCTGCCAGCTGTGGTCTGCAGGCTGCAGCCGTCTGCTTTACCCTAGCTGGCTACAAAAGATGGGGGGACCTCACGTCATTTTTTTTTTAAATTATTTATTTATTTTTTGGCTAAATACAAGGCTAGGCACCCTTTTGTGCCACATGAAAGTCACTAAAGGGTGCCAGTTTAGAATATGCAGGGGGGTGGAACATTATAAAGGTCTTTCTCATCTATCTATCTATCTATCCATCTTTCCCTCTACCCATTATCTGTCTATCTATCGATTATCTATCTATTATCTATATTATTTATTGCAGTTCAGCATAAAAAAACTGCAGGGACCAACCTGCGGAAAAACCACGGCAAAACCGCAGCAAAATCGCGGCAAAAAACGCATGCGTTTTTCCCGTGGTTTTGGTGCGTTTTTTTACCGCAGGTGCGGTAATCTTCAACTCCCAGAAGTTTCTCAAGAAATTTTCTTGAGAAAAATCAATTTTCTAGTGTGCACATAGCCTTAGGCGGTTTCTTACAGTTCAATCACAGACATTGACTCCAGTTTCCTCCCATTCATTCCTCATTTGTTTTGTTGTGTCTTCCTTGGTCTACCAGTATGTTTTCCTTTAACAACCTTTCCATGTTGATTGTATTTGGTCCAGATTTTAGACACAGCTGACTGTGAACAACCAACATCTTTTGCAACATTTCGTGATGATTTGCCCTCTTTTAAAAGTTTGATAATCATCTCTTTTGTTTCAATTGACATCTCTCGTGTATGAGCCATGATTCATGTCAGTCCACTTAGTGCAACAGCTCTCCAAGGTGTGATCACTCCTTTTTAGATGTAGACTAACGAGCAGATCTTATTTGATGCAAGTGTTCGTTTTGGGAATTAAAATTTACAGGGTGATTCCATAATTTTTACTTCAGAATTGAGTGATTCCATAATTTTTTTCCCCCTGTTTGGTCTTGAAAAATAACCGTTACTGGCTAGCACATTATGTTTTCATGATTTTTTTTTTTAGTGTTTCTTAAAGCCAGAAAGTTGCCATTTGAAATGACTTTAGTTTTGTGCAATGTCTGTGATCTGCGTTTTTTAAACAAGAGTAAACAACTGAATGAACATCCTCAGAGCCAGGTGAGTCCATAATAATTTTTGCCAGGGGTTGTAGTAGGGGATCACACTATATAATAAGTCAATACACTGCAATAATGGATCGTGCTTTATATAGTAAGAAAGGACACTATCTAATAATGGATTATCTTATACAGATTAATATAGGACACTAGCTAATCAGAAACAGCACTATACATATGTTTATACAGATTGGAGTTTGAAAATCTGCATACAAATGATATGTTCAAAATACTCACCTGCCTAATAATTATTAACAAGGTGTATATCAAGTATAGATACAAAAAAAATGTACAACTAGTGACATACTGGTGATGTTTCATCTGCATAGTCATATTCTTTCTTTTGCTCTCCACCTGCTCCAGACCTTCAAGTCGACATCTTCCAGCCATGACTTTTCTCTGCAGACTTTGCAGCACAGATGATCCTTGTTTCTCAGCAGATTGCAGCATTTCTGAAGATAACAAGGTGACATATATCTAACCCCTGAATGAAAAATGCTTGACTGTGTCCCTATATACAAATACACATAACGCCTTTAAAATATAGTTAGCCATTATGCAACCCTACATTGAAAGAAAAGGGTCATCACATTGTCGTGATGACCCATGGATCTGTCATTACAGTACTCCCATTTAAAACAGCCCGTGGTGGCAGTCATTGCAGACAGTGATGTTGTGCCATTGCTGTATATAAAACAACTGATCAGACTATTGCAGGTTCAAGTCACCTAATGGGACTATTAAACACAGTACAAAGTTGAAAAACTGTAAAAGTTCATATCACCTCCTCTTTACCACATTAAAAAATAAGTTCTAAAAAAAATACACATATTTGGTATCCCTGTATTCATAAAAGTCTAAGGTATCAAAATATAAAATAAATTAATCCAATTGGTAAATAGCATAATGAGACAAAAAAATATCAAAATGCCAGAATTGCAGTTTTTCGATTGCAGACATAACAGAAAAAACTGTAATAACAGGTGGTCAAAACATCATACATACCCCAAAATAATATTAATAAAAACATCAGTTGGGGGAAGGGGAAATCCCTCATACAACTCCATATCCCATAAACTGAAAACGTTATGGCTCTTGGAAAGTCATGACACAACCAAGATTTGGGGTTTTTTTTCACCAATTAAATAAAACTAAAATTGTACATGTTTGGTATCTATGGAATTGAACTGACCTGGAGAATTATACTGCCAGGTCAATGTTATAGTAAAATGAATACTGTAAATAAAAAAAAAAAAATAAAAACATAAAAAGAAAAATTGCAGAATTTACCGTATTTTTCGTACCATAAGATGCACTTTTTCTCCCCCAAATGTTGGGGGAAAGTGGGGGGTGCGTCTTATGGTCTGAATATAGGGCTGGGAATGAGGGTGCTGAGGTGGCGCGGGTCATCGGGGACACGAGCAGGCAGTAGCAGCGCCTGCCGTGACCACGTGGACCCGCTCATTTAATATGCACGCCCATCCTCCCGCCCTTCTCTCAGCGCTGAAGCAGGCGCAGACAGGTGGGCGGGATGATGGGCAAGCGATAAACAGCCGGCCCGCATGATCACCTCTGGCAACTGCAGCCTGGAGTGATCATGTGCGGCTGTATTCACTGCTCCCCGCACATCATCATCAGCGCGGGGTGCAGTGAATCAGTACACTCACCTGTCCCCGTTCCCCTGCAGTACCGCGATCTCCTCCTGGCTGCCGGCGGCCGCTGAGTGGAGCCGTCCCCGTTCTCCTGCAGCATCGCTCCTCCTCCCGTCTGTGTCAGCGGCAGCGCCGCTGAGTGGAGCCGTCCCCGTTCCCCTGCAGAATTGCGATGTCCTCCTGTGCCAGCGGCGGCCGCTGAGTGGAGACTAGCGGCGCGCACAGCGATGACATCATCGCTGTGCACACGTGTCCACACGCAGCCGCCGTTGGCACAGGAGGACATCGCAATGCTGCAGGGGAACGGGGACGGCTCCACTCAGCGGCGCTGCCGCTGAAACAGACGGGAGGAGGAGCGATGCTGCAGGGAGTGAGGTAAGGTGAGTATGAACATTTATATTTTTTATGTGCCACAGAATGCGGGCCATATACCAGGATGGGGGTGTATAGCACGATGGGGGCGTATAGCAGGATGGGGGTATATTATGAGCAGGATGGGGATATATTATGAGCAGGATGGGGGGTATATTATGAGCAGGATGGGGATATATGAGCAGGATGGGGGTATATGAGCAAGATGGGGGTATATGAGCAAGATGGGGGTATATGAGCAGGATGGGGGTACATGAGCATAATGGGGGTATATGAGCAGGGTGGGGGTATATGAGAAGGATGGGGTATATAGCAGGATGTTGGTATATGAGCAGGATTGGGGTATACAGCAGGTTGGGGGTATATAGCAGGATGGGGGTATATAGCAGGATAGGGCCATATGCCAGGATGGGTTACCGTATATAGCAGGATGGGGCCATCTGCCAGGATGGGTTACCGTATGTATATAGCAGGATGGGGCCATATGCCAGGATCAGGGATATAGCAGGATGAGGGACATATACTGTATATAGAAGGCAGGAGGATCATTACCAGGCTGGGGTACCTTAGTAGAGAATTTGGAGACATTACCCCCATAACAGTGTCAGCAGCAGATCCTCGCCCCATAACAGTGTGTAATTTTTTGCTTAAAATTTTATTTTCCTATTTTCCTGCTCTAAAACCAGGATGCGTCTTATGGTCCGGTGCGTCTTATAGTCCGAAAAATACGGTAACCTTTTTTGTTATTTTTCCACACTTTTTTTTTTGCCCTCTTACCACTACATCATATGATAAAAATGGATGGTGTCATTCAAAAGTACAACTCGTACCACAATAAAAACCTAAGATAAACTAAAATAAAATAAACTAAAATAAAAAAAGTTATGGCTCTTGGAATAAGGGCAGGAAAAAACAACAGAGCAAAAACAAAAAATCAACTAGTCCTTAGGGGATTAAAGATGAGTTGGTAAATCTGCACTGCTGCTGCTATCTAAAAAAGGATTCAAAGACAATATACCATGTTTTTCCACAAATAAACCCTCCCCCAAAAATAAGCACCAGCAGGAATTTTCAGTATTTTCGGGGAAAGAATTAAATATGCGGAATATGTTGGCGCTAAACAAATACAAAATATTATTATTATTATTAATAATAATAAATATAAGCCCTACCTCGAAAATAAGCCTAATTGCAGTTCAATAATGAATTGTCCATGCAGCTAAAAAAGTTAAAGAATTCTGCAGGACACTTCATTATAGACAGCAGACACCCCCAAAAGAGAGAAGAAAGAAGACAGAAGACCCCACAATCAAACTCACCAGATGCTGAACGGGAGGACCTGCAGCGGAATGCATCAAGGACCTGCGGTGGAACACACACCCACACACATCAGATCGGGCACACAATCAGATCGCACACCCACACACATCAGATTGCACACACATACAAATATCAGATTGCACACCCACATCAGATCACACAAACACATATAAACATCAGATCGCAAACACACACATCAGATTACACACACAATCACACATCAGATCGCACACACTCACTCACCACTTCCGACGATACCGATTGCTTCTGGCCAGCTGGGGAACCTGGGACACAGTGCAGTGGAGTGCGAGGACCTGCGGTGGAACGCATCGATGCAAAAAAAAATATATAAGACGGTCTTATTTTTTTAAAAAATACTGTAGAAATCTGTATGCGGTTTCAAGCTCACTGCGTTTCTAAGTTAGCAACTTTCTCAGTGGATTTCCTGAGGAAGAAGTTTGCTAACTTCAAAACACCTTGAAATTAAAACCGCACAGATATTTTTATATCACATTTGAATCCTTTTTGGGAATAAGAGTATCACCAGTCCAGATTTATCAACTCATCTTTAATTACTTCATCTTTTTTCTCAACACGTTTTTTGTGACCATGTTGACTATTTACAACAAAATTTTTGATGGTTTTGTGATCACGCCCCCCTATCTAACCAATGTCAACAGTGCTGAATACCTCTGTAAAAATCTGAAGAATTTTTAACTTTTCAGAGACAGTTCACTCTTATTTTCGGCCTATATTGTTTGAGGAAAATAAGTTGCCTAATAATTCTACTACTTTGATAAAGGGTGTTTGTATCCTTAGACCAAATCCTCCTTCATTACATCAAGTTGACATCTTCCAGCCCTGACTTATCCCTTCAAAGGTTACCACCCAGATGTTCCTTGCTTCTTAGCAGATTGCACTATTTCTGAAAATAACAAAGTGACATATATATATTCCCTGAATGGAAAATGCTGCACTCTGTCCCTAAATACAAATAAAATCGATGCAGGAAGGGAACGGGTTAATAAAGTGGTGCAAGAGGGTGCTTTTTTTCTTTTATTTCAAAGAAAGGATTTTTTTGGTGTTTGTGTTTATTTCTTTTCAATTACAAATTAGTAATGGTTGGGTCTCATAGACACCTCCCATTACTAATCTAGGGTTCTATTATCCGGATTGCCACCACACCAGGTAAAGCACTGAGACTGTTGCATCTAATGCATTCTGGACAGCTGCAGCCTGCTATTTTTAAGCTTGGGGGGTTCAATAACCATGGGTCTCCCCAGCCTGAGAATACCAGCCCCCAACTGTCAGGCTTTATCATGGATGGGTATCAAAATTGGGGGGACCACCTGTCAGCTTTTTAAAATTCTTTATTTAATTAAAAAAAAAAAAAACTGAATCTGGTTCCTTTTATTTTGATACACAGCTAAGATAAGCGCATAGCTGGGGGCTGCAGCCTGAAGCCAAGGTCTTTATATGTGCTGGATATCATAATATGGGGGGACCCTATGACAATTGGTTTAGTTATTTATTTATTTATTTTTACATCACGATACTCACCCAAAATAGTGCCTGTGATTGTTTCCAGTCAGACACTGTCACACAGGCTGAGGGCGCGTCTGACTGCAACCAATCACAGATGCCACGACTGCCGGTGGTCAGGGGAAGAAGTGCATATGCATTAGCAATAATGAGCGGCCCCAGATGAGAAATGAGCGGGAGCAGTTTCAACTGCACCAGAGACTTGGTAAGAATGAAGCGCTTGCTTCATTCTTATTTTCTTTAATTTCCTGAGTTGCTGGATCCAGATCATTAGCCAGAATTCCCTGGCTCGGCGCTCGGTTACATTTGAAACTGCATGGACTTTTACAGTAGAAGTCCGCCCATCATTAGTTGTGACCTTTTACAACTGCTTCAGGTGAGGAACCTCCTTCTGTTTAATATCCAATCCTACTCAGATAAAACCCTATTTGTGCCTGTTTTTCTTTCCAGTTTCTTCAATACCTAAACACACATAACAACTTAAATATATACAGTAATTAGCCATTATGCAACCCTCCATTGAAAGAATAAATTAATAAGCCAACACAGCACTGTGCATTCCAAATTATCACAAACTAATCATTTTTCTCAACAACTGTGTTGCCCCTAATCATTACCCACTATGTTTCTCTTCCCATCCCAATTCTTTAGCCACTGTCTTCAACCCCAATTCAATAGCTCCTGTGCCTCTCTCCCCCCCTGAATTAATTAGACACTACACCTTCCCTTGCCATAATTCATTACCCCCTGTGCCTCTCTATACCTACCAATTAATTAGCCACTTCCCCACCATTATCCATTATCATTATCCATTGTGTTTGTCAACAGGGAAGTTATTTGAAAAAATACAGAAAAGGAACCTTCTGATAATCCCATGCAGCACCACCTCATGTAATGATGAAGGCCTCTTCCGGTCAAGATCCTGTTGAATGACTCAGGGGCAGCATATAAATAATTACATATTTCAGGCAGCACATTTGTAGGAAGTAGCGATGAGCAAATCGAATACATGAAAATAGACTGTGACATAAATGTCATGAAATTTGCAGACTGCAACGACTTAAAATTCTGGGATTCGATTTCAAAAAATCTCAAAAAAAACCTCCTGCTTTTTACAAATTGTAGAAGATTACATCATCCACACAAAGCTGCCATAACCTCAGGCCTCAGGTTGGATGGGATTCCCCATAATGCCTTGAAGCTATCACACCACACGGTATAGTGTAGACAATTAGGAAGGACTATCATAGCCTGTATAGAAGCCTAACAGGAAACGTGGAAGTCATTTATGGGTGATAAAGAATAGTGAGAGGATGTTGGAGCTCTCAGCTCAGCAATAGAGTTAATACAGACAATACTGTGTTGTTTTAATTGCAGCACTAAAGTTGAGGATAGTATTGTGTGACTAATACATTAATTAAATTGCTAGGGGAGAGAGAAGTAGGGAAAGATCTAGCAGGAGTAACAGACGTAGTGTGATTGATTTGCAATATGACGCAGCTGGCATCTGTCCTACTGCGTTTGAATTAAAGTTTCCTTCATAATGCACTAATAAGCGTTAGCAAGGCAGCACAATATTTTATACAGAAAAGAAAATATGAAATCAGTGTCAGAGTCACTATCAATAATGCAGTAAAAACTTTTATTCATTGCTGTAAATTTTAAATCGTGGAGGTTATAATGGCATTATCCACTTTGTACAATGATGCTTTTGCTGGAGATGTCTTAGGATGAAAAGTTGATTAAATAGTGTCCTACTGCTGGGCCCGTTATTAATCAACTGTATTTTATGATGAAACCCAACATGAAGTGTTGTTTATGTTATGGTGGTTCAGCCCCATTTATGTAATTGAAGTTAAACAGCTAAATCAGGCATTACCTGTAGACAGGAGCTCTACTTCTGGCATAAATGAGCCATGATTATTGTCGCTTAAAAACATTTGCTTCAAACTATTTATATAGACTAATTTATGCTAGATATGATGAAAATTTGTAATTTCACACTAGACATAATTCATAAATTATAGTTGCCATAGTTTTAAAAAAGGCTTTAGGATAATGCTAGATGCAGTGTGTTCAAATGTTAACTCCATTACCAATGACAGAAAAGTCAAGTCAGAGATCATATTTGCCAACACCCCAAAAGGGCCCTGTAGATTTTATGCCGTGGCTGCCTCTCTACCCGGCCCGGATTGGCCATCTCCCCCACTTACAGATGTCCGCTGGGCTGCAGCATTGAGTTTCATAGAGGGCCACCGACCCTGAATTTATGGATGCTGCCTTTTTAAATTATCTTCATTGTGTGCGGAAACACGTGCGCTTGCCATTCTGCACTTCACAGCAGCGAACATACTCCACGACTATTGAATGGACTTGAGCATTGGGTGGGCTGCATCCTGCAGGCTCGGTGAGTTAATATAATGGGGCCCCAGCGTATCCTGCACGATGCATATATTTCAGCTCTAGTATGTGCTATCTAAGGATATACTGCAGCTGAGGTATATACATTAGAGAGGATATACTGGTGCTTAGGCGTTTACATATCTAATGTACAGTGACAAGCAAAAGGGTAACAATGTTTTGAACTTTTGAGTTTCAGGATCTATATCTCAAGACAAGACAATCACTGATCTCGGGGAGACCAGCCAGAGAAAACACTGCCGGCAGCCAGCGAGGGCGCTCAAGACAGTGAAATCCTAGGTACATTGCCCCCTGGGAAATATGCAAATCAAAAAAGTCCATGGAGCCTCTGTTAGGAGTCTCAACACAGAAACCAGCCAGATATCCCTCCGGGAAGAACCCAGCCAAGGGGTGGCTCTTTATATATATCTCACCATCCTCTACAGCTTTGAGCATAAGTCTACCTTCATTTTCTAGACATCTTGGCTTTCTCATACACAAATTTGACTTGTAAATATTTAGCATATACTGTAGCTAGTTATAACTCATATTGAAAAAAATGCACATGAACACATCGTGAATAAAAAATTATTTATTGATAATGTAATTAAAAAAATATTAAGTGGACATGAAATCAGCAGTAGAAAAAGTAAGGTAAAAAAACACATACGGGCTGGCAAAAATTTATAGATGGAAAAAATCCATAGAAATAACATAACATCATATGGAATCGTTGTAAATGAACAAAATCCTAATTAAACAATAAAGCTCCATAATACATAGAGTTACATGACCAAGTGCTAGTAGTAAATGGGGTAATACTGCCACCAAATATATATTCATAAAACCTCCATAACTGTGCAGATGGACCAGATAACGGAACCAATAAATACTATTGTCCAGCACAACAGTGTGTGCACATATATAGCTAAGGGCAATACACTAATGTATCCAATAATAAAGGTAGAACCACTTTAATTACTTTCTCCCTTAGAAAAAGACTGCACGTCAAAACACGCATAGGGTGTCTGGACAGAGCACATATTGGGCCAGGTAATGACTATTACATCTTATTAATCCTGTTTTGTTTTACTTCCCTATGTGACTAATTATACATTTATGAGCGCTACACCTTAACCTGTTGCGTGGATTGGATAGTGGTTCTACCTTTACTATTGGATACATTAGTGTATTGCCCTTAGCTATATATGTGCACACACTGTTGTGCTGGGCAATAGTATTTATTGGTTCCGTTGTCTGGTCCATCTGCACAGTTATGGAGGTTTTATGACTACCGTATTTTTCCGCTTTATAAGACGCACCGGATTATAAGACGCACCCCAAATTTAGACAGAAAAAAAGGTAAAAAAAAAGAAAAATGGGGTCCGTCTTATACGCCGGTGTTCTCTTACCGGAGGGGGGCAGCAGTGGTGGTGAAGTGGGGTCACAGGAGGCACGGCGGGTCAGTGGCAGCGGGGTCCGTGGTTGCAGGTGCCGTGGCGCCCGTGGTTGCAGGCGCGGTGGCGTCCGTGGTTGCAGGAGCCGTGGGGTCCATGGTGGCGGTAGCAGCGGCGACGGGTGAGCCGTGCAGCAGGCCGGTGCAGTGAGTGTCCGCGGTCCCGGTTCAGTGGTGGCAGCAGCGGCGACTGCTCAGTGGTGGCAGCGGCGGCGACTGCTCAGTGGTGGAGCAGACGGATGCGGTGTTTTCCCAGTGTGTCCGTGGTCCCGTTTCAAGTAATGGCGCCTGGAGCGACGCATGCGCAGATGGAGCTCTCATCCAAGGGCTCCATCTGCGCATGCGCTGACTCCCGGAGCAGCGCGTGCGAAGATGGAGCTCTCATCCAAGAGCTCCACCGGCGCCATCATTTGAAAGTGGGACCACGGACAACTGGTAACTTGCTGCACAGCCGCCCGCCCCGCACGCACAGAGTGGCAGCCAGCAGGCTGCCCGCCCACCCGGCGTGCAAGCGGCCGGGTACCTGTGCTTGCGTGAGGTGGCAGCTGGGTACCCCTGGCTGTGTGCGGGCGGCAGCCGGGTGCTGTGTGCGGGCGGCACCTGGGTGCCTGTGTGAGGGCAGCAGCCCGGTGCCTGTGTGAGGACGGCAGCCGGCTGCCGCCCGCACGGGCACCCGACTGCCGCCCGCACACAGCACCCGGCTGCCGCCCGCACACAGCACCCGGCTGCCGCCCGCACACAGCCATGGGTACCCGGCTGCCACTGCACGCAAGCACAGGTACCCGGCTGCCGACCCCACACAGCACCCTGCTGCCGCCCGCACACAGCCACGGGTACCTGGCTGCCACCGCACGCAAGCACAGGTACCCGGCCGCTTGCATGCAGCCACAGGCACCCGGCCGCCCGATCGCCTCAGACTGGACCCCCCCAGGTACCGCTATATAAGATGCACCCCCCATTTTCCTCCCAAATTTTTAGGAGGAAAAGTGCGTCTTATAAAGCAAAAAATACGTTATATATCTGGTGGCAGTATTACCCCATTTACTACTCACACTTGGTCATGTAAGTCTATGCATTATTGGGCTTTATTGTTTAATTATGATTTTGTTAATTTACAATGATTCCATGTGATGTTATGTTATTTCTATGGATTTTACCATCTGTCAATTTTTGCCTGCCCTTATGTATTCTTTTGTCCTTACTTTTTCTACTGCTGATTTCATGTCCACTTAATAATTTTTTAATTACATTATCAATAAACAATTATTTTTTTTATTCAAGATGTTTTATTCAAGATGTCAAGTATTTTTTCAATATGAGTTGTAATTGTATTGCGCTGAGGCAGGGTTTGTACTGTGTTTTGGCTGTTAAGGCCACTTTACACGCAGCGACATCGCTAGCGATGTCGCTGCCGATCGCACCCGCCCCCGTCGTTTGTGCGTCACAGGCAAATCGCTGCCCGTGGCACACAATATCACTAATTCCCATCACACGTACTTACCTTCCAAGCGACATCGCTGTGGCCGGCAAACAGCCTCTTTACTAAGGGGGGCGGTTCGTGCAGTGTCACAGCAACGTTACACGGCACGCGTCCAATAGACGTGGAGGGGCGGAGTGCAGCCGCATGAAAGACACGTGTCGCGGGCGGAGGAGGGGACGCTGCGCTCTCCCACTGCTCGGGTCCGGCTGCTGCTGCTGCTCGGTGGTGGCTCGAGCGGTGGGCCGGATCCCGGGGACTCGAGCGGCGTTCCTTGCCTCGCGTGAGTGAAAAGGGTGGGGATTGATTGTGGGGATTGGATATTGTCCGTGATGCCACCCACGGTTGTGGTGATATTGGTGACACCACCGCTGCTCTGGACGGGGATCCCGGGAGCGATGACAGGGAGCAGCCTGGATGTTAGTTCTCCCCTCCGTGGGTAGGGGGGGGTTGGTTGTCCCGGGGCCCAGTGATGGGGGTTTGGGGTGAATGGCAGGCGAGTTACGGGGCCTGGTGAGGTGCAGGGTCGCGGGGGCAGCGCTGTGCCGCACGGCACTGTGATACTCACTCAGCCAATGATGAGGACACAGTTCTCGGTAAAACACACGGCTGGATGGACGGGTCCCACAGAGGGCTGGGGTGTTTCTCCTCCCGGCAGGTTGATGGTGACTGCCTTTCCCTGCACCTGTGTAAAGTGTACGGTTCCAATGGGTTCTCACCGGTAACCCGCTCCCCCAGCTTGGATGGGTGCTGAAGGAGCCCCTTTTGCCCGCAGGCTCTGGCCCTGGGAACTTTAGCCTTGGTGGTGACTGTGTTTCCCTCTCTCGGTTGGATGGTTGCCTTCTGACGGGACTTGGCTGCTGGGAAACCCAGGAGGTTCCCTTCGCTAACGAATTTGGCAAATTCACGCCGACTTCTAGCCTTGCCGGGGTCCGTAGGCCCCTGCCGGATGGTGCTGGCTTCTCTTTGCGTACCGGTCCGGTACCGCCGGGCCTCCGCCCGTCCACGGTCCTTACGGCTAGCTCCAATAGGCCTCTCCTGCAGACGGTCACCACCATCTGCCAACTTTGCTGATCCGTCCGGGCCACACACCCGGACCAACTTCAGGCTTCTCTACTGCCACTTCCCTCCTTCCACTTTCACTTCCAAACTCTATCTGCCTTACTTTTCCCGCCTCCAGGACTGTGAACTCCTCGGTGGGTGGGACCAATCACCTGGCCCACCCCCTGGTGTGAACATAAGCCCCTGGAGGGAGGCAACAAGGGTTTTTGTCTGACTTAGGTGTGCCTGACCGGGAGTGTGGGGTGTGTTGGTGTTGTGCTTGTGACGTCCTGGCTTGTCCAGGGTGCCACACACGCCCACCTCGTTGCCGGAGGACGCAGGTACAGTGCTGTTCGTCGTTCCTAGGGTGTCACACGTAGAGATGTGTGCTGCCTCAGGAACGACGAACAACCTGCGTCCAAAAGCAGCAACGACATTTGGGAAATGGACGACGTATCAACAATCAACGATTTGGTGAGTATTTTACATCGTTAGCGGTCGCTTGTACGTGTCACACACAATGACGTTGCTAACGAGGCCGGATGTGTGTCACGAATTCCGTGACCCCAACGACATCTCGTTAGTGATATTGTTGCGTGTGAAGCCCCCTTTAGTGTATGTAAACTTTTGACTTTACAGAAAGTAATAAAAATGCCTTAAAATATTCTCTCTCTCGCCTTCTCTCATTATTATGGCATTTGGCAAATATAAATATCTTTGGTTCCTAATTTACCTAAAACAGGAAACGTTTATTTTGATTTCATGTCAGATAGTGAGAAAAACATGCAAATGTGTCTTTTTATATAGTGTATGTAAACTTGTGGTTTCAACTGTATATTGTTTAAGGCTGGACCGATTTTTTTAAATGGCCGATTAGTCCACTAAACATTAAATTTATGCATTCTACTGGTACACTGTGCAATTAAAAAAAATTTAGAGCATTGTAAGCAAGTCTTATGTAAATGACACAATATGTAGGTATACGTCATTTCAGAGGCATGCTTTCTAACAAAATGACAATTAAAAGTCAATTACAAGAGGAAAAAAAAAGTCATCATTCACATTCAAGCATCTGGCTCTTCCAAAGAATGTTGGCCAGACGGTAGCATCTCTCATTAGCTCACATGCATCATTAGCATGCGCTAAGGATTGCTAAAGACAACAATCACAGTTCAACACAGTCCGGAGGAAGTTCACATTTGCACACTTTCACCTCTTGCCCACACCTTCCTCCATCTGCTGTTCCTTCAGTGTTTGCAGCTTGTTAGAGATAATGTAACTAATGTGCTGTTTTATCAGGCAGGGAAATCCCTCTGGCCCTCGAGCGCCTAGAGGGGAGGGTTGTCCTGTGATTGCTTTCTTATTTTCATTGATCTTTTATAGCAAAAAAGGAAAGACGGTATTATTATGTCTTCAAAGTTTCTATTCATGTGTATATAATAAAAGGTAGATACATGTGACAGTGTGCACATCCCTTCACATACAACAGTATAAAAAAAATGACAGTCTCAATAAATCACAGCTAAAGGGCTGCAGTTGTACCGCAAGGTAAAGAAAACACGACACATGAACGAACGTCAAAGGATGATAAAGATATAATAGGTGAACCAACACCCATATAGCCATAATGATTACGCATTTTATACATGCTTTTGTTCTTTTTTTTCTTTTTGATCCTTCACTTGATACCAAATTGATTTTTTTGGTAAGCAAAAAATGTTAATCAGTACTTTGGATCTGATTTTCATCACTGTTTGGTCAATGTGTCAGTTTTACCATCATCAGTTTCATCAGTGAAAAAAAATAAATTACAAAGCTTCTCCTACCCATTGCAATGGGTAGGAGAGGTTTTGTAATGGGTAGGAGAAGCTTTGTAAGGCTGGAGTCACACTTGTGAGAGACTCGCGCGAGTCTCGCATCACCCGGCACGGCCTGATGCTCTCCGGACAGGAACTTCTCAGCTGCATAGAAATACATGCTGCCATCCCGCTCCTGTCTGGGGAGTGTGCGGCCATGCCGGGTGATGCGATGCGAGACTAGCACGAGTCTCTCACAAGTGTGATTCTAGCCTAATGGGTAGGAGAAACTTTGTAATGGGTAGGACAAACTTTGTAATGGGTAGGAGAAGCTTCTCCTACCCATGGCAATGTTGATCACAGTCAACTCGCGGACTGCACATGGATGACAATGTGTGCTGTCAGTGATCTTAGCTAACCTTGTAAGAGAATATCCAGCACTCCATTCTTCTTGAGAAACTCCGTGTCTAACAAAGAATAAGAAAGTTTTCTTCCGAAATGCATCATGTTTGAGGATCTGTGTTCAATGGTTGTAGGGCGTAAAGAATAAAGTTATAATAAACACAGAGTTTCTCAAGAAGGACCAAGTGCTGATTTTTCTCTTACTGGATTATATAGACTTGAGCTACCGAGCATAGTGGATGAAGCCATTACTGTTGGTTTTCTTATCTGCACAGTTTTGTATGATACATTTTACATTTTGATTCATGATGCAGGTCAAAAAAGGACGTATTACTGAATGGTTCCATAGATTATAATGAGAACGTATTCTATACCTTAATATCGGACATCTCAATAAGGCCTAACACTTTCTTTATATGTATAAAAGTTAGAGGCTCCGATTGATCAAATAATTTCCACCAGAATTAATTCAAAAATCTGTTTGAATTGTCCCAAAATGTCTGTACAATTTTTAGTTGCTTAAATATTTTTTTACTTTCTGTGTCAGAGCGGGAAAGGGACATAGCTAAGCACATATGGCTAACTCATCATAATTTACACCACAAAAGAGGCATAAATTCTGACTACAATGTACTTCAGTCTCTTGTGGTGGTGCTCAGCAGCGTATTTCTCCAGCCCACTGTTCATCAAGACTGGCATGCAACACAGTAATTCTGATGAATCAGTGCCTAAATGTAAAAATTCCATGAAAGACTATGCTCATCAATTCATAATACCTATCTAATATATTCTTAATTTAATCAACTGGATAACACGTATTATTACACACACATCATGGATATGAAAAATGGAAAAGTCTTACTGAACAGCCCTATAGATTTTTATGTCAACTTAGTTTATTGATCAACCTTTTAGGTATTGTTAATTGATTGTATTTTGTTTCTTATTCTTAAATTTTGAAAGTTTAGTAAAAAACAAGATTGAAATGAAAAAAAAAAAATAATAATATTATCTACATGTTGAGTACCTGAAAAGCCTTGTAAACATCCCTGATCTCCATGACTGTGATATTCTTTTTATTTTTTGCTCTGTATCACATACAAGGTATGTAAAATCTTTGCTTGTACTTTAATTGGGCCCTTCTTCAGAGTCTTCTCTTGAGACGAATGCTTCCCACTTCCTTTCTGGCACTGTGACTCACAACAAAAACTAAAAAACTGACCAGCACCTCCAAACAGAACAAAGCAAGTAGGAACAGGTGCCAGCTGCTAAGACTGCATAATATACAAATAAGAGGACACAGCAACACTCTGTAAGCGCAAAGTTATCGTATCTTTCGTTTTATAAGACACAGCCCAAATTTAGAGAAAAAAAAGGTGAAAAAAAAAATATGTGGGGTCCGTTTTATAATATGGTGGTGTCTTACCGGGGGGCAGCAGCTGTGGTATAGCGGCGGTCACAGGAGGCAGCGGCGGTGCTGGAGTACGGCGATGATGCAGCCTAGCAGAGGGGGGCCCAGATGTTCACTGGGGGCTATGGCACTGTCCTGGGTCAACCGGCACCGCTCTGTACCTAGGTAGTGGGTGCTGCTCTGTGCTGCTGCTCACTGCGTATGATCAGGCACGGGACATTCTGAAGATGTTTGCAGTGCGGGTATCAAAGAAATGGCGGTCAGCGTCGGTTCGTGCGTAGATGAGAGCTTGAGCTGAAAGCTCCATCTGCGCACGCGCCGCCTCTGGGCACCATTATTTCAAGCCATTACTGCAGACATCTTCAGAATGGCTCGTACTTTACTGCCCGCCGCACAGACCTCACTGCCAACCACACAGACATCACTGCCCACTGCACAGACCTTACTGCCCGCCGCACAGACCTAGCTGCCAGCCACACAGACCTCACTGCCTGATGCACAGACTTCACTGCCCGCCGAACAGACCTCACTGCCCACCGCACAGACCTCACTGCCCGCTGCACAACAGAGCCGCTGCCTGCCGCACAAACTTCACTGCCCGCCGCACAACAGCACACAGCATTGCATTAGTGCTATATGAAATAGACTTATAGAAATGAAGGGACTTAGGTCATAAATTGGCCAATTCATGAGAGTCAGTCCTCCTTCCTTGACTGGACCCTAACCTAATACGAAGGGCTGATGATATCTCTTTCACTTTACGCACGAGATATGATGATGATGATGATGATGATGATGATGATGATGATGAAACTGCATTTATTCTAAATACTCTCCACTGATGTCAACACACTTCTTACATCAGTATTCCAAGTTCTGTAAGCCTAGCCAAAAGGAGCATTTCAGTTGTGCCTCAAACCAGGCATCTGTAGCAGCCATGGCATCAGAAATGGTGTGAAATTTGGTACCCTTAAGATGTTTCTTCAGGTTTGGAAACAGATGATAGTCGAAGGGAGCTAGATCTGGTGAATAAGGTGGGTGGTCAACAAGCTGGAACCATAGCTCTGCCAGTTTTGCCGTTGTCGCTTGTGCAGTGTGAGTAGATGCGTTGTCTTACAGGAACAAGATTCCTTTGGACAGGTTGCTGCGCCTTTTGGCCTTCAGAGCTGCCTTCAATTGGTCCAAAAGTTAAATGAAATACCTTGCATTGATGGTGGAACCCCTTTGAAGGTAGTCCACTTTCAGCACGCCCTCCTTACCCCAGAACACAGACGCCATCACCTTAGTGGCTGATTTTTTCACCCTGAACTTCTTTGGATGAGGAGAACCACTGTGCCTCCTCTCTTTTGACTGCTCCTTGTTTTCAGGGTCATAGAAATAAATCCAGGTCTTATCCACTGTGACCAGTCGATTCAGGAAGTTCTTATCAGTACGGAAACGTACTCTCCAGTATGATGTTGTGCACAGCATCAACAATCTCTGGAACAACAACTGCTCACGGTCGTACAGGACATTCCTCATTGTCATAGTTCGCCTCCCCGTCCACATGGCTAGGGGGCGGAGCCTTCTCCCGGGCCTCACTTCCGGAGCCTGGATGCCTTAAAAGCTGACATTTCCAGTGAACCAGCGCCGGCTATAAGCTTAGCGCTGCTTTGCTTGTGATTGCTGGTCCTGTGAGTGACATCCTGATCTATCTGTTCCTGTGCCCCCGTGCCCTTGTCTGTGTTCCATACCCTGGTCGTCCCTCCAGTCCTCTGTCCCCTCTCCTACACCCCCCACTCGGTTGCTTCCTCTGGTACTGACCTCGGCCTGACTTTGACACCGCTTCTGCTCGTTCCTCCGGTCCTCCTTCTGCCCGTACTGTGTTTGACCCAGACTGCCTGACTATTCCTCGCACGCCCTGTAGCTCTGCTGCCCAGCTGTGCTGGGAGGCAGTGTACAAGAACACTGTGTGTTTACTTCCTGGTTCAGGTTGCTCTGTTTGGTGTCTTCTGCTGCAAAGCTCCGGCTCCCCGTGGTGGCAGCTTGACACTCATCATTGGTGCTGAAGTGGCCTGTTTAAAATTTGGCAACCCAGTTCTTAACTGTGGAATATGAAGGGCATTGATCCCCCAATGTCTGTGACATATCACCATAAATATCCTTCTCAGACTTTCCTTACAGAAACAAGAATGTTATCACTTCTCTGCTCTCAGTTGCTGTAAATATCGCATTAGACTCCGCCATTTTGTTTTCCTGTGTGTGTAGAACACTGTTGCCATAAGCAGCAAACACAAAATTTTGAAAACATATATTAGACGCATAAGGCGATGTAACATTAGTTACTATAGAAACAAAAGAATATCACAAAGCCAAAGACTTATGAGCAGCCCCTCGTATCATGCCTTTCCCAGCTAAAAGCCTGCAAATTTATGGACAAGAAGGATTCAGCATTAATCAAAAATTAGCCTTAGGGGCACTTTGCACACTGCGACATCGCAGGTGCGATGTCGGTGGGGTCAAATTGAAAATGACGCACTTCCGGCATCGCATGCGACATCGCAGTGTGTAAAGCCTGGATGATACGATTAACGAGCGCAAAAGCGTCGTAATCGTATCATCGGTACAGCGTCGGCGTAATTCATAATTACACTGACGCAATGGTCCGATGTTGTTCCTCGCTCCTGCGGCAGCACACATCGCTGTGTGTGAAGCCGCAGGAGCGAGGAACATCTCCTACCGGCCTCACTGCGGCTTCCGTAGGATATGCGGAAGGAAGGAGGTGGGCAGGATGTTTACATCCTGCTCATCTCCGCCCCTCCGCTCCGATTGGCCGCCTGCCGTGTGACGTCGCAGTGACGCCGCACGACCCGCCCCCTTAACAAGGAGGCGGGTCGCCGGCCACAGGGACGTCACACGGCAGGTGAGTGTGTGTGTGAAGCTGGCGTAGCGATAACTTTCGCTACGCCAGCTATCACCACATATCGCTGCTGCGACGGGGGCGGGCACTATCGCACTCGGCATCGCAGCATCGGCCTGCGATGTCGTAGTGTGCAAAGCCCGCCTTAGGCTTCGCTCCCACTTGGGTATGGCTTCTGGATTTAAGATTGGAGTGATAGTCTCAGTCTGTGACTACTAATCTAAAAATTCAAGTCATATATAGGAAACTGCTGTATCTGCATAGTCACTCTGTGTGAATTGATTGATCCGTGATATATTGCAGTAGCAGTACCTTAAAAGTTGCATTTTTCTCATTTTCCACCCAGTGCAAGCAAGGAGGGTTAGTATGAAACCCGTCATTGCCAATTATCCAACTAAAACCAAATTTTAAATTCAAAGCTTTTATCACTGAAAGTATGAGTCCTATATTTTGAGAAGCGCAAACCAAATATTTTTATTTTCTAATTTTTGTTGTTTTTTTTTGTTTAAAAAAAAAGAGAAATATTCATTCATAATTCTGAATCTTAATCACAATTGTTACCAACCAAAATATCCACATCAGATAAATTTATTTTTCTCAAGCCCCCTTTATTGCTCTAATATTTGGCGCTGAGACACACTTCGTGAATATAGCAGACAGTTGCAGTTGCAGATGCTTTTAAGAAATTATTTTACTTTACATTTTCTGGTCTCATTATAGTTTGGAAAGGCACATGGTTGTGTTAGTTTTTCACCTTTTAATATAAAAGATCTCTTTATACTTTTCTGTTTAGATACCGTACACCCCACAACCATAGTGCTCACTGTTCATCTCCAGTCAGTTTGGTTGAAGGTGAAGAATCATCAATATTTAAAAAAAGTATATAAATTGAAAATATATATTTTTATTACATATATATATATATATATATATATATATATATATATATATATATATGTAATAACAAAACTATATACAGAAAAAAAGATTATGGTTTTCAACTATTTGACCGGTTGCAGTTAAGGCTATGTTCGCACGTTGCGTTTTTTACCGCGTTTCTGCAGCGTTTTTGGCAGCAGCGTTTTTGGGCAAAAACGCATGCGTTTTTGATTTCCAGCAAAGTCTATGGGAAAAGCAGAAATCCTGTCTGCACTTTGCTTTTTTTTCTGCAGCGTTTAATTTGCATATTTGTGGTGAAAAACCATGCTGAAAAAGAAGCAGCATGTCAGTTGTTTTTGCCATTTCTGCAGCGTTTCCTTAACATTGGAGTCAATGAGAAATGGCAAAAAGCAACCAAAATCACAATTCCTGTGTTTTACATGCTTTTTACCTGCGTTTTTGGCTCCAAAAACGCATGCTTTTCTGGCCAAAAATTAATGGGTTCTAATGTTCCTTTACACACACACAATAACCGAAAATTTAAATGTAAAAAAATAATAAACTTTAGCTATTTTTCTGTTAAAATGTGCATGACCACTATTATTACATTAAAATTGATAATTTCCCATATAATTTTATTAAAAGTTAATTTAATACTTTTTTTCTCTTTTTTCATTCTTTTTGACTAATTCAACTTTATTTCTCAGTGTCTTGATCTCAAAAACGCATCTGCAGAAACGCAGGTGAAAACGCAGGTAAAAAAAGCTAAAAACGAACTAAAAACGCGGTAAAAACGCATGCGTTTTTAGCGCTAAAAAATGGTCAAAAGCCATTTGGTCAAAAACCAAGGGAAGGAAAACGTGCAGAATAAACTGCAGGTACTCCGACGCAACGTGCGGACATAGCCTAACAATCACTGGTGCTACAACAACACTTCTGGCTATAGCCACAGATTACTTTTAGTGCATGTACCTACATGGCTACTTTTGTATTTAGGATTAAGCATTTTTTGTTAAGAGTGATAGAATTTTAATCCAAAACTATTTTTCCTCCCTCTGCACACCCCCAAATAAAAGTGAAAAAGAAAAACACAGCAATACATATTTCCTTTTTGTTCACCTATTTGAATATTCCCTTCTGGAAACAATGTACCAAATAACTATACAGTGGTCTATTGCAGCATTTTAGTTCAGTGTTCCTACCTCTATGGACTTCTGGTAAGAAAATTAGAGCGGTGGAAAGAACTTGCCTAGTTTTCTAAGGTCGTACTGTTATGGCAGTCTCTAGTGTCATGTCAAAGAGGGTATTTAGTGCAGTCGGTGAATTTGTCATATCCAAGTGATACAGGTCATCTACTACATGCATGGTAAACCTAACAGTGACTCAGGCATGGGTCAGTGCAGACTTTCATGCTTGGCTAATGCCAATTATTAAATTGACCATAACATTTGTCTGCCTGCCTGACTGTCCCTTGACTGTCTTCTACATCATTCTGCTGCCACCAGTGCTGATAGACCCAGTCAACTGGGTATCTACTCCCTGTCCATCATGTCATCTACACTTCAGTACTGCTACTGTTAGGGCTGCCATTGCTGGCCCTAAAATGCAAGAATTCTCTTGCCTGTCTCTTTCCAACTTTCAACCTGCTGCTCTCGGCGCCTCCACTGTTTAGCCACCCCAGCCACACATCCCCTGGCTGCCCAGTGTAATTCCTAGTGATAGACTATACTGCTGCTGATGGGGATGCTGTGCCATTGCTAACTCTAAACTGCCACACATCTGTTTGCCAGCTTTGTCCTAACTCTTCACCATGCTGCTTCTACGACAGCCATTGCACAGACATACTAGCTACACTTCTACTGACTGCCCACTGTATTTCATAGTGCTAGACTGTACTACTGATGCTGAGAAATGTACTGATCCTGGGAAAAGTGCATAAACATGAATTAGCTCCCAAAATAGGGATAATAGCCATAGCTTCTTCACCTTGGAAAAACAGTACTAATGTTTTCTCTCCCTCAAAAAAATTACATTTTTCAATCCTAGTCGAAAAATCCATAGATTTCTCCTGTTCAAAACAATACACATGTTTTCTCTGCCTAATTGGTGCAAATATTTGTGGACTGCTTATGATGAAGCTATCGCTTGCTTCTTTATCAAGAGGCTAAACTCTTGATTTTTCCCAAACAAAGGTGATTTTTCCAACTTAGAGTGTGAAAATGCCACTATTTGACATTACTACTCCTTTCATGATGAGGCAGCACCACAGTATACAACCTCTCGTTAAGACTAGGCCTACCCAATATCTATATCTCCCTACCTATGACTGACAAAATTCCATCCACTCCACAGCCAGACATCATAAAATTTATTTTGCAGGTTCTTCACTAGCCCTTATAAAAAGGTCAGGAATGACACAAAAAGAGGCAGATATTTAGATTAGGACCCAGATGAGAGTTATGCCTTGGCGTGGTAACTGGATTCAAGTAAATTTGGCCAATTGTATTTGCAAAATAAGTCATTTTTCCCCAAAAATTTTTGTTTTTTTTTTTTGTTTTGTTTTTTTGCAGTAATGCATATTCTCATTCCAATGTTCACCATATACATCTCTTTGTTTTTTTCTCCTTCCCTCTACTTAAGTGCAACTGCTACTTTTGATACAGTCAGACATTATTACCTGCCATCTGGACAACCCACAAGACAAGAACAACATGCACAAAGCACATCCACAACTATATACATGCATACTGTCACGCTCCCCGGGTCCCCTGCTCTGCTCCCCGGCTCACCTGCCACGCTCCCCGGCTTCCCTGCGTTGCTCCCCGGTTCCTCTGTCCGGCGTCCGCCGCTCCCCGCTCTCCAGCCTCCATTGCCTGCGGTCCCCAGGCGTCCTGGTCCCCACTCCCGGCGCCCGTCGGCTGCTCAGCCCCAGCCCGGCTCTCCTGCTTCCTCCTCACCGCTCCCTGCCCTGGCTTCTGGCACCCAGGCCTCGCGCATGTGCGTTAGGGCGCGCGCGCGGTCATTGACCCTTTCTTAAAGGGCCAGCGTCCACTGACAGGAAATTGAGCACACAGGTACAGGGTATAAAAGGGGTTAGTGTCCAAGTGGGCGGGGCCTGTTCTTCGTGTTTCCCAAGCTAGGAGTCAGGTCTCCTTGTGTTCCTGTGAGATACTCACCTCTCTCTCTTCTAGAGCCGATCCTGCCTCGCCATCCGGTCCTGCCGAATCCCGAACCCCGACCGCAGACTATCTGCCATCCTGACAGTCCGTTCCATCTCTGATCCCTGTGGTGACCTGTCCTCTCGCTCCATCGGTTCCGGACTCCGCCTGACAACATCTCGGCTTCCGAACCTGAGCTCCGTCACCCGGACTACCATCAGTGACTCCGTGGTCCCAGGGACTTCTCCATTCTACTCTGTTGCACGGACTGTCCTGCTACCTGTAGTGCTCCGGCTACCGGACCCCTTACCTTCATCAAGGAGTTCGGTCCAGTGGATCCACCTCCTGGGTCTGCCCGACCACCTGGCCCTAACAGTAAGAACAGGCCATGGATCCCGCCGAAGCACTAGCGGCCTTGCAGGAAGAACTCACACGCCAGCGTGAGACTCAGACCCGCATGCTGAACTTTATGTCTTCTGTGGACGCCCGCCTGAACACGCTACAAGCGTCGGTTACATCTTCAGCATCTCGGGCTTCCACTAGACAATCCACGGCTCCAGCTCCCGTGGCAGCCTCCTCGGATGCTTCCAGGCTTCGTTTGGCCTCACCACCCCGGTACGCCGGAGATCCCAAGACCTGCAGGGGATTCATAAACCAATGCTCCCTCCATTTCACGCAGCTGCCGCATTTGTTTGCCTCCGACCAAGCCAAGGTCGCCTTCATGATGTCCCATCTAGAGGGTGAGGCATTGGCGTGGATGAACCCCTTGTGGGAGAAGGAGGACCCTGTGACCACGAACATCCAGGAGTTCCTGCAGGCATTTCGTGGCACCTTTGACGAGCCCGGACGCGCCTCCGCGTCTGCTTCATCTCTTCTCCGGTTATGTCAGGGGACTCTAACGGTGGGTCAATATGCAATCCGTTTTCGCACCTTGGCTTCGGAACTCGGGTGGAACAACGAGGCTCTAACCGCCGCCTTCTGGGAAGGACTCTCGGGTCGAATTAAAGATGAGCTGGCTGGTCGTGACGTACCGTCCACCCTGGATGCCCTGATTACCCTAGCGACTCGAGTGGACATTCGCTTTCAGGAGCGATCCAAAGAGGTGTCCCGTGAGAGACGACCGGTACGGCATTCCTCTCCTCCGCAGAAGCCCGCCGTACTTCAGTCAACGGCATCTGGTGTCTCTGTCCACGAGCCTATGCAGATCGACCGTGTGCGGCAGTCTGAACAACGCCGAGCAGAGTGGCTCGCCAAGGGCCTCTGCTTCTACTGCGGAGAGGGCACGCACCTTCTACGCTCCTGTCCAGAGAGGCCGGGAAACTCCAAAGCCTAGGGTTGGTAGGAGAGGCCACCCTAGGTTCTGGGACTCTCTCAGACCCGGTTACGTGGACTGTTCAACTGACAACGGGAGAGACGCGGTTCATGGCCGAGGCGTACCTCGATTCTGGGGCAGCAGGCAATTTCATCCAGCAGGCCACGGTGGACAAGTACCAGGTGCCTGTTACTCCACTCGACAAACCCCTCGTGATTGCCTCCGTGGATGGGAGACCCCTCTCTGACACCATCTCGTGGATCACCAGGCCGATCGAACTGCGTATCGGTGCCCTGCACACCGAGAACATCGCTCTCTACGTCCTCCCACACATGTCCCATCAAATCCTGCTGGGACTCCCCTGGTTAAGGACACACGAACCGTCAGTCAGCTGGGGCACTGGTGAAATCACCCGATGGGGCTCTTCTTGCCATGAGAACTGTCTGAAGACCATACAACCCATCCGACGACCTCCGGTTCCAGAGTCCCTACCGGGACTGCCCTCGGCCAATTGGTCCTTCGCGGACGTCTTTGACAAAAAGGAATCAGAGGTACTTCCGCCACATCGTCCTTACGATTGTGCCATCGACCTGCTCCCGGGAACTACACCACCTCGAGGACGGATATATCCGCTGTCTCCTGCCGAAACAAGGGCCATGTCTACTTACATCACAGAGAGCCTGGCAAGGGGATTCATTCGGAGATCCTCCTCTCCTGCTGGAGCAGGCTTCTTCTTCGTTAAGAAGAAAGAAGGTGACCTACGCCCATGCATAGACTACCGGGGATTGAACCAAATCACAGTGAAAAACAAGTACCCCCTGCCGCTCATCCCTGAATTGTTTGATCGACTTAGAGGAGCTCGTGTGTTCACCAAGTTGGATCTTCGGGGTGCCTACAACCTGGTCCGCATCCGCTCTGGGGACGAATGGAAGACCGCGTTCAATACTCGCGATGGGCACTATGAATACTGTGTGATGCCCTTCGGCCTATGTAACGCACCAGCAGTCTTTCAGGAATTGGTGAACGACGTGTTCCGAGACCTTCTCTACGTCTGTGTGGTGGTGTATCTTGATGACATCCTGGTCTTTTCTCCGGACCTCCAGACTCACAGAGAGAACGTGCAGCTGGTACTACGACGACTGAGGGAGAATCGTCTGTACGCCAAGTACGAGAAGTGTGTCTTCGAGCAGTCTTCTCTTCCCTTCCTGGGTTACGTCATCTCCGATACCGGACTGCAGATGGATCCGAAGAAGGTCTCTTCCATTCTCAACTGGCCTCCCCCTTCTGGACTAAAGGCAATCCAACGCTTTCTGGGATTCACCAACTATTACCGCCAGTTCATTCCTCACTTCTCGGCTCTGACTGCTCCTCTCTCCGCCTTGACCAAGAAGGGGGCTAATCCAAAGGACTGGTCACCTGCGGCTGACGCCGCGTTTGGCTCCCTGAAGCGGGCATTTGCCTCCTCTCCTGTGCTCCACCGTCCGGAGTTAAACCGACAGTTCACCTTGGAGGTGGATGCCTCCTCCTCGGGAGCCGGAGCAGTGCTCATGCAGAAGTCCTCCTCCGGGAAGATGGTGACTTGCGGTTTCTTCTCCAAGAGCTTCTCAGCGCCTGAACGCAATTACACCATCGGTGACCGAGAGCTATTGGCAGTCAAACTGGCTCTGGAGGAATGGCGCTACCTTCTGGAAGGAGCAGTGTACCCCGTTATTATTTACACGGACCACAAGAACCTGGAATACCTGCGGTCTGCTCAGCGACTGAACCCACGGCAAGCCAAGTGGTCCTTGTTCTTTGCCAGATTCGATTTCCAGCTCCATTTCCGATCCGCGGACAAGAATGTACGCGCTGACGCCTTGTCCAGGTCATTCATGCCCATGGAGCAGGAGGAGGAGACATCCCAGCCCATCATCTGCCCTAGTAAAATCATTCCGGTGACTCCTGTCTCCCTAGCCCAGATACCGCCCGGGAAGACCTATGTCTCTGAGACTGACAGGCAAAAAGTGTTACACTGGGGCCATGCCTCGAAAATAGCCGGTCATGCTGGTCAGAAGAGAACTTGGAGTACGATTGTACGTCATTACTGGTGGCCATCCCTTCGGACGGATGTCGCTTCTTTTGTCTCAGGCTGCTCCTCTTGTGCCAGGAACAAAACGCCCAAACACCTGCCATATGGCCGTCTTCTGCCTCTGCCTATACCCTCAGTTCCGTGGCAACACATTGCGATGGACTTTATTACGGACTTGCCACTGTCCTCCGGACACACAGTCATATGGGTCGTGGTGGATCGGTTCTCTAAAATGGCTCATTTCGTCCCTATGGCTGGACTGCCCTCTGCCCAGGAACTCGCTGACGCCTATATACAACACATCTTCCGCTTGCATGGCTTTCCATCACACATTGTGTCCGACAGAGGAACTCAGTTCACCTCCCGCTTCTGGAGGGCTCTCTGCAAACATCTGGGAGTGACTATGGACTTTTCTTCAGCCTACCATCCTCAGTCGAACGGCCAAGTGGAACGGGTCAATCAGATCTTGACCTCCTTCTTACGTCACTACGTCAACGCCCATCATGACGACTGGTCCACGCTTCTTCCTTGGGCTGAATTCTCCCATAACCACCACGTCAGTGAGTCCTCCTCCAGCTCTCCCTTCCATGTCGTTTACGGACTTCAGCCTTCCGTCCCATTGCCTGTATCCTCTTCCTCGGATGTCCCTGCTGCTGATGCTGTAGCCCGTGACTTTGCAACGATTTGGGACTCTGCCAAGGCGTCCCTTGGACGTGCTTCCCTGCGGATGAAGAGACACGCAGACAAGAGGCGTCTGGACCCTCCGTGTTTCTCTCCAGGAGATCTCGTCTGGCTTGCTTCCAAGTACGTCCGATTGAAGCTACCATCCTACAAGTTGGGACCTCGCTACATCGGGCCGTTTAAAGTCCTCAGCAAGATCAATGAGGTCTCCTACAAGCTGCAGCTCCCGGCCACGATGAGGATACCCAACTCCTTCCACGTCTCCCTGCTCAAGCCGGTTGTCCTTGGTCCCTTCTCCGCTGCTGCCAGTTCGGCTTCTCCTCCTATTGCCGATGACGACATCTATGCGGTAAGGGATATCGTGGCCATGAAAACCGTACGGGGCCGACAGTTCTTCCTGGTGGACTGGGCAGGGTATGGCCCTGAGGATAGGTCCTGGGAACCCGGGAGAATGTGGGTACGCCTCTGATCCGTGCCTTCCTGTCCCGGTTGCGGGGAGGGGGGCGTGGGGGGGGTACTGTCACGCTCCCCGGGTCCCCTGCTCTGCTCCCCGGCTCACCTGCCACGCTCCCCGGTTTCCCTGCGTTGCTCCCCGGTTCCTCTGTCCGGCGTCCGCCGCTCCCCGCTCTCCAGCCTCCATTGCCTGCGGTCCCCAGGCGTCCTGGTCCCCGCTCCCGGCGCCCGTCGGCTGCTCAGCCCCAGCCCGGCTCTCCTGCTTCCTCCTCACCGCTCCCTGCCCTGGCTTCTGGCACCCGGGCCTCGCGCATGCGCATTAGGGCACGCGCGCGGTCATTGACCCTTTCTTAAAGGGCCAGCGTCCACTGACAGGAAATTGAGCACACAGGTACAGGGTATAAAAGGGGTTAGTGTCCAAGTGGGCGGGGCCTGTTCTTCATGTTTCCCAAGCTAGGAGTCAGGTCTCCTTGTGTTCCTGTGAGATACTCACCTCTCTCTCTTCTAGAGCCGATCCTGCCTCGCCATCCGGTCCTGCCGAATCCCGAACCCCGACCGCAGACTATCTGCCATCCTGACAGTCCGTTCCATCTCTGATCCCTGTGGTGACCTGTCCTCTCGCTCCATCGGTTCCGGACTCCGCTTGACAACATCTCGGCTTCCGAACCTGAGCTCCGTCACCCGGACTACCATCAGTGACTCCGTGGTCCCAGGGACTTCTCCATTCTACTCTGTTGCACGGACTGTCCTGCTACCTGTAGTGCTCCGGCTACCGGACCCCTTACCTTCATCAAGGAGTTCTGTCCAGTGGATCCACCTCCTGGGTCTGCCCGTCCACCTGGCCCTAACACATACACATAAAACTATTTCAAACACATTTTAAGGTAGCCTCTTAGTCACCCATAGAAACAGGCAACTAACAAGGAAGGACACAGCTGGAGCCCAGACCACCACCCCGGTGGGAAGAACACAACTCCTCCTCCTTAAATATACATGCACTTTAACCAGTCTGACTTAAATTCATTGAGCTTCATCAGGATTTTACAGGTTGCTCACACAGGTCAGCAGTATGCTTGCACACAATTTTTGCACTCTGTATATACTTGCCCTTCACACTTAAACTTTCCTCACTGATTTTCAATGCACCACACAGTCACATAATTTTATTCATTTGCTCTATTGTCTTTTGCGTTTCTAACAGTTTGCACTTGTTCCGGCTTTCTGTATAGTCTATTGTTTGCATTGTTTCCAGTGATTTCCTTCTTTCTGCCTACAGCTCTTTGACTCACTCCTAGCATATGTGAAAACCCTATTATGTAGGTACTTCCAATCTGTCCCCTGAAAGTGGCTGCTCAATGGAGAAGATTACTGGACCACCCCCTTCCTGTAGACATATCCTTGTGTTCTGTCAGGCAAACAATTGGTGGTCCACGTTTACCCATCTCTGGTTGGGCTACGTTTTCCTAAAAAAGGACATAAAAAGTTACACACTGACTCTAAGAAATCAGCCAGCAAGTGTATTGTGTCTGTAAAAATTGCCATTATGGTATAGTGGGTCCAGGTTGAGTGGTACTACGTGGTATATTAAAGTGATATTTTATTATGGCATACAATAAATGATATATAAGCTTTTAACCCCTTAGTACTCTTGCTTGAAAATGCCTTAAAGGGGTTATCCAGGACTATTTAAATTTTTTACTATGTGGCTAAGAATTAACAGGCAGGGATTTGCTAACTACCTGCCTGTTGTGCCCGGCGCCATTCTCTGTGGGCACAAAGTAGTCGCAGGCTGCTATTGCCAGAGATTGAGTAGCTTCCACTGACTTACCATCAACAGAGCAACAGCTTCTCTTCCACTCTACTCTGTTCACCAGGCGTGACTGTCGACATCATACTGATTGACAGTCAGTTCCCCGTTTCTAACTGCAGGGAGCCAGCTGTCAATCAGCATAATGTCACCAGTCATGCCCTGTCAACAGAGCAGCCTGGAAGAGGAAGAGCTGCCTTGGTGATATGAGCAGCTGAAACGCTGTCAGAATCGGTTGTCGAGCACTCTGAGTATGCGCCAAGTAGAAACGGCAGGTAGTTAGATGTTAGTTTTTAAGCCAATAGTAAAAAAAAAAACATAGACCTTTACAACCCTTGTAAGGGATTACCTGGGCTTTTTTTAAACAGGGTACAGAGCTGGAACCCTACAGCTCCATACATTGTATAGTGCGCATTAACTCCAATTGAATACTCCATATACTGTTTACTTCAGGCTGCTGAAAGACCTGATAACAGCTGATTGATGGGACTGCAACCATTTAATACAATGTACCATTATGCTTAACAGGTTATATGTGTGGCTGAAAAAGGATGATTCACATCAGCTCACCGATGGGGGTATTCCAATCAGGTGCGAAGCTCAGAAGCATCAAGCTGGATACTAAGTGGTAAGAGTCCATAGAGGTATAGAAAAGAGACCTGCATCCTCACAACATAGAATTTTATTGATTAAGACATCACTTTAGAGGAAGGATTGCTTGAAACGCGTAGGTTGTTATTGGTGTCTATTTGTTTTTTAACTTACTTTTTAAACTTGGAATAAACGTGATGTTTTAATAAAAAAATTCTAAGTTCAGTGGATGCTGGTCTCTCTTGTATACCCATATGTGTGGCTGACCAGAATTCCTTGCCAAAATTAGCTGCCAAGAAGTAAAATTAAAAATAAATGTCTTCAAGGCAGCCCCTTTAAAAAAAAAAAATAAAAACAGTCATAAACAGGTATTGAATGCAAAAAAAATGTCATATGTCATAAAATGTCATTTTAAAAACTTCCTTAGGATGTCAGAAAATATGAGATCCAGCAGGGTCACAACAAAAGTCTATTTAGGAGCTCATGGACCATGAATGATTTATTTCTTATGGCTACATGTAAAGAGCAGGGAAGCTAAACGGTGCTTCAGTAAACATAGGGCCTCATTTCAGGTTGAATATATATTTTTGCTTATTGCATTACATCAATCTACTCATGTAGACTGAGCATTCAGCGCTCAAGGCATGTAGGCTCCATGCACAGATTGAGTATTTGGTCAGATTTTTACCTCAGAATTTCAAAGCCAAAACCCAGGTTAGGTAAAAATTTAGAAGTGGAGCATGTACTGTACTTGTCCTCTATTTATTCCACTGCTGGTTTTGGCTTACAAATATTGAGATAAAATATCATGTGAAAGTGCGCACGTTGCTTCTTTTTCGTGTTCACAAACTGCAGCCAAAACTGCAGCCAAAACTGCACCTTGTCAGAGAGCCTGGAAATGTCACAAAAAATGTAGGTGCTTTTTTGGTGCGTTTTTGCTGCTTTTTTGGTGCGTTTTTGGCTGCAGTTTTGTCAACAATTGTTTCATGTATTTTTCAGTTCAAACAAGCCTATGCTTGTCTTAATCCGGCAAAATTTGCTTGTCCGGCGGCTGGATGGAACGTTGAGGGGAACGTTTTTGTACCCGGCAAAAATACGGATCTGGTGGGTTGTTTTATAATGATAGCCTATGGATGCCGGATCATATGCCGGAAGCCAGCGCCGGTTTCGTTTTTGGGCATGCCCAGACTGTGTGTAAATAGTCTCTCTTTCAGTCGGTCTCTCTTTCTGTCGGTCCGTCTCTCCCTCCCTCCTTTATGCTCATCAATCATGGGCGCGGCGCTGCACGGTTGTCACATTGCTCTGGCGGCTTCTCCTCTTTTGAAAATGCCGGCTGCTCATTATTCCATCACATTTTCCCTGCTTCCACCTCCCACCGGTGCCTATGATTGGTTGCAGTGAGACACGCCCCCCCTGAGTGACAGGTGTCTCACTGCACCCAATCACAGCAGTCGGTGGGCGTGTTACTATGGCGCATAGAAATAAATAAATAATTAAAAAAACGTCGTGCGGTCCCCCCAATTTTAATGCCAGCCAGATAAAGCCATACGGCGGAAGGCTGGTATTCTCAGGATGGGGAGCTCCACGTTATGGAGAGCCCCCCAGCCTAACAATATCAGTCAGCAGCACCCCAGAATGGCCGCATCCATTAGATGCGGCTGTTCTGGGACAGTACCCGGCTCTTCCCGATTTGCCCTGGTGCGTTGGCAAATCGGGGTAATAAGAAGTTATTGGCAGCCCATAGCTGCCAATAAGTCCTAGATTAATCATGTCAGACGTCTCCCCGAGATACCTTCCATGATTAATCTGTAAGTTACAGTAAATAAACACACACTTGAAAAAATCCTTTATTAGAAATAAAAAACACTAACAAATTCCCTCGTTCTCCCATTTAATAAGTCCGACAAAGCCCTCCATGTCCAGCGTAATCCAGGATGGTCCAGCGTCGCTTCCAGCTCTGCTGCATGGAGGTGACCGGAGCTGCAGCAGACACCGCCGCTCCTGTCAGCTCCACGCAGCAAATGAAGACAGCCGCACGATCAGCTGATGATGTCACTGAGGTTACCCGCAGCCACCGCTGAATCCAGCGGTGGCCGCGAGTAACCTCAGTGACAGCTCATCTGATCGCGCGGCTCACCTCATTTGGTGGCTCTGGCAGCTGAAAACATTGATTTTCCCCTCTCACTGCTGCCGCCGCTGATAGTCACGTCCTCCACATCATCTCCCCTGTGCGTGCACGCTGGGGACAGCGGTACTTCGGGGAACACGTGGAGGACGGGACTATCAGCGGCGGCGGCAGCGAGAGGGGTCCATCATCTCCCCTGTGCGTGCATGCTGGGGACAGCGGTACTTCGGGGAACACGTGGAGGACGGGACTATCAGCGGCAGCGAGAGGGGGATGGACATTGGCAGCTGAAAACATTGATTTTTCCCCTCTCGCTGCCGCCGCCGCTGATAGTCCCGTCCTCCACGTGTTCCCAGAAGTACCGTGTCCCCAGCGTGCACGCACAGGGGAGATGATGGACCCCTCTCGCTGCTGCCGCCGCTGATAGTCCCGTCCTCCACATCATCTCCCCTGTGCGTGCACGCTGGGGACAGTGGTACTTCGGGGAACACGTGGAGGATGGGACTATCAGTGGAAATTTTGGAAATATACTTACCAATTCAATCAGCTTCCTTACATTAATCTGCATACGTTGATACCAGGTCATGTCTTCTGCTGCACTCCAAAGTACTGCTCCTACACTATTTAGCATGGAACAATGGGGTTTCCACTTGCCTGTTACCTCACTTCCTGACAAATCACCTGTGTTTTTGGTACCAAAAACGCAGGTAAAACGCAGGTAAAATGCACCACTTTTGATAGTATGCATTTTTCCTGCGTTTTTGATGCCCTCATTGATTTCAATGGGTGACAAATGTTGACAAAAACGCAGGAAGAATGAACATGCTGCATTTTTTTTGTCACAAACTTTTGACAAAAAAAACGCTGACAAATAAACTGCAATGTGCGCATAGCAAATCTGACTTCTCATAGACTTTGCTGGGAAGTCAAATGTCAGAAAGTTCCGCTGACAAAACTGCAGCCAAAAACGCAGCAAAAAAGCAGCAAAAAAAGCAGCGTGCGCATGTAGCCTTAGGCCCATTGAGTATTTCATGAGTTTTTTTCCCTCAGTATTTGTAAAGGAAAACCAGGAGTAGAATAATCAAAAGACTAGCATAATAAAAAACAAATGTACCACTTCTGTATTTTTTACCAAATCCCCAGATGTGGCTTACAAATGCTGAGGTAAAAAAAACCTCACCAAAAAACTGCAGTTGGCCTTAGGCTACATCCCCATAGGTGCAAGCAAAAAAGGATTTTATTCCAAACAAGGTGTGTATAACAAAGTGACATTTCGGTCAACTCTAGACCTTTATCAACAGACACACACATGAATGATGTAATGCTCATTACATCATTCATGTGTGTGCTCATTACATCATTCATGTGTGTGCTCATGACATCATTCATGTGTGTTGTCATTACATCATTCATGTGTGTTGTCATGACATCATTCATGTGTGTTGTCATTACATCATTCATGTGTGTGCTCATTACATCATTCATGTGTGTGCTCATTGATGTGTGCTCATTACATCATTCATGTGTGTGCTCATTACATCATTCATGTGTGTGCTCATGTGACGCCCTGGACCCCAGGGGTCACAGAACAACACCACATACACACACACACCCTCCCCTGGTCAGGAACACCCGTCAAACAAAAACCCTTGTTGCCTCCCTCCAGGGTCTGATGTCCACACCAGGTGGGGCGGAGCCAGGCGGTTTGCCCCACCCACCGAGGAGTTCACAGGCCTGGAGGCGGGAAAAGTAAAAGTCAAGTTCAGGAGTTGAAGTAGAGAGGTGGTAGAGAGAGAGGAGGAGTGGAAATGGAGACTGTGTGTGTCTGGGTTGGAGCCCAGGCACCATCTGCAAGGTCGGCAGACGGTGGTGGCCGTCTGCAGGTGTTAGTGGAAGTCTGCGGAACCATAGGACCGGGGTCGGGCGGTGGCCCGCTGGTACCGAACCGGGGAGCGGATTGAAGCTAAGCATCAAGACAGGGTACTCAGACCCCGACTAGGCTCGGAAGCCGCCGTAACGGTCAAATTTATTGCGGTCTGGACCTCAGGGGTTCATTCCCAACCAAGTCCCGTCAGAAGGCAACAGCCCAACCCGTCCGGATAAGAGCCACCGCCAACGGCCAGAGATCCAAGGGCCAGCGCCTGCGAGCAAAACGGGCTCTCCCGACACTTACAAGCCGGGGAGCGGACCACCCATGGGAATCCATAGGGGTCAAACACACATAGGTGCAGGGAACGACAGCCACCATCAACCCGTCCGGGGAGAGTGAAGATACCGCAGCCGACTGCGGCCCCGTCCATCCAGCCGTTTGGTTTACCAGAGACTCTGTCATTGACTACCTGAGTGAGTACACCAGTGCCATCCGGCACAGCGCTGCACCGTAACGCTGCCCCGCATCCGTGCTGCCTCCCCGCATCGGCACCTGCACCTATCCCCTACTCACCAACCCAAAACCCCCAACCGAGTCCCCGGAACCAACAGCCCCTACCCACGGAGGGGCCAACACCTCAGCTGCTCCCCGCCATCGCTCCCGGGAACCCCCGTCACCAGCAGCGGTGGTGCCCACCATCACCACGACCCCGTGGGTGGCGTCACAACCGACATCCCACCACCAAACCTCCCCTTTTCATTCGTGGCCGGCCCCGTGCTTGAGCCACCGAGGAGCAGAAGCACCGGACCCGAGCGCCAGCGATCCCCAAGGCGAGCGGCGTTCCCAGAACCCCTCCGCCCGCGACACTCATTACATGATTCATGTGTGCACATTACATCATTCATGTGTGTGCTCATTACATCATTCATGTGTGTGCTCATTACATCATTCACGTGTATGCTCAGTACATCATTCACGTGTGTGCTCATTACATCATTCACGTGTGTGCTCATTACATCATTCGTGTGTGTGCTCATTACATCATTCGTGTGTGTGCTCATTACATCATTCGTGTGTGTGCTCATTACATCATTCGTGTGTGTGCTCATTACATCATTCGTGTGTGTGCTCATTACATCATTCGTGTGTGTGCTCATTACATCATTCGTGTGTGTGCTCATTACATCATTCATGTGTGTCTGTTGATAAAGGTCTGTGGTTGACCGAAACGTCACTTTGTTATACACACCTTGTTTGGAATAAAATCCTTTTTTGGTTGCATCTGCAATTTGTGAGTGCCAGATTCGTGTGTGTGCACATTACATCATTCATGTGTGTGCTCATTACATCATTCATGTGTGTGCTCATTACATCATTCACGTGTATGCTCAGTACATCATTCACGTGTGTGCTCATTACATCATTCACGTGTGTGCTCATTACATCATTCGTGTGTGTGCTCATTACATCATTCGTGTGTGTGCTCATTACATCATTCGTGTGTGTGCTCATTACATCATTCGTGTGTGTGCTCATTACATCATTCGTGTGTGTGCTCATTACATCATTCGTGTGTGTGCTCATTACATCATTCGTGTGTGTCTGTTGATAAAGGTCTGTGGTTGACCGAAACGTCACTTTGTTATACACACCTTGTTTGGAATAAAATCCTTTTTTGGTTGCATCTGCAATTTGTGAGTGCCAGATTCGTGTGTGTGCACATTACATCATTCATGTGTGTGCTCATTACATCATTCATGTGTGTGCTCATTACATCATTCACGTGTATGCTCAGTACATCATTCACGTGTGTGCTCATTACATCATTCACGTGTGTGCTCATTACATCATTCGTGTGTGTGCTCATTACATCATTCGTGTGTGTGCTCATTACATCATTCGTGTGTGTGCTCATTACATCATTCGTGTGTGTCTGTTGATAAAGGTCTGTGGTTGACCGAAACGTCACTTTGTTATACACACCTTGTTTGGAATAAAATCCTTTTTTGGTTGCATCTGCAATTTGTGAGTGCCAGATTCTTCCTTTTTCATATATTGAAGAGTTGTGCACATATATATATATATATACTGAGTGCCGTTTTTCTCTGCCTCTACATCCCCATAGAATAGTCTTAGGGCCGCTTTACATGCTAAGACATCGCTAGCAATTGCTAGCGATGTCGAGCGCGATAGCACCCGCCCCCGCCGTAATGTTATGTGGTGATCGCTGCCATAGCGAACATTATCGCTACGGCAGCATCACACGCACATACCTGTGCAGCGACGTCGCTGTGACCGGCAAACCGCCTCCTTTCTAAGGGAGCGGTTTGTTCAGCGTCACAGCGACGTCACAGCAGCGTCACTGAACCACCAGCCAATAGAAAAGGAGGGGCGGAGATGAGTGGCCGGAACATGCCGCCCACCTCCTTCCTTCCTCCTTTTCCGGTGGATGCAGGTAAGGAGATGTTTTTCGTTCCAGCGGCATCACACATAGCGATGTATGCTGCCGCAGGAACGACAAACAACATCGTTACTGCAGCAGCAACGATAATTGGGAAGAGGGGGGCATGTCACTGATGAGCGATTTTGAACGTTTTTGCAACAATTCAAAATCTCTCATAGGTGTCACACATAACGACATCGCTAAAGCGGCCGGATGTACGTCACATATTCCGTGACCCCAACGAGATCGCTTTAGCGATCTCGTAGCACGTAAAGCCACCTTTACTGTGGACATCTGTCACTGTAGGTCCCACACTGATTCTCGCACTGGTATTTACTGCTGTGGATATCACTGAGATAAAAGACCAAAAGGGGAAACTCCTACCTACAGTATATCACATAAGTGAGTACACCCCTCAAATTTTTGTAAATATTTTACTATATCTTTTCATGGGACAACACTGAAGATCTTTGATACAATGTAAAGTAGTTACAGTTTGTATAACAGTGTAAATTTGGTGTGCCTTATAAATAACTGAACACATAGCCACTAATATGTATAGCATAAGGATCCAGAAATTATAGGCAACAACTTGAAAATGATGCATTTAAAACACAGAGCACAAGAGTCTTTAGATTCACCAAAATATAGAAATACCCCATAGACACCGTGATGCAAATGTCTAAAACATTTTATTAGTTAATAGCGCACAGGGTATTGCAAAACGTACAAAACAGAGTTCAAGAAAAACCGGAATGGGTAAGTGAAGGAAGAGGGGAGAACCCCACGTGACCCAGGATAGATGTCGAATATCATATAGGACCTGCTGATACAGATATATATATAGTACTGAGGTAGCCTTATGACCATAAGGAAGGCCCACATGGGGACCAAGGGTCCATTGTGCCGCTAATTAGTAGCCCAATATATTAACATATGGCCTTCTATCAGATTATACACAAGATGCAGAAAATAACTGCAGGCCTATATACAAGACTAACACAGTGGCCAGAGTTCACTCTACAGCTAGGCTGTAACCTCATATAATTGTAAAGAGGTGCCCAGGCAGTAGAACTCAGTCTACCATCAATAAGGCACGAGGGCTTACCAAAAACAAGCAGAACGTCCGGGAATCCTGGAGTACACGTGGGGACCGACGTGTACTCCAGGATTCCCGGACGTTCTGCTTGTTTTTGGTAAGCCCTCGTGCCTTATTGATGGTAGACTGAGTTCTACTGCCTGGGCACCTCTTTACAATTATATGAGGTTACAGCCTAGCTGTAGAGTGAACTCTGGCCACTGTGTTAGTCTTGTATATAGGCCTGCAGTTATTTTCTGCATCTTGTGTATAATCTGATAGAAGGCCATATGTTAATATATTGGGCTACTAATTAGCGGCACAATGGACCCTTGGTCCCCATGTGGGCCTTCCTTATGGTCATAAGGCTACCTCAGTACTATATATATATCTGTATCAGCAGGTCCTATATGATATTCGACATCTATCCTGGGTCACGTGGGGTTCTCCCCTCTTCCTTCACTTACCCATTCCGGTTTTTCTTGAACTCTGTTTTGTACGTTTTGCAATACCCTGTGCGCTATTAACTAATAAAATGTTTTATACATTTGCATCACGGTGTCTATGGGGTATTTCTATATTTTGGTGAATCTAAAGACTCTTGTGCTCTGTGTTTTAAACATAGCCACTAATGTCTAAGCCGTTAGCAAGAAAAGTGAGTACCCCCTAAGTAAAAATGGACAAATTGTGTCAATGTGGCAATATTTTGTGTGGCCACCATTATTTTCAAGCACTGCCTTAACTCTCTTGGGCATGGAGCTCACTAGAGCATCACAGGAGCCACTGCAATCCTCTTCCACTCCTCCATGATGACATCACGGAGCTGGTGAATATTAGAGACCTTGCACTCCTCCACCTTCCATTTGAGGTGGCCCCACAGTAGTTGTCTTGGTGATTTATTTGGGGTCGTTATCATGTTGGAATACTGATGTGCAGTCCAGTTTCTGAAGGGAGAGGATCCTGCTCTGCTTCCGTATGTCATAGTACATGTTGGCATTCATGGTTTCCTAAATGAACTGTAGCTCCCCACAGCCGACAGCACTCATGCAACCCCACACCATGACACTACCACCACCATGCTTGAATGTAGGCAAGACACACTTGTCTTTGTACTTCTCTCCTGGTTGCCACCACACATGGTCAACATCATCTGAACCAAATAAGTTTATCTTGGTCCCATCAGACCACAGGACATGGTTCCAGTAATCCATGTCCTTAGTCTGCTTCTCTTCAGCAAACTGTTTGCAGGCTTTCTTGTGCATCACCTTTAGAAGAAAGCTTCCTTCTGGGATGACGGCCATGCAGACAAATTTGATGCAGTGTGTGGAGTATGGTCTGAGCACTGAAAGGCTGAACCCCCACCCCCCCACCCCTTTAACCTCTGCAGCAATACTGGCAGCACTCATATGTCTATTTTGAAAAGACAACCTCTGGATATGATGCTGAGCACGTGCACTCAACTTCTTTGGTCGATTATGGTGAGGCCTGTTCTCAGTGGAACCTGTCTTGTTAAACCTCTGTATGGTCGTGGCCACCATGCTGCAGCTCAGTTTTAGGGTGTTGGCAATCTTCTTATAGCCTAGTCATTGTTTTTTATTTCAGATCCCATTCCTCAGAGAATTCTTTGCAATTGGGTACCATATTGAACTTCCAGTGACCAGTATGACAGAGTGTGGGACACCTTGGAGGGAAAATGGCTACTTGAGCACAATTTGCCCATTTTTACTTAGGGATGTACTCACTTTTGTTGCCAGTGGTTTAGACATTAATGGCTGTGTATTTCGTTGTTTAAAGGGCAGACCAAATTTACACTGTTATGCAAGCTGTATACTGACTACTTTACATTGTATCAAAGTGCAGCATGTGCAAGGAGTTATTTAAAGTCTCATGCACAATACTGGCTCTGTAAAAGACAGAGGATTTTCTGCAAGTGAATATGTGGGGGGTTTTTTAGAATTTTGTCGCAAAAGAAACTTCTGCCATCTAAATAACTGAATCATAACAGTATGCAATGTGCACACTAACATTATTCTCCTGCTTTTCCAGAACAAGTGGGTGGTCATGTCACCACAAGTATGTGATTTAAAGGGAACCAATCACCAGGATTTTCATATATAACCTAAAGCCAGTGTTATACTGGCACCATCAGGCTGATTCTCTACATACCTTTAGTGGTCAGCTCGGATGTATAGATTTTGAAATCCAAGAAAGTAAAGTTTATAAAATCTGCAGCTTCTTGAGTGACAGCAGCTGAGGATCAGATAATATCTGGGGGGTATTCATAGTTATCCCCTCCCCCTGTTAGAATGAGCATAAGTATTATACAAACGATTCACTTTTACACTTGTAGGACCTGTGTGAGGTCATACCCATGTGACCAGTAGAAGCAGTGCCTCAGCTAACAGAAAGAAGTTGCTTCGTGGTATCAGCTTTGTTGGCTGAGGCCCCTTCTGGTCACATGGGTATGACCTCACACAGGCCCTGCAAGTGAAAAAGTGAATCGTTTGTATAATACTTATGCTAATTACAATAGGGGGAGGGTATAACTATGAATATCCCCCAGATATTATCTGATCTTCAGCTGCTGTCACTCAAGAAGCTGCTGATTGTATAAACTTTAATCCTATTTGTGCACCACACCAGAAGGGCTGTGGTTGTTCTCCATACCACTCTTGTGCCGACCTATGAATGTCTCTGAAGACATACCACAAATAAAACCATTCCTGCAGTCACTCTCTTTCAACAACTATCCCCTATTATGTAGCCTACACTCACATAAAATGATTTTACAGTACAAGATTTTAGCATTTTACAAGGGTAAATAGGTAAAAATGGCCCCAAACTGTGTCACACAATATTTCTTGAACGTGTCAATACACTTTATATGTGACTGTAGGGTATTGTTTGGCAGCACAAAAGGGCTCAGGAGGGAAGGAACGATATTTGACTTTTGGAGAACAGGATTTTCCTAGAGCAATTTGCAGACTCAAATGTAAAGCGCCCCTAAGTGAGAGAACAGCAGAAATCCCCCTAAAATTACCTCATTTTGGAAATTAAACATCTCTGGTAATTCATCTACAGTGATGATTTTAATTCTCTGAGTGTTTTACAGATAAAGTAGATGATGCATTGAAAATTGCAAACGTGCTATTGTAGTGCCCAACACATTGGACCAAGCTTGTGCTTCTGAAGACATGCTCCAGTTATGTCAAACATGTGGATGCTAATGGGTATTTAGGCATAGTGTGGCTCAAAAGGGAGGTGGGGCAATTGTATTGGGAAATGCAGATAGTGCTGTTTTTTTTGGGGGGGAGGCTTTTCCAGTGCCTTTGTGATGTGACATGGAAACCCACTATATTTCAATTTTCAGATGACAAACCTGAGTGGGGCTTATTTTTGTTTAGTTAAGTTGAAGCTTTTATTGGTAGCATTTGTGTTACCTATCATTTTGCTTCACCTTAAAGGCTCGGTTTACATTTGTCCTGCGCTCTACTCTGAGCACTTAAATCAGGGTTCCATCCAAATCTCTGAAAAACGTCAGAATGAATAGATGTGTGACGCTCTGGCCTATCAGGTCGTCACAGGACATTGTGCAATCTGCCCTTCTGCATGGTGTCCATCTCCTCCTTGATTACGGGTTTCTGGCCTTTGGTGTTGCTAAGATCAAGCCAATCAAAAACCCTAGAAACACTCTGCACCACACCCACCAGACACACCAATGGGTGGCCTGAAGGGAATAGGGCTGCCCACTTGGGGGGTTGGTTAGGGAGGGTCAGGAATGTCAGGAGTAGTCAGCTGAGTGGTGACTCTCGAGAGGAGAGGTCACAAGTGAGTTGGGGGAGGTTAGGAGCTGGGTTCCTCAGTTACTAGGTGGCAGACGTTGGTCTGGGCCTGGTATAAGCTGGAACCCTGGTCGCAGGGGATCGTGTCAAGGGGCACGGAACTGCCGAGCAGGGCAGCCGGTGGCCTTGAGCCATCTCCGGGCATGGCGGGGTACGTGGACCCTAGGCCGGGAAGTAGCTTTGATCGTCCTGGTAATTTACCCGTGAGGGCGAAGACTTCATGATTCATCCTCCACCCGCTCCAAAATCGGGGTACTAGCGCAACGAGGGGGATAGGACTTTCCCAATACACAGTCCAGAAAATCCCAAGCGTGAACCCTGAGAGCAAGCTCACTCCGTTAGCAATACAGGTGAGCAGGACCTGACTAGTTTTACACTACAGGGGCCAACCAGTAAAGAAAGTGCCAAGGAAAAGGTCACAGGCTAACAAGCAATACCGTTGGGCACGGGATCCCAGCTCCCTACCTGCTACAGCGGTGCTAAGAATTCCAGTTTACAAGTTGTCGGTGTCAGCGTTATTGGACTGAGTGAGTACGCAGTGACCCTTTCCTCCCCAACGGTGCTCCCCTCTCACCACCACAAAGCCCCGGGGCACTTCCCCCTACCCACAGAGGGGTTAAACACCTGGCTGCCATTCCATCGCCACCGGGCGCTCCCAACAGCAGCAGTGGTATTCAACCTTACTGTAACGCTCACCGAGGAGCGGCGAGCGTCCGGAGGTGGACCCACTGGACCGTGCACTGGACTCCCCTGAGAAGGCGACCAGCAACGAACCCCTATACAGGGACTGTGCGGCGCCTCCCCAGAAGGCCTAAATGCACGGCAGCCAGGAACCGGTAGTAGGAGTCTCTGTAGGGCCAGGTGTAGCAAGGTTGTGACGTCCACAGCCCGCAGGACACGGAAACTGCACCGGAGATGTTCACAGCAGGTGACGTCCGCCACAGGTATGGCACGGATAATGTCTACGACAGGTAGGGCACGGTGACGTCCACTGTCGGTATGAGCGGTGACGTCCACAGCAGGTGCGGCACAGATAATGTCCACGGTAGGTAGGGCACGGTGACGTCCACTGTCGGTATGAGCGGTGACGTCCCCAGCCGGAATGGTACGGATGACACTACGGTGAGACAAGGGATTAGAACCAGGTATCAATGCACAGAAAACAGATAACAGCACAAGGGGTCTGGACACTGCCAAGACTCTAATGGAAGCATTGCTCGGGCGCCTGCTGCTGGGGAAGGTGAACCTAAATACCCATTAGGTAACAGGTGACCTCTGAGGTCACTTCCAGAAAACGGGGCATACCGCTTTAAGAAAGGGGGCGTGGCCTCGTGCGCAGCCTAGAGTCACTTACTGCAGCTCTGTGTAAGGAAGGGAGACAGGAAGAGGCTGCAGCATGCCTGGAAGCAGGAGCAGCGCCTGCAGAGCCATGGGACCGGTAAGAGGAAGGCCGTCGCTGCCTGGGGCTATGACTGGGAGTGCTAGTGGGAGCCATGCTGGGATTGGGCACATGTGAGGGAGCGCGCCCCCCACGGGGTGTGGTGGGATCAGGCACTACACTTACCACACACCGTGGTTGGCGTCACGAACTCTAACCACAAAATCCCTTGTAAATACCCCCCTCTTATTTTGAGTGTCAGCGCGACTCCTCCCGGGTCCGGAGACCCCTCGAGCCACCGCGGATCCGGATCCGAGCAGCAGCCCAGCTGCTGGCACTGGGGCGGTACAGATACCCGACAGATCTATTCAATATAATGAGGCAGGCAGAGTTACTTAGAACTCTTTTTGGTCTATGTCCACGAGTGTCTATCTTTTCAGAAGTTCACAAATCTATGGCTGACCATGTTTTTGTGCATTAAAGAGATTGACACCATTCCATAGGTAGTTTTGTCTGCATCACGTGTTTCTGAGACTTAAGGTACCTTCACACATAGCGAGATCGCTAGCGAGATCGCTGCTGAGTCACAGATTTTGTGACACAACAACAACCTCTACAGTGATCTCGCTACGTTTGACACATAGCAGCGACCAGGCCCCTGCTGTGAGATCGCTGGTCACGTCGGAATGGCCTGGACCATTTTTTGATTGTCGAGGTTCTGCTGGGCAGGATGCATCGATGTGTTCGATGCCTTACCAACGACCTCGTTGACAACTCAGAGCTCAGGGTCCCAACGACCACCGAGATCGTTATATAGGTTGCTACAGTCGCTGTATCGTTGCTGTTTCGTTGGGAAGATTTGATTCTTTGACATCTCACCAGCGACCACGTAGCGACTTACGATCCTTATCAGGTCGTATCGTTGTCGGGATCGCTGGAAAGTCGTTAAATGTGACGGGTGCTTTATTGGAATATTTACACAGAAGCCCCAATGTAAGCAGCATAGAGAACAGGATCAATGTGAGCTGAGCATTATTATGATCTTTGGGAGGCGGAATACACAAATCAGTAGCAGTTAAAGAATTGTTTTAGTTAACTTGTTTACAGCAGTCTAAGTGATAAGACAGCTTTATTCCTCATGTCATTACAATTACGGTACAGTGATGCTAGTTATACAGTATATTGGTTTTTTTATTCTGTTTTTTTGGGGGGGGGTTTCTTTTCAGATTTTGCTACATACAGTACACAAAAAGCCCCACACTTTTTTACATATAATTTTTCTATTTTTCTGCTGAAAGAGTAGTGGGAATTTGCTTTTTTTGTGGGATAATTTTAAGTTTTTATTGTTACCATCTTAGCAGAACATAGCTTTTTTTTATCAGTTTCCATTCTGATTTTTGGGAGGCACAATAAACAAAAAACAGCAATTCAGAAATTCTTTTTTGGGACAGTTTTTTCTATTGTTCATCATATGGTACAACTGATAAAACAGCCTCATTCTTTGGGTAAGTTCGACTACAGTGATATTATTTTTTTTTTTGTTTTTGTGTGCTTTGCTGCTTTTACACAATAAAAACACTTTCATAGAAAAAAATAGTTTTTGTATAGTTACATTCTGAGAGCTACAGCTAGTTTATTTTTCCAGTAATTGCTGATAGGGACTTGTTTTTTGCTGGACAAGATGAGATTTTTAGGGATACCATTTTTATTTACATACTTTTGATCACATTTTATTTCACTTTTAGTTTGGCAGTATGATGATAAAACATCCAGTAATTTTCTCCATGTTTTATATTATTTTTTACGGTGTTAACTGTAAGGATTAAATAGTGCAACAGTTTACTAGATTGTGTAATTCTGGATGTAACAATACCAAAGATGTGTGCTTTTTTATTCCTGTTTTTACATAAATATATGTATTTATTGACACAATATTTTCTCTCTTTTTTTTGCGTTATTTTGTGGGTTTATATTAGGGTTTTACAATTTTTATAACTCTTTTCTACTTTCTTACTTAGTTTCTCTATGGGATTTTAACTTTTATTTGTTTGATCACTGGTCTAATGCATTACAATACTTATGCATTCCAATGCATTCAACCTGTCAGTTTGAAACTGGCAGAATGCCTTTTAGATCATTCTTATGGATGGATCTAACAGGCCACCATACTTGGCACACCCAGAGGTCATGATTTTCTCCATCCGCCATGTATACCGTCTCTCAAGTCGCAGGTGTGCCAAATTCTGTGCCTCCCTTTATCATCGTTGCGTACCAGTACATCCATTTGTGGAAACTACCTGCAAAACAGAACTACCAGTATGTCCAAATGTACAATGTCAGGCAGGAGTTAAAGGAACTCTCATACCCTACCCCCTTCTACAGCCTCTTTATTTCCCACCACATTCAATTTTGTTGTGGTCTATGGTTAATAATCAGCTGAGAGGAGCTCAAAAAAAGACAAATAAAAAGTATTTATCTTCATCCATAGGCGAGGTCCGGATATCTTTCTACAGTGCCTTGAAAAAGTATTCACGGCCAGTGAGCTTTTCCAGACTTTTTCACATTGCAACCACAAACGTAAATGTATTTTATTGGGATTTTGTGTGATATATCAAACAATAAGTAGCAAGTGTTTGTGAACTATAAATGAAATTACCATATACACAGTTTTCTAAGTATTTAAAAAATCGAACTCTGAAAATTGTGACGTGCTTTTGCATTCAGCCCCCCCGATTCAATAATTTGTAGGACCATGTTTCCCTACTGTATTACTGTAACTGCTACAAGTCTTTTGGGGTAAGTCTCTACCAGCTTTGCACATCTAGAGGCTGAAATGTTTGCCCATTCTTCGTTGCAAAATAGCTCTACCTTAGGCCCCTTTCACACGTCAGTGATTCTAGTACGTTTGTGCTTTTTTTTAAACGTACCAGAATCACTGACACGTCAGTGATTTTTCACTGCACGTGTCTCCGTGCGGCGTACCCGCTTGTGCGTGTTTGCCGCACGGAGACATGTCCATTTTTTTCTGGCATCACTGATGTCCCACGGACCACGCAGTGGTGTGGTCCGTGAAACACGTGCCAGAAAAAAACGTGCTTTTAAAATAAAAAACATTTTAACTCACCCGGCGTCCAGCGATGTCCTCCACAGCCCGTCCTCCCTGCTGCTTCTAAGCCGGCTGATTACTGTCGCGCATATTCATTATGCGCGACACAGCCGACCCGGAAGCAGCTGCTGCGGGGGTCATCGCCGGCCGGATGCTGCACCGCGGGAGCGATCAGCACCATGGAGAGCGGGAGCGGGCGCAGGTGAGTTGATTTCTAAGTGCAATCACGGGCCACGGAGAACGGAGCCCGGATTGCACTTAGACAACCCACGTGTGCCGAGATTCACGGCACACGCAGGGACATGTGCGTGTTTTACACGCCAGTGAAAAACGTCTGTGTTTTTCACTGACGTGTGAAACGGGCCTTAGGCCTCTTTCACACGTCCGTGAAAATCACGCAAGTTTTTCATGGACGTGTCAAAGGAGCGTATTGCCCTCCGTGTGCCGTGTTGATGGCACACGTGTATTTTCCATGTGTTTTCCGTGTGTTATCCGTGATAACACACAGAGAACAGAAACTTTCTGCTCACCTGTCCCTGGCGTTTCTGTCCGTGGTGCTGATCTATGGTCTCCAGCCCTGCCGACTCCCCGCTGCTGCTGCTTTCGGCCCACAGTGGTGTGAATATGCAACGAGCGGGGGTCGGAAGCAAGTGCCAGCAGCGGCAGAAACAGCAGTGCTGGAGAAGGTGAGTATAGAAATTCTTTTTATTTCACAGACACGTGTGTTTTCTCAGGTGCGTGTGCGGTCCGTGTGAAACCCCTGATGCTGGAGAAAAACGGACATGTCTACGTGTGGAGCACACGTATGCTCCACATGGACACACTGTCCATGGCAAAAAAACGCACGTGAGCGCAGAACCATTGATTTTAATGGGTCAACGTGTGCCCATGTCTCCGGAACATGAGGAAATGGACCAAATACGTACCAGAGACACGGACGTGTGAAGGAGGCCTTAGTAAGATTGGATGAAAAGCATCTGTGAGCAGCAATTTTCAAGTCTCGCCTTAGATGCTCAGTGAAATTTATTAATTGTTTAACTGGACCATTCAAACACATGAATATTCTTTGACATAAACCCTTCCATTGTAGCTCTGGGATGGGTTTAGGGTCATAATTAAGCGATCATTTAGTGAGCACAGGTGACGATGTAAACTAGGATTGGGTGCTTTATATGACAAGGCGACAAAACTTTTGTCTTGCCAAAATCTGACCTTTCTGTGTTCATTAAATGATCAATATTTTAGTTTTGCAGCAACTTTATTTTCATAACCTAAACCAAATTTAGTAGAGTTTCAGCTTTCAAAAGAGTAATTTATAAAACCAATGGATGAATTTAAAGTTAGGTTATAAGCTTTTATTTACATAACATGGATAAGCAACAGAACTTCTGTCAGGGAGTGTATTGAAGTAAGAGTCCTAGCATGGTGCATAGAGTGGCACGCCACTGGTCAGACATTCATTATTCATTAAGAGACATTCACATCTTAATGAATCAAGAGCACCTGGCTCCTACATGCCCCCTCATAAACACTCAAGAAAATCACCTGTATAGATGAATCAGCGAAATCAACTGTAATCCTGACATAGCTTAGTGCGTTGTGATGTTTCTGTCCAACTATGTACAAAAGTAATGAGAGATTGGAAAGAACCCTTTTTTTATCATTTCATATACTGTCATATTTTATGTTTTTCTTATAACCGATAGGTTCTCTTGAAGGATTATGTAAAGTTTTACATGTTCTGATACTTCTGTATCATACAATCTATTTGTACATGCTATACACATAACAATATTTGTTGACTGGACAAATTGTGAATCTACCATGTACCTCACTGCACACAAACCAAAGGACTCGGCTCTAGTATGGCAGTAACCAGGGTGTATATAGTATAACTTATTTATGATTTCACACCTTTACCATGCCTAACTGGAGGCAATTTTATGTACAGAACACACAGTTAAAGGCACAGTCCCATCTCCAACATGCTGTCCCAAAATGTAGTAGGCGTAATAATTATAATATTAGCAAATAACTCCAATTAGAAATGTGGTATACGTAGTTCTCCTGATATAGTCATGTCTCTTACTTCATGTGCAGGGCATTGTAGCTTAGATATCCACGAGGAACTAACTATTAGTGATGAGCGAGTATGCTTGTTACTACTCGGTACTCGCACGAGTATCAATGTACTCGGGCTACTCGGCGGGGACCGAGTAATCTCGCGATACTCGTGCTGTACTCGTGGTCTTCATGTTGGCGCTCTTTTTACAGCCATCCCTTATGCAGGGATTGGCTGGCAGACCACTGCAATGCCACAGCCCTGTTGTGGAATTGCAGTGATTGGCCAGCCCGCACAGCGTGACCGTGCCTTTAGGCCGACTCTTCCCCGCTCGGCTACGGCCCCTCCCGCACTCCACTCCGCGTGTATATATATATGCACGCTTACACACACACGCACGTTTTTTTTTTTAATTTACAGTTTTATGCTTTCTACATGCTGCCGGGGGTCATTTCAGAATAATACTCGGGTCTCCCATAGGATAACATTGGGCTCGGTGCTCGGGCCGAGTACACGAGTATTTTGAGATGCTCGGCCCGAGCCTCGAGCTCCCGAGCATTTTAGTACTCGCTCATCACTACTAACTATCACTATATGAGTGGACGTAAACATGGATACCTAACTTGCAATGCCCTGCACATGATGTAAGGGATATGGCTGTATCAGGAGAACTATACTACATTTCCAATTGGAATTATTTGTTAATATTATTACTACATATTGGGATAGGATCTTGAAGATTGGAATAACCCTTTAGTGCTTTCCTCTAATTGAGCTTGTCACATCCAGTATAAAGTATGAGCACTATTTATTCTGATTCCTTTGTACTGACTCCATTCTTGCGAATCAAAGTTTCAATCACATTTAGCACTCTGAATTGCCCTGATGACGAAATTCCTTTGTTAACCCAAAATAAATGTTAGTCTTCGAACATCACACTCAAAGGCTGTTTTCTCCACTGCATATCATTTGGCCGTCATCCCACGCCTTCCAGCTCGTTATAAATATGCATCCGCTGCTGGCGCTACCCCAATCATCTCTGCAATCAGAGCTTTTAATTAGGTTAATTAAATTGTATCAAACCTCACAGGGACGCAGCTCACTGATGCTGATGAGGCATCCACAACAAGACCCTAACTCCGGCTTCTAATGAAGGCCCCTCTCGCTGCTTTAGCTAATGACAGTGCATAATAAATGAGATATTCCCTTGGAAGGTACATCGGGGGCCAGCGCTTAAGTAAATGATGAGCCGACTTTATACTATTTCTGGCTCAGGGTCCTGCCTAGCGCAGACATACCCTGGGAATGAGAGGGAGCTAAATAATGAATGCGCACCTCGCCCGCCTGACCTAGGGATTTATAGCTGCTAAAGCAACAGACGCTATAATAAATATTGTGCTAGGACAGATAGAGGACTTTTCAAGAACCAATCCCATTAACTCAAACAGAAAGGAAATGGGAATACAGTGTGTAATTATGATTTTTTTTTTACATTGACAGATGTGTTTAAACATAAACATCAATTGGTATACACACAACGGTACATCTTTCTTTGAGTACTTGCATCACTTTTGTGATATATGACAGGAGCTTTATTACACAAAAATTCTGGGTTGAATGAATATGACGTCCTTCACGACAATTAGCCCATAGGGTAGGACTGTTTTACTAATGAAAATCATGTACCAGTATGCATCTGAAATGTATACTGTATATATACAGTATATACGAAAGATATATACATATATATATATATATTGTCATATGAAAAAGTTTGGGCACCCCTATTAATGTTAACCTTTTTTCTTTATAACAATTTGGGTTTTTGCAACAGCTATTTCAGTTTCATATATCTCATAAATGATGGACTCATTAATATTTCTAGATTGAAATGAGGTTTATTGTACTAACAGAATATGTGCAATCCGCATTTAAACAAAATTTGACCGATGCAAAAGTATGGGCACCTGAACATAAAAGTGACATTAATATTTTGTAGATCCTCCTTTTGCAAAAATAACAGCCTCTAGTCGCTTCCTGTAGCTTTTAATGAGTTCCTGGAACCTGGATGAAGCTATATTTGACCATTCCTGTTTACAAAACAATTTCAGTGCAGTTAAGTTTGATGGTCGCCGAGCATGGACAGCACGCTTCAAATCATCCCACAGATTTTCAATGATCTTCAGGTCTGGGGACTGGGATGGCCATTCCAGAACATTGTAATTGTTCCTCTGCATGAATGCCTGAGTAGATTTGGAGAGGTGTTTTGGATCATTGTCTTGCTGAAATATCCATCCCCTGCGTAACTTTAACTTCGTCACTGATTCTTTCACATTTTTGTCAAGAATCTGCTGATACTGAGTTGAATCCATGCGACACTCAACTTTACCAAGATTCCCGGTGCCGGCATTGGCCACACAGCCCCAAAGCATGATGGAACCTCCACCAAATTTTACTGTGGGTAGCAAGTGCTTTTCTTGGAATGCCATGGTTTTTTTACCTCCATGCATAACGCCTTTTTGTATGAACAAACAACTCAATTTTTGTTTCATCAGTCCATAGGACCTTCTTCCAAAAGGTAACTGGCTTGTCCAAATGTGCTTTTGCATACCTCAGGCGACTCTGTTTGTGGCGTGCTTGCAGAAACGGCTTCTTTCGCATCACTCTCTCATACAGCTTCTCTTTGTGCAATGTGCGCTGTATTGTTGACCGATGCACATTGACACCATCTGCAGCAAGATGAAGCTGCAGGTCTTTGAAGGTGGTCTGTGGATTGTCCTTGACTGTTCTCACTATTCTTTTCTCTGCCTTTCTGATATTTTTCTTGGCCTGCCACTTCTGGGCTTAACAAGAACTGTACCTGTGTTCTTCCATTTCCTTACTATGTTCCTAACAGTGGAAACTGACAGCTTAAATCTCTGAGACAACTTTTTGTATCCTTCCCCTGAACAGCTATGTTGAATAATCTTTGTTTTCAGATCATTTGAGAGTTGTTTTGAGGAGCCCATGATGCCACTCTTGATAGGAGATTCAAATAGGAGAACAACTTGCAAGTGGCCACCTTAAATACCTTTTCTCATGATTGGATACACCTGCCTATGAAATTCAAAGCTCAATGAGGTTACAAAACCAATTTAGTGCTTAAGTAAGTCAGTAAAAAGTAGTTAGGAGTGTTCAAATCAAGAAATTGATAAGGTGCCCATACTTATGCACCTGTCAAATTTAGTTTAAATGCGGATTGCACATTTTCTGTTAGTACAATAAACCTTATTTCAATCCAGAAATATTACTCAGTCCATCAGTTATTAGATATATGAAACTGAAATAGCTATTGTATATATATATGTATATATATATATATATATATATATATAGTGCCTTGCGAAAGTTTTCGGCCCCCTTGAATTTTTCAACCTTTTCCCACATTTCAGGCTTCAAACAAAAGGATAAAAATTTTATGGTGAAGAATAAACAACAAGTGGGACACAATTGTGAAGTTGAACGAAATTTATTTTTTATTTTAAACTTATGTAAAAAAATAATAAACTGAAAATTGGGACGTGCAATATTATTCGGCCCCTTTACTTTCAGTGCATCAAACTCATTCCAGAAGTTCATTGAGGATTTCTGAATGATCCAATGCTGTCTCCGTATAAAAGCACCTGCTCTGTGATAGTTTCAGTGTTCTGTTTAAAGTGCAGATTGCATTATGAAGACCAAGGAACACAACAGGCAGGTCAGTGATACAGTTGTGGAGAAGTTTAAAGCCAGATTTGGTTGCAAAGAGATTTCCAAAACTTTAAACATTCCAAAAAGCACTATGTAAGCAATCATATTGAAATGGAAGGAGTATCATACCACTGCAAATCTACCAAGACCCGGCCGTCCATCCAAACTTTCATCTCAAACAAGGAGAAGACTGATCAGAGATGCAGCCAAGAGGTCCATGATCACTCTGGATGAACTCCAGAGATCTACAGCTGAGGTGGGAGACTCTGTCCATAGGACAACAATCAGTCGTACACTGCACAAATCTGGCCTTTATGGAAGAGTGGCAAGAAGAAAGCCATTTCTCAAAGATATCCATTAAAATGTGTTGTTTAAAGATTGCCACAAGCCACCTGGGAGACACACCAAACCTGTGGAAGAAGGTGCTCTGGTCAGATCAAACCAAAATCGAACTTTTTGGGCACAAAGCCAAACGATATGTGTGGCGTAAAAGCAACACAGCTCATCACCCTGAATATACCATCCCCACTGTCAAACATGGTGGTGGCAGCATCATGGTTTGGGCCTGCTTTGCTTCAGCAGAGACAGGGAAGATGGTTAAAATTGATGGGAAGATGGATGAAGCCAAATACAGCACCATTCTTGAAGAAAACCTGTTGGAGTCTGCAAAAGACCTGAGACTGGGACGGAGGTTTGTCTTTCAAGAAGACAATGATCCAAAACATAAAGCAAAATCTGGAATGGAATGGTTCACACTTAAACGTATCCAGGTGTTAGAATGGCCAAGTCAAAGTCCAAACCTGAATCCAATCGAGAATCTGTAGAAAGAGCTGAAAACTGCTGTTTACAAACCCTCTCCATCCAACCTCACTCAGCTCCAGCTAATTGCAAAGGAAGTATGGGCAAGAATTTCAGTCTCTCAATGTGCAAAACTGATAGAGACATACCCCAAGCGACTTGCAGCTGTAATCGCAGCAAAAGGTGGCGCTACAAAGTATTAACATAAAGGGGCCGAATAATATTGCACGTCCCGATTTTCAGTTATTTATTTTTTTATAAAGTTTAAAATAAGCAATAAATATCATTCAACTTCACAATTGTGTCCGACTTGTTGTTGATTCTTCACCATAAAATTAAAATTTATATTTTTATGTTTGAGGCCTAAAATGTGGGGAAAGGTTGAAAAATTCAAGGGAGCCGAATACTTTCGCAAGGCACTCTATATATATTGTGATGTTGCACCTTGCAACCTGGGGAGTACTCACTCAGCATGCGTGCTTCAGGTAGACACGGGAGGCATTTCCTTCATCTCAGGCTGCTTTATTCAAAGTGCATAAAGCCGATTGCCAATACTGCATATAACATGGCATTACAAGCAGGAGATAGGCATGTTCTCAAACACCAGGTCTCCAGGGTCAGTCCAGCGAAAAAAGTCCCAACATAGCCTTCTCAGACAGCAGGTTTCCACACCTCCACCCACAGACAAACCCGGCTACTTCCTTCCACAGGAAATCCAGAGCAGAGCCATGGGTGTGTCCGGAGGTCTGACTTTTACCCCTGGGAGCACACCCCGAAGTGGAGATATGGTGAACAGCCGTCCCACCCATCTCTTTAGCTGGCCATAACGAACCCAGCCCAGGTAACCCACATTAACCCTCTCAGCACAATACAAGTGATCATATTACAATATGAATAATATATATATATATATATATATATATATATATATACACACACAAAACTTACAAATAGTTAGAGATAATTGGCTTTTGGGTGAAATTTATAGAACACAAAAACGTTCAGCAATATTTTATCATAAAAGTAGGGCACTTAAGTAGAAGCATGCAATGGAGATTTCCTCATCTCAAAACACTTTATTGAAACAAAAGCCAACAACAATGCTGGGTGTACCCCAACGAAAATGGCAATGTGTCAATAACTTGTCATGTGGCCTTGAACATCAATTACAGCTTGACAACGACATCTCATGCTGTTCACAAGTAGAGTTATTGTCTGCTGAGGTATGGCATCCCATTCTTTTTGAAAGGCGGCCCTCAGGTAATTGAGATTCTGGGGTACAGAGTTACAAGTCTCTACAAGGCGAGGTTTTCTATGGGCTTCAGGACTGGAGAAAGTGCAGGTCACTCTATTTGAGGTACCCCAGTCTCCAGCACCCATTCCCTAACTACGCCACCTTGATGAGCTCGAGTATTACCACCCATGAAGATGAAATTAGGCCTGTGTTGTTCATGCAGAGGCACAATGATTGGATTAATGATGTTATTCAAGTAGTAGGAACTTGTCACTGTACCATTCACAAAGAGTAGGGCAGTACTGTATTGACTAGACTCACCTGCCCACACTGTAACACCACCACCACTAAAGCAGCAACAGTGGCAGATCCAACTATCATTTCCGCTCAGCATGAATAGACTTTCATCAGTGAACAGCACTGAAGCTCACTGGTACCATGTCCTCATGTCCTTGTACATGCTCCCTGGCCCATGCAAGACGATGACGCCTGTGCCTGGTGGTGTGGTGAGGTACCCTTGCAGGTTGTCTAGCATGCAGATCACACTGATGTAAACAGTTTCAAATGGCTGGACATAACAATTGGGTGCCTATTACCTCCATTAAATGTGCTTTTAGTTGTGTGGCATTCATCATCCTGTTCCATATCTCATTGTTCACAATAAAGTGGACATCAGTGTGGGTTGTGGCCAAAGGTCATCCACTGCTATGCATTTATGTGATTTTTCCAGTTTCTCTGTATGTCTCTTACAACCTGATGATGACTCTGTGATACTCTAAGTTCAGTGGCCCCTTCCATCTGAGAACTTTCTTCTTGAAGCCTCGCAATGGCAAGGTACTGTTGATCAATTGTTAGGGGTTGTCTTTGTGCCGCCCCAGCAGAAGTTGAACTGCTCGGATCCGGGGTTGCTGTGGCTCGAGGGTCTCCGGACCCTGGGGCTTGCGGCCACTACAAATGTAAGCGGATATTTACAGAGGATGAATGTTCGTGACGCCACCTGCGGGTTGCAGTAAAGGGGAGTACTGCCGCTGCCGAAGGGAGTACCGGGGCAGATGGTGTGGGGCAGCCAAGTGTCAGTCCCTCTGTAGGTAGGGAAGGCCCCGGATACTGGGGTATTTGATGAATGGGTGGCTTGACCTTGGGAAGCAGGGTGCAGGGGTCAGATTACTCAATGCGGTAGTCGTGGTGCTGAATCAGGTGGAATAAGCAGACACTCACAGAGATGGTAAACCAAAGTCTCTAGGCACTGCAATCTCTACGAGGGGAGGCCGTCCAGGTCCCGCTCTCACCAGTGTCACTTGGTAAGTCCATAGCCCTGCCTCCGTGCACAAATTGTTAGACAGTTGTGGCCCCTTGGTTTGAAGCTTTCGAGGCCCCGCTACCCGTGTGTATGGCAGCTGTGCTCTTAGTGGCTGGCACTTCGGATTTAAGTGGGTTGTGTGTTTTGGAGAACCCTATCCCCGGCGTTGTGCTGATGCCTCCAATATCTGAGCACTTGGGGAAAGTTCATAAAGAGACTATCCTCCACAGGTTAATTATAAGGTTGCTTGAAGCTACTCCCCGATCTAGGGTCCTGTACCCCGCCGTGCTTGGTACCGGTAAGGTGGCTGGGCTTTTTGGTGCCAACAGTCCTCCTAGACTGCCTCTGTTACACTCCTGTCCAGTGTTCCTAATACCGGTCCCTGACTCCTGTGGTCCCGGACCACCGTTTGCGACCTAACCTGTCACCTCCCTGGGAGCTCCAACTCCCCTGCTCCTCACTCTCTGAGGGCTAACACTTCACTGACTCTAAGCTGACTTCCTCCCTCCCACCAGTCTGTCTGACCCCTAGGTGGGAGGCCGTGCTCCAACTTGACCAACCCACTGGTGTGTCTGTCTAGCCCTGGTGTGAGGTATGGTTGGGATTTGTAGTGCGGATGTCAGTGATACTGTTGATGGGAACCTGGAACCACGGGGGGTAGGCCCTGCACCCTGGGGTACAGGATGCAGTTCTCTGTAGCACCCTGATGTAGTCAGGGGCGCTACATCTTGGTCTCATGATGTCAAAATGTGAATAACTTGTTAATGAGCGCTATTTAATTACCAATTCTAATTGAACCACTAAATTTATTGGGCGATTCACAGACCAAACACCTGTAGTGAATTTTGCCATTAAACTCCTTGTTAGAGAACAGCAAATTATGCACAAAGTATTGAAACATTGAAAAGTTGGACATGTGCATTCAAATGTTTAGAGAATGTCACATTAAGTTTTAAGTAGGCACATGGATCCTGGACATTGATTCAGCAGCAGAAACGTACTGTATGTATGAAGCGAGGAGTTGAAGCAATGGAGGCTGCAGCAAGACAGGACAAAGCAACTATGGAGCAGGTACTAGAAGCACTAAAAGCCACAGGCAGGCAGGACATGGGAAGCAGGAATGGAGCAGGAACGAGAAGCACTGGAGGCCACATGTAGACAAGACACAGGAAAACAGGTATGGAGCAGGTATTGGCGTACTGTCAAACTAAGGGGTACTTTTGCACACTACGACATCGCAGGTGCGATGTCGGTGGGGTCAAATTGAAAGTGACGCACATCCGGCATCGCAGGCGACATCGTAGTGTGTAAAGCCTAGATGATACGATTAACGAGCGCAAAAACGTTGTAATTGTATCATCGGTGTAGTGTCAGCGTAATCCATAATTACGCTGACGCGATGGTCCAATGTTGTTCCTTGCTCAGCAGCAGCACACATCGCTGTGTGTGAAGCCGCAGGAACGAGGAACATCTCCTACCGGCGTCACCGCGGCTCCCATAGGATATGCGGAAGGGAGAAGGTGGGTGGGATGTTTACATCCCGCTCATCTCCGCCCCTCCGCTCCTATTGGCCGCCTGCCGTGTGACGTCGCAGTGACGCCGTACGACCCGCCCCCTTAATAAGGAGGCGGGTCGCCGGCCAGAGCAAGTCCATGTGAAGCTGCCGTAGCGATAATGTTCGCTACGGCAGCTATCACAAGGATATCGCAGCTGCGACGGGGGCGGGGACTATCGCGCTCGGCATCGCAACATCGGCTTGCGATGTCGCAGCGTGCAAAGTACCCCTAAGAGTCTTAATACCAAGACACAGGTGTGTGTCTGGGGTGGGCCTTATATAGGCCTAGGCAGATGATCACATGAGAGGACGCTGGACCACTTGTAAACCCTGGCATGGAACACAGGAGGGTGCAGCAGCCATAGGGGAAGGTGATGAAGCCGTGCTGAGCTGAAGCAGATGCATAAAAGATATAGTGACTCCATTAATGTGATGTCCAGTCTGCATATTTAGGCTCTTTTTCCTTCTACTTGCTAGTATCATAAGTGTTGATGTCCAAGTCTTCCCCATGGGAAGATGGAAACCTGTACTGCGTGATCTCACCAATTAGATGTTTTCCCTCTACAGTACACCATAAACAATATTATAGGAATTTATCAATACCTTTGTGTCACTTTTGTTGTTTAAAACTGTAGCAAATTTAGGTGCATGATGTATTTGCTCTAAAATTTGTTACTTTTACTCCACTCATCTCTTTAAAAAAGTCCTTAAGGGTCAGGGTCACCCCCAGTTCTACACATTTAAGGCCACTTTACACGCTACGACATCGCTAAAGTGATGTCGTTGGGGTCACGGAATTTGTGATGCACATCTGGCCGCGTTAGCGATGTCGTTGCGTGTTACACCTATGAGCGATTTTGAATCATTGTAAAAATGTGCAAAATCGCTAATCGGTGACATGCCCCCCTATTCCCAATTATCATTGCTGCTGCAGGTACGATGTTGTTCGTCATTCCTGCGGCAGCACACATCGCTATGTGTGACACCGCAGTAACGAGGAACCCCAACTAACCTGCGGCCGCTGGCAATGAGGAAGGAAGGAGGTGGGCGGGATGTTACGTCCCGCTCTTCTCCGCCCCTCCTCTTCTATTGGCCAGCCGCTTAGTGACGCCACAGTGACGTCGCTATGACGCCGAACACACCTCCCCCTTAAGGGAGGGATTGTTCGGCGGTCACAGAGACGTCGCTGACAAGGTATGTGCATGTGACGCTGCCGTAGCGATAATGTTTGCTACGGGATCGATCACCTCATATCGCTGGAACGACGGGGGTGAGTGCTATCGCGCTCGACATCGCTAGCAATCACTAGCGATGTCGTAGCGTGTAAAGTACCCCTTAGTGTTTGCGCAGTCACGTATTCTGGTAATTGAATAGAGAGCATTAAGGGTTCCTATGCTGTATCAATATACCAGGTGATGCCAAACAGAAGGAAGAGTTCTGCAGCAGAAGAGAGTCTCTGCGCTATAGCTAGTTAGCAATTGGGAGTGAGAAGCACTCTTAGGCCTATTTCACACATCAGTGAAAAACAGACGTTTTTCACTGACGTGTTAAAAACGCAAATATCGTGTGTTCTCCATGTGTTATCCATGATCTGTGATAACACATGGAGATCCGGTACTCCAAATTCACCTGTCCCTGCTCCTGCTGTCCATGGAGCTGAAACTCCGACTCTCCTGTGTTTCCGGCCACCGCTGTCTCCCCTCTGTAGCTACTTCCAGGTCACCTGTGCAGTGCATAACTGCATATTCATGAGAATAATTAGCCGGGCTGGAAGCAGAGACAACAGCAGCTGAAGTTATCGTCACTGCGTGCGTGTTATTCTGGTACGTTTTTCAAGGATCACATAATAGTGTGGTGTGGTCCGTGGAACATTAGTGATGCCAGAAAAAAACAGACATGTCTCTGTGGCACCCCAGGGTTGCCACAGTAACAACACAAAGGGTTAACTCCCCACACACAACACCAAGACCTCCTGGCCAGAAGGGGGAGACCAAGCTGCTTCCCTGTATATTCTGGTGGGGGGAGGAAATGGTCAGTAGTTTCAGTTTGGAAGTTCAGTGCAGAGCACTGAGGAGAAAGGATCTGCAGGTTGGAAGCTGGCTTTAGCTCACCTCAGGATCCACTGACCAATTCCAGGCCTAGCTGAGGGTCTGAGGAAAGGAGACAGATTACACAAAGGAACATTCCTGGGAGACAGAGCATTGCTGAGCTCATCCCAGTGGAGCACACAGAACGGATGCTGGATCCGAGACTGCAAGTTACATACTGCACAGTTACCACCAGAGAAGTGAAGATTCCAGATCTTTCACCTGTACCACAGACACAAGCAACAAACGCAGAGTTCAGGAACATACTAGTAAGGACTCGAGTTGCCTGTCAGGTCGGTACCTAGGAGCAGAGCAGAGCAGAGCCAGCTGCATAGTTCACACAGCAGCAGGGCCACAGACACACAGTGCAGGCAAGGAAGCCAAAACGGCCCGGCTGGGTGGGAGAAGCCCTGAACCCCTCACAGACTCCGTGGACAGTACTCTGCTGAATACCATCATCAGTAAAGGACAAAGAAACTGCAAAACCGTGAGTCTGCCTGTTTATTGTGCTCGTGTCCTGCACTCCCCCCATAGACTAACATACTGCCCCGGGGAAAAGGCTCTACCCGTGGGGAGCCGTCCCATCTCAAGCTGCCTTCCATCACCCCGGAGGTTCTGCAGCAGCGGTGGTCATCTCTGATCACATTCCACGGGTGGCGTCACGAATATAACCCCCTTTTTATTGTGGAACCAGGGAGCACAGACCGGGTCACGACACCGTGATCCCCTTTCCAGAAGTGACCCTTGGCCCGGTTCTGGGTATTCCCTTAACCCCTGGCGACACAACTTTGGCGTCACGAACAGGATGCGGACTGGACCCGGCTGCAACCCGGGTGACGTGTGCCTGTAAAGACTTATTGCATCGCATAAAAGACTTGCACTGTGAATTGTTGCAACAAAGAACGGACTTTAAACTTTGCAAAGATACCTGGAAAAATCCAAAAACATCATTGGTAAAATTTTCCAGGCGCCATCTTTAATCGCGCCATTACCTGCTACGCGCGGGAAAACATCGCGCCTAAACTAAGACTCCGCCCACCGCTTGCAGAGGAGGTGCGCTCGGTGCTGCGACCCGAACGAAAACGCAGAAAAGTGTCCCAGGCTTGCTGTCAAGAAGACTGGTGAAATTAACTAAGGGGGCGCAAAGATGTCGCAGCAGGGAGACGCTGTTGTACCCGGCGGTGCAGCGGCACCTATCATGCCGTTCCTGATGCCGTACACCCCGGGTGCAGTGTGGCTGCCGCAGTACTCAGGTGAGCCCAACACACTTAATGACTTTATCGGAAAGCTAAAAATCTACTACAGCATGTACCCCCTGACAGAAGCCCAGCGTGTTGGTATGCTTATGGGACAGTTAACTGGCAATGCCCAGCGGGAGGCTACATCCTGGCCGGATGATGCAAAGGACACTGTAGAGCATATAATAGCTGGACTAAAAGCAGCTTTTGAATCCACTGCTGGCAGCCGGGCTAAAATGAGGTTCTTTGGATGCAAGCAAAAACCTAGAGAGAGCGCAAGAGACTTTGCCTTAAACTTGCAGGAGGCGCTCAGAGCACTTAAATTAGCAGAACCTGCCTTAGCCCCTGGAGCAGATAAGCTGCTGATAGACCAATTCCTGGATGGACTCTCATCCCCTTCCCACCGGGGACAACTGAGCATGATGGTGATCCAGGATCCAGGACTAACATTTGCCCAGCTAAAGGATAGAGCCATCCGCCTCCAGCAGGTGGAGGAGCCGCAGGATATAGACTCTGTTCAACACCTTACAGTGGCACCTCAGCAGCCAGTAGTGCCGGTGACATCGGCCATGTCAGCGGCTGCTGCTAACCACCTGGAGCCGATCACTAATGAGGCTCTACATCAAAAGCTTGAAGCCCTTACAGACACTGTTGCTTCCATGGCTAGAATCGTCCAGGAGCTGCGTGGATCCAAGTCTGCACCCAAGATTGAGCTGGCGACCAGCAAGGAGGATGTCCCATGGATGAGGCCTAGGAGATACCAAGCGACAAGAGGACGACCCAGCGACCGCTACCAGCCGGATGGACAGCCCATTTGTCGCCGTTGCAATGAGCCAGGTCACTTTGCCCGTGAATGTGCTTTAAATGGGGATCCCCTGGGGAGGCGGGCCGCTCCTCAGGAATGAACTCTCAAGGTCCTTCACCCTGGCACGACAAGTATGTGGGGGGACGTCCAGTCATCCCCATCGTGCTGGATGGCATTCCGCTCAACGCCTTGCTGGACACTGGTTCCCAAATATCATCAATTCCGCATGTCCTTTATAAGAGGTACTGGGCTGATTCAGACGTTATCAGTGGTCCATCTAATGTTGCATTGAATATATGGGCTAGCAATGGTGAATTAGTACCACAGGTTGGTTTCAGAGAAATGACCATTAAGATTGGTAGAGTAGAATTGCAGAATCAGGGTATTATCATTGTTGATGTTGACCGACGAGAACGTGAACCAACTATGCTGCTAGGAATGAATGTAATTGAAAATTGTTTTGCAGAGGTAATTACTGTCTTGCAGCAGATCGTCGAGACTGCCAAACCTGGGCAACAGAGACTCCTGCAGAAGGAAATTAAAGCCTTGATGCTGAAGCAGCAGGTAGAAATGTCAGGAGGTGAAATTGGCAGTGCAAGGGTAAGTGACCCTATACCTATTGTAATTCCTCCCAAAACTGAAATGCTGGTCTGGTGTAGAGCCGCAATAGGCATCAGAGGGCGAGACTATCACGCCCTGGTAGAACCCGTGTACTCAGACAGTAGGCCCACTGTACTGACGGCCAGAGGAATAGTTGAGGTACATCGGGGAAGAGTGCCAATACGCCTTCTAAATTGTGGGGAAGATGAGGTCACCCTACCAAAGTATGCTACCATGGCTAAGCTATATACGGTTGATAACAACGCCATCACCACCGTTGAGCCCTTGAAGCCGTCAAGTCAGGCGGAAGACAATGGCTCAGAGGGAAAGCTGGAGGATTGGTGCCAAAAGCTACATGTAGGCACCGATTCTACACCCTCCCATCAAAAGCATGGAGTATACAGGGTAGTGAAAGAATATGAACAAATATTCAGCAAACACCCATTAGACTTTGGGCAGATCAAAGGGGTAGAGCACACTATACCCACAGGTAACCATCCACCCATAAAGGAGAGGTATAGACCAGTACCACCGGCTCACTACCAATGCGCCAAAGACATGCTCAAAGAAATGAAAGAAGCAGGGGTAATAAGAGACAGTTGTAGCCCCTGGGCAGCCCCACTAGTGCTAGTTAGAAAAAAAGATGGGACCATGAGGATGTGCGTAGACTACCGAAAGGTCAACCGCATTACACACAAGGATGCATACCCATTACCTAGGATAGAAGAGTCATTGGCTGCATTAAAATCCGCTACTTACTTTTCCACCCTAGATCTGACTAGTGGGTATTGGCAAGTTCCTGTGGCAGAGGCTGACAAGGAGAAGACAGCGTTCACCACGCCGATGGGCCTCTGTGAGTTCAATTGTATGCCGTTTGGACTCTGCAACGCACCTGGAACCTTCCAGCGACTGATGGAGTGCTGCCTAGGACATAAGAACTTTGAAACTGTCCTCCTGTACCTGGATGACGTCATAGTCTACTCCAAGACCTATGAACAGCATCTACAAGACCTGGCAGAAGTGTTTGAAGCCTTATCCGGATACGGCATGAAAATCAAGCCATCCAAGTGTCACCTTCTAAAGCCAAGGGTACAGTACCTGGGACATGTCGTGAGCTCAGAAGGGGTAGCACCAGATCCTGAAAAAGTTACCGTGATCAGAGATTGGTCAAGACCCACCAGCGTGAAAGAGGTGAGGCAATTCCTGGGACTGGTGGGCTACTATAGAAGATTTATAAAAGGGTTCACGAAGCTAGCAGCTCCCCTACAAGACATCCTGGTAGGACAGTCAAAGAAGTCTGCAGCCCGAAATCCTCCTTTCCAGTGGAGTGATGAGAGAGAAGAGTCCTTTAAGAAGTTGAAGTGGGCACTGACAGGAGAAGAGATCCTGGCATATCCAGATTACCATCAACCCTTCATTTTGTACACGGATGCCAGTAACGTAGGACTAGGAGCAGTATTGTCTCAAAAGCAGGAAGGCAAAGAGAAAGTTATTGCCTTTGCAAGCAGGAAGCTCCGGCCTACAGAAAGAAACCCAGAGAATTACAGCTCCTTCAAGTTAGAACTACTGGCAGTAGTTTGGGCTGTAACAGAGCGTTTCAAACACTACCTGGCAGCTGCAGAATTTACCATCTTTACTGACAACAATCCGTTGACCCACCTGGACTCGGCAAAATTAGGTGCACTGGAACAGCGATGGATAGCCCGACTGTCAAACTACAACTTTGTCATCAAGTACAGGGCAGGCCACAAGAATGGGAATGCAGATGCCTTATCCCGGATGCCACACTCGGGGAACGTGGAAGAGGAACCGGAGGGACTGGAAGAAATTGAGCTGCCGGCCTTTCACCGTCCTAAGGTGGGACAGTATCAACCGAGTGTCTACCAAAAACAACAGCAGGCAACTCTCAACCCATTAGCACACCACGGATGGGCTGACACACAAGACAGCGATCCAGCTGTGAAGCTAGTGAAAGAACTGCTTACACAACAAGGTACATACCCTAATCAGAATGCCCCAGCTGAGACACAACATCTCTGGAAAGAGAGAGGTAAATTGTTCCTGTACCAAGGGAAGCTCTGTAGAAGGCACACCAATCCAAAAACACATGAGTTGGTCTGGCAGATCATCGTGCCCAAGAGAGACGTCAAGATGGTTCTGGAAGCTTACCACGACGGTGCTGGTCATTTTGGTTGGAAAAAGTTGGAAGTGCTCTTAAGAGAAAGATTCTACTGGGTTGGCATGAGAAAATCAATTGAAGATTGGTGTAGAAAATGCGGACCGTGCAACCTCAGAAGAAAGGATCAACAGAACCAGAGAGCTCCACTCCAGTCCATAGTAACCAAGCAACCACTCGAGCTAGTCGCATTAGACCACGTCAAGTTGTCACCAAGCCGGTCCGGCTATGTCTATGCCTTAACCATCGTGGACCATTACTCACGCTTCTTAGTGGTGGTACCCGTGAAAGACCTTACAGCTAGAACAGCAGCTAAAGCATTCCAGACGTACTTTTGCAGACCCCATGGTTACCCAGAACAAGTCCTTGCAGATCAAGGTCCAGCTTTCGAATCACAGATCTTCCAAGAATTCTGCAACATGTATGGCTGTAAAAAGATCCGCACAACAGCATACCATCCCCAAACAAATGGCTTATGTGAGAAGATGAACCATATTGTGGTTGACCTGTTGAAGACCTTACCAGAGTCAGAAAGAAATCAATGGCCAGAGAAATTGCCAGACTTGGTGGACTTGTACAATCATGTCCCGGTGAGTTCTACAAACTGCACCCCCGCTTACCTCATGCGTGCAAGGCCCGGTAAACTGCCAATTGATTTAGATATGGGAATTCTGAAGCCAGATGCAGAAATTCAAGAATCCAATTGGGATACCCTACGTCGGCAACAGTATCGCCAAGTACAAGAGTGCGTAGAGAAAAGTCTCCAACAAGCTAGGGGAAGACAAGAGAGAAACTTCAACCAACATGCTCTAGCAACCCCATTGCAACCTGGTGACCAAGTTCTCAAGAGGAAACGACGCACAAACAAATTGGATAATCAGTGGGAAACCACCCCATATACAGTCTTACCATCCAGTATGGATAATCCCAAAGTGTGTCTCATCAGTAAGGATGAAGGAAGGACATCAGCTGTCGTGTCAAGAGATCAACTCAAACCGTGTCCTGAAACCCTGAAGACACCAGAAGTCACCTTACCCGTACAGGTACAACCTGTCAAGAAGGAAGAAGATGTATTCCATACAGTCTTAGGAGATTTCCCAAAAACATGGCCAAATTACTATGGAGCAGTAGTAGTCCCAATGATTGCCTTCCCTCAAGTGGCAGAACCAACATCAGAATCCATACCACAAGAAGTCCCAAGACATGAAGAACTGGAAGTTGAAACCGTAGAGGAAGAACAGATTCCTGGTCCCAGTGGGCTTGCCAGTCCTACAGTCAGTACCCCATCCTCACAAGTACCAGAAACACCAAATAGGTACACTTCCACCCACACCATTATGCTAAGTACACCCAGTACACCAGCAGTACGCAGGTCACAGCGTAGTACTCAGGGTCAGATACCAGCAAGATATAAAGACTAATGTGGAATTGCATATAAAATGTACATATGTTATAATGTTTATATGAAAAACCGTAACAGTTTAGTGTACAGAAAAGGTGAGAGAAGAGTGGTGTAAGGTGGCAGCACGGAGAGTTACAACTTGATCACATGTTGGTGGCCCGAGGGCCGTGAGGCCTACTGCACTTATGACCAGAGTAGAGACACCTTTAAGAAGCGTTTGGTTATTGAAATGTTTTATATAATTGCAACGTTAAGACCAATAAGCCCAGTACCTACAGAGACTATCCTGTATGAACACTTATATATTTTTGAACATTTTGGACTCTTTTTGAGCTTTAAGGTTTTTGTATTTTTTCCTTTTGAGACTCTGTATATATATAATTGTTGTGATAACTTGTTTGTTTGTTTCACAGTCCCGGAGTACTGTTCTTCACTAAGGGGGAATGTGGCACCCCAGGGTTGCCACAGTAACAACACAAAGGGTTAACTCCCCACACACAACACCAAGACCTCCTGGCCAGAAGGGGGAGACCAAGCTGCTTCCCTGTATATTCTGGTGGGGGGAGGAAATGGTCAGTAGTTTCAGTTTGGAAGTTCAGTGCAGAGCACTGAGGAGAAAGGATCTGCAGGTTGGAAGCTGGCTTTAGCTCACCTCAGGATCCACTGACCAATTCCAGGCCTAGCTGAGGGTCTGAGGAAAGGAGACAGATTACACAAAGGAACATTCCTGGGAGACAGAGCATTGCTGAGCTCATCCCAGTGGAGCACACAGAACGGATGCTGGATCCGAGACTGCAAGTTACATACTGCACAGTTACCACCAGAGAAGTGAAGATTCCAGATCTTTCACCTGTACCACAGACACAAGCAACAAACGCAGAGTTCAGGAACATACTAGTAAGGACTCGAGTTGCCTGTCAGGTCGGTACCTAGGAGCAGAGCAGAGCAGAGCCAGCTGCATAGTTCACACAGCAGCAGGGCCACAGACACACAGTGCAGGCAAGGAAGCCAAAACGGCCCGGCTGGGTGGGAGAAGCCCTGAACCCCTCACAGACTCCGTGGACAGTACTCTGCTGAATACCATCATCAGTAAAGGACAAAGAAACTGCAAAACCGTGAGTCTGCCTGTTTATTGTGCTCGTGTCCTGCACTCCCCCCATAGACTAACATACTGCCCCGGGGAAAAGGCTCTACCCGTGGGGAGCCGTCCCATCTCAAGCTGCCTTCCATCACCCCGGAGGTTCTGCAGCAGCGGTGGTCATCTCTGATCACATTCCACGGGTGGCGTCACGAACATAACCCCCTTTTTATTGTGGAACCAGGGAGCACAGACCGGGTCACGACACCGTGATCCCCTTTCCAGAAGCGACCCTTGGCCCGGTTCTGGGTATTCCCTTAACCCCTGGCGACACATCTCCATGCAGAAATCACGAACACGCGTGTATGCCTCACGGAGACACGGTCAATGAAAAATCAGTGATATGTGCGCAGACCCATTGATTTTAATGGGTCTGCATATGTCAGTGATTCTGGTTCTTATAAAAACTGTCACATACGTACCACAATCACTGACTGGTGAAAGAGATCTTACAAAAAGTAAGTTGAGATAAGAATTTAGTTTAGGCCAACAATGGAGGAATCAAAAGGCTCTAACTCATATTGGGTTGAGTATGGTTTGAACTGGGGAGAGGAGACCCGTAATTCTGTCTGAGAGTTTGGCCTGTACACATGTACACAGATGACACGTACACACAGTGCACAGCCATATACGCACACATGTACACAGAAAACACGTACATACAGCGTACAGCCATATACGCACACATGTACACAGATGACATGTACACACAGCGTACAGCCATATATGCACACATGTACACAGACGACACACACAGCATACAGCCATATACACATGTACACAGACGACACGTACACACAGCGTACAGCTATATACACACACATGTACACAGATGACACATACACACAGCATACAGCCATATACACACACATGTACACAGACAACACGTATACACAGCTTACAGCCTTATACACACATGTATTCAGACGACACGTACACACAGCGTAAAGCCATATACACACACACACATGTACACAGACAACACATACACACAGTGTACAGACATATACACACACATGTACACAGACGACACATACACACAGCGTACAGTCATATACACACACAGACGACACATGCACAGCTCAAGAAACACAACACCAGATACCAATATACAGCACACAACAAGGAAGAGACAGTGCACAGAGGTGAAAGACATCAAATAACTTCTACAATACACAAATGCGTTACGGTGACATACAACAGATCTGTTTGAAAGTGCAAACAGTGTGACATATGTCCACTGCTCCTGTCAGCACTGTGGCGCCCCTGACCTGGTCAGGCACCACAGAGTATTGCACCCATGCGGGGACAATGCCTCCAGGTAATCTCCAAAGGCCAGGATGAGGTGCACACACAAACATATAGTGACCAGGCCTCCCACATCACCAGAGGGGACCCTTGGGTAGCCAGAAGGGGTTAACTTCCAATTCCCAGCTAGGGGTGTGTTCAGGGGCTGGTTGCTAGGAAGCAGGGCAGAGAGAGAGAGGAAGGAGGAGAGTCTGGAGGAAGAAGTTGAAGTGTGTGGAAGGGAGCAGAGGAGCTCTCGTGTCAGACAGGTCCTGAGGAGTGCAGTAGCTGAAAGCGGGGGAGAAAGGAGTACCGTGGGTCGGCCTGAAAATCATCCAGAGAGAAGGGTGGCAGAGTACGGAGATCCCGGTATCCGAGCACACAAGGGGAACTAGGTCCCCAGTACAGGCAGCAGATCATCCAGAGCTGCTTAACCTACAGGTGGGGGGGGGGTACTTCATGCCCTCACCACGACTACACAGAGCTTGAGCCAAGCAGCAATCACCAGGCCCATAAGGGGACAGGGCCAGAAGCCATCCCACCAAGGCCACGCTGCCGGCAGACGAGCCAGAGAGAGGGGAGCAGGGTGGTAACAGCTTCCCTGGAGGGGTCCTACCACGCTTCAAGCAAAGGATCCTCCTAAAACAGAAAGAGTGCAAGGAAGGCGAGTGGACAGCTACCCTCAGAACGGCCTCCTGGAATTCCTGGTTCAACCTGGTTATCACAGTGTCGCCCGGGCATCTCACCGTGACCTCCAAACAGTGAGTAAACACGTTGAAAGACTTCTTGGACTGTGTTTGAGTCATTCTGCGACCTGTGGTCCCACACACATACACCGGGGCCTGGGGCTTGCCTCACTCTCAGGGGGCTAATATACTGACTGCACCCACCATCAGCCCCAGGCATCCCTTAATCTGCAGTGGCGGTCCCCGCTGACCGCAATACTGAGAGTGGCGTCACGACAATCCTAAAAGAAGGTTCCCTACCTGTGACCAGACTGTTCCATCCACGTGGAGTCCCTGAAGGTACTGCACCGACACATACTAGCGGGGCTTCACAACTTCTGGCGTCACGAACAGGATAAGGACTAGACCTGTTCAGACAGGTGACCGTGTGCCTCAGAGGTCCGACCGCAAAAATTGAATCGCCGCCATATTGCCATCTTCAAAAGCGCGCGCTGCAGCCCGCGCGAGGGAGAAGAGCACCGCCCACGAAGAGGTGTGGCCGCCCCAGAACCCCCACAATTCGGAGAGCGTTCTGACCCAGGAAGTGGAAAGGGAGCGCGCAGATTTTTGAAGAAAAATGGACGCTGCAGGAGGTAATGCCCCTGGTCAGGGCGACGCAGCCCAAGCGATGCCAGCCCCCGTCGCGCTGGACGCAGCAGCGCCTGGTGCCGGTGCCGCGGTCGCAGCCGCGCCGGCTGAAATCTCCCCCATAATGCCAGTTTCCTTGCTGTATGTCACAGGAGCGCAATGGCTGCCCCAATACGCCGGTAAAATAGACACGCTGACCGGGTTTAAGAAGAAGATCAGCACCCTGCTAGACATGCACGCGATGACTGGTAAGCAGAGGGCCGCTGTGGTGCTGGGACAATTGACTGAGGCAGCAGAATTGGAAGCTGAGTCCTGGACCAATGATGACCGGAGCTCTGTTGAGACCATCTTTGCCAAACTAGCAGCTGCTTTTGAACACCGCACCGAGGGAGAGCTGAGGACGGACTTCTATAACTGCCGGCAGAAGCCCCAAGATAGCATAAGAGCCTATGCCCTCAGGCTGCAGGCTGCACTACGGGCTCTCAAGCTGGTGGACCCTGTCAGTGATCAGGAAGGAAACCGGATGATGAAGGAACAATTCTTGCGGGGCCTGCGCTCTCCTGAGGATGGGAAGCAGATGAAGCTGTGGTCCCTGGAACACCCTGACGTGGACTTTGCCATTCTGAAAGACAGGGCAGTGAAAGCACTCCAACCTCCTGTGGACACAGACCCCGTCGCACCAGCATGGCCTGCCAGTTCCACGGCTGCAGGAGCGGAATCCTCCTCGCAGGCCCTGGTAACTGCAAAAGGACTCAACACGCCAGCAGAGACCATAAATACACTATCCTCCCAGGTGCAACAGCTCACTAAGGACGTCGCACAAATCCTGAAAGCAATGCAGTTGCCCTCAGACACCAAAGTCCCTCATCGGATCCTGCTAGCTGACAGCCCAGAGGACGTCCCGTGGATGCGGAGGAGAAGAGGTCCTGCGACCCGAGGCAGGAGCAGTGATCGCTATGACTCATCTGGACAACCCATCTGTCGTCGTTGCCAGGAGGCAGGTCACTATGCAAGGGCTTGCCCTTTAAACGAGCCAAACCTGGGGCCGAGGGCCAGTCCTCAGGATTAAGAAGATCAGGCCCAGGTCGCTGCCGTGGTCAGTACGTGGGTGGACGTCCTGTCCTGTCCATCGCCCTGGATGGGATCCCTACCCCGGCATTATTGGACACCGGCTCTCAGGTAACCACGATCCCGTATGTCCTGTATCGTAGGTTTTGGTCGGACGACGATCTCCGACCACCGGACCCCTCCCTCACCATCTATGCTGCCAACGGACAACCTATAGACCAGATCGGGGTCAAAGAGGTAACCATAAAGGTGGGAAGGCAGGAAATGAAGGGACAAGGACTGATTGTTGTGGACACTGATATTAGAGAAAGGAACCCGCAAATGATTTTAGGCACTAATGTCATAGAAAATTGCCTAGGGGAAGTGTTGTTGTTGCTTCACCAGATTGTTGAAGGTGCTGAGGGCAGGTCGCAAAGAGCCTTGCAAAAGGAGATCCGAATCATTCTGAGGAAGCAACAGGTAAAACAGGCTGGCGGTGAGATTGGTAGTGTACGGGTGATGGATGCTAACCCCATTGTGATACCCCCACGGAGTGAAATGATGATGTGGTGTAGAGCAGCGATAGGTCTCAGAGGACAAGATTACCAGGCTGTACTAGAGCCCACTCATTCAGACCACTGGCCCACGATTCTGACAGCCAGGGGGGTAGTTGACGTACACAAGGGACGAGTGCCTGTACGAGTGTTGAACTGTGGGGAGGAGGAAGCCAGACTACCAAGGTACGCTACCATAGCCAAACTGTTTACATGCTCAGATGACGCCATAACACCTGTAGGTCCCCTGACACAAGCTGACTCAAAAGAGGGTGAGACCTCCCAAAAGCAGTTAGAGGATTGGTGCCAGAAACTACACGTGGGGACTGACTCTACACCCGACTACCAGAAACATGGGGTTTACAGGGTCGTGCAGGAATACGAGCAGGTCTTTAGTAAGAACCCACTAGACTTTGGTAGGATCAAAGGGGTGCAACATCACATACCCACAGGCAGTCATCCTCCCATTAAGGAAAGACATAGGCTTATTCCACCAGCCCATTACCAGCGCACAAAGGACATGCTGAAGGACATGAAGGAGGCAGGCGTCATAAGGGACAGTTGTAGCCCCTGGGCGGCTCCCCTGGTCCTGGTAAGAAAGAAGGATGGCACGATGAGGATGTGTGTGGATTACAGACGGATAAATCAGATAACACACAAGGATGCCTACCCTTTGCCAAGGATAGAGGAATCCCTCGCTGCCTTGAAAGCCTCTAACTACTTTTCTACCCTAGATCTTACTAGTGGCTACTGGCAAGTATCTGTAGCAGAAGAAGATCGGGAGAAGACGGCCTTCACCACCCCAATGGGCCTCTGTGAGTTCAACAGCATGCCATTTGGACTCTGCAATGCCCCCGGGACCTTCCAGAGGCTTATGGAATGCTGCCTAGGGCACCTCAACTTTGAAACCGTCCTGCTCTACCTGGATGATGTCATCGTGTACTCCAAGACCTACGAGGACCACCTGAAACACCTGGCTGAAGTCTTTGAAGCACTATCCCGATATGGAATGAAGCTGAAACCATCCAAGTGCCATTTACTGAAGCCAAAGGTCCAGTACCTGGGTCACGTGGTCAGTGCAGAAGGAGTAGCACCGGACCCAGAGAAGGTCACAGTCATCCAGGAATGGCCCACACCTACTACCGTCCGGGAGGTACGTCAGTTCCTTGGCTTGGTAGGCTACTACAGAAGGTTCATCAAGGGCTACACGAAAATGGCAGCGCCTTTGCAAGAGCTCCTGGTAGGCCACCCAAAGAAGAGAGGAAAGATCTCCGGCCCGCCATTTCACTGGGGAGAAGCAGAAGAACACTCCTTCAGACAAATGAAAGGGGCCTTGACGGGTGAAGAGATCCTAGCCTACCCTGACTACGGTCTGCCATTCGTACTGTACACAGATGCCAGTAATGTGGGACTGGGAGCAGTGCTTTCACAGGTGCAGGGAGGCAAAGAGCGTGTGATTGCTTACGCCAGCAGGAAGCTCAGGCCTACTGAAAGAAACCCGGAGAATTATAGCTCATTCAAGCTAGAGTTCCTGGCCATGGTATGGGCTATCACAGAGCGGTTCAAGCACTACCTGGCAGCCACCAAATTCACTGTCTTCACGGACAACAACCCCCTGACCCACTTGGATACTGCTAAATTGGGTGCCATGGAGCAGCGTTGGGTAGCCCGACTGGCGAATTATGACTTTACTGTCAAGTATCGAGCTGGCCGCAAGAACGGCAACGCAGATGCTCTGTCCAGGATGCCTCACCTAGCAGACGAGGGTGAAGATGTAGATGATCTTGAAGAGATTGAGCTGCCAGCGTTCCATCGCCATGGAGCAAAACAGTGTCGGCAGTCGCGTGCCAACCGCCAAGAGGTGACCCTGAACCCACTACCTCACTACAACTGGAAGGAGACCCAGGAAAATGATCCAGCGGTAGGCTTGGTAAAGAAACTGATCAGCCAGCCGGGCGCCAGCCTTGACAAAGGAGCCCCACCTGAGGCACAGTACCTATGGAAGGAGAGGGGTCGATTATTCATCTATCAAGACAAACTTTACAGGAGCATCATTGACCCGAGGACGCATGAGAAGGTGTGGCAAGTGATTGTACCACAGAAGGATACGAGGATGGTGCTAGAAGCCTATCACAATGGTGCAGGCCACTTTGGTTGGAAGAAACTGGAGGCCCTACTTAAAGTAAGATTCTACTGGGTGGGCATGAGATCTGCCCTAGAGAAGTGGTGTCGAAACTGCGGGCCCTGCAATCTTAGAAGAAAAGACCAGCACAGCCAGAGAGCACCACTCCAGCCAATCCAAACTAAACGGCCCCTGGAGATCGTGGCCCTGGACCATGTAAATTTGGCACCCAGCAGACAAGGCTACAACTACGCTCTCACTATGGTTGACCACTACTCCAGATTCCTGGTGGTAGTACCAGTCAAGGACTTGACAGGTCAAACTGCAGCCAAAGCTTTCCAGACACACTTCTGTCGACCACATGGCTATCCAGATCAAGTGCTCACTGACCAAGGACCAGCCTTTGAAGCTGAAGTGTTTAAGGAGTTTTGTAACCTATACGGCTGCCAGAAGATCCGTACTACGCCTTACCATCCTCAGACCAATGGCATGTGTGAGAAGATGAACCACATCATTCTCGACCTTCTGAAGACGCTCCCACTAGAAGAACGAAGTCAGTGGCCGGAAAAACTGCCCGATCTAGTGGACATGTATAACAACATCCCTGTGAGTTCCACGAACTGCACACCGGCATACCTGATGAGGGCCAGACCCGGGAGATTGCCAGTAGATCTGGAAATGGGAGTTGAGACCCCTGAAGACCATCAACAAGGTGCTGATTGGGATTCCAACCGCCAAGCCCAATACAAGAAAGTACAAGAGTGTGTGGAGCGAAGCCTGACTCAGCAGCGTGAGAAACAAGAAAAGGCCTACAATCGAAAAGCACCTGCTGTTCCTTTGATGCCAGGAGATATAGTTCTCAAAAGAAAGAGAAGACGTCATAAACTTGACAATCACTGGGAAGAAGAACCCTATACTGTGTTACCATCGACGCTTAGCAATGAAAAGACATGCCTTATCAGCAAAGATGGAGGAAAAACAACAGCTGTCGTTTCTAGAGATCGCTTAAAGAAATGTCCTGAACAACTAAGAATCCCTGAAGAAATTCCCAACCCTTTGCCAGTTCAAGAACCAAAAGAAAAGATGATCCATACTGTACTTGGAGATTTTCCAGCAAGTTGGCCTCAATACAATGGAGCAGTAGTTATTCCGGTTATTACATTCCCTCAATCTGGAGAAGTAAGAGACCCAGAAGAACCTGTTCAGAACCTGGAAGAGCCAAATGTAGCTGAAGCAGAAGACCATGCACTGGTATCAATACCTAGTACACCTATTATTCACATCGAGACACATACATCGGGTGGGAGGACACAACCTCAGACAGATGACAGTATAGTACTGCGTAGATCAACCCGCAGCAACTTTGGTCAGCTCCCATTACGCTATAGAGAAAGTACTGTTTAGTTCAAAGTGACGGTATGAAATGTAATGTTTAATCTGTTTATAGTTAAGTAACGTTTAAGCGAAATGTGCCCACAAGGACTATTGTGAGACCTCTTTAAAATGTTTTCTTTGCACTAGTTCACGTGCACTTTAAAAAAATGGACCACTGGTTATGAACTGGCTTTAACCACAAACTTTGCATTGTAAAAAGTTGCCTCCTTGGTATCAACCCCAGAGTCTGCCTGTTGAGGGGCATGGCTCTGCACCAACAAGGGGGCACGCCTGTTTATGGGGCCTGCCCTCCAACACTCGGAAGCGGGTACGCCTGTTTATGGGGCCTACCTTACACCACTCTCCTCAGGAGAGGAAGATTGGAGGAAAGGTCTGGGGAATGTGATGGCCCAGCCCTGGTCACCAAAAGGACCGGCGACCTACCTCCTGGAGGTTTTTGGGTGGGGTTCGGACATGTGGGTGGTTGGTGGTGGAATGGTACCTGGTATGTTTAAATGTAAATAATTGCCCCTGCGTGGGAAAAGTTTGTATTTACCTTTTTCTCTTGTCTTTGCAGCCCGAGGACGTGCTGATGATAACTAAGGGGGAATGTGGCGCCCCTGACCTGGTCAGGCACCACAGAGTATTGCACCCATGCGGGGACAATGCCTCCAGGTAATCTCCAAAGGCCAGGATGAGGTGCACACACAAACATATAGTGACCAGGCCTCCCACATCACCAGAGGGGACCCTTGGGTAGCCAGAAGGGGTTAACTTCCAATTCCCAGCTAGGGGTGTGTTCAGGGGCTGGTTGCTAGGAAGCAGGGCAGAGAGAGAGAGGAAGGAGGAGAGTCTGGAGGAAGAAGTTGAAGTGTGTGGAAGGGAGCAGAGGAGCTCTCGTGTCAGACAGGTCCTGAGGAGTGCAGTAGCTGAAAGCGGGGGAGAAAGGAGTACCGTGGGTCGGCCTGAAAATCATCCAGAGAGAAGGGTGGCTGAGTACGGAGATCCCGGTATCCGAGCACACAAGGGGAACTAGGTCCCCAGTACAGGCAGCAGATCATCCAGAGCTGCTTAACCTACAGGTGGGGGGGGGTACTTCATGCCCTCACCACGACTACACAGAGCTTGAGCCAAGCAGCAATCACCAGGCCCATAAGGGGACAGGGCCAGAAGCCATCCCACCAAGGCCACGCTGCCGGCAGACGAGCCAGAGAGAGGGGAGCAGGGTGGTAACAGCTTCCCTGGAGGGGTCCTACCACGCTTCAAGCAAAGGATCCTCCTAAAACAGAAAGAGTGCAAGGAAGGCGAGTGGACAGCTACCCTCAGAACGGCCTCCTGGAATTCCTGGTTCAACCTGGTTATCACAGTGTCGCCCGGGCATCTCACCGTGACCTCCAAACAGTGAGTAAACACGTTGAAAGACTTCTTGGACTGTGTTTGAGTCATTCTGCGACCTGTGGTCCCACACACATACACCGGGGCCTGGGGCTTGCCTCACTCTCAGGGGGCTAATATACTGACTGCACCCACCATCAGCCCCAGGCATCCCTTAATCTGCAGTGGCGGTCCCCGCTGACCGCAATACTGAGAGTGGCGTCACGACAATCCTAAAAGAAGGTTCCCTACCTGTGACCAGACTGTTCCATCCACGTGGAGTCCCTGAAGGTACTGCACCGACACATACTAGCGGGGCTTCACAGCACCACTAAGCATAGACAGATGCTCATTTCACCGCACTCCCGATGCAATAGCATCAGGCCTATTTCTAGTTAATAATAATCTCCTGACTGCTTTCAACCATCACTATAGTGGACTGTATACTTGCTTTTACTCTATTACTCTGTTGTCCTTAAAATGCATTTTGCTTGTTGTGCTTGAAGTGTTAGATAGGAAGCCATAAGTGAGTTTTGTCCCCTTTATTTGATGGATTTCACGTTAAAAGGGTTAGTCGGGATATTTAAAAAAAAAAAAAAACAAACACTAAAACAGGGAACGTGTGAAAATCTAAAAAAATAAAGAAAGCTAATATTCACGTGGTAGTTACCTTGGCACTCCATTAGTCCATGTACTCCTTATAGACTATTAACTGTTTCTTCTGTTCAGCTTTTTATAAATATTCTGCCACTTTCCACTTTATTGAGCACTTTTTAAATGAAATATGTTAATTCGACATTGATAACCGTGAAAGTAATTTTAAAATCACATATGGCTAAAGGCATGATAAAACTACATGGTTCATTTACCTGGACAAAAGCAGACATTTAATCTGCTAATAAAATCTTGAAGATACGAATTGCCTACACATGCATTTGTACGGATAAATCCATAGATAGATGCAGTAATTGTTCTATTTCACTTTTTATAACTTTTGATATCATTAGACAGAAAATGAACAGGTACTTTTTTTTCAATCAAGAGTTTGCGTTCGCTTGTAGTCCCCATCACCTGCACATAAATTTGTTACTCAATTTCTCCGAAATCCAGCAATACCCTAGAAACTACTGTTTGGCCATGCTGGAGAACTTGAAAGGATAGAAGTAATGGAATAGATTGAGGCCGCCATTTGTAGAGACCCTGAAGTGCAAAAACTGCAACAGCAAAAAAGCCATAAGTGACCCCATATTTTTTTCCACTTAAATTTGGCTTTAGTCCTCCTAGATTATTCCTTTTTTTCAATTAGGAAAAAATGAAAATGGACACATAAATTTGCTACACAACTTGTCCTGAATACCTCATATGTGGTTGCATATCACTCACTCTATAGGGTTTGGAAGTGCTATTTGCCTTTTCTAGCACACATTTTGATTTACAGTTTGCAGGTGCCATTTCTAAAGGCCCTAAGGTGCCAGAAAAAAGAGTGAAAATTGCAAAAAAATGTCGGTTTAGTGTCCGTACATTGTTCCCAGCTTGTGCATCTGGAGACGAGCACCCTCAACATTTTTAGGAGGATTCTCCCCATTACAATAGTGCCACACATGGTTGTTATTTATAGTTTCACCACACTGCTGGGCTCAGAAGAGGGTGGGGGTGCATTAAGTTTTTGGAGCAAAGATTTTTCTGGATTGTTTTTTGGGAGCCATGTTGCTTTTCCAGAGCCTTTAAGCTACTGATAATGTAGAAAGCCCAGTAACATGGCCATCAGGCGTGCAGACAGGGCAGTCTATCTGGGCCCACTCAGATGCTAGGACCGACCCGGGGCAGCCACCACTTACAACTATATTGGCTTTCACAGCATGTTGATAGAATTAAACTTTAAGTCCAGTGTCACACTTGCGAGTGACTCACTTGTAATACGCGTGAGTCTCGCATCGTATCACTCGGCACAGCCTGCTGCTCTCGGTACTGGAGTGGGTCCCCTTCATGTATTTCTATGTAGCTAAGATGCTTCTGTCCCGAGAGCAGCAGGCAGTGCTGGGTGGTACGATGCGAGACTCACGCGTATTACACGAATCACTCGAAAGTATAACTCCAGACTAAAGGCTACTTTACACGCTGCGATATCAGTCCCGATATCGCTAACATTGGTACCCGCCCCCATCTGTTGTGCGACACGGGCAAATCGCTGCCCGTGCCGCACAACATCGCGCAGACCCGTCACACATACTTACCTGCCCGGCGACGTCGCTGTGACCGGCGAACTGCCTCCTTTCTAAGGGGGCGGTCCATGCGGCGTCACAGCGACGTCACCGAGCGGCCACCCAATAGAAGCGGAGGGGCGGAGATGAGTGGCCGGAACATCCCGCCCACCTCCTTCCTTCCTCATAGCGGCCAGGAGGCAGGTAAGGAGAGGTTCCTCATTCCTGCGGTGTCACACATAGCGATGTGTGCTGCCGCAGGAGCGACGAACTACATCGTTACTGCTGCAGTAACGATAATCGAGAATGGACCCCCATGTCACCGATGAGCGATTTTGCACGTTTTTGCAACGATGCAAAATCGCTCATCGGTGTCACACGCAGCAACATCGCTAATGCGGCCGGATGTGCGTCACAAATTCTGTGACCCCAACGACTCCGCATTAGCGATGTCGCAGCGTGTAAAGCCCCCTTTAGGTAGATCAGGGAGCCATGAACAAGAATGAACAAATATTCAATTTAGTAATAGTTTTTGTTTTCCTTTTACACCCTTCACTGTGCGATATAAGTGATGAGACAATTTTATTATTGAGGTCAGGACAATTGCAGCAAAACCAGATTTATCTCTCTTTTTTATGTTTTGGTACTTTTTATTTTTGTTTTATTATGCTTCTGTAATGTGGGAAGTGGTGCTGAGCATGTTTTTTATTTTTTTGCAATGCTTGTGAATCGAATCTCTAAGTTTTCAAATTCGCATGGAACCTTGAATTTCACCTAATTCAACTTAGGAGGCCTTTACACATTGCGACATCGCTAGCAATTGCTAGCGATGTCGAGCGCGATAGCACCTGCCCCCGTCGTACATGCGATATCTGGTGCTTGCTGCCGTAGTGAACATTATCGCTACAGCAGCTTCACACGCACATACCTTGTCGGCGACGTCCAAACAATATCTCCTTCAAGGGGGAGGTGTGTTCGGCGTCACAGCGACGTCACCGCGAAGTCACTAAGCGGCCAGCCAATAGAAGCAGAGGGGCGGAGATGAGCAGGACATAACATCCCGCCCACCTTCTTCCTTCCGCATTGTCGGTGAACGCAGGTAAGGAGATGTTTGTCGTTCCTGCGGCTTCACACACAGCGATGTGTGGTGCTGCAGGAACGACAAACAACATCGTATCTGCAGCAGTTACGACATTATGGAAATGAACGACGTGACACAGATCAGCGATTTTTTACGCTTTTGCGCTCGTTCATCGTCGCACCTAGGATTTACACATTGCGATGTCGCTACCGGTGCCGGATGTGCGTCATTAACAACGTGACCCCGACGATATTTCGGTAGCAATGTTGCAACGTGTAAAGCCCGCCTTAAAGTTGATTCTTCGAGGACCAATTGAACCATTTGCATTAAATCCCACAAAGTCATGTACTCAACACATTTCTTAAAATAAAGTGGAAAACCTCTTTCAAAGATTTTCATTGGGGCCCAAGAGCTTTAAGCCCACTTTACACACAGAGATAAATCTGCAGCAGATCTGTGGTTGCAGTGAAATTGTGGACAATCAGTGCCAGGTTTGTGGCTGTATACAAATGGAACAATATGTCCAAGATTTCACTGCAGCCACAGCTCTACCACAGATCTACCACAGATCTACCACAGATCTACCACAGATCTACCACAGATCTACCACAGATCTACCACAGATCTGCCAAAGATTTATATCTGTATGTAAAGTGGTCTTTAAGGTACAACTCTGGGAAACTATGGAAATTTGAAAATAGATGAAATAGACAACGTACAAACTTATCAATATTAACTAAGTAAGGGATGCTTACTAAAGGGTTTTATTCTTAAAATCATGAGCAATTGTGCATCGCAAATCATCCTGCCATTGTGAACATCATAGGGGTATGGTAACCTGCAACTCGCGGGCAGTTTGTGGCCTATGATGTCATTTGATCTGGCCCTCAAGCAGATTCTTGATGAGCTCCTGGGCTTGTTTTCCAAAGCATTGGCCCTTTAATAATTTTTCTGTAGGAGATGTTTTGCAAGCAAAGTTAGCGCACTCTGCTCTATGTGATATATGTAGCCACCGTCTCCAATAATGTGAAGTATGCAACAGTCATACTACCTTTGTGATGTATATACCGCAGTTTCAGTTTGTCTCATGTGATGTACAGTAGGCAGCGTAGACTACAATTCCTATAATGTACGTATTTAAGAGTTAGATAGTGCCACAATGAAGTGTTTTGGAGAGCCACTGTAAAGAGAGGAGAAATGCAGTACATATCAATTCAATATGATCTACCAAATATGGAGGAAAAACATTATGTACCTAGTGTAATTGGAAACCAAAATGATTGGAAATAAGAAACATGATGATAAATATAAATAGGGAGGATCTCATATCCAAATTCTTTTATGTCCCTGTGATGGCATCAGCCATAATACGTGTATCAGCGCTGCTTTCTTCAGGGGACTGTGTGATGTATATACAGCAGTCTCTGTGTATCTTGTGTGATATATATACAGTATATATATACATATTATATATATATATATATATATATATATATGTGTGTCACCCAGGGATATGGGGTACACGGTCCCGGTCAGTGTATGTCTGGGGAATGTCACTTTGACTTTGGTGGCCGTTGCCCGGTTCCGTGCACTGGGCCCTTTTTGTAAAGGGAAAATATTTACAGGGGAATAGAATAGTGTTCACACGTGACGCCACTTGCGGTGTTACGGCTATGTGGATGCAGCCGCCGCTGCACAATGTCCACTACTGAGGCTGGTGTTAATGGCAGCCTGAATAGTAGGCCCTCCGCAAGCAGGGCCGGGCCCCAGAGGGTAGGTGAAATGACGGGTGTCGGAAGAAGGTAGTCCACACAAGGGGTTCAGTGCAACAGCTTCTTTATTCACTTTTTCTGGTGGTAACTGGCTACCCGAGGCCGGCTGGTTTCACCTTCAGGTCCCAGTGCCAGTTTAATAATCTGGTACCTTCTTCCCCTGCACCTACACCTGCACCTGCATCACTGTGGGGTTGGAGTCTCTGGTCCTGTCCCCGGTTCTCCCTTTGCTACTGAGTCTCGGATTTTTAAAGTCAGTGAGGTCCTTGATGGTCCCCTCGCTATGCAGATGTTAACAGGCCTGCCTGGAGCTTCTGCATGTCCTAGGGTCCTGTACCCCGTTGGTGCGTAGTTCCGGGAGTACTCCACCGTACTCCACCAGCAACTACCTTTCTGGGCCCCAGATCACTGTTCACTCCTAGTCAGTGCGTCTGCTCACTTCCTATGTTACTGTCTTTCTGACTGTCCACAGTCTGCCCTTCCTACTTGGTCAACTAATGGACTGGACTGGCTCCACCTCTAGTCGGCCATCTATTGGTCTGACCCTAACCGTGTACCATTCTAAAGGGGATTGTTGTGAAAAAACTGGGATTTTGTGAAGTGTTTGTGTGTGACTGGCACTGGTCTTTCGAGGCCCTAGGGGGTAGGTCCTGCATCCTGGTGAGGATGCAGAATCTTGTAGCTTCCTGATGGCTTCAGGGGCGCTATATATATATTTACAGCAGTCTTTGTGTATTATGTGTGATATATGCAGCAGTCTCTGTGTATCCTGTGTGATATCTATACAGCAGTCTTTGTGTATTCTGTTTGATGTATGCAGCAGTCTCTGTGTATCCTGTGTGATATATATACAGCAGTGTCTGTGTTTCCTATGTGATGTATGCAGCAGTCGCAGTGTCTCATATGTGATGTATACAGCAGTCGCAGTTTATCCTATGTGATATACTGTATGTACAGAAGTCTCAGTTTAACCTATGTAATGTGCAGTACAGACCAAACGTTTTTACCCACCTTCTCATTCAAAGAGTTTTCTTTATTTTCATGACTCTGTAAATTGTAGATTCACATTGAAGTCATCAAAACTATTAATTAACACATGTGGAATGAAATAATTAACAAAAAAGTGTGAAACAACTGAAAATATGTCTTATATTCTAGGTTCTTCAAAGTAGCCACCTTTTGCTTTTATTACTGCTTTGCACACTCTTAGCATTCTCTTGATGAGCTTCAAGAGGTAGTCACCGGAAATGGTTTTCACTTCACAGGTGTGCCCTGTCAGGTTTAATAAGTGGGATTTCTTGGCTTATAAATTGGGTTGGGACCATCAGTTGTGTTGTGTAGAAGTCTGGTGGATACACAGCTGATAGTCCTACTGAATAGACTGTTAGAATTTGTATTATTTCAAGAAAAAAGCAGCTAAGTAAAGAAAGACGAGTGTCCATCATTACTTTAAGAAATGAAGGTTAGTCAGTCCGAAAAATTGGGAAAACTTTGAAAGTGTGCCCAAGTGAAGTGCAGTGGCAAAAACCATCAAACGCTACAAAGAAACTGGCTCACATGGGGACCGCCCCAGGAAAGGATGACCAAGAGTCACCTCTGCTGCGGAGGATAAGTTCATCTGTACCGCCCCAGCGCCAGCAGCCGGGCTGCTTCTCGGATCCGGATCTGCGGAGGCTCGAGGGATCTCCAGACCTGGGAGGGGCCGCACGGACACTCGAAATAAAAGGGGGTATTTACAAGGGGTTTTGTCGTTAGAGTTCGTGATGCCACCCACGGTGTGTGGTAAGCTGTAATACCACCACTGCTGTGGAGAGCGCCCAGTGACGATGGTATGACAGTTAGGTGTTTAACCCCTCCGTGGGTAGGGGGAGAATGCCCCGGGGCTTGGTGGTGGTGAGAGGGGAGCTCCGTTGGGGAGGAAAGGGTCACTGCGTACTCACTCAGTCCAATAACGCTGACACCGACAACTTGTAAACCGGAATTCTTAGAACCGCTGTAGCAGGGAGGGAGCACGCTGGGATCCCATGCCCGATGGTGTTGCTTGTTAGCCTGTGACCTATTCCTTGGCACTTTCTTTACTGGTTGGCCTCTGTAGTGTAAAACTAGTCGGGTCCCGCTCACCCGTATGGCTTGCTCTCAGGGTTCACGCTTGGGATTTTCTGGACTATATATTGGGAAAGTCCTTTCCCCTTATGCTAGTACCCCGATTTTGCAGCGGGTGGAGGACGAATCATGAAGTATTCGCCCTCGTCGGGTAAATTACCAGGAAGCTTGAAGCTACTTCCCGGCCTAGGGTCCACGTATCCTGCCGTGCCCTTGCCCCTGCCTGGATATGGCTCAAGGCCGCCAGCTGCCCTACTCGGCAGTTCCGTGCCCCTTGACACAATCCCCTGCGACCGGGGTTCCAGCTCCTACCAGGCCCAGACCAACGTCTGCCACCTAGTAACTGAGGAGCCCAGCTTCTAACCTCCTTCAACTACTTGTGACCTCTACTCTCGAGAGTCACCACTCGACTGACTACTCCTGACACTCCTGACCCTCCCTAACCAACCCCCCAATTAGGCGGCCCTATTCCCTTCAGGTTACCCATTGGTGTGTCTGGTGGGTGTGGTGCAGAGTGTTTCTAGGATTTCGATTGGCTTGTTCTTAGCAACACCAAAGGCCAGGGACCCATAACCAAGGAGGAGATGGACACCATGCAGAAGGGCAGATTGCACAATGTCCTGTGACGACCTGATAGGCCAGGGCGTCACACATCCGAGTCACCAGCTTCAGAAATCGCAGGTTAACAGCAGCTCAGATTAGAGACCAGGTCAATGCCACATAAGAGTTCTAGCAGCAGACACATCTCTAGAACAACTGTTAAGAGGAGACTTTGTGCAGCAGGCCTTCATGGTAAAATAGCTGCTAGGAAACCACTGCTAAGGACAGGCAACAAGCAGAAGAGACTTGTTTTGGCTAAAGGACACAAGGAATGGACATTAGACCAGTGGAAATCTGTGCTTTGGTCTGATGAGTTCAAATTTGAGATCTTTGGATCCAACCACCGTGTCTTTGAGCGACGCAGAAAAGGTGACTGGATGGACTCTACATGATTAGTTCCCACCATGAAGCATGGAGGAGGAGGTGTGATGGTGTGGGGGTGCTTTGCTAGTGACACTGTTGAGCATTTATTCAAAATTGAAGGCATACTGAACCAGCATGGCTGCCACAGCATCTTGCATTGGCATGCTATTCCATCCAGTTTGCATTTAGTTGAACCATCATTTATTTTTCAACAGGACAATGACCCCAAACACACCTCCAAGCTGTGTAAGGGCTATTTGACTAAGAAGGAGAGTGATGGGGTACTACGCCATATGACCTGGCCTCCACAGTCACCAGACCTGAACCCAATCGAGATGGTTTGGGGTGAGCTGGACCGCAGGGCCAACAAGTGCTAAGCATCTCTGGGAACTCCTTCAGGACTGTTGGAAGACCATTTCCGGTGACTACCTCTTGAAGTTCATCAAGAGAATGCCAAGAGTGTGTAAAGCAGTAATCAAAGCAAAAGGCGGCTATTTTGAAGAACCTAGAATATAAGACATATTTTCAGTTGTTTCACACTTTTTTGTTAAGTATTTCATTCCACATGTGTTAATTCATAGTTTAGATGCCTTCAATGTGAATCTACAATTTTCAGAGTCATGAACATAAATAAAACTCTTTGAATGAGAAAGTGTTTCCAGACGTTTGGTCTGTACTGTATACAGCAGTCTCAGAGTATCCTATGTAATGTATATTGCAGACCCTTCACTGCTTGAGTTCTATAAACACCATGTGAGCGGTGATGAACTTCTCACTTTGAAAAGTCATGTTTTAAAATATTTGTCTGTGTTCAGAACAAATGAATGATGCAAAAAGTCAACTGTGCTCTAGAGTGACCACTGCAAACCCTGGAAAATCAATTGCGAGTATAAACATCAATACCACCTAACATCCCACGCCTCACCAAACAGAAGTCGTTTCTGACATCATACTAGGGGAGAGTAAATTAAATACTGTATTTTTCCATAAGAAGTACCCTGGTTTTAGAGAAGTAAAATAAAATTTTAAGCAAAAAATATGGTCATGACACACTGTTATGGGGCGAGGATCTGCTGCTGACACTGTTATGGGAGTAATGTCCCCAAATTCTCTACTAAGGTACCCCATTCTGGTAATGATCCTCCTGCCTTGTATATGATCCTCATCCTTGAATACATATGTCCCCCATCCTGCTATATACTGCCATCCTGGTATGTGCTCCCATCCTGCTATATACCCCTTCCTGGCATATGGCCGTATCCTGATAAATACCCCCATCCTGCTATATGGCCGCATCCTGTGTCACACAAAAAAATAAACGTTCATACTCACCTTTCCTCACTCCACGCAGCATCGCTCCTCCTCTGTGTCGGCAGCAGCGCCGCTGAGTGGAGCCGGCCACGATTCCTGCAGCATCGTTCGTGCTCCTGTCTGTGCCGACCGCGGCTGTGTGTGGACACGTGAGCACAGAGATGACGTCATCGCTGTGCGCACCGCTAGTCTCCAAACACAGCCGCGGCTGGCAGACAGGAGGACGGAGCGATGCTGCAGGGGAACGGTGACGGATGAGTATACTGATTCACTGCCCCCCACGCTGATGATGATGTGTGGGCGCCCTGGACAAGCCAGGGGCCACAGAGAACAACTTCAACACACCCCACACTCCCAGTGGGCACACAGAGGTCAGACATAAAACCCTTGTTGCCTTCCTCCAGGGGCTGATGTCCACACCAGGGGGTGGGCCAGGTGGTTGGTCCCGCCCACCGAGAAGTTCACAGTCCTGGAGGCGGGAAAACAGACAGATTAGTTTTGGAGGTGAAAGTGGAAGGAGGAGAAGTGGTAGTAGAGCAACTAACTGACAGCGTCCGGGTGTGTGGCCCGGGCGAGACAGCAAGGTTGGCAGACGGTGGTGACCGTCTGCAGGAGTAGCTGATTGGAGTCTACCGTAAGGACCGTGGACAGGCGGTGGCCCAGCGGTACCGGACCGGTACGCAAAGAGAAGCCAGCACCATCTGGCAGGGGCTTACGGACCCCGGCAAGGCTAGGAGTCGCCGTGAATTTGCCAAATTCGTTAGTGAAGGGAACCTCCTGGGTTTCCCAACAGCAAAGTCCCGACAGAAGAAAACAGTCCAACCAAGTGAGGGAGACACTGCCACCGCCAAGGCAACCGTTTCTCAGGGCCAGCGCCTGCGGGCAAAAAGGGGCTCCTCCAGCCCATATCCAAGCTGGGGAGCGGGTTACCGGTGGGTGAACCATCTACCGTACATAGGTGCAGGGAAAGGCAGTCACCATCAACCTGCCGGGAGAAACAACACCGCAGCCGTCTGTGGGACCCGTCAATCCAGCCGTGTGTTTTACCGAGAACTGTGTCCTCATCATTGGCTGAGTGAGTACCACCGTGCCGTGCGGCACAGCGCTGCCCCCGCGACCCTGAACCTCGCCAGGCCCCGTAACCTGCCTGCCATCCATCCCTACCCCATCACCGGGCCCCGGGATAACCAACCCCCTACCCACGGAGGGGAGAAATAACAACCAAGCTGCTCCCTGTCACCGCTCCCGGGATCCCTGTCTAGAGCAGCGGTGGTGTCACCAATATCACCACAACCGTGGGTGGCGTCACGGACAATAACCAAAACCCCCACAATCAAAATCCCCACCCTTTTCACTCACGAGCGAGGAGCGCCGCTCGAGTCCCCGGGATCCGGACCACCGCTCGAGCCACCACAGAGCAGCGGCAGCAGAAGCCGGACCCGAGCAGTGGGAGAGCGCAGCATCCCCTCCTCCGCCCGTGACAGATGTGCGGGGGGTAGCGAATACAGCCGCACATGATCACTCCAGGCTGTAGTTGCCAGGGGTGATGATGCGGGCAGGCTGTTTAATATGCGCGCAATCCCCACCCATCACCCCGCCCACCTATCAGCACCAACTTCAGCGCTGAGAGATGATGGGCAGGATGATGGGCGTGCATATTAAATGAGCGGGCCCACGTGGTCACGGCAGCTGCTGCTGCAGCCTGCTCATTCCCCCGATGACCTGCTCCACCGCAGCACCCTCATTCCCCACAGCCCTACATTCAGACTATAAGACGCACCCCCCACTTTCCCCAACATTTGGGGGGGGGAAAGTGTGTCTTATAGTCCGAAAAATACAGTTGTTGACCCGATATAGCAGGATAATTTTTAAGCTGACCATTTCGCTTGTCCCGCAAATGATGTTCTAAATGTGCAAATGGCACTTTGCAGAAAAATGGTTCCCCACCCCCACCTCTGCTTTAGAGAATTGTTATGTTCATTTCCCTACTAATAAAAGGCAAGTAAGTGAATTATTCTATTTACTATGTATTTCCACAGCCCCACACACGAACTTCATTACTTCTCTTGACTGTTCACAGTGCGAGTGTATGCTTCGTGGAAGAATAATCTATTCTGCGGTGCGTTTCCACAGTTCGGGTGACAGTTCAGGTGTTCTGAGGCGTCATTCGATAAATTACAGCCTCAGCAGTACATATCACGTAAGTACAGGGGATATTTTGCTTCCAGCAGTTTGCTATAAACTGTGTTTGACCCTTTTTGCCTGAGAGAGATTAGCAACGCTCTCTAAGCTGGCACCATACTGAACTCCTGCCTGTAATTAATAAGAATCCTCCACTTGGGATCCAGGCAGAGAATTTTCACCAGAGCTGCCTCTCAGCTGGATGCAGGAGCTTTGATGTGGATCTAAACTGTTCCTGATGGATTTCTCAGATTTACCCAGTGCTGTGTTTCATGGGATTTGTTGTATGTGTGCTTTTTCTCGGATGAATGATGTATTGTGTAATACACAGATGTGGAACATCTCCAACCATTATGCCATGGTGCTGCCCACGTGCAACAAACAATCTCCCGAGGACTGGCTATCATGAGTGTCTGCAATTGTACTCGTGTTGCTCCGCTACAGTCCGAAATGGGTTGTATGATATCATTCTCATATTTTTTTAAAAAATAGGTGTCTGAAACAAAAAAAATTGAATTCCGCAATTATAACCTGGTACTGCATTGTAGAAATATTGGGTTATCTCTTAATTTTGCAATGTTATGCAAGTCTCTATGTCTAAAAGCAATGATACATGTGTCAAAGCCCATATATCTTCTGTTCTTCCACAAATTTAGTACCCTAACTCAAAACGGCATCTTTCACATGGACAATGTGTGAATAAACAACTTTGGAAAAATACTCAGAAAATGATCTATTGTTTAAATCAAGTTAAAGGGAATCTGTCACCAGGTTTTTACCATCTCATCTGAGAGCAGAATAATGTAGAGACAGAGACCCCAATAGTGTAGTTTTGATAAAATCACAGTTTTATTGGCAGGTAACTATCACTAGAGGACAAGTGAACTTGCTGTCATGTAGTCCTCCATATTCATGAGCTCTCTACAGTATAACCCAACCCACACCACGGATTGACAGCCCATGGATATTATACATAGAAAGTGGTCAATCATTTGTGTGGGCGACGGAATAGAGAAGTCAGCATTCAGGGAATTGCTAGATCTCCAGCAGATAAAACAGGGATTTTATCAAAACTGATAAACAGCCCAGTAAGTGATACACTGCTGGAACCAGGGTCTCTGTCCCTATATCTTGTTCTCAGATGGGGTAGCAAAAATCTGATTCCTCAAATCTATTTATTGGTTTTTATAATTCATGGATTGTTGTAAATTTTCCATATCTATATGTAGGGGGGTTTAGTGTTAGGCTCACCCCTGCATTCGTGTACATCACACTAAAGGTCTGTGTAACAATTCTAAAATGTAAATGCCTTGCATAGAATCGCCACCAGGTGGCAGTGTAGCAGCACAGCTGTCCTGGCACCTGGGTGGGCAGCAGGAGGAGGAGAGTAGAGGATATATAAGGGAGTGACAATGGGAGGAAGACAAGTGAGTCCCAGTGGAGAAGACAGTGTTAATACCCCCTTAGTGGAAGATTCTGACCCTAAGAGTCACCTCTACAGCCGTGACATATGGGATCCGGTCCGGATTGTCCAACTGCGTCCCCAGGAAGAGGGGTTCAGTCTGACGGTCAGGGGTCTGGCGTCCATATAACCTGGCTTGTGATACTCAACAAGTTTCCTCACTAGCTGAAAGTCAGTACGCCCTCAAGGAGTAGGGTATGGCTGGATGGACTGAGCACGGATGGCAGAACCCTGTCGGTTGCAGTCCTTCTTACGTGTTAGCTTCCCCTGTGGGTGGGGTGAAGTGGCACAATGGACTTAATGAATCGGTCGGTGCCAGTGTGAAGTATAGAGAAGGAATGAGAGGCCTAGGTGTCAGACAGAACCCAGGTGCCAGGGACACAGACTGCTGCTAAATTGTGTATGAGAAGAAAGAGTGAAAGGAACCCCTATGGGAAGTGTGCCGGTACCGGTGAAGCGTGGACTGAAGTAACCGAGAAGTTAAAGGAAAATAAAGTTTGCATGTTTGAGAGAAGCAACAGTGTCGGGACTTTATTTGCTGTAAGCGAGAAAGCAATATCGCCTGAACTGTTACAGAGTTCTCCAGTGTGGTGACAGTAAGGTATGGGGTTAACGAGCGGCTGAGCTGCGGCCTGTTGACCCCTGCTCGCATGACTACCACTGCCTGCTCTGTGCCTTCCACCACATATACTGTATATTAAAAAACAATATGGTAAACTGCTAAGGTGTATGCTTGCTAGATTCATACTACCTGTTCTGTGCAGAAGCCCTGTAAGCATTCTCATTATCATCACAGACAGGATAACAAAGATAAGTAACACCTCTATATACAGATAACACAGGATTCACCATTCACAATAGGTAATGTTACAGCTCCCCACCCCCTTCACAATGACATTTGTGTATGTATGTATGTATGTATGTATGTACGCTAAAGGAATCCGCACCGTCGCATTTACAATCACGAAATTTTGCACAGACGTCTCATGTGACCCAGGGAACGTCGTAGACTATGTTTTGACAGGTAAATTTAACCCCGCGCTTTACAGTTACTCTCCAAAAAACATGGCTGCATTAAAGTGAATGGAGCCTGGAACTACAGTTTATTAATAGCAGCTGTGATTGGTTGCTATAGGAACAAAGGACAGTGTTAGTATAATAAGCTTATGTGTGAGGTAACATGATGTCAGTGGGGATATGGATAGAGAGAGACAGAAAGAGACAGACAGAGACAGAAAGGAAAAGAGAGAGAGATAGAGACAGACAGAGAGGCAGACAGACAGAGACAGCCGGTGAAAGATATAGATAGACAGAGACAGACGGGGAAAGAGACAGACCTGGTTAAGAGACAGACCTGGAAAGCGACAGATGGGGAAAGAAACAGAGAGATAGAGACAAAGAAAGAGACAGACAGAGACAAGCAGATGGGGAAAGAGACAGACGGGGAAAGAGACAGACAGGGAACGAGGCAGACGGGGATAGAGGCAGACGGGGAAAGAGGCAGACCTGGAAAGAGACAGATAAGGAAAGAGACAGACCTGGAAAGAGACAGATAAGGAAAGAGACAGACAGAGAGACAAACAAAGACAGACCAGGAAAGAGACAGACCTGGCAAGAGACAGACGGGGAAAGAGAGAAACAGATACAGAGATAGAGACAGACAGACAGACACAGAGAGAGAGACAGACAGAGAAAGAGATAGAGACAGACTGATACAAAGACAGACAGAGCGATAGAAACAGACAGAGACATAGACACAGACAGACAAGGAAAGAGACAGACAGAGGGACAGACAGCGACAACAGACAAAGACTGGGAGAGAGACAGAGACAGTTACTATCCCGGGCAACATCCGGGTACTACAGCTACTACTCCAATATAATTCAGTAGGATCGAAGTCAACCTATTGTTGCTAATGTCATTGTTCCAAACAGGAAGTAGGAATATAATATTAAGCTTAATTTCTAGTGTGAAAATTGCAAACAATTTTTATATAGATATTGACCTGTAAAATATACTAAAAATATAATAAAAATGATCAAATTAAAAAATAAATTTAAATGGAACCTGTCATCTGATTCATAATGGCTAGTATGAAGCTGCACAATTGCTGGTAAGTTTCAGAGAAAATATTCTTTAATAGTACAGCCGTAGACCATAGCTGGAGATTAAGTAAGTCTAGCCCTTCCCTGCACCACACCAGGTGAGTGATGGGTCTCTTGCTATGGGAAAGAACTGTCAATCCCTAGAGCAGAAGCTGCCCAGGGGCCGAGCTAGACCAGTCTGGTGTCCGACTATGATTCCTGGCCAAACCTTTAAAGTATATTTTCATACTTTCTCTGAAATACCAAAGCATTTTAGAACAAAATATACATGGCTGCAATTGGGCAGCCAGGATCTAATTCATACTGTCTGTGTTTGGGCATCATGAATGAGGTAATAATAATAATAATAATAATAAAGTTTATTTTTATAGCGCCAACAAGCCCCCACTTTACAATCAAGTGGGGGCTTGTGCAGACAATAAAATAAATAAAATAGCACATAGTTCAACAGGTAATGTAGGAATGAGGGCCCTGCTCACAAACTTACAATCCATGGGGAAATAAGGGGACACAAAAGGTAAAGTGTGCTTGTAGTATCTGGTCCGGCCATCTTTACGATAAATTATTGATTTCATTTAAAGTTGAATGATCCGGTCAGAAGACTGTAAACTTATTAGATGCACTTACATGCTATTGGTTGTATGTGTGGCGCCCCTGAGGCTTCCGTCGCCACAGGTCATTGCACCCCACCAGCGGTGTGATGCCCCATTCTGGAAGAGGAAGAGAGTGAACTCCGGTCCCCTGGTAAATCCACACTACACCCATTGTTAGGCACATACTAGGACCAGGGAAAGTGGCAGGCAACCCTCCCATGCTGCATGCTGGGAGGGGCCGTAAGACCCAACCCTGCTCCTATAGGTTACCGCTTAGCAACTGGGGAGGTGGGAGGAGCCATCTGAGAGCAGACACAGATAGGAAGGTCTAGTGAAGTCAGTCTACCTCAGGGAGTGATAGAGTGAGCATGTAGTTGGAGAAGAAGAACGAGAGAAAGGAGGGAGGAGGAGGCCTGCTGGAGGCAGGCGAGGAGGAGAAAAGAAAGGAAGAAAGAAAGAAAGAAAAGAGCTCCAAGTCAGACAGGAGCAGAGAACCAGAAGGAGACGCTTCCTGGTGAAGACCCTGGGACCCAGAGGTCCAGGTGACACCACGTAGGAGACAGAAGGAGTCGCAGGGCCGCGGGTAGTCCTGGAAGTATCACGAGCAGGCCTAGAGGTACCAAGGAGAGAGGGCCCTAGAAGTGCCACGGGTAGTTGTAGGCTGCGGTGGCCTGTTCCACAGTAACATCGGTGGAGGGATTAAGCTGCGACAGGGGACGGTCCCTAGAGACTGGAGGAGTGCAAAAACATCTCCAAACGGTAAAAACCGAGGCCCAGGGACGTTGTAAGCTCCCAGGGCCAGAACCCATAGCAGACTTCCAGAAAAGGGGTAATCAGCCGACAGGTGACCCCCCAGCCTGGAGGCTGTAGTGGAGGCCAAGCCAGGTCTATCCTAACAAAGGCAAGGCTAAGGAAGACAGCGGAAGAAAGAGACACTAAGAGAAGGGCACCGGCTTTCACTCTCAGAATCACCCAGAAACGGCGGAGGTCCCTGACAGTGGTCCCAGCAGTCCAAGGGTCCCTGCAGCTGTGACAAGAAGTGTGAGTAAAGAACTTGAACTGCACCCTTGAAGTGGTCTCTGTTATTTCAGCTGCATAGACATTCACAAGCACCAACAGTGTCCCGGGGCACCGCTCCACCTGTGGGGAGCAGTACCACCATTGCTGCCACTTCATCACCCCGGAGGCCTTACACAGCAGCGGCGGCTTAATAGCCGCATACCACAGGTGGCGTCACGAACACAAACTTGAAGTCATCAGCCACATATTATTCTGACACCCACCAGGGCCACGGAGCCGGGCCCAGCCACCACTGACTACCACCGGACTAGTCTGGCCCGGCACCGGGTGTCCCATAGCCCTGGGGTGGGCGAGTCAACTTTTGGCGTCATGAACAGGATTTCGTGCCCGGTCTAACCGGGTACTGTGCGCCTGGAGAACCGTGTGACAGACTGTGTACTTTACTGAGAAACCGCCGCCATTAGCGCTGCTGAGAGCGGGAAGAAGGGGGGCGTGCAAGAAGAAAGGGCGCGAAGAGAAGCCCCGCCCCCTTGTCCAAGAAAAGAGCGCGAAGCGGTGCCCGCCATGGAAGGCGGAGGAAGAAGCAATGGCGACTAGACAAGCTGGCCGACTGGCAGAGAGAGTCTAAACGCCCGACCAGCAGATAAAGAAAATGTACCTGATACTAAGCGGAGCGGTGCTGGCCGTGATGGGCTGGGCGCCAGTCTGGCGCCAGTTGCTAGTGCAGCCTCCGGCCCCGCCTCCGAGAAAAAAAAGGGAGCAGCCGAGTGGCGTGGTCGAGCACTCGAGCAGTGTTCCAGGCAGCATTCCCCAGGTCGGACGCATGGCGGAGGAGCTGCAGCAAGGTGCACCAGGGACCGGAAGAGTGGATCCCGAGCTGGACCTGCTGAGAGAGGAAATGCGAGTCCTGGCCCGGAGGCTGAGCAGCGTGGAGGTGGAAGCGGACCGGCAGAGGGAAACACCGCTGATACCGGAAGGCCTGGGCCAGTGGATGGATGCCGCGGAGCAGCAACAGGGTGAGCTAAATGAACCCCCGATCCGTCCGGACCCATGGCCCCGCCACGCGCCCCCGACCAGCCTCTTCACCGACCCCCTGGCCTTCCCCGCCAGCCCCGCTGACGCCCGGTGGGGCACCGGAGGCCTGCCTGAGACCCCCACAGACGGAGCCTGGGGAGGGGTGGACCCGGAACAACTAGTGGGCCCCCTGCCGAGTCCCCCTGTGAGCCTCCTGGGAATGGCATCCCCGGGAGTGAATTGGGACGCAGCGCCCATAGAAACCAGGGGACTGCAGCGGCCGCTGCTACCCAAGGAAACTCCCCTGGCCAACGAGATGACGTGCCGGAGGCTGGTGGTCGAGTACCAGAGGGAGCGGGAACTCCGGGAGGAGAAACGGAGGGCCCGAGAAGTCGCCAATCTGGCCTCCAAAGAAGAGGTCATTAAGGCCCTGAAGGGATCCGAGTGCCCAGTAAGACGGGGCACCGTGGTTGATTTCCGGCAGAAAGGCGGCTGGGGCTTCATCCGGGAGCCCGGTCTGGGCAAGGACGTGTTCATGGCCCGGAGAGACATCGAGGAGCACCTGCCCAGAGGCCACCCAGGGCGCGATGCCAAGCCGGGTGATGTGGTGGAGTATACCCGGCTGATGGGGGACCGCGGATGGTACGCGCTGCATGTACATATCCTGCAGGAAGAAGCGGCCCCAGAAGAGCCAGAGTGGCGCCGCACAGTGCAAGAGCGCAGCATCTCCCCTAGCAGCAGCACCACCTCAAGGCCGACCCGGGCCACCGAACTGAGCAGAAGTCCTGCGACAGTCACTCAGGAGACGCAGACCAGGATCTCCATGGCGTGTGTGATGCAGGGAGCCCGGCCAAAGCAGGGCCCTAGAGACCACAGCAACAGCCCCCTGCAGACAAGCAGCCCTCTGCAGCAGCGCCGTGCGACACCCGCAAGTAGTCCCACTCCAATCCAGGCTGCAGCACAGCGCAGAAGGTCAGGGACCAGCGCCCAGGGGACCCAGACGATGATATCGTCGGCATACCTGCTGCCAGGAGCCATGCCGGAGTGGGACCCTGATATCTACCCTCGAGAGTAAAGAAGATGAAGAGACACTGAACTGTACATAGCCCCTCATTCTTTTTGAAGAAGTCCCTCGTGTTTTGCCCCTTATTCTTTTCGAAGATGACACCCTTTCCTGCTGTACTGCCCCTAATGCTTTTTGAAGACGTCACCCCCCATGTTATGTGTTACCGGGCCACTGAACTGGAATGTGGGCCCCTGTGGAAGTGTATGTGTCATGTCATACCAGGCCACTGGACTTAGTGGCTGGTATGTTGTTTATGTGTTCTATGTAACCAGGCCATTGGACTTAATGGCTGGTTGATTTTGTCCCATTATTGTTTGATTGAAAGAAACAAACTGCCGGGCTACTGGACTTGTTGTAGCCAAAAATGTAATTAGTTGCACCCGTTGTGCCCCCTACCAGAATTATGGGGGAAGTGCCCAAACTGTGCAATGAACTGAAAGTGCACACATAGTTTCTTTATAAGAAGTTGCAACGTTAAAGAAATTGTGCCTCCCATAAAGGGAAGAAATGTTAATTGTTTTATTACTTTGAATACAAAAATGTTTTGCAGTTTCTCCACATGTTTTTGTTGTTTTTCAGCCCGAGGACGTGCTGGGATTTGCTGTGGGGGAGTGTGGTGCCCCTGAGGCTTCCGTCGCCACAGGTCATTGCACCCCACCAGCGGTGTGATGCCCCATTCTGGGAGAGGAAGAGAGTGAACTCCGGTCCCCTGGTAAATCCACACTACACCCATTGTTAGGCACATACTAGGACCAGGGAAAGTGGCAGGCAACCCTCCCATGCTGCATGCTGGGAGGGGCCGTAATACCCATCCCTGCTCCTATAGGTTATCGCTTAGCAACTGGGGAGGTGGGAGGAGCCATCTGAGAGCAGACACAGATAGGAAGGTCTAGTGAAGTCAGTCTACCTCAGGGAGTGAGAGAGTGAGCATGTAGTTGGAGAAGAAGAACGAGAGAAAGGAGGGAGGAGGAGGCCTGCTGGAGGCAGGCGAGGAGGAGAAAAGAAAGGAAGAAAGAAAGAAAGAAAAGAGCTCCAAGTCAGACAGGAGCAGAGAACCAGAAGGAGACGCTTCCTGGTGAAGACCCTGGGACCCAGAGGTCCAGGTGACACCACGTAGGAGACAGAAGGAGTCGCAGGGCCGCGGGTAGTCCTGGAAGTATCACGAGCAGGCCTAGAGGTACCAAGGAGAGAGGGCCCTAGAAGTGCCACGGGTAGTTGTAGGCTGCGGTGGCCTGTTCCACAGTAACATCGGTGGAGGGATTAAGCTGCGACAGGGGACGGTCCCTAGAGACTGGAGGAGTGCAAAAACATCTCCAAACGGTAAAAACCGAGGCCCAGGGACGTTGTAAGCTCCCAGGGCCAGAACCCATAGCAGACTTCCAGAAAAGGGGTAATCAGCCGACAGGTGACCCCCCCAGCCTGGAGGCTGTAGTGGAGGCCAAGCCAGGTCTATCCTAACAAAGGCAAGGCTAAGGAAGACAGCGGAAGAAAGAGACACTAAGAGAAGGGCACCGGCTTTCACTCTCAGAATCACCCAGAAATGGCGGAGGTCCCTGACAGTGGTCCCAGCAGTCCAAGGGTCCCTGCAGCTGTGACAAGAAGTGTGAGTAAAGAACTTGAACTGCACCCTTGAAGTGGTCTCTGTTATTTCAGCTGCATAGACATTCACAAGCACCAACAGTGTCCCGGGGCACCGCTCCACCTGTGGGGAGCAGTACCACCATTGCTGCCACTTCATCACCCCGGAGGCCTTACACAGCAGCGGCGGTTTAATAGCCGCATACCACAGGTGGCGTCACGAACACAAACTTAAAGTCATCAGCCACATATTATTATGACACCCACCAGGGCCACGGAGCCGGGCCCAGCCACCACTGACTACCACCGGACTAGTCCGGCCCGGCACCGGGTGTCCCATAGCCCTGGGGTGGGCGAGTCATATGGAAAATGTGAGGACAGAAATAGGAGGGAGAGGGTTATGGATAGCTTTTAGAAGGCGGGTTAAGGGAGAGTTAGGTTAGTAGGTTATGATAAACGTGTCTGAAGAGATGTGTTTCTAATGCATGCTTAAAAACTTGGGGGCTGGATGTTAGTAGCATTCTTTGGGGTAGTGCATTCCAGAAAACTGGCCAGGGATGAGGGATGAGATATAAGATGGTGCAGAATTGTGGAGAGCTTTGTGGGTGAGTGATATAAGTTTGTATTGTATTCTGTAGCTGATAGGCAACCAGTGCAGTGACTGGCACAAGGTGGAGGCGTCAGTGAAGCGGTTGGACAGGAATACGACCCTGGCGGCTGTGTTCAGGATGGATTAGGGAGGAGAAAGTTTGGTTAGAAGGAGACTGATCAGTATATAGTTCCAATAGTTCAGACGAGAATGAAGAAGAGCACCAGTAAGGGTTTTAGCAGTATCAAAGGTGAGAAAGTCGGATTCTGGAGATGTTTTTAAGATGCAGATGACGTGCAAGTGAATGATTGTATATGGAGAATGAAGGAAAGTTCTGAGTCAAATATAACCCCAAGACAGCGAGCGTGCCACTGGGGAGTAATGGTTGAACCATCGAAGGCAATTGAGATGTCGAGTATAGGTTGGTTAGTAGAGGGAGGAAACACAAGAAATTCAGTTTTGGAGAGATTCAGTTTCAGATAGAGGGAGGACAAACTTTGAGAGATAGCAGATAGACAATCCCTGGTATTTTGTAATATTGCAGGGGTGATGTTAGGAGATGATGTGTATAATTGGGTGTCATCAGCATAGAAATGATACTGGAAACCAAATCTGCTGATGGTTTGTCCAATAGAGGCAGTGTATAGACAGAAGAGGAGGGGCCCAAGACTGAGCCTTGAGGAACCACAAAGGTGAGGGGGAGAGGAGAGGAGTAAGGGGTACTTTGCATGTTGTGACATCGCTACTGCGATATCGTTGGGGTCAAATCGAAAGTGACGCACATCCGGCGCCGGTAATGACGTCGCAACATGTAAAGCCTAGGAGAGAAGATGAACGAGCGTGAAACAGTCAAAAATCGCTGATCTGTGTCACGTCGTTCATTTTCATAATGTCGGTGCATCCACAGGTACGATGTTGTTTGTCGTTCCTGCAGCACTACACATCGCTGTGTGTGAAGCCGCAGGACCGACAAACATCTCCTTATCTGCGCCCGCCGTCCACTGGCAATGCGGAAGGGAGAAGGTGGGCAGGATGTTTACATCCCGCTCATCTCTGCCCCTCCACTTCTATTGGCCGGCCACTTAGTGACATCGCGGTGACGTCACTGTGATGCCGAACGCACCGCCTCCTTGAAGGAGGGATTCTTCGGCAGTCACAGCGACGTCGCCGACCAGGTATGTGTGTGTGAAGCTGCCGTAGCGATAATGTTCGCTACAGCAGCTCGCACTACATATCGCATGTGCGACAGGGGCGGGGGCTAACCCGCTCTGCATCGCTAGAATTTGCTAGCGATGTCGCAACATGCAAAGTACCCCTAAGACTCGCCAAAGGAAACAGTGAAGGAGCGGTCAGAGAGATAGGAGGAGAACCAGGCTAGAGCGGTGACCTTGAGGTCAATAGAGCGGAGCATGGTGAGGAGGAGTTAGTGATCCCCAGTGTCAAAAGCGTCAGAGATCTAAGAGAAACAATAGGGATTGATGGCCATTTGATTTTGCTGTTAATAGATCATTGGAGACTTTGGTGAGGGCCTTTTCAGTGGAGTATAAAGAGCGGAAACCAGATTGAAAGGGATCAAGAAGCGAGTTTTCAGAGAGATGGCCGATGAGCCGAGAGTGCACCAAGCGTTGCAGGAGCTTAGAGATAAAGGGAAGATTAGAGACCGGTTTGTAGTTAGCAGCACAATTCTGGTTGAGGGAAGGTTTTTTAAGTAGAGGGGTTATGATGGCACGTTTAAATAGTAAAGGAAAGGTACTTGATGAGAAAGAGAGGTTAAACATTTTGGTTAGATAGGTAGTGACAGCTGGGGAGAGAGCCTGAAGGAGATTTGAGGGAATAGGGTCACTGGTGCAGGTTGTTGGGCGTGAAGATGCGAGGAGCCTGGTCCCTTCTTCATCTGTGACAGGCTCGAAGATGGAAACTGAGCTTGAGGTGCGGGAGGGGAGGGGATTGAGGCTCTGAAGGGATTTTTGAGAAATGTCCTGACTGATATGGTTGATTTTTTTGTAAGAAGAAAGAGGTGACAGGTTCCCTATAACATAAAATCTAATTTAAACAATAGGTAATTTTCTGACAATACACTTTCTTTAAAGGGAACCTGTTACCAGAAAGTGCCACTGCGCATGCGCAAGACTTCAGGAGCACTGTGGAAGATGTGGGCGGCGGCCTCATCTATGTAAATGAACACTGGGGGATGGCAAACAGCGGCAGGAGGGGTAATAACGTACGAAATACAGCCCGCCCCCATGGCCAGCAAACCTCATTACCATAGCAAAAGGTAATATTTTATAAAGTTGTTATTTAGGTCTGAAAGGGGGGCCAGTAGCAAGATGAACCTTTCTAGAATGCAGCCCATGAGCTGCAGAAGGGGATTCTTTTAGTTTAATAGCGAAAATTCTGGTGACAGGTTCCCTTTAAGAGTTTTACCATTTTATATTGGGCTAGAAGAAAGGCGGCATCATTCATCCTTCCTTCTGTACTGGATTGAGGGGATAAGACTGAGCACAAGAGGATTGTTCCATAGAATCACCTCTCTTGACATAATTTATTTCGGCTTTGCCCCAAGTCCTGCAGAGGTAAGTGTGCCGCCCCCGCAACAGCAGATGGGCTGCTCGGACCCGGATCCGCAGTGGCTCGAGGGGTCTCCGGATCCGAGGTGGTGTCGCGTGGCTACCTCGGAAATAAAAGGGGGAATTTGTGGTTTTGGGATAATGTTCATGACGCCACCCACGGTGTGTGGTAACGTGAGGGACCACTGCTGCTGGTTTGGGGGGAGCCTGGGGACGCTGGTGTGTGGCAGCTAGAGTTGTTAACCCCTCGTGGGCAGGGGGAGTGGTGTCCCGGGGTCCGGTGATGGATGGCGTGGGGAACCCGTCAGGTGCAAAGGGATAACGTGTACTCACACAGTCCAAAGTCACTGACGCTGACACCAGGTAAAACTAAACTCTTGAGTATCCTGTATTTCTTGGGCAAGCACGCTGGGTCCATGCACTTTTGGTGTGGTAAGTTGACCTGAAGCCTTGTCCCTTGGCACTGTGTGTCCTACGTGTGGATCCCTTACACTTGAAGCGTTTCGGGTCTCGCTCACCTGCATGGCTAGCAGGTTGAGCTTGCTCTCAGGGTTCACGATTGGGATTTTCTGGCCGGTTGTGGGAAGTCCTATGCCCGTCGTTGCACTAGTACCCCGATTCTGGAGCGGGTGGGGAACGGTTCCTGAAGATTCCATTCCCGTTGGGTGAATTACTGGGCTGCGTGAAGCTAGTTCCCAGCCTAGGGTCCACGTACCCCGTCGTGCCCTGGTCCCTGCCCGGTTGTAGCACAAGGCAGCTGGCCTGCTCTCTGTAGCAGCACCATGCCCCCTGTCACTACCCCCTGCGACCGGGGTTCCAGCTCCTTCTGGCCAGGCCAACGTCTGGCACCTGGGACGGGTACAGGAGCCCAGCTCCACAGCGTGACCTGTCCTGTCACCGCTGCTCACTGCTCAACTTCTACTCTCTAACTGACAACTCTGCCCTCCCTCTTCCATCCCTCCATCTGGGTGGCCCTATTCCCCTCAGGCTGCCCAATGGGTGTTTGGTGGGTGTGGTGCAGTGTTCCTCAGGATTTTAGTACACCTGCTGGTAGCAACACCAAATTGACAGGACCCGTAACCAAGGAGGAGCGGGGTACCAAGCAGAAGGGCCGATTGCACGGCACCCTTGTGACGACCTGATAGGCCCTGGCACACCTGGCGTCACATAAGCTTGGTGAAAAAGAACGTTTTTCATGCTGCACCAGTGTTATGGCATGTGCTACCCTAGACAATCCAATTAATTTCCTGTATCCACAGTTTGAAGTGTGACCTTACATTACTGGTAGCACAGAGACTATGGAAAAGTGCTATGGCTTCCCCATCAAAAGAAATCCAGCAAAATCTGTGCTCCTAAATCCAAATGCACCCTTCCCTTCTAAGCACCACAATGTGCTTAACCACAGTTAACCTCCAGATGTTTGACATTGTTGTAGTGAGGAGAGCCACATAATTTACAGGTTGTGTGTCTCCAGAAGCACGAGTTGGGCACAATGTAATGGCTTGTTTGCAATTTTTAATTCTGCAACAAGTACTACATTTGACTCCATGGGTATTTTCCAGAGACAAAATTGTAACTTCACCCATAGATGAATTCCCAGAGAGGTGTGATTTCCAAAATGTGGTCACTTGAGGGGGTTTCACTATTCTGGCACATAAGGGCTCTGTAAATGGAGTCCGCAAACTATGTTAGTTTAACAACAGGAAATGCTATTGGGAAAGTTCAAAAGTAATTAACTCGTGTACAATACAATCCCTTTAAAAATCAATCTTTATTAAATAATTTTAAAATCACCCAGGTGAATTGATCCAAAAACTCAAAAGATAACTCAAATACTTTTTTGATAAGAAGGGAGCTACTATAAGTCAGGTACAGCCCAAAATGTTCAAGTTATGTAGGCAGATATGATGATAATAAGATGACAAGCCAATATAAGCCTCTCTGCACCCCAGTGACCCTAATATGTCACTGTGTCTGGCTCTGCTTGTCAACGGAGGGTATGACGCCCTAACGTAGCTGGGCGCCCCCGTTCCTCGACGGCTGACCCTCACTCTCCCTAAATAGCCCTACCAATATAATGATAACTTCTGTACCTGTTACACTTGATGATTACAACACAGTATGATACATCATATTCTATTTTTATTTTTACTTAGTGGATTATACCTCTATGTCAGTAATCCAGGTACAGAACAAATGACATCTGCTGCCACAATAATCTCACAGCATGTCAATCAAAAAGCAAATGAGGATAAATGTACTTCCCTCAGGTTAATGCTATGTATATGGCCTCGACGCGTTTCCCCGCTCGTCATCGGATCATCAGGAAGCCCAACATGATGATGCTGGAATTTTCCTTCTGCTATCAATCTGACTCGCCCACCCCAGGGCTATGGGACACCCGATGCCGGGCCGGACTAGTCCGGGGGTCGCCAGTGGTGGCGGGGCCCGACTATGTACCCTGGTGGGGTAAATTAATATGGCTTCAGTGGGGTGATTATTAAAGTTTATATTCGTGACGCCACCTGTGGTTTGCGGCTATTAAGCCGCCGCTGCTGTATGGGGCCTTCAGGGCTGATGGAATGGCAGCTTGGATGGTCCTGCTCCCCTCAGGTGGAGCGGTGCCCCGGGGACACTGTTGGTGCTTGTGAGTGTCGATGTAGTTGCGGTGTAATGCAGGGCCGACAGGGCGGTGAAAGGACCGGACACAAACAACAGTCTCTTTACCTTCTCCTCTTTTACTGTGCAAACGGTTAGTCCTGGGAGACCGTTACAGGTGGTAGAGGGCTCCGGCCGGCCTGAAAGTAGCTGGGGTCATCTCTTTGGCCAGTCGAGTATGAGGCCTACTCCCTGCTCTTTCTTTGCTGTTATAGGACCCTGCACTTTGGGTTAGCAATGGCCCTCTTGCTGCTAGGACAAGTGGTTCGTCCCTCTCCCTGTGTGGTAGGCTGCGCAGGCCCTCTCTGGTGCTTCTCTACTGGAGTCCACACCGGGCCCTGGTGGTGCAGCTGTACCTTCAGGTTGCTTATGGGCCAGGTGCTTGCAGCTCTCCTGCCCTTCGGATTCGGCTGCCAGGGAAGGGTTTTACACCCTAGCAACCACAGACTCCGATGTCTGATTCTCTCCTGTGCCTCTCTGCCAATCCTGCTTCCCTGGGCCAAGCTATTCCAGCTCCAGGCCCCAGTCCACAGGACAGCACAACTCTGCGTCTTCACTCTCTGGACTCTCTTCACAGACTGAACACTAAAGGCCCTGTCACACACAGAGATAAATCTGCGGCAGAACTGTGGTTGCAGTGAAATTGTGGACAATCAGTGCCAGGTTTGTGGCTGTGTACAAATGGAACACTATGTCCATGATTTCACTGCAACCACAGATCTGCCAAAGATTTATCTCTGTGTGTGACAGGGCCTTAACTCCTCCCTCAGGTCAGACTTGAGGAATGCTGCCTGGAACTCCAGGTTCAGAGCTCCCTCTGCTGGCCTGAGGGAGAAACTACGTTGGATGTTGGTACCTACTGGCCAATGATTTCCCCAATTACCTCCAGGTTCAGTATTAACCCTTTTGATGGGGCAACACTGTTGTGGCGACCAGGTCCTGGGGCGCCACAAATCCCCTTGGGCTTCCTGATGATCCGATGACAGGCGGGGAAACGCGTCGAGGCCATATATATAGCATCAACCTGAGGGAAGTACATTTATCCTCATTTTCTTTTTGATTGACATGCTGTGAGATTATTGTGGCAGCAGATGTCATTTGTTCTGTACCTAGATTACTGTCATAGAGGTATTAATCCTCCAAGTAAAAATTGAATATGATGTATCATACTGTGTTGTAATCATCAAGTGTAACAGGTACAGAAGTTATCATTATATTGGTAGGGCTATTTAGGGAGAGTTAGGGTCAGCCGTCGAGGAACAGGGGCGCCCAGCTACGTTAGGGCGTCTTACCCTCCGTTGACAGGCAGAGCCAGACACAGTGACATTTTAGGGCCACTGGAGTGCAGAGAGGCTTATATTGGCTTGTCATCTTATTATGATCATATCTGCCTATATAACTTGAAAATTTTGGGCTGTACCTGACTTATAGTAGCTCCCTTGAGGCCATATACATAGCATCAACCTGAGGGAAGTACATTTATCCTCATTTTCTTTTTGATTGACATGCTGTGAGATTACTGTGGCAGCAGATGTCATTTGTTCTGTACCTGGATTACTGACATAGAGGTATTAATCCTCTAAGTAAAAATAAAAATAGAATATGATGTATCATACTGTGTTGTAATCATCAAGTGTAACAGGTACAGAAGTTATCATTATATTGGTAGGGCTATTTAGGGAGAGTGAGGGTCAGCCGTCGAGGAACGGGGGCACCCAGCTACTTTAGGGCGTCATACTCTCCATTGACAGGCAGAGCCAGACACAGAGACATTAGGGTCACTGGGGTGCAGAGAGGCTTATATTGGCTTGTCATCTTATTATGATCATATCTGCCTACATAACTTGAAAATTTTGGGCTGTACCTGACTTATAGTAGCTCCCTTCTTATCAAATAAGTATTTGAGTTATCTTTTGAGTTTTTGGATTAATTCACCTGGGCGATTTTAAAATTATTTAATAAAGATTGATTTTTAAAGGGATTGTATTGTACACGAGTTAATTACTCGCAAACTATGTTATTCTAGGAAACTGTGCTCTAAAAGTCAAATGGTGCTTCTGTCGCGGGCGGCGGGGCGCTGCGCTCACCAACGCTCTGGTCCGGCGCTGCTGTTGCTGCTCGGTGGCTCGAGCGGTGGGCCGGATCCGGGGCCTCGAGCGGCGCTCCTCGACCGTGAGTGAAAGGGGTGGCTTGGTTTGGGGATTTAGTCCGTGACGCCACCCACGGTTTGTGGTGAGGTTTGGGGCACCACTGCTGCTCTGGACAGGGATCCCGGGAGCGATGACAGGAAGCAGCCGAGATGTTTTTCTCCCCTCCGTGGGTAGAGGGTTTTGGTGGTCCCGGGGCCCGGTGATGGTGACTGTAAGGTGGATGGCGGGGTTTGGCGAGGCGCAGGGTCGCGGGGCAGCGAAGTGCCAGACGGCACGGTAGTAGTCACTCAGCCAATACCGTATATGGAGTCTCTGGTAAAACAAACGGCTGGATGGACGGGTCCCGTAGGCAGCTGCGATGGTCACTCCCGGTAGGTTGGCGGTGACTGTCTCTTCCTGCACCTGTGATGTGTTGTCGGCTCCGATGGCTTCCCACCGGTAACCCGCTCCCCAGCGGTGTATTTACCAGAGGAGCCCCTTTTTGCCCGCAGGCTCTGGCCCTGGGAACTCTAGCTGTGGCGGTAGCCGTATTTCCCTTCACGGTTGAGCGGTTGCTTTTAGTCGGGTCTTTACTGCTGAGGAACCCCGGAGGTTCCGTCGCTGACGGATTTGACCGGTTTAACGGCGACTCCAAGCCTGGTCGGGGTCCATAGGCCCTGCCGAATGGTGCTGGCTTCTCTTCGCTCCCCGGTTCGGTACCGGCGGGCCACCACCCGTCCCCGGTCCTCACGGTTGTGCGTCAATCGGCCTCGCCTGCAGACGGTCACCACCGTCTGCCAACCTTGCTCTTGGGTGCCCGGGCCACGTACCCGGACACGGTCAGTCTGCTCTTGCTCCTCCACTTCCACTTTCCCTCACTGTTCTGACTCCCTTTCCCGCCTCCAGGACTGTGAACTCCTCAGTGGGTGGGGCCAACCACCTGGCTCCACCCCACCTGGTGTGGACATCAGCCCCTGGAGGGAGGCAACAAGGATTTGTGTGTGTGACTGATGTGCCTAACCGAGGTGTGGGGTGTGTTGTTGCAGTACCTGTGACGTCCTGGCTTGTCCAGGGCGCCACACTTCTTTCCTCCCGAGCTCTGTGGTGCGGCCAAACAGTACTGTACAGTCACATGTGGGGTAATTCCACGTTCAGAAGAAATTGTGTAACACATTATTGTGCCTTCTTTACCTATTTCTCTTGTGAATATTGGAAATTTGGTGCCGTAACAGCATTTTAGTAGTAAAAATGTAATTATTTTTTCTTCAATAATATAACCTTTTGTCACACACCTGTGGGGTCAATATCCTCACTGGACCCCTAGTTAAAATTATTGAGGACTGCGGTTTGTAACATGTGGTCATGTAGCGCCCCTGAGCCACTCAAGGCACTACTAGGAACTGCATCCTCACCAGGATGCAGGGCCTACCCCATGGGACCTGGAATACCAGTGCCAAAAACACCCACACACACCAAAATTAAAACCAGCAGCGGCGGTTCCACCATCTTAACCACATCCCGCAGGTGGAGTCACACCAATGACTTTAATCTCCCCTGTAAATACTCCCCATTAAAAAGCACTCAGGGCATGGGACCAGGCAACGGCCACCACCATTTCCCAGTAGTAAACCGCCCGGGACCGAGTACCCCTTTCCCTGGGGGACACAGCTTTTTCCTGGCGTCACAAACAGGATATGGACTAGGCCCGTTAACCTGGGTGACGTGCGCCTTATGGACTGTTTTGTGCAAAATCTACCTCCATCTTTAATTCTGTGAAAAACTGGCTGCGCCATCACTGTGGCAAAAGTGTGCGAAAAGCCGACTCCGCCCCTGGGAGTGTGCAGAATGCAAGAGTGAAACTAACTGCAGGAAGCCGGAAGGGGCGTAGGCAGAAAGCACCCTGGTATGCTGGAGCAACAGCAGCTCTGCTGCTCAAGACCAGAAAACCTGCAAAGGTTAACAGTGTCACTGTGGAGGATGGGTGAACGCCTGCAGTAACGGCCCATTGAGAACAGCAGAGGCTAGTGCTGCCACACACCTAGCCTCTGCTGTTCTCAACGGGCCGTTACTGCAGGCGTTCACCCATCCTCCACAGTGACACTGTCACTCCTCTGCAAACGAGCACACTCTGCAACTGTGAAAGAACCTTACCTCCCTTTATGCATTTCGGTTGTCCTATGTGACCCGTGCCATCCAGCTGTAACCATTGATGCAACTACCTTGAGAAAGGCTCTACGCTGAAACGTCGGTGTTGCTCTGGTTTAAGGTTCACTTTTGCTGTGTGTCAATAAATCCACTTGCATCACAAAAAATTCTCTGGCCCAGGAACAGCAGACTCGAGCCAACCAGAGAAGGCAAGTGGCGGCCCAGGATTTGCAGGAAAAGCAAAGCCTGCGCCAAGATACCTGGAGAGCCCACGGGGTCCGGTTTCAGAGCACCGTGGATAAATTTGATCAGCAGAAAGTCTGGGGTTTCATCTAGGAGCCTGGCATGCATACAGGAATCTTTGTGTCCCGCAGATAAGTGCTGGACTACCTAAAGAAGGGACATCCAGATCGTGAACTGCACCTGGGTGACGTGGTCACATATACCAGACACCATGGAGAGCGGGGCTGGTATGCTCTAGATGTGCAGAAAATCAGTGACCTGTCCCTGCCTACTCCGCCATTTCTAAGGTCATCTACGCTGTGGTAGCTGAACCAGGCTACCCCAGCAGTTGTGTTTGTTTGTTTGTTCCTGATTTAATGGACTGTTCCAGAAAATGTTGATTTTACAGTAAAAAATGCTTGCATAATCTCTGAAAAGTGTTGCATAATGGTTACATTACAGGTTTTATAAAAATGGACCTCGGCTGCAAGACTGGCAGCAGCCCAAAACTTTACATGTAAATATGTAGCACCCAGTGTGCCTCCCAGAGTAAACCTTGCCATCAGGACATTGATACCGCCACCAAGAAGAGCAAGATTGGAGGAAATGTCTGGGATAGAACTGGCCCAGACCTGGTCACCAAAGGGACTGGTGACCTGCCTCCTTAGAGGGTACTGGGTTTAGGACCTTTGGGTGGTGGGTTGATGGGGGAATGCTCATGCAACATTAAAGGTAAAGCCTCCCCTGTGCGGGAAGAAAGTTAAATGTTTTCTTATGTGTTAATAAAACCACTTTATTCTCTTATAGCCCGAGAACATGGTGTGTTTCACCAAGGGGAAATGTAGCACCCCTGAGCCACTCATGGCACTACTAGGAACTGCATCCTCACCAGGATGCAGGGCCTACCCCCTGGGACCTGGAACACCAGTGCCAGAAACACCCACACACACCAAAATCCTAGTTATCACTCTACACCAGGGGTAATTGGCTAGTCGGACACAAGGGGATGGCCACCTAGAGGGCGGAGCCAAACCAGAGGGACCAGACAACCTGGTGGGAGGGGGCAGCAGGCAGAGAGGCAGTCTGAGTAGGAAGTGAAAGTAGAAAGACGTGCCTGAGAGCTGGGTCGTGTAACGGTGACCAGGGGGCACAGGGGAGTGGTCGCCAGGACAGGTACACCTGAGTACCACTGGGACAAGAGCACGCACGGGGCACAGGGCCCTTGGTAAGGCGACAGTTTCAGACGGCCTGGGAAATACCTGCACAGTGAGAGGACTTGCACGGATTTCACTGACCCACAAATCCGGGGGCATCAGCAGTAAAGCAAGGATCAGGGTTCGGACACATACCTCCCTACAGGGTCCACACTGCCCACCGTATGGAGAAGGAGACTGCCACCGCAAACGCTCCACGTTACGGTGACCCAACCACACTTAGAGTGTCGGGGACAGAGCAACCGAGTCATCAACTGGAACTGGAAATACAGGGACCTGAACCAGCCGTCCAAGGGCCCACGAGTGAGTAGAGACTGTTAATTACAACCCCGGTGTGGTCTCCCTTATTCTGGCATGTCCACCATACAGCTCCCTATGCTCAGCCTTACCTGCGGAGAGCCTACCACCTCAGCTGCCATTACCACTAGCCCTAGGAGTAACCACTTCAGCAGCCGCGGTTCCACCATCTTAACCGTAACCCGCAGGTGGTGTCACACCAATGACTTTAATCTCCTCTGTAAATACCCCCCATTAAAAATCACACAGGGCACGAGACCAGGCAACGGCCACCACCAAAGTGACATTCCCAAGGCAGTAAACCACCCGGGACCAAGTACCCCATTCCCTGGGCGACAGTCACTTGTGCGGGATTTCTGCTGTTCTTGCCCCTTATGGGCTTTGCCATTGTGACAGCACCCGAAAACCATTCCAGCAAATGCTAAAATCCAAAATGGCACTTCTTTCCTTCTCACCTTTGCACTGTACCTCAAAAGTAGTACCCAATTATATGTAGGGTATTAGCACATTCAAGTAAAATTACACAACAAACTACATAGTACATTTTTTTCGTATTAGCCATTATAAAAATTAAAAACTTGGGGCTAAAACATTTCAGTGAACAAAATGTAACTGTTCCTTCTTCTTCACCCAATGGTATAAAATTCTGAGGCACACCTATGATGTTAATATGCTCACTGCACCCCCAGATGAATTCAATGACAGATGTAGTTTCTAAAATGGGGTCACTTATGGGTGTCTGCTTTTCTGGCTTGTCGAAGCTCTGCCCATGTGACATGGCACCCTCAAACCATTATAACTAAATCTGATTTCCAATATGGTGCTCCTTCCCTTCAGAGCTTTGCACTGTGCCTCAAAGTAGTTTATGACCACATATGGTATATTAGCAAACTCAGGAGAAATTGTGTAAAAAATTGTAGGGTCCATTTTCTATTATCCTATTACCCTTTTTGAAAATTTAGACTGGGGACAAAGCAACATTTTTGTGGAAATATTGTAATTTTTTATTTTCACAGCGCAATATTATACAATTCCGTGAGGGTTAAAATTGCTCACTATGCCCCTAGATGAATTTTTTTGAGTGGTATAGTTTCCAGAATAGGTTCCCTTGTTAGGGATTTCTGCTGTTTTGGCACATCAGGGGATCTTTAAATGTGACATGGTGTCTGTAATATATTCCAGCCAAAATGGCACTCTAAAATTCAAATAGAGCTCCTTCCAATCCGAGCTCTACAGTGTGCCCAAACAGTAGTTTTCCGCCACATATGGGGTATCTCTGTACTATGTACTCTGTACTAGAGAAATTGCGTAATAAATTTTAAGGTCCACTTTTTCCTGTTACTCTTCTAAAAATGAAAAAAATTGAGGCTAAAGCAACATTTTTTTGGTAAAAATGTATTATATCATTTTTACAGCTCATCTTTATAAAATTCTGTGAAGCACATGTGGGTTCAAGTTGTTCATAGCACCCCTGGATAAATTACTTGAGGGGTTTAGTTTCCAAATGGGGGTCACTTGTGGGGGGGTCCCCTGTTTAGGCACATCAGGGGCTCTCCAAATGCGATATGGCGTCCTCTATCTATTCCAGCCAAGTTTGTGCTTCAAAAATTCAAATAGCGGTCCTTCCCTTCCAAGCCCTGCCGTGTAACCAAAATATTGTGTATCCCTGTACTCAGGAGATATTGCACAAAAATTGTATGGTTCATTTTCTAATGTTATCATTGTGACAATTTGGAGTTAAAGGGGTGGTTTACCCATTTTTTTTATTCTCACTATCAGTATAACTTACCATTTCAGTTGTCTTAATTGCCTTCTATTTCCAGTTCTGGCACTGAGCGGCGCTATCCTCCTCACTCAGTGCCATTACATGACCCCCGGGTGCTGTGGCCTTTGGTATTCCATCAGAGCTGGAGCCAGCAATGAGGAAGTCCTGCTAGAGCACGATAAAAGGTAATATTGCTGAAATAACATAATAGATGTGTGGAGAGGCACATAATAGCAAGATTTAGGAGAAAAAAAAATAATTTTGGTAACTGGACAACTGCTTTAAAGCAAAATTTTGTGGTAAAAATGAATTTTTAACTTTCTCGGCTCAATGTTATAAAATACTGTGAAGAATTTGTCTTTCAATGTGCTCACCACACATCAAAATAAATTCTTTGAGGGATCTAGTTTCCAAAATGGGGTCACTTGTGGGGATATCCACTATTTTGGTATATCAGGGACTATGCAAAGACAAAATGGCATCCACTATCTATTCTAGCCAATTTTGAGCTTCAAAATTCAAATAGCACTTCTAACATTCTGAGCCCTGCTGTGCTCCCAAACAGTTGTTTTCCACCACATATGTGGGTGGTATTGGCGTACTGAAAAGAAATTGCACAACAAATTGAATGGTCCATTTTTTCCTGTTACCCTTTAGGGCTAAAGCAATATTTTTAAGGGAAAAAGTAACATTTTCATTTTTTCTTTCCACATGGTTTTTATTCCTGTGAAGAACCTAAAGGGTTAATAAACTTCTTAATTGTTGTTTTGAGCACTTGGATGGGTGCAATTTCCAAAATGGTGTCAGTTTGGGATATTTTTTGTTAGATAAGACTCTTAAAATAATTTCAAATGTGATGTGGTCCCTAAAACAATTGGTTTTGTAAATGTTGTTGGAAAAAATAGAAATTACTGATAAACTTTTAACCCTTCTAACTTTCTGACAAAAAAATGTTTCATAAATGGTGCTTATGTAAAGTAGTAGACATGTGGCAAATGTTATTTATTAATGATTTTGTTTGATATATCTGGTTTAAGGCATAAAAGTTCAACATTTTGAAAATTGCAAAAATGTTAACATTTTTGGGAAATTTTTTCAATATTTTCATAAATAAATGCAAATGATATCAACCAATATTTACCACTAACATGAAGTACTATTTGTTATGAAAAAAACATTCTCCGAATCACTGGTATTCTTTGAAGTGTTCCAGAGTTATTACACCATGAAGTGACAGTGGTCAGAATTGTAAAATTAGGTCTGGTCAGGAAGGTGAAAACAGGCTGGGGTGAAGGGTTTCTTAATTATTAGTGATGAGCAAGCACAAAAGTGCTCTGGTGCTCGGTGCTCAAATCGAGGCTGCCGGACGCTCGGAAATGCTTGACTTGAGTACTGAGCACAATAGGAGTCAATGGGTGACTCAACCATATTTTTCTTGAAGAAGTGGGCTGTTAGCTGCCCACACAGCCCCCAACCATTACAGTCCCATCATCCATGTGCAGCAGGCATTTCATTCCGTGTGCGCAGTTCAAATGTTCTCCCTAGGGCCAAAGTAACTGAGGGGTTAGTTCTGCTTCAGTTTCTGTTCCAGAAAAGGGTATGATATATTTTCGGTGGAGAAACGGGGGACATTTGACCAGTGCACATGGAATGGAAGTTGCTGGTCAATGCCAACTGCAAATGGATGATCGAAACTGTGGTTGCTGAGAAGACGAAATGGAGGTTGCCAGACACTGCTGGCTGCTGCACACAGATGATGGGGACTGTGGTGGCTGGGGACTGTGTCAGGGCAGGTAACAGAATGAGGACTCAAGCATTTAACTCGAGCACCCGCAGTACGAGCACCCCGATGCTTGGTAGAGTACCAAGTAGTGTCGAGCATGCTCGGTCATCACTAGATATTATTAATATTTAACTGTTTAGATTCTGTTTTTAAAGGATAAATATTTCAGCAGACTACTGTATTTTGACTCTTTCAATAAATTATTCCAAACGATAGTATGTACAAACTTATGTCAGACAGCCATTTGATATGTTTCACCCATGAAATTCTATGGTGCCAAGAAAGTATCTGTTTGATCTTTTTTCTTATTGAAACGGATAAATCCAAAACACCACAAAAATGTTGATCCAGGTCTACCTATGCTGTACAAATTTAAAGCACGTTAAAGATGTTTAATAGGATTTATTATTATGGTGCATGGACTTGTGGATGTTAAAAATAACAGCTACAGCAATAATCCCCAACCCAGGGTCCAGAGATGACTATCCTCAGCTTCTGTTGACTGGTTGCACAGGTGATGTCATGACTAAAGTGCATGTACATACTGTAGGCAATCACTGGGCTCAGCATCAATGTCGAAGTGGATGGCACAAGCTACTGATCCCAGTGATTGACTGCAGCTGTCACATGTACAGTATTTATGAAATCACCGCTTAAGCCAGTCTACAAAAACAAGAGCAGTAGCAGAGAGGTATTGTTTGATCCCGGGAAGGGTGAGAATTGCTGCACTTTTTGTTTTCATCATCCACAAGAAAAATTAATCCCGAACAATGCCAGACTTGAGCAGAAATAAAAACAAGATCTATGACTAAATAAATATAAACATCGGTAAAGATGCCGCGGAGACACCATCACATGTTTCTCAACGCTGGCAGGAAGCTAGTCAGGTCTCTCAACGGGAAGGAACAACCACGGGAAGGGCCGTCTCCAGTCAAGTAAACCACCTATACCAAAACATGGTATCCATCCACAGACAGCTGTTTCAGGGTATTTGCCCCTCATCAGTGTGGAGTAGGAAACTGGCTAGTGGGAGCAATGCCTAGTAGAAGACTACATCGGTAAAGATGGCTGACTTCGGGGAGATCAACATCCAACACCGCGGAGACACCATCACGTGTTTCTCAACGCAGTGACACTAGCTCAAGGCTCCCTGGGAAAATAATTGTTTTGCATATTTTCCCAGGGAGCCTTGATCTAGTGTCACTGCGTTGAGAAACACGTGATGGTGTCTCCGCGGTGTTGGATGTTGATCTCCCCGAAGTCAACCATCTTTACCGATATAGTCATCTACTAGGCATTGCTCCCACTAGCCAGTTTCCTACTCCACACTGATGAGGGGCAAATACCCCGAAACAGCTGTCTGTGGAGGGATACCATGTTTTGGTATAGGTGGTTTCCTTGACTGGAGACTGCCCTTCCCGTGGTTGTTCCTTCCCGGTGAAAGATCTAGCTAGTTCCCTGCCAGCGTTGAGAAAGAAGTGATGGTGTCTCCGCGGCATTCTTGTTTTGCATAAATACATATAAAGAAAGCTGAAATAATTCCCCAGATTTAATGCAGTCCTAGCCTAACATTGGGTAGACCTCTCTTCTGCTTCCTGAAAAATTGTGATCTGACAAAGCTTGGATGCCACAAGAGCAGTGATGTCTCCTGTGGTATCTGGGACCGAGACACTAGCACTGGATCCTTTCTGTAAGATACAGTGTTGGACCTCCATTGCTTGACTTCTTTTTCCAGCACATTCCTCAAATACTTGATCAGTTCAAGATCTTGAAAATCTAGAGGGTAAGTCAACACATTGAACTGTTTATCATGTTCCTCTACACTGCCCCAATTGGACAGACCATCAGCAAATTTGGCTTCCAGTACCATCTTTATGCTGATGACACACAACTATACACCTTATCCCCTGAGCTCACCCTCGCTGCTTTACAGAACACCATTGACTGTTTACAGTTTCCAACATCATGTCTGCTCTTTATCTGAGGATTAACTTCTCCAAAACTGAACTTCTTCTTCTCCTTCAGTCTTCTAACCTCCCTAAACCTGACATCTCCCTCTCTGTGTGTAGCACCACAATAACTAGGCATCAGGCTCGCTGCTTGGGTGTTATACTTCACACCTCTCTTTCCTCCACCTCCTATCTACAATCTCTTGCCCGCTCCTGTTGCTTGCACCCCAAGAACATCTCTAGAATCCGCCTCTTTCTCACCATGTCAACTACAAAAACCCTCACCTTGGCCCTGATCCACTCCTGCCTTGACTACTGCAATTCTCTATTAATTGGTCTCCCCCTAACTAGACTCTCTCCTCTACAGTCCATCCTTAATGCAGCAGCCAGGGTCACCTATCTGGCTAACCGCTACTCGGATGCTTCTTCTCAGTGCCAGTCATTGCAGTGGCTACCCATATATCACAGGACCCAATTCAAATAGCTTTTTCTCACCCACAAAGCTCTCTACAGTGCAGCACCCCCCCTACATCTCCACCCTTATCTCTGTCTATCACCCTACCTGTTCTCTACACTCTGCAAATGACTATCGACGAACATCCACACTAATCCAAACCTCACACTCCTGGCTTCAAGACTTCTCCCGAGCTGCACCAATCCTTTGGAATGCTCTACCCCAAGAAACTAGGACGAACCACAACTTACTCAGCTTCAAACACTCCCTAAAAACATATCTTTTTAGGGTGGCCTATCACACTCCCTAATTGAATTCAATTCACATAGTCCCTCCACGACTTCTCAGAACATAACTCTCCGTTAAAGTCCACCGCACCCAAAAGCATCTCAAAGATTGGCTCACGACTAGTTTAGGCAGCCTTTATCTATTGCCCATTTCTTTGAGATGTCTGGATTGTCGTTGTAAATAAGCACTTGTACCTTGTCCCCCCACCCCACCTCATTGTAGATTGTAACCTCTCTTGAGCAGTGATGTCATTTTTGCTCTAATTATTGTATTTTTTATAACTGTTACTTGCTTGTATATGAACCTCTGAATTGTAAAGCGCTGCGGAATATGTTGGCGCTATAGAAATAAAGATTATTATTATTATTCCTCAAAGTCTTGAACTATTTGTATAATGTAGCAGGGTGCCTTATTTTGCTGAAAAACGCTGTTACTAGGGATGGGCGATCCCGAACTGTAAAGATCGGGGATCGTACCGATCACATAGTTATTGTGTACACGAGCCCAATCACAAGCTTTTCTGGGGAGCTCGTAAGAAAAAAAAAGAAAAAAGAAGCACGTTATTAAAAAACATTATGATCATACTTACAGGTTCCGCAACACATCCTGCAGACTCTGTGTCCCGGCGCTTCTGCTTCCGAGTCGATCATCGCTGTGCCCTCCCGGTAACCAGAATGACTCAAGGACCTACCATGACTTCATAGCCATGAGACCAGCCATGTGTGAATGCTGTATTATCTCATTGGCTACAGACTGGTCACATGACTATGATGTCATCAAAGGTCCTGGACGGTAACTGACCTTTGATTGTCACTGTGCTAGTCGCGTCGCATCACGGCGCACAATCTCCCCACAGGAGCGGTCGGCTGCGTCTATTTCCATGCAGCTGAGGCGCTCCTGTCCTGAGAGCGTCAGGTGCGGGGTGATGCAATGCGACACGTAAGTGCAATCATTCCCTCACATTCAGCCTGTACAAAGTGATGTAGTAGAGATGACATGGCTCTCTGTTTCTCACTATGTATAGACTGTGTCTGTACACAGTGATGAAGCAGAGTTGACATTGCTGTCCTATATGGATTACATCAGACTAAGGATTGTTTTATAATCAAGATGGAGTCTCTAAATGTTTTTTTTTGTTTTATTTCAAATTAAAAAAAATTCTCTGTGTTGTGTTTTTATTTACAGTTTCCTAGAAATTCATGGTGACCATATCTAATTTGACGTGACAACATGAATTTCGGGCTTATTACCATCTGAGAATACAAAGTTCGTATTAACCCCTTTATCGCCCAGCGTGCCACCGCCATCAGGGCCTCTGGACGAGTTGGGTAAAGCGCTTGAAAATGGCACTAAGAAATTCATGGTGGCCATGTCTTATTTGGCGTGACACCATGAATTTCGGACTTAGTACCATCTGAGAATAGAAAGCTGGTTTTAACCCCTTTATTACCCAGCGTGCCACCGTCATCAGTGCCGCTGGTGGAGCCGGGTAAAGCGCCTGAAAATGGTGCTAAGAAACAATGCGCCATTTCCAGGGGCAGCTGCGAGCTGCCGAGAATCCCAGCCCCCAGCTGCCTGGCTGCACCTGACTGGCGATCAAAATATGGCGGGAGCCCACGCATTTTTATTTTAATTATTTTTTTTAAATAATTTTAAAAAAATTAATGGGCTTCTCTGTATTTTGATCGCCAGCCAAGGTAAAGCCAGGCAAATGGGGGGTTGGCAGCCCCGTAGCCATCTGCTTTATCTGTGCCGAGACTCAAAAATACTGCGGAGCCCTATGACATTTTTTTTAATTATTTATTTATTTTTATACAACTATATATTGTGTGTGTGTGTGTATATGTATATTATATATATATATATATATATATATATATATATATATATATATATATATATACAGCTCTGGCCAAAGTTAAAAGACCACTTTAAAATTTTTTGTTTTTCTGATTTTTCTCTCTATAGGTATATTTTTGAGTAAAATATAAAATGCTCTTTTATTCTCTAAACTAGTATTTTCAAAAATAAATACAAATTTTATTGCTTGGAAATTTGGAGTCATGTTTTTGTCAGTAGTTTCTAGAATAAAAGAACAATCTACCGTATATTTTACTTAAAAATAGAAGGAGAAAAACTGAAAATTTTACAGTGGTCTCTTAATTTTGGCCAGAGCTGTATATAAATATATTATATATATATATATATATATATATATATATATATATATATATATATATATATATATATATATATATATATATATATTTATATATATATATATATATATATTTATACACACATGGTTCTATAGAAATAAATAAATAATTTTAAAAAATGACGTAGCGCTCAGCTGTATTTTTGATTCTCATCGCACATAACGCAAACGGCTACAGGCTGCCACCCACATCTGCCTAGCTTTACCTTGGCTGGCAATCAAAATACAGGGAAGCCAATTTTTTTTTTTTTGTTTTTTTTTTAGTTATTTAAAAAAAATGAGTCAGGGCTCCCACTGCACTTTTTATTGCTAGCTAAGGGTAATTCAAGCAGCTACTGGTTGCTAACCCCAACTCCTTGGTGTTACCTTCACTGGCAATAGAAAATCCGGGGAAGCCCTTTTTTCCTTGCAAAAAAAAAACTAAAAAAAAAATGAAGTGGGCTTTGCCTAATTTTTGTATGCTAGCCAGGTACAGCAGGCAGGTATGGGCTGCCCCCAACCTTCAGCTGCCTATTTGTACCTGGCTGGGAACCAAAAATATAGGGAAGCCTTTTTTTAATTATTTCATGAATTTCATGAAATAATTTTAAAAAAAAATGACGCAGGCTTTGCCTAATTTTTGTGTCCAGCCAGGTACAACTAGGCAACTGGGGATTGGAATCTGCAGCGCAAGGTGGCCAAAGATTTCTGGGCCTCCCCGCTGAGAATTGCAGTCCGCAACCACCCCAGAAAATGGCGCCTTCATAGAAGCGCCATCTTCTGGTGCTATATCCAACTCTTCCAGCGGCCCTGGTGCTGGGTGGTACGCTGGGTAAAAAGGGGTTAATACCAGCTTTAAGCCCGAGATTCTTAATGTCAGGCCAAGTTTGACCCAGCCATTAAGAATCTCCAATAAAAGGTTTAAAAAAAAAAGACACCACACAGAGAAAAAAAACTTTCTTAGAAATAAATACAGTCACACTTAGGGACTCCATCTTTATTACTCCCTCTCACCCCTCCATGATCTTGGTCTTGTGTCTTCTTCAACCAATCTAGCTCTGCTATATGAGAAAGCATGGGGGGGGGGGAGAACGCTGCTGTTCCCCGTGCTGTCTAATCAAGCAGAGGCTACGGATTGGTAAGCAGTGACGTCACTGCTGCCACCATTGCCATAGTAACCTAACGAGTGGGTTATTATAGCAACGGTGATCTCCAATCACCTGATTCCCGATGCTCCTATTCCCCGACATGGCTATTACAGTGTGTGGCAGCCAATCCCTGCATGTGAGCTGACTCTGTTAAGAGCGCCAACATGCTGGGAGGGGGAGCCAAGCATGTGCTTGAGCATCTCGCCGGTACTCGGTGCTCTCAGAGTGCACCGAGTACTGAGATGCTCGGCCGAGCAATGGGTAACGGCGAGCATGCGCGCCCATCCCTATCCACTGTCACTACTGGACCTTGCTTAACATCATAACCATGTGACCAGCCTGTAGCCAATGAGATAATACAACATTCACACGTGACTGGGCACATGGATATGACATCATGGATGGTCCTTCAGTCATTCTGGTTACCGGGAGGGCACAGCAATGATCAACTCGGAAGCAGACAGAGACCTGTAAGCATAATGACAATGTTTATTATTAACTATATTCTTTATTTTACAGCCTACCGCCGCCCCATCCCATAACTGTAAAGTTCAAGATCGGTGATCGGACGCAAGATTGTGTTATCACGATCCCGTTCTCGATCTTTACAAAACGATCGGTCGAGTCTTCCCGATTCGACCATCAGGGGGATCGCCCATCACTAGCTGTTATTATCATATATACTGTTGCAGCAATATATAGGTAAGGTGGTATGTGTCCTAGTAAATCCACATGAATACCAGGACCATTGGCTTGTTTTCATGTTTCCAACCCAAACCTTCAAGAATTGACTGTTCTTCTGTTGCCATTTGCCTAATATATCCTACTACGTGAAAACTGCCATTATCACAGATAAACAATTATTATTCACTTCACCTGTCGGTGGTTTTAGTGTTATGGCTAACCACTGTTTCTACTGCTGCCAGTATCAGTGGAAGAGAAAAACTGTGCCACAGGGTATATTTAAGTATACAGGCTTTGATTAAGCAAACTGCTAGAGAAAATGAAGAATTTAGGACGTAGCAAAATTATTCTACAAGTAAGGCCTCCAGTTATTTAAGGAAAAGGAATTCCCTTGGGCGGTACATACCATTTATTGATATATATATATATTCAATATTGTATACAAGTTTCATTAGATGTGCAGGACTGACAGCACAAATAGTTACAGAATAAATTTGTGACTGTAAAATCTGCAAAGGGTGTGAATATATACTAGTGTACAGTACATGGTAACACGCCATAGGATGTAGCTTCTCTAATGACTTGCAGCAGAGGTTTTAACTGCATCAGCCCATGGGACCCTGGTTCAGCTTTGAATTAATAATATATATCCTATTAATTACTTTACTACAAGTTAAAAGATATGACTGTTGGGATACTTGGTACTAAGAAAACCGCTATTAAATAATTAATTCATAAATAGATCATAGGGACTAAACATCAATGGAATGGAGACTATGTTTTACTCCCAATCCACAGCACAGAACCCCTAATAAAGTATGTAACACTATTGCGAAGGATGAGTTATCTGTACAAATAGGAGTCATTTGTATTGTTGCAATTAGACCTTTCACAATTTTTACTACAAACATCTCTGAACAAATAGAAGAACATCATTTGGCTAAGGCTACTTTCACACTTGCGTTGAACGGTATCCGTTGCATTGCGTTGTGTAACGGATGCAACGGATGTGTTGCATATAGTGACACAACGGATGCAACGGATGCTGCAAAACAACGCAATTCGTTTTGATTTTTTTTTTTTTTTTTTTCCCGGTTTTACCAGCGGCAGACTATAGTGAACGATCAGCTGATCGTTCCCTGCAGCCGGCCGCTGGGTGATCAGCTGATTGCTCCCAGTAGCCGGCCGCCGGGTGATCAGCTGATCGCTCCCGGCCGCCGGGTGATCAGCTGATCGCTCCCGGCTGCCGGGTGATCAGCTGATCGCTCCCTGCAGCCGGCTGATCAGCTGATCGCTCCCGGCCGCCGGGTGATCAGCTGATCGCTCCCGGCCGCCGGGTGATCAGCTGATCGCTCCCGGCCGCCGGGTGATCAGCTGATCGCTCCCTGCAGCCGGCCGCCGGGTGATCAGCTGATCGCTCCCTGCAGCCGGCCGCCGGGTGATCAGCTGATCGCTCCCTGCAGCCGACCGCCGGGTGATCAGCTGATCGCTCCCTGCAGCCGGCCGCCGGGTGATCAGCTGATCGCTCCCTGCAGCCGGCTGCCGGGTGATCAGCTGATCGCTCCCGGCCGCCGGGTGATCAGCTGATCGCTCCCTGCAGCCGGCCGCCGGGTGATCAGCTGATCGCTCCCTGCAGCCGGCCGCCGGGTGATCAGCTGATCGCTGTCACTTGCCGGCGCCCGGGCATGCCGGCGGGCGGGCGCTCAGCTGAGCGCTGTGACTTGCCGGCGGCCGGGCATGCTGGTGGCCGGTCATTCAGCTGAGCGCTGTCGCTTGCCGACGGCCGGGCGCTCAGCTGAACGTTCGGCCACCGCGAGCCAAAATAAAGTTTGATTTAAAAAAAAAAAAAAAAAAAAAAAAAAAAAAAAAGAGCATGCGCAGTGAAATCCAGAGGATTCCGCTGCTCAAAATAACGTTACATGCTGCGTTCCTCCCGCTGGGCGGAAGCAACGGAGCGTCGCCCAGCGGAAGCAACGCAGCTCCTTTTGGTACAATCCGTCAACCATACAAGTCTATGGGAAACAGCGGAATCCGTTAACGGATTCCGCTGTTTCCCAAAAGGGCGGATTGTAACGGAAGGAAAATAACGCAAGTGTGAAAGTACCCTTAACCAACTATAACAGCCCGCTACTAGTTCATTTTCAAAGATGTATTAGAGAGAATAGCCTGAAACTCCATGCCACACCACCAAATGGTGGTATCACTTGTAGAAAACAAGTATACAATAAAAATATAAGCATTCATGAGTAGCCGTTGTTTTAATTTTTATTTCATAAATTAATAGCACACATGAAAATAAGCAGCTTTGTAATATTTCTTATCAGACAAATCTGCTTCTTTCTCTCCCAGAATTGATCAGTAATTATCAACATTCTCAATTCTGAGGTAAAATTCAGTATTCAGCGAGGACTTTTTCATTACTGAGATAGGAGATGGCAGTTGTTACTGATGAGATTCTATGTAGATAGAAGAGGAAGGAAGAGTGGAGCTATGCCTTTAGCTCCTCCCTCTGCCTCTAGCTCCTCCCTCTGCCTCTAGCTCCACCCTCTGCCTCTAGCTACTCCATTCTCTCATTGTCATAGAATCTCATCAGTACCAACTGCTATCCCCCTATTCCGCTATTAGGACATCTTGGTCCCACACCTTGCTCCTAGCGGATATCATACATTGAGATGCCATAGTGGAAGAAATATGCAGACCTAGGTTGGGATCCCCCAACCCACCCTGGGCCTAAAGGTTTTTCCAACTGCAGAACTCCCTTGTGTACAGATGCCAACAAAATTACCCATTTTGCCACAGTAGAAACAAGCTCCTCCCTTTTTAGCAGTGGGAACGCTTTGCCTTACATGGGACATACTGCAGGGCTTGAGTGAGGCTTCCAGAGGTAAAGACAGTACAGATGCCCCCTCCCAGAGTCCTGGTATTATGAGACCTCTGTTGGAAATGGCGATCAATCCGAATTACTAGTTGACGAGTTTCATATATAACCAACACCTCTTTGATCCTCTCGGATACACACTGAAAAAAATTGACTTCTAAGCGCAGGGTCATTCCACAGAGTGTCCACGTACCAGCATCAGAATTCAGTCCAGTAATCCTACGCAGGACGATTCCCCTGTTGTAGTGAATGGATTTTAGATTTGGCTAAAAATGTTTTATCCATATCTTCATAAATGAAACCGAGCGCCGAAAAAAAACGTAAGAAAAACAGGTGAATCAGCAGGCATGGAAAAGGCACATGCTTGTGGGTCCCCGCTGAAGAGTGAAACAATAATTCCTTACCACCAGAGGAGTGGGAACGTAAATGAAAATACCACTTACAAGCCTCCCTAAAAGCAACAAATCGGCTGCGCTCCCCTGAAAATCTCTCAGGGAGAGGCACTTTAGATTCAGATGCTCTAACAACCCAGACAAATTGCTCAGGTGTGATGGCCTGAGCTTGCTGCTGCACAGCTTCCTTTAACTCAGCCAGCTGAAGAGCCATGGTTTGCAGACATATCATGAGCACAGCACCCGGGTCCATGCTGGAATAAAAAGGTTGGGCCAACTATAATATCACGGATGTTATGGAGAAAGCTGAGTACAGAGTCTTCTAGACTGGCCCTATCCCTGATCTTAGAGATACCTCTGAAGGTGAGGATGTCTGAGCTGCCTTCCTGGCCCTGCTCCTGACCAGCCCTGGTCTTATACCCTTTCCCCTCCTACCCCAGTGGTGGGCTGGGACAAGAGTTTCATAAAACCAACAGAAATATATAAACAGGGAAAACCAAAACTCTATCTCACAGCATGCTCACACAAAAGTATAAAACAATAAGAGGTAAGGAGGAAAATAAGGGCAGGGAGGAAACAACAAGACGATGGGAGAACTCCAGAACAATACCAAGCACCACACAATATGATCACCAGCAGGACTGGGACACAGACCAAATCAGCAATAAACTATAGCCAGCGTGGGAAGACAGATTCCACCATCTTAAAAGGGTGGGGAGCAAATGTGATAGGTTTCCAACAACATGTGATCCCAGAGGTAACCAGCATACTAGCAGAGGCTAACTCTTGCTAACCTGACCATGAATGCGCACACAGCTATTCGACACCTGAGCCTGCCTGTGTAACTCAGGAACACTGAAGAAACTATAGGGTGGAGCAAAACTCAAAGTGACATTCACTGACTGGTGCCCACAAACATGTATGTTTACAGTGGTTGACAAAATTAAAAGGGTATTCTCAAGTTTAGAAGTTATGATCTATTCATAAGTAATAGCTTCTCAATCTCCAGTTACTGGGGCCTTTACCAATCCTGAGAATTGGGGTTTTGAAGATTATGCCTCTGCATTCATTCTGACTAAAGTGGCAAAGACCAACCCACACTTGCTTTATGCTGTTCAGAGGTGCTGGTCAGTTTTTTGTTTTTTTAATAGCATACTATTGTAGGTTGGACTGCCTCCTTGACCAGACCTGAACCTAATCGAGATGGTTTGGGGTGAGCTGGACCACAGAGTGAAGACAAAAGAGCCAACAAGTGCTAAGCATCTCTGGGAACTCCTTCAAGACTGTTGGAAGACCATTTCCGGTGACTACCTCTTGAAGCTCATCAAGAGAATGCCAAGAGTGTGCAAAGCAGTAATCAAAGCAAAAGGTGGCTACCTTGAAGAACCTAGAATATAAGACATATTTTCAGTTGTTTCACACTTTTTTGTTAAGTATTTCATTCCACATGTGTTAATTCATAGTTTTGATGCCTTCAATGTGAATCTACAATTTTCAGAGTCATGAAAATAAAGAAAACTCTTTGAATGAGAAGGTGTGTCCAAACTTTTGGTCTGTACTGTACATCTTAGCACTCACTGTGTGCTGCTGTATTCTTTTATTTATAGTTAGACTAGCTGTAACACCCGGCGTTGCCCGGGATAGTAACTGTCTCTCTCCTAGTCTCAGTCTGTCTGAAGGCCCCTTTACACACTGAGACTTTCTAGCGATCCCACCAGCGATCCCAACCTGGCCAGGATCGCTACAAAGTCTCTGGTGAGTCGCTGGTGAACTGTCAAACAGGCAGACCTGGCCAACGACGCAACAGCGATCCGGACCTGCAGAACGACCTAGCTAGTCATTGGGGACGTTGTAAAGCAGCTTTTTGAAAGGGAAGTCGCTGTAAAGTCCCCTTTACACACTGAGACTTTCTAGTGATCATGCTGCACAGCGGGAAACAAAGGACTAAAGAATGGTCCTGAACGATTTGTAGCGATCAGCAACTTCACAGCAGGGGCCAGGTCGCTGATGTGTTTCACACACTGCAATGTCGCTGGGGAGGTCGCTATTATGTCACAAAACCGGTGACGTTACAGCGATGTCGTTTGCGATGTTGCAATGTGTAAAGCCACCTTGAGTCACTCTATATCTCTGTGTCTGTCACTCTCTATCTCTGTGTCTGTCTCTCTATCTCTGTGTCTGTCTCTCTCTATCTCTGTGTCTGCCGCGTTCCCCGTCTGCCTCGTTCCCCGTCTGCCTCGTTCCCCATCTGCCTCCTTCCCCGTCTGCCTCCTTCCCCGTCTGCCTCCTTCCCCATCTGCCTCGTTCCCCGTCTGCCCCGTTCCCCGTCTGCCCCGTTCCCCGTCTGCCCCGTTCCCCGTCTGCCCCGTTCCCCGTCTGCCCCGTTCCCCGTCTGCCTCGTTCCCCGTCTGTCCCGTTCCCCGTCTGCCTTGTTCCCCGTCTGCCTTGTTCCCCGTCTGGCTCGTTCCCCGTCTGCCTCCTTCCCCACCTGCCCCGTTCCCCGTCTGCCCCGTTCCCCGTCTGCCACGTTCCCCGTCTGTCCCGTTCCCCATCTGTCTCTTTCCCCGTCTGTCTCTTTCCCCGTCTGTCTCTTACCCCGTCTCTTTACTTTTCTCTATCTCTTTTCCTGTCTTATTACTTGTCTCTGTCTCTTTACTTGTCTCTTTCCCTGTCTGTCTCTGTATGTGTCTCTGTCTGTCTCTTTCCCTGTCTGCTTACAGCTTCTATTAATAACCTAATAGCTCGCAGCTCCGTTGACTTTAATGGAGGCAGGTTTTTTGGAAAGTAGCTGTAAAGCGAGGGGTTAAATTTTCTTTCATAGTCTATGTCGTTCCCTGAGTCACATGGGGTGTCTGTGCAAAATTTTGTGATTGTAAATGCGACGGTGCGGATTCCTTTAGCGGACATACACATACACACATACATACACTGAGCTTTATATATTAGATAGATAGATAGATATAGATAGATAGATAGATAGATCGATAGATAATAGATAGATAGATAGATAGATAGTCACTAGACTTCACTCAACTTGATGACTGGGGATCTAGTAATTGATGGAGATGCCAGACAGAGGATTGAACACTGCCCTGGTCCTAGTGCCAAATCTTTTGCTTGTCTCTAAAAGATAATAATAATAATAATAATAATATGATAATAATAATAATAATAATCGGTTGTAGAAATTGTATATACATTTTTACCTAAAAAAACAAACATAATTTTATGTTTGCTTAAATTTGTAATTAAAATGTAACTTAAAGCCATTTATAAAGTGATTTATTGCTGAAACAAGGGTTAAAATTCAAAAGCATAATTTACAACCAGATCTAAACCAATAATGATGTCCCCTAAGGTCACTTGCATCTACCCAGGATCATCGCACTACTCAAACCTGATTCCTTTCAATAGTATTGATACGATGCTATCCTTTGCCCTTTATCAAGTTTTGTCTAATAAGGTCAGCCTGTACCCCACAGATCAATTGTATTGAATGGACGAGGGTGCACTCGGACATAGGCTGTACCCTGTCTATCATATAAAATCAATTTCTAATTTAGTCTAAGGTGGTACAGGATTTAATAGAAAATAGTGCATATTGCATCATCACATTGTAATACATATTTATTTGCTTGGAGTATTATGAATTTATTGTGTGTCTATATTATGTTATTAGTTTATGTTTGATAACCTAGGAAAATATATTTTAATGTTATAATAATCAGACCTATTTTACATCGTCTTGAAGTGTTATTTAAATGTCTTTTTTTAATTGCTTAGATACAGTGGTAGATGTTATTTGGGATTCAGTGGGGGGATATGAAAATCTCTATACACAGTTGGCGAGATTTATAAATACTAGTGTACCATACAAGTTGTAAGCCACTTGTGCTGTATGTGCCTCAAGAGAACACAATGCTTAACCCATGGGGATACATATACCAGGATAGGGAGATGTATATACCAGGATGGGCCCAGTATTGGGGACATATATACAGTACCAGGATTGGGATATATATACCAGTACCAGGATGCAGACATATATACCAGAATATGGAACATACGCATATGCTAGGATGGGGACATATAAACCAGGATGGTTCCAGTGTCCCAGTTCACATCACCAGGGTCAGGCAAAGCAGTAGCACAATTTAATTTGTATGTGTACAAAAATATCCATTATAAAAAGGCTTACTAAACGATACTTAATAATATTCATAAGTTGTCAAATGGCTAATACTTAGCTACATCACCCCTCATATTAGCCATTTGGCAACTTATAAATATTTTTAAGTATGGCCTATTAAGCCACTTTATAATAGATATTTTTGTACACATACAAGTTAAATTATGCTACTGCTTTGCCTGACCCTGGTGATGTAAACTGGGACACGAAGGTTTCAGATAATTCTGTTTATTTGTATCTGATCTATAATGGGTTTGCCTTGATTGGAATGTTAAAGTGAGTCCCATCATTATATATTTGATTTATTATGTCCTCTTGGATGATTATTTCAAGTGGGCTGTTGGGTGGGGGATTTACTACAGCCGTGCTAACCTATTGAGATCTTGGGAGCTGGAATGGATGTAATAACGGGCATTGCCATATCATTCATTGTATCTTTTTGTAGGCCCCTCATTTAGGCCAGCAGTATCTTTTAGTGTCTTGAGTGTAGGGTCTTAAGGGCGCTAGCCATCAGTAAGCGGGGGCACCATAATCTGATACTAGGGTACCAACCACTGCGGATACGAAGGGAGATACTTGGAAACCAAGATAAACTTATAAATTATAAGCTAAATTTGGTACGGATGGTGTCAAGTGTGTGTGGCGGCAACCAGGTGTGGAGTACAAAGACAAGTGTGTCTTGCCCACTGTCAAGGATGGTGGTGAGAGTGTCATGGTTTTGGGCTGCATCAGTGTTTTTGACTGTGGTAAGCTTCAGTTTATTGAGGAAACCATGAATGTCAACTTGTACTGGGACATACTATGACATACTGAAGCAGAGCATGATCTCCTCCCTTCATATTTCAACATGATAATCAGCCAAAAAACACCTCCAAGATGACAAATCCCTTTTTAAAGAAACTGAGGGTAAAAGTGCTGGACTGGCCAAGCATGTCTCAAGACCTAAACCCCATAAAGTATCTGTGTGGCATTCTCAAATGGAAGGTGGAAGAGCACAAGGTGTCTAACATCCACCAGCTCCATGATATCATCATGGAGGAGTGGAAGGGAATTCCAGCGACAACCCATGAAGCTTTAGTGAACTCCATGTCCAAGAGAGTTAAGACAATACTTAAAACGACCGCGGGCAGTAAAATTATGTCCCAACCGTCATAGTGTTAATCCCACCCGGTTGCCGCGGGCAGCCGGGGAAGATCCGCACACGTCCCTGATTGTGTACAGCTAACATGTGTGACTAGCAGGCACGAGCAGATCCGCGATCTACCTGTACCTGTTAAACCCTTAAATGGCGCTGTCAAGATGTGACAGCGTCATTATAATAGTGGTCACGGTTAAACATTAATCACCGCCCGACACCAGAAGTCACGTGACATGATCACGTGGATCCGAAGGTTGTCATGGTAGCACAGTGTCATGTGATGACTCCTTTAGCTCACATGACTCACTTCCTGTTTCACATGGTCGAGAGCTGTGTGAGGCAGGAGATGAGCATATCTGGTGTTCAAAGCTGTGTAGCTGTGATCAGCAGATATGGAAGAGTGATCAGACTGCTGATCCTTATAGTCCCCTAGCAGACCTAGAAAAATAAAAAAAAGAGTTTTGAAAAATTTAAAAAAATAAAAAACCCTAAGTTCAAATCACCCCCATTGAAAATAAAAGGTTAAAAAAATAAAAAAATACACACATTTCGTATCGCCACGTTCATAAATGTCTGATCTATCAAAATATAAAATCAATTAATCTGATCGGTACATGGTGTAGCGTAAAAAAATGCCAAAATTACGTATGTAATAACAGGCGATCGAAACTTAGCATCTGCGTAAAAATGGTACCATTAAAAATGTCAGCTCAAGACGCAAAAAATAAGCCATCACTGAGCCATAGATCCCGAAAAATGAAAACTCCACGGGTCACGGAAAATGGCGCAAAATGTGCACCACTTTTTTGGGACACAATTCTGGGGGGGGGTTTAACCCCTTAGATAAAAGTAAACGTATACATGTTTGGTGTCTACGAACTCACACCAACCTGAGGCATCATAACAACACATCAGTTTTACTATGTAGTGAACACAGTAAATAAAATATCTCAAAATCAATCGTGCAATCGCACTTTTTTTGCAGTTTTACCGCATTTGGAATTTTTTTGCCGTTTTCCAGTACACTATATGGGAAAAACAATAGTTTCATTTAAATGTACAACTCATTCTTCAAAAAACAAGCCCTCATATGGCAAGATTGACGGAAAAATAAAAACTCTAGGAAGAAGAATGGCGAAACAAAAACGGAAAGTGCAGAATCGGCTGGTCGTAAAGGGGTTAATGGTAGTCACAAAATAATGACCCTTTTGGCACAATTTATCTATTTTCACTTAGGGGTGCAGTCACTTTTGTTGCCAGCTATTTAAAAATTAATGGCTATGTGTTGAATTATTTAGAGGGCACATCAAATTTACACTGTTGTGTCAAAGTGTTAGATCTTCTGGAAAAATGCTCAAGTTTCCCCTTGACTTCTATTACTCAGTACACAAGTTGAGCCCGTCTGCGCTTTCAACTGCTCGTTACAAGTACTCAGCAAACGGTGCTGGCACCATTTCTATTCACGCTGTATACAACAGATTTTCAGTAAATCTGATTTTCACCACCTTCAAAAAATTCTTGGATGACTCCTTGGTAGTTAGATGTATTAGCAAGGACCAGAGTGCTGAGGAATTTAGAAGAGTGGTGTTTTATGGATTGGTGCCATGCTGAATATTTACAACTAAAGGTAAAGAAAATAAAGAGTTAATGGTGAATAGTGATGGGCGATTCCCCCGATGGTCGGGATCGGGAGTCTCGCCCGATCATTTTGTAAATATCGAGATCTGGATCGAGATATTGCAAACTTGCGTCCGATCACCGAACTCGAGCTTTACAGTTATGTCATGCGACGGGGATGGGGGGAGCTGCAAAATAAATAATATAGTTAATAATAAGCATTGTCATTATACTTAGAGGTCCCGCGACGCGTCCTGCAGACTCTGTCTCCCGGCCGCTTTGCTTCTGAGTCCGATCATTGCTGTGCTCCAGGGTTACAAAAACCTTCTCTGACGTCATAGCCATGTGACCAGTCTGGTATGAATATTGTACAGACATTAGCTTACAGAGTGGTCACATAGCTACTATGTCATCGAAGGTCCTGTTAACTGAATTATCCTCTCACTGTCAGCCTGCTTCTCGCTCTGTACAGAGCGATGTAGCAGAGCTGACAATGCTCTCTCTGCTTCTCTCTCTGTAGAGCCGCTTGTCTTCACAGAGTGATGAAGCAGAGCTGACATTGCTCTACCTGTGGACTACGTCAGACTAAGGAGATTTTTATAATAAAGATGGAGTCTCTAAATTTTTTGGTTTTATTTCTAATAAAAAAAATTTTGTGTTTTATTTTGTTTTTAACTGTTTATTATAAATTCATGGTGGCCATGTCTAATTTGGCGTGCCACCATGAATTTCAGGCTTAGTACAATCTGAGAATATAAAGCTGGTATTAACCCCTATATTACCCAGCGTGCCACCGGCACCAGGGCCACTGGACGAGCTGGATAAAGTGCTTGGAAATGGCGCTAAGAAAAAATGCGCCATTTCCTGGGGCGGCTGCAGGCGGCTGGGAATCCCAGCCCCCAGCTGTCTGATTTTACCTGACTGGCGATCAAAATACGGCGGAAGCCCATACATTATTTTTTTATTATTATTTTTTTAAATTATTAAAAACAACAAAACAAATGGGCTTCCCTGTATTTTGATTGCCAGCCAAGGTAAAGCCAGGCAGATGGGGGGTGGCAGCCCATAGCCGTCCACTTTAGCTGCGCTGAGAATAAAAAATACCACGGAGCACTACGTCATTCTTTTAAATTATTTATTTCTATACAACTATATATTGTGTACTATATAACTATATATATATATATATATATATATATAGTACAGACCAAAAGTTTGGACACACTTTCTCATTCAAAGAGTTTTTTTATTTTCATGACTCTAAAAATTGTAGATTCACATTGAAGACATCAAAACTATGAATGAAAACATGTGGAATGAAATACTTAAAAAAGTGTGAAACAACTGAAAATATGTGTTATATTCTAGGTTCTTCCAAGAAGCCACCTTTTGCTTTGATTACTGCTTTGCACACTCTTGGCATTCTCTTGATGAGCTTCAAGAGGTAGTCACCGGAAATGATTTTCCAACAGTCTTGAAGGAGTTCCCAGAAATGCTAAGCACTTGTTGGCCCTTTTGCCTTCACTCTGCAGTCCAGCTCACCCCAAACCATCTCGATTGGGTTCAGGTCTGGTGACTGTGGAGGCCAGGTCATCTGGCGTAGCATCCCATCACTCTCCTTCTTAGTCAAATAGCCCTTACACAGCCTGGAGGTGTGTTTGGGGTCATTGTCCTGTTGAAAAATAAATGATGGTCCAAATAAATGCAAACCGGATGGAATAGCATGCCGCTGCAAGATGCTATGGTAGCCATGCTGGTTTAGTATGCCTTCAATTTTGAATAAATCTCCAACAGTGTCACCCGCAAAGCACCCCCACACCATCACACCTACTCCTCCATACTTCATGGTGGGAAAAAGCATGTAAAGTCCATCCGATCACCTTTTCAACAAAGACACGGTGGTTGGATCCAAAGATCTCAAATTTGGACTCATCAGACCAAAGCACAGATTTCCACTGGTCTAATGTCCATTCCTTGTGTTCTTTAGCCCAAACAAGTCTCTTCTGCTTGTTGCCTGTCCTTAGCAGTGGTTTCCTAGCAGCTAATTTACCATGAAGGCCCGCTGCACAAAGTCTCCTCTTAATATTTGTTCTAGAGATGAGAAGGTGTGTCCAAAATTTTGGTCTGTACTGTATATATACACATATCTATACAACATTCACACCAGACTGGTCACATGGATGTGACATCATGGAAGGTCCTTTAGGCAGTGGTGCTTACCGGGGGGCACAGCAATGATTAAACGCGGAAGCAGAAGCGCCCGGGAGACTGCAGGACGCTTCACGGGACCTGTAAGTATGATCATAATGTTTTTTAATAATGTGATTTTTTTTACAGCCCCTGATCCGAACTGGACCCGATCGGTAACACGAGCTTCCCAGGAAAGCTCGTGCTTGGGATCGTGTACACGATCACTATGTGATCGGTACAATCCCCGATCTTTACAGTTCGGGATTGTCCATCACTAGTTGTGAACTCTAGCAGTAGAAAGGTTGAATGTTTACTTGTCACTATCGAAGGTCAGGAGGTCGAAAAGGTGGAGAGTTACAAATATTTGAGGGTCCACCTGGACAGTAAATTAGATTGGAAGTGCCAAACAGAGAGGGTCTACATGAAGGGGATGAGCAAACTGTACTTCCTACGGAAACTAAGGTCATTTAATCTGTGCAGCAAAATATTAGAAATGTTCTACCAGTCCATATTGGGAAGTGCCATTTTTTTGCAATCATATGCTGGGGAAGTAATGTGCATGTGTCTGATGCTAATAAGCTCAGTAAGCTCATCAACAAGGCAAGCTCTGCGGTGGGATGTCATCTTAACATTCTTGAGGAGGTGGAGAAAAGAATTCTGATAATTGTATGGCGATATGAACAGTAATGCACACCCATTATATGGGATGTTTATCAGACAGAAGAGCACCTTCAGTAACCGTCTAATCCTATCAAGGTGTAAGAAGGAAAGATACAGGAAATCGTTTGTGCCGACTGCTATGGAAATGTGCAACAATTACCTAAGTGTGAAATCATCAATGTAAAGGTTGTTTTATTAGTTTACCAATTTTGTATGACCTGTAATTTAATGTATAATATTCTTCTGTCAACTCTACTGTCTTGTTTTAATTAAGCAATTCATGTTCTTGTTATGTTGTAGTTAAGCATTGCATGTCTATGTTCTGCTGCTGTGATACCATAATTTCTCTTGGGATCAATAAAGTGTATTGTATTGTATCAAATATGCCCAGAAAACGCCTTAATGGTGAATGCTAGTGATGAGCGAGTACTAAAAAGCTCGGGTGCTCGAAGCTCGGGCCGAGCCTCCCAAGATACTCGTGTACTCGGCCCGAGCAACGAGCCCAATGTTATCCTATGGGAGACCCGAGTATTTTTGTGAAATGACCCCCCGGCAGCATGGAGAAACCCTAAAAATGTCACAAAAGTCTCAGAAGAGTGCTCAAATGACATGGCAACAGCATGGGGAAGACCCCTTGAAGCATTTATCACTGAAAAGTCACAGCTGTGAACAATTTTGTCCGCGTTTTACGCCATTTTTACGGACTCACCAGAAAACCTTCCAAAATGACCCCAAAATGATTTTTCATGGCGGAAATGTTAAGGGCACATACCCAATAGTGAGATAGAGCTGGTGTATGTTACTTTTTGAGATTAATACATGAAAGATTTTACGTGAAAACATTGTGTGGCACTCCGATGTCCCTGAGAAGAGACGTACATGAAGGCCTCTTGAGTCTAATGTGCCCATTTTGAGGAAGTGAGTCTTTGTAGTATTTTCCTTTGCCAGGGCAGTCCAAAATTGTGAGGTTCACCAATGCCCCTGCATACAGACGTGCATGAGGGCCTGTAAACCTGAAGTGCCCATTGTAAGGAAGTGGGTCTATTGTAGTATAGCCCTTAGGCAGGGCAGCCAAAAATTGGGAGGCTCCACATTGTCCCTGGATAGAGACGTGCATGAGGGCCTGTAAACCTGAAGTGTCCATTGTAAGGAAGTGGGTCTATTGTAGTAAAGCCCTTAGGCAGGGCAGCCAAAAATTGTGAGGCTCCACATTGTCCCTGGATAGAGACGTGCATGATGGCCTGTAAACCTGAAGTGTCCATTGTAAGGAAGTGGGTCTATTGTAGTAAAGCCCTTAGGCAGGGCAGCCAAAAATTGTGAGGCTCCACATTGTCCCTGGATAGAGACGTGCATGATGGCCTGTAAACCTGAAGTGCCCATTGTAAGGAAGTGGGTCTATTTTAGTATAGCCCTTTGCCAGGGCAGCCAAAAATTGGGAGGCTCCACGTTGTCCCTGGATAGAGACGTGCATGAGGGCCTCAAAACATTAAGTGTCCATTGTCAGGAAGTGGGTGTATTATAGTATAGCCCTTAGGCAGGGCAGCCAAAAATTGGGAGGCTCCACGTTGTCCCTGGGTAGAGACGTGCATGAGGGCCTCAAAACATTAAGTGTCCATTGTCAGGAAGTGGGTGTATTATAGTATAGCCCTTAGGCAGGGCAGCCAAAAATTGGGAGGCTCCACGTTGTCCCTGGGTAGAGACGTGCATGAGGGCCTCAAAACATTAAGTGTCCATTGTAAGGAAGTGGGTGTATTATAGTATAGCCCTTAGGCAGGGCAGCCAAAAATTGGGAGGCTCCACGTTGTCCCTGGATAGAGACGTGCATGAGGGCCTGTAAACCTGAAGTGCCCATTGGAAGGAAGTGGGTCTATTGTAGTATAGCCCTTAGGCAGGGCAGCCAAAAATTGGGAGGCTCCACGTTGTCCCTGGATAGAGACGTGCATGAGGGCCTGTAAACCTGAAGTGCCCATTGGAAGGAAGTGGGTCTATTGTAGTATAGCCCTTAGGCAGGGCAGCCAAAAATTGGGAGGCTCCACGTTGTCCCTGGGTAGAGACGTGCATGAGGGCCTCAAAACATTAAGTGTCCATTGTCAGGAAGTGGGTGTATTATAGTATAGCCCTTAGGCAGGGCAGCCAAAAATTGGGAGGCTCCACGTTGTCCCTGGGTAGAGACGTGCATGAGGGCCTCAAAACATTAAGTGTCCATTGTAAGGAAGTGGGTGTATTATAGTATAGCCCTTAGGCAGGGCAGCCAAAAATTGGGAGGCTCCACGTTGTCCCTGGATAGAGACGTGCATGAGGGCCTGTAAACCTGAAGTGTCCATTGTAAGGAAGTGGGTCTATTGTAGTAAAGCCCTTAGGCAGGGCAGCCAAAAATTGTGAGGCTCCACATTGTCCCTGGATAGAGACGTGCATGATGGCCTGTAAACCTGAAGTGTCCATTGTAAGGAAGTGGGTCTATTGTAGTAAAGCCCTTAGGCAGGGCAGCCAAAAATTGTGAGGCTCCACATTGTCCCTGGATAGAGACGTGCATGATGGCCTGTAAACCTGAAGTGCCCATTGTAAGGAAGTGGGTCTATTTTAGTATAGCCCTTTGCCAGGGCAGCCAAAAATTGGGAGGCTCCACGTTGTCCCTGGATAGAGACGTGCATGAGGGCCTCAAAACATTAAGTGTCCATTGTCAGGAAGTGGGTGTATTATAGTATAGCCCTTAGGCAGGGCAGCCAAAAATTGGGAGGCTCCACGTTGTCCCTGGGTAGAGACGTGCATGAGGGCCTCAAAACATTAAGTGTCCATTGTCAGGAAGTGGGTGTATTATAGTATAGCCCTTAGGCAGGGCAGCCAAAAATTGGGAGGCTCCACGTTGTCCCTGGGTAGAGACGTGCATGAGGGCCTCAAAACATTAAGTGTCCATTGTCAGGAAGTGGGTGTATTATAGTATAGCCCTTAGGCAGGGCAGCCAAAAATTGGGAGGCTCCACGTTGTCCCTGGGTAGAGACGTGCATGAGGGCCTCAAAACATTAAGTGTCCATTGTAAGGAAGTGGGTGTATTATAGTATAGCCCTTAGGCAGGGCAGCCAAAAATTGGGAGGCTCCACGTTGTCCCTGGGTAGAGACGTGCATGAGGGCCTCAAAACATTGTTCCCATTGCAAAGGAGCGGGTCTCCTGTCGTTGTAATGTCCATTCTGCAAAGAATGGGCGAAAAAATTTACCACTGGGGGTATACCTGAAACAAAGGCCTAAGTATTGCAATTTGTAACGGTCATCATCATGGTGGCGCATGAGGAGAAGGAGGAGCAGTCCAGCGATTATCCAAAGTCCAGAAGTGTGTACCCATGGGTGAGTGGAGGTACATGGCAAACTTTAAATTCCGCTCTCATTTGCTGGTGGTGTGGTGAAGTCTGGCCCAATCCAACCCTTGTTCATCTTGATCAGAGTCAGCCTGTCAGCATTTTCAGTTGACATGCGGGTACGTTTATCTGTAATGATTCCACCTGCGGCACTAAAAACACGCTCTGACAAAACGCTAGCAGCAGGGCAGGCCAGGACTTCCAAGGCGTAGAGAGCCAATTCATGCCACGTGTCCAGCTTGGATACCCAATAATTGTAAGGCACAGAGGAATGTCGGAGTACAGTTGTTCGATCTGCAAGGTACTCCTTCAGCATCTGGGCAAACTTAGGATTTCTTGTGGCACTACCCCGCACCTCAGGGGCTGTGGTACGTGAGGGGCTGAGAAAACTGTCCCACATCTTAAAGACTGTTCCCCTACCTCTGGCGGATTGGACTTGTGCCTCTCTCGGCTGTACGCCTCGGTTGTCCACTGATTCATGACCTATGCCGCTAGCGTTTTGTGAGGGGAATGCTTTGCCTACTTCCGTGACTATGGCCTTCCGGAACTGCTGCATTTTGGTTGACCTCTCCTCCACGGGAATAAGAGACAAAACGTTCTCCTTGTAGCGTGGGTCTAACAGTGTTACCAACCAGTAATGATTGTCGGCCAAGATGTTCTTAACGCGAGGGTCACGAGACAGGCAGCTTACCATAAAGTCAGCCATGTGCGCCAGACTCTTAACAGCCAGGACTTCAGTAGCCTGACCAACAAGATGACTGAACATGCTGTCCTCCTCCTCCTCCTCCTCCTCCTCCTCATCTACCCTGTCCTCTGGCCAGCCACGCTGAACCGAGGATATGACTGGTGTGCATGTCATATCCTCAATTTGGCCGGAGAGTTGCTCCATGTCTTCATCCTCCTCCTCGTCATAGTCCTCCACTGCACGTTGTGATGAGACGAGGCTGGGCTGTGTGTTATCATCACCCACACCCACTACTGTTTCTTGCTGCAACTCATCGCGCTCCGCCTGCAATGCATCATGTTTGTTTTTCAGCAGAGACCGTTTTAGAAGGCAGAGTAGCGGTATGGTGACGCTAATAATGGCGTCATCACCACTCACCATCTTGGTGGAGTCCTCAAAGTTTTGGAGGATGGTACATAGGTCTGACATCCATCTCCACTCCTCAGGTGTTATGTGTGGAGTTTGACCCATTTCCCGACGGCTTAGGTGATGCAGGTACTCAACAACTGCCCTCTTCTGCTCACATATCCTGACCAACATGTGCAGAGTTGAATTCCAACGCGTGGGGACATCACACACCAGTCTGTGAGCCGGAAGATGCAAACTGCGCTGAAAGCCGGCAAGGCCGGCTGAAGCAGTAGGTGACTTTCGAAAATGTGCAGACAGGCGGCGAACTTTTACCAGCAGATCAGACAGCTCTGGGTATGACTTTAGAAACCGCTGAACCACGAGGTTGAGCACATGGGCCACGCATGGAACATGTGTCAGCTGGCCTCGCCTCAAAGCCGCCACCAGGTTCCGGCCATTGTCACACACGACCTTTCCTGGCTTTAGGTTCAGAGGTGTGAGCCAGTGATCTGCCTGCTGTTTCAGAGCTGTCCACAGCTCTTCTGCATTGTGGGGTTTGTCACCTATGCAGATTAGCTTCAGCACAGCCTGTTGCCGCTTCGCCGAGGCAGTGCTGCAGTGCTTCCAGCTTGTGACTGGTGTGGAGGGTACAGTGGATGAGGATGCGCAGGAGGAGGAGGAGGCTGAAGAGCATGACATTCCGGAGCTGTAGAGTGTGGGTGAAACACTGACTGAGGTAGGGCCTGCAAACCTTGGTGTGGGAAGGACGTGTTCCGTCCCTCGCTCAGACTGGGTCCCAGCTTCCACAATATTAACCCAGTGTGCCGTCAACGAGATGTAGCGGCCTTGCCCACAAGCACTTGTCCACGTGTCTGTGGTTAGGTGGACCTTGGGTGAAACAGCGTTGTTCAGGGCACGTGTGATGTTTTGTGACACGTGGTTATGCAACGCGGGGACGGCACACCGGGAGAAATAGTGGCGGCTGGGGACCGAGTAACGTGGGACAGCTGCCGCCATCAGGTCACGGAATGCTTCTGTCTCCACCAGCCTAAAAGGCAACATTTCCAGCGCAAGCAGTGGCGAAATGTTAGCATTTAGAACTGTGGCATGTGGGGTGTTGGCAGTGTATTTGCGCCTGCGTTCAAAGGTTTGCTGAATGGATAACTGAACGCTGCGCTGGGACAAGGACGTGCTTGATGATGGTGTTCTTTCTGCGTAGGCAACTGCAGGTGCAGGAGTGGAGGAGGCTTGTTCGCAGGCAGCATGGACAGGGGATTGGCTCGCATGCACAACCAGCGAAGACGTAGCAGTGACATCAGCAAGCACTGCTCCTCGACTCTGTTGTACTTCCCACAAAGTCGGGTGCTTGGCTGACATGTGCCTGATCATGCTGGTGGTGGTCAGGCTGCTAGTTTTGGTACCCCTGCTGATGCTGGCACGGCAGGTGTTGCAAATGGCCTTTTTTGAATCATCTGGATCCAACTTAAAAAACTGCCAGACTCGGGAAGACCTAACATTTGTACAGGCACCTTGTGTCGTCGTGTTGTTCCGGGGAACGGTTGCCTGACTTCTGCCTGGGGCCACCACCCTGCTTCTTACTGCCTGTTGTGATGCTACACCTCCCTCCCCCTGTGCACTGCTGTCCTCGCTCTGCATATCCTCCTGCCAGGTTGGGTCAGTTACTGGATCATCCACCACGTCGTCTTCCTCTTCCGCACCCTGCTCCTCCTCCTGACTTCCTGACAATTGTGTCTCATCATCGTCCACCACTTGTTGAGACACGTTGCCAACTTCGTGAGAACGTGGCTGCTCAAATATTTGGCCATCTGTACAGACGATCTCCTCATGACCCACTTCAATATGAGCTGGCGAGAGGCCAGAATGTGTGAATGGAAACGTGAACAGCTCTTCCGAGTGTCCAAGTGTGGGATCATTAATGTCCGAGGAGGACGTGTACTCAGCCTGGTGGTAGGAAGGAGGATCAGGTTCAGAAATGTGCGGTGCAGTATCACGGCTACTGACACTTGACCGTGTGGAAGACAGAGTGTTTGTGGTGGTGCCAATCTGACTGGAAGCATTATCTGCTATCCAACTAACAACCTGTTGACACTGGTCTTGGTTCAAGAGCGGTGTACTGCTGCGGTCCCCAAGAATTTGGGACAGGACGTGCGAGCGACTAGATGTGGCCCTTTGTTGTGGCGAAATTAGAGCTTGCCCACGACCTCGGCCTCTGCCTGCACCACCATCACGTCCACTTCCTTGTTCCTTGCCAATGCCCTTGCGCATTTTGCAATGCTGTGCACTGCTGACGTGTATATTCACTACTTGTGTGTTATATCAAAGTTTGTGGAAATTGCACACAAGTGCACCTGTACGCTGCCACCAACAGGCACACACGTGCGGTTTTAAAAACCAAGCACGGACGCAATAAGAACCTAACAGGTTTTTTTGGGGAGCGACAATTACAGACAAGTCAGACACTATCTGGACTGTTTTACACTGTGTACACCAGCCCCAGATATGATGAAGGCTGGTATACGGTCACCACTACCCTGCCTGCCTGCCTGTATACTGGTACAATAGTCCTGACAAGGACTCTTCTGGTCACTAGCCTGTATTCAGACCTGGCTATACCCTGCCTGTATATAGCAACAATAGTCCTGAGAAGGACTCTGCTACTGTACTCCGACCTGGCTATACCCTGCCTGCCTGTATACAACTAGAATAGTCCTGAGAAGGACTTTTGGTCACACTGTTTGCAGCCCTGCAACTGAAAAAGCTATAAAGGGCCGCAAAGCTTTCCCTGAATCAGCGACACTCTCCCTGCACTGACTGTCTGGATAGCTGTGAGCAGAGCATAGCGCGCCGGCCGGTATAAAGGCTCGGTCACGCTGTGCAGGCCGGCCAATCACTGCAATTCCACAACTAACAGGGCTGTGGCATTGCAGTGGTCTGCCAGCCAATCCCTGCATGAGGGCTGGCTCTCAAAAGAGCGCCAACATGCAGAAATGAAGACCACGAGTACAGCACGAGTATCGCGAGATTACTCGGTCCCCGCCGAGTAGACCGAGTACAGTGATACTCGTGCGAGTACCGAGTAGTAACAAGCATGCTCGCTCATCACTAGTGAATGCTAATGCAAAAATGAAAAAATGTTGCATTACGTTAAGTAAAGAATGATTCAATTATATTGTTAACTTGATATTACTCCAGCTAACTACAGTATGCAGTTTATGCTCACTTCTGTGAATACTGTCCTACATACAACTCATGAACGGCTAGACGCACCTTACAGTTCGAAAAGCACTGGCCTAAAGAATAGCAGGACGAGAACCTATTATGTTAACAATTTTAATTGCATTAGTGTCTATTTTTGTGTTGCGCCGTCCTAACTAACATTCTCACTGAGAATGTTTTTTTGCGCATTACGTGTTCAGTCACATCTGCGTATAAAATGTGCGAGTGTAATGCGAGAAAACTTTGCATTGCACTCACACCAGTGTTAAAAACAAAAGAGTAGAGCACATCTGCTATTTTTATTTCTGAAAACGTCTATGTGCGGGGCAAATCGCAGCATGCTACGAGTGGCTCCGTACCTTGGGAATACAAGTCAAGGGGTGTGAGAAAAACGCGTGGCATATGGACCGCACACAGATGTGCACTTTTTTAAGTCACATCTGCATGTCAAATATAGCTTCGTTGTTGCTCCTAAAGTGTCTTGGAGTGAGATGCGGGTGACATGCAAGTGTTATTCCGTAATTCATGCGAGTGCACTTTTCTCCTCGCCTAGTCTCCGTAGTATAACCCCGTGTGTGAGCGGCTGCGGGCCCGTGACTCTGACGTGTAGCGACGTTGCGGGCTCTCGTGATACTTCGCATGAGAATGGCCATGGAGTTCATTGCCGCTGGCATGACGTCACCGTTCGTCACGCTCGCGGCCACTCACACACTGCTGTGGGGCAATGTCATGAGGTCATCTATCATAGGTCACTGCAGTGCTTCTCACAACAGTGTGTGAGACTGCAGAGACAGTTCTCCTGACAAATGGGGAACGTTCTGTTCTTCATTAGCTGTGACAGTAAGTATGGGATGGTCATGGAACCCCCTTATTGGGTTTTGCAAGGGAAATATATTGGTGAAAGAGGGTGTCTCTTATCTTTATTTCTTTAACAATTTTGACTTTTTATGTCTTTCAGGTTCACTTTTGGGGAACGTTGTGGGACGTCGTTCTGGATTACATCAGACATTTTTAAACTTGTAATAAATTGGTGAATGAGGGATGCAGTCGGGGGAAGGGGAGGTGTTTGTCCTAATAAAATTTATTTTGTTTTCCACAATTACTGGATTAGTAATGGGGGCTATGTGATAAACGCCCACCCATTACTAATACCAGGACTTGATGTCAGTTGGCTACTCACAGCTGATGTCAACCTAATTTATTACCTCATTTGCCACCGCATCAGGGCAACGGGAAGACCCAAGGTGAAGTGCCAGGATTAGTGCATCTAATGGATGCGCCACTTCTGAGGAAGCTGCAGCCTGCTATTTTTAGGCTAGGGAGGGCCCAATACCATGGGCCTCCTCAACCTGAGAATACCAGACCACAGCTGTCTACTTTACCTTGGCTGGTGATCCAATTTGAAGGGGATCCCACACTTTTTTGTTTTACATTTAAAATAGCAGCCTGGGGGACCTCTGTTTCTGATTACCAGCCAGGGTAGAGCTGCCAGCTGTAGTCTGCAGGTTGCTGCTTTTTGCTTCACTTTAGCTGGCTAACAAATATAAGGGGGACCCCACGTCTTTTTGGGGGAAAATTATAAATTTGGGGCTAAAAATAATGCAAGCTAAACACCCTTTAGTGCTACATGAAAGGCACTAAAGGGTGCAAGCTTACAATATGCAGGGGGGTGGGACATTATATGTGCGGCAAATCTATCTATCATCTATCTATTCTATCTATCTACAGTAACTATCTTTCCATTCATCTATCTAGCATTTGACAGTATGTAGAACTCCATGTTAAAAACGCACGTCACGCAAACACACGGACGTCTCACGGATGTCACACGGTTATCACACGAACATCAAACAGACGACACACGGACAACACAAGGATATCCCACAGAGACTAGTCGAGGGGAAAAATGGACTTGCATAGCACTCACATAACAAACGGATTGACACTTGCATGTCACTCGAATCTCACTCCAAGACACTTCAGAAGCAACGATGGAGCTGTATTTTACACGCAGATGTGACTGAATCATAAGTCAGATTGTCTCCAACCTGTGCCTCTCCAGCTGTTTCAAACCTACAACACTCAGCAGGCTTGGATCAGCCAGGGAGTTTGGTAGTAAGTGATCTGTGTATTTCCCTACAGTTAGGTCCAGAAATATTTGGACAGTGACACAATTTTCGCGACTTGGGCTCTGCATGCCACCACATTGGATTTGAAATGAAGCCTCTACAACAGAATTCAAGTGCAGATTGTAACGTTTAATTTGAAGGTTTGAACAAAAATATCTGATAGAAATTGTAGGAATTGTACACATTTCTTTACAAACACTCCACATTTTAGGAGGTCAAAAGTAATTGGACAAATAAACCAAACCCAAACAAAATATTTTTATTTTCAATATTTTGTTGCGAATCCTTTGGAGGCAATCACTGCCTTAAGTCTGGAACCCATGGACATCACCAAACGCTGGGTTTCCTCCTTCTTAATGCTTTGCCAGGCCTTTACAGCCGCAGCCTTCAGGTCTTGCTTGTTTGTGGGTCTTTCCGTCTTAAGTCTGGATTTGAGCAAGTGAAATGCATGCTCAATTGGGTTAAGATCTGGTGATTGACTTGGCCATTGCAGAATGTTCCACTTTTTTTCACTCATGAACTCCTGGGTAGCTTTGGCTGTATGCTTGGGGTCATTGTCCATCTGTACTATGAAGCGCCGTCCGATCCACTTTGCGGCATTTGGCTGAATCTGGGCTGAAAGTATATCCCTGTACACTTCAGAATTCATCCGGCTACTCTTGTCTGCTGTTATGTCATCAATAAACACAAGTGACCCAGTGCCATTGAAAGCCATGCATGCCCATGCCATCACGTTGCCTCCACCATGTTTTACAGAGGATGTGGTGTGCCTTGGATCATGTGTCGTTCCCTTTCTTCTCCAAACTTTTTTCTTCCCAGCATTCTGGTACAGGTTGATCTTTGTCTCATCTGTCCATAGAATACTTTTCCAGAACTGAGCTGGCTTCATGAGGTGTTTTTCAGCAAATTTAACTCTGACCTGTCTATTTTTGGAATTGATAAATGGTTTGCATCTAGATGTGAACCCTTTGTATTTACTTTCATGGAGTCTTCTCTTTACTGTTGACTTAGAGACAGATACACCTACTTCACTGAGAGTGTTCTGGACTTCAGTTGATGTTGCGAAAGGGTTCTTCTTCACCAAAGAAAGTATGCAGCGATCATCCACCACTGTTGTCATCCGTGGACGCCCAGGCCTTTTTGAGTTCCCAAGCTCACCAGTCAATTCCTTTTTTCTCAGACTGTACCCGATTGTTGATTTTGCTACTCCAAGCATGTCTGCTATCTCTCTGATGGATTTTTTCTTTTTTTTCAGCCTCAGGATGTTCTGCTTCACCTCAGTTGAGAGTTCCTTAGACCGCATGTTGTCTGGTCACAGCAACAGCTTCCAAATGCAAAACCACACACCTGTAATCAACCCCAGACCTTTTAACTACTTTATTGATTACAGGTTAACGAGGGAGACGCCTTCAGAGTTAATTGCAGCCCTTAGAGTCCCTTGTCCAATTACTTTTGGTCCCTTGAAAAAGAGGAGGCTATGCATTACAGAGCTATGATTCCTAAACCCTTTCTCCGATTTGGATGTGAAAACTCTCATATTGTAGCTGGGAGTGTGCACTTTCAGCCCATATTATATATATAATTGTACATGTTTTTGTAAACAGCTAAAATAACAAAACTTGTGTCACTGTCCAAATATTTCTGGCCCTGACTGTATGTCAGATTTTTGGGATGATTGTAGCTGATCACCTGCAATGTCCAGATATGTTTTAAAAGAATAAAAAGTTCAAAATTCAGTTCTTGGAAAACTATTGTGAGTATAGCAACTTATCTTTGTTTGGGATCCTATGCACTTGGAACAACAATGTTGAGTTGCATAAATGCCAATAAAACTGGTGGCTGCCAGTTGCACCCAACTTGCCTGGTGTGGACTATATTCTTGGAGTGCATTAAGTGCCTGCCTGTCTAAGGAAATTACAATCAAATGAGCTGATTCCCTTTATTACACAAGCAAGGCTTGGAGGCTGTGCTGGTACAAAAATAATCGAGCAAGTTATTGGTTGTGAGTTGTCTGCTGCACTTGCATAACCAAAAACTATATACAACAGGTGAAATAATTTTTGAACAAGTTACCAATTTTTTAAGTTAAGTATATTTCTAAAGATGCTATTGATATGGATTTCTTACCAGTAGAGATGAACAAACTTGTTTGAAAAAGGTTTGCCAATTTCAAATTTGGTACAAGCTTTGGCTCGTTCGGGTCAGGATCGGATTCACGAAAATTTTCCTCAAAAATCGGCAAAGATCGGTTTTGTTCGGTAACTGTTCGTGGTTTCACTAATGCTTTTCTTCAACCTTATTATCACTTTGGCTAGGATAGTGGTGCTGTATGATGAGTGAGGGGACGTGTTTGATGAGGAGAGGAGGTGGGGAGAGGTGAGAGGAGCAGCAGACTATTTTTTTTTTTGTTTCGTTTTTTAGCTGCCTAAGTCACATGTCCCTCTGCATATAAAATGCGGACATGCAGCATCAGAGCTATTTTGCGATTGCTACAGCCTAGGGAAAGTCCTGGTGGCGTTGCTGCTATTTAGCTTAGCTAGAGGGTTTAATTTTAGCTGGTTGAGGTAGTTAGTAGGGCAATAATATAGAATAGGGAAATGCAGGGGCCTGCAGTGTAGGGAACGTTGTGTGCCATAACTCGGCATTTCATCATTTAGTGATTGATAATTGTGTGGCCTTCCAAAAATTGCTAATTCATCATCTAAATAGTGTAAAATATGTGCTCTAGCCAAAAATTGCCATTTAATCATCTAAATAGTTTTAATTGTTCTGGTCCAGCTAAAAATTGCAATTTGACCATACAAATAGTGCAAAACCTGTGGTCCAGCAAAAAAATTACTATTTCATCATCGAAATAGTGCAAAATATGTGATCCAGCCACAAATTGCCATTTAATCATCTAAATAGTGGTAATTGTGTGGTCCAAGTAAAAGTTGCTATTTCATCATCTAAAAAGTGCAAAATCTGTGGTCCAAGAGCCTCAGAGACTTATTGGTGCACAGTCACCACAGGGGTCAGAGCAGCCAAACCTTTTTGGACTCGTGCTAGATTCCTTGGGGCTGGATACCCTGTGGTGATTGTGTACCCTGTCCCAACATTGAACGAGCAAAAAAATTTCTGGATTCAGGAAACAGGAAGGAATTCAAGATTACGCATGCTATTACATGTTGTACAAAAGGTGTGATTTATTTGGTTTCCTGTCCCTGTAATCTTAGATATGTTGGCCTTACCACTCACCAGTTCAGAAGAAGGGCAAGAGTGCACATGTTATCCATCATTGCGGGTAAAGATGAAGATGATCTATCGAAGCTAACCTCCATTCCTCGGCATTTCAAAAAGTTTCATGTGTGCAATCCGACATCCTTAAAGATCCGGGCGATTGATAGAGTCATGGTAAGTCCTAGGGGTGGTAAAAGGAAAAAATTGTTAGAACAGATGGAATATTGCTGGATTTTCACATTAAATACATTAGCCCCATATGGACTAAACGAAAACATCATTTTTGTTCCATTTTTATAAACGCTTATGTCTTCTCTTATCCTGTTTGTTTTTTTCAAAAATCTATTAATTTTTGTACTGCCTTCTAATTTTTATGTTTTTTATTTATTTTTTATCTTTCAGGTTGGGTTTTATTCTCATTCATTTGTCGATTTTATGAATTTTATTGGGGAACTTCATATCATCATTCATTAACCGGCAGGATTTTTTTCTTGCCTGGTTTCTCAATATACACATAAAAATGTTTAATATTTTGTCACCTTTCACTGTTTCATGTGTGTTGCACTTGTACTTTCACTTTGCACTTTTATTATAGACTAGCTGTACTACCCGGCTTCGCCCGGGTTAATAACTGCTGTTAACAAAATAGAATGTATTAACAAAAATGTATTCTGCACACAAAAAAACACAAAGCAAATAGATATAAATGTAATTATTAAATTGTTGCCTATATTAACCAATCAGAGCTCAGATTAATTAACTGTAGCTAAATAGAAGCTAAGCTGTGATTGGTTGCTATTGGCAGCCTGATAAATCTCCAGGCAACAGAAAGCCCTCCCCTGACAGTATATATTAGCTCACACATACACATAATAGACAGGTCATGTGACTGACAGCTGCCGTATTTCCTATATGGTACATTTGTTGTTCTTGTAGTTTGGCTGCTTATTAATCAGAATTTTATTTTTGAAGGATAATACCAGACTTGTGTGGGCGATTATATGGCGAGGTTGGTGTATGTGTGGTGAAATTTGTGCTGAGGGTGGTATATGTGTTCAAGTACGTGGTAGTGTGTGGCACATTTTGTGTGTGTGTTCATATCCCCGAGTGTGGTGAGTATCCCATGTCGGGGCCCCACCTTAGCAACTGTACGGTATATACTCTTTGGCGCCATCACTCTCATTCTTTAAGTCCCCCTTGTTCACATTTGGCAGCTGTCAATTTGCCCCCAACACTTTTCGTTTCACTTTTTCCCCATTATGTAGATAGGGGCAAAATTGATTGGTAAATTGGAACGCGCGGGGTTAAAATTTCGCCTCACAACATAGCACCCGGCGCTGTCCGGGATAGTAACTGTCTCGTTGTTTCTCCCCCATTCTCTGTCTGTCTCCCCCTCTGTATATATCTCTCTGTCTCTCTCTCTCTCTTTGTCTGTCTGTCTCTTTCCCTGTCTGTCTCTTTCTCCGTCTGTCTCAATCTCTTTCCCTGTCTATCTATCTCTGTCACGTTCCCTGTCTGTCACGTTCCCTGTCTGTCATGTTCCCTGTCTGTCACTTTCCCTGTCTGTCACTTTCCCTGTCTGTCACTTTCCCTGTCTGTCACTTTCCCTCTCTTTCCCTGTCAGTCTGTATCTTTGTCTGTGTCTATCTCTTTGTGTCTCTCTCTTACCTTGTCTATGTCTGTTTCTTACCCTGTCTGTGTCTGTCTCTTTCCCTGGCTACATTGTGACACGCCAACATTCCATATAAGGGCGTGGCTGCGCATTCTTCTGAAGTTCTGGCTGCACTGTGGCTCTGAGCTCCATTCGCTTTAATGGAGGCAGGTTTTTTGGCGAATAACTGTAAAGCGCGGGGTTAAAATTTCCCCTCGAAACATAGCCTATGACGCTCTCGGGGTCCAGAAGTGTGAGTGTGCAAAATTTTGTGGCTGTAGCTGCGACGGTGCGGATGCCAATCCCGGACATACATACACACACACATACACACATTCAGCTTTATAAATTAGATTATATATTTTTTATATATTACATTATTTATCATATATTCATACACTTTTTCACTATGTTCATATATATTTATACAGTGGAATCTTGGATTACGAGCATAATTGGTTCCAGGAGTGTGCTCTTAATCCAAGTTACTCTTATATCGAAGCGAATTTTCCCATAGGAAAAAACTGAAACAAAGACAATTCATTCCACAACCCAAAAATATTTACTGTATTTATACAAACTTATTACAGTAATACAAAATAACGTGCAGTATTCATATAACATTATAGCAGTACACTAATACAAAATACTAAGAACAACTCTCAACCAATCCATGTTAACGATATTAAGTACATACTGTTACAAGGAAAATCATTGAGTATAGGTTTGGAAAGGACTAGGGCAAGTCGTGATAACTATGAGCCAAAAAGAGAGGAAGAAACGACCAGAAGCCCAATTGCAAAAGTGAAAAGCTTTATTAGGGTAAATGGTGAGCGGCACAATCCAAGAGACACCGATTACACAAACTCCCAGTAGGTAGATAATCAATCTCTTAGGAACCATATATTAGTTCGCCATATGCACAGCAGATGAAAATAATTATAAACATGGTAAAAATGGGCAGAATTGCCAGAAACCACAGGCATATATATATATGTACAAGAGTGGATGGTACAGCACGTGTAGGAAAAATACACCACGTGGACTCTATTGTGTATTAAATATGAGGACCCTATCGGCCACAAACAGAGCTCACAAGGGCAATGACCCAAGAAATAAATATACCTGGTTAGGAGACCGGGAGGCCTGGACCGGCGTTCACCCGACGGCCGTTTCGGCGGGAAATGCCTTCGTTAGGGGAGGTGTCACCTCCCCTGACGAAGGCATTTCTCGCCGAAACGGCCGTTAAATCCCTCCCTCCCCTCCATCATGCCGGCCCGCCGCTCCTCAGTGCTGGCCCACCCCTCCTCACTGCCGGTCCGCCCCCCGCAGCTGAGGTCCGCTTGCACAGTCGGAGTGTCATGTGAGCATCACACTAGTGCCCCATGTGGCCCCGGCCTTAGTAACATCAGCAGCAGTAGCAACAACAGCAACCACAGAAGCCACGACAAAGGTGTCACATACTACAATAATGCAAGATCAATGCAACACACTGAAAACACACTATTGCCTAGTCTGCAACTGGTGTAAAAAAGTCATTGGAGATCCATTACTTGTTTATCTTGAAAGTTAAGCGGTCTACACTTTCAGGGGACAGCCGGATGCGCTTATCCATCAGGACACCACCAGTAGTGCTGAAGACATGTTCTGAGAGAACGCTGAGTGCCAGATATGACAAAACCTCCAAGGCCAGCTCAGGCCACTCTTCCATTTTTGAAGACCAAAATTCTAAAGGGTCCAAACCCCCACCTCCCACGATGGCATTGATATTGAGCTCTAGATACTCATTCACTATCCTCTCCAGTCATTCACTATGTGTCAGACTTGTACTCTGTTCTGCTGGCGCACGGGATGGTCTAAAAAACATGTGCCACAATGCACAGAAATTGCTTCTGCCAGTTAAACTGCTGCTGCTAATGCTTCTGCAATGTTGGCTTTACATTTTCAGGGTTGGAAGTCTAGAGCTGCGATGCACACTGTGTACCTCATTGATGCATTGGGGAAAACCACTTTTAAGATTGTGTTCAAGCTTTTTTTTTTTATTCCAGCATGCATATGTCCCTTTCCGGGGTGGAAGCATCTGAGAAAATTTACTCTTGTACCATGGATCTAACAGAGTGGTAACACAGTAGTCAGCACAACTTCTAATCATAACAATATAAGCATCATGTTGTTGATAGTGCAGCAAGAAAGTGCTCATGTGTCAGATGCTTCTGTGAGGTCCAAGTCCATGGTGTTTTGGTGGCGGGGTAACACTCAAGCTTGTTTCCTCTGTCCCTGCCCACCAACCACAGACAACAGAGAGGAGATCCATATCTTCTTCATCTCCTGACTGTTACACACCCATCACCTCTTCCTCCTTTTCTGCCTTAATTTATTCCTTAGCTTCTGCACCTAGAATAACAGTTTGTCTGGTAGCATTAACCACCCCTCGATCGCTGTACTACACGCCACGCGCCTGTCTGACGACAGACCGAACCTTAGAGATATTGATATCCCTTCTGCATTGAAAGCTATAAACTCTGGGCCAGACCCTCTGCGGTGCATGGCCCATGCTGCTGTGCAAAGACACTATGGGTACTCTGGGGCAATTGATGAAACTGCCCTGGTGTCTGCCACTAAGCGGGCAGAAGAGATTGGGATGGACTGGAAAAAAAGCAGGAGACATCTTTCTTCTTGTCTTCAGTCAGCAGCAGCAACAGGAAAAGGAAGTGGTGGCACAGGCTAAACTCATCTGTGGCATCAGAAGGTGCAGCAAATCTGTCAGCAGAACAACACAGTGACCGCTCTCCTCATATATCTAAGCAGGAATGATGCGCGGCAGAGTGGTCACTATGAGGTAAGATGGAGCAGTGGTGCAACTAGAGTTCAATGAGCCCCAATGCAAAATTTGAACCTGGTATGGCTTTCCCATACTCTTGTGGAGCCGAGAGGTTACCTTCAGAATACAGCGGACCATGAACGAGGAACAAGACCAGACTAGATTTAAGTGCAAACTCTTTATAACCTGATAAGGGAAACGGGAAGTGGAACTCGGTAAGGAAAGTAAATATCAACACCTGTAAAGGTACAAACACCCAGTTACTAAACCAGGATCCGTGTGCTGCCCAGGGACCGATTCCAATAGGTCAGGAACAACCACAATACAATTTTCCTAGAAAACTAGAGAGTGTAAATCACGGGGTGCAATAAGGACCTGTCTATGGACCAGCATATCAATTAATCTTAACTAAATGTCTATCCCCCTCCCTTCCTCTCATACACTTGGACAAACAGGGAAGCACCCTGGGATTAAACATCTGCTAGAAGCAATACAACAGTGTTTAAAGATCAGTTCTGAAGCGGTGACTGCTGCGTATTATACCCAAAAATTATATTCCAAAACCACTACCACATAAGTGTACACACTTGCGCGCAAAAACAGAAATATATGCGCGGGGCCTGAACTCAGGACTTACAGTACCAATGGATAGATCCAAGAGGGACTCAGGCACAAAGGGGGATCTGGGCAGCTTTCAGCTCTGCAGCAGTTCTCTATGGCACCAGCAATCACAAGGACAGATCAACTTAGGGCAGAAGTCAGGTCTTGTAGGAAGGCCTGAGGAACCGATCACCTCAGGGCAGAAGGCAAGTCCAGGAGAAAGGCCTCAGGAACAGATCACGCCAGGGCAGAGGTCAGGTCCAGTAGGAAGGCTTCAGGAATGGATCACTAGGAACACTGCTTCGTGCACAGTTCGCTCTCTGGCAGCCGTTTGGAAACAATGACACGCAACTGCATGGCCTCTGCTCACACAGTAATCGGCAGGCTGTCTCTCACACTCTAGGTCCGCTCGCACAGCAATCGTCAGGCTGTCTCTAACACTCCAGGTATCCAGTTCAGAAGAGGGAAAAGGCAGCCACTTCACCTCAGAGTCTCCTTGCTCTCCCTTTCTCTTCTCTCTTGTATCTCCCTCTAGATCCTTGTCCCTGACTGTGCAGACATCCCTCTGGTGGACCGGAGGAGACACTGTGGCTGCGCAGACACCCATCTGGTGGGCAGGAGGAGACATTGCAGCTGCATCATCAGCACTCTCACACTCTGCTATACATCTTTCCCTCAGCACTCATCTTCCCCATTATCTGCTATGCATTTTTCCCTCAGCACCAGGTTTTCACATTCTCTACTATACAACTTTCCCTCAACACCCGGATTTCCCATGCTCTTCTATACTCCTTTCCCCAAGCATCCGGCTTTTCCATGCTCTGCTATACCTCTTTCCCTTAGCACCTGGCATTCCCATGCTCTGCTATATATCTTTCCCTCAGCACTCAGCTATCCCAGGCTCTGCTATACATCTTTCCCTCAGCACCCAGATTTCCTATGCTCTGTTATACATCTTTTTCTCAGCATCCAGCTTTCCTATGATATCAGAGCATGGAAAAGCTGGATGTTGAGAGAAAAATCTATAGCAGAGCATGGGAAAGTTATGTGATAAGGGAAAAAGTCTCTTCCCCTTAGCATCCAACTTTCCCATCCCATTCCTGTATATTTGTCCCCCTCCTTGTATATATGGCCCCTATTTTGGTATTACATGGCCCCATCCTAGTATTACATGGCCACCATCCTGGTATTACATGGGCCTTCATCATGGTATTACTTAGGCCCCCATCCTGGTATTATCTGGCCCCCATCATGGTATTATCTGGCCCCCATCCTGTTACATACAGTATGATCCCCATCACGCCACACACAGTAAAAATTAATAACTATTATACAAACCTTTCCGCTCCCCTGGTGTCCTCCTCTGATGCTGGCAACTGACTTCAGTATGTAAGCACATGGTGTCACTGCGATGCGCAACCACTTACAACTGCATCAGGTGCAGGCATATTCGCTGTTCAACTCACACAGGATTATGGGGCTTGGGGAGCAGTGAATATTTATTCTCTTTAATAGCAGCACATGTGATCACCCAACAGCTGCAGAAGAGAGCTGCTGGGAGATCATGTGTGCTGCTATTAAAGAAAATGCATATTCACTGCTCCCCACACCCATAATCCCACCCACGTCTCAGCACCAACTTCAGTGCAAAGAGGTGGGCAGGATTATGGGTGTCAGGAGCAGTGAATATACATTTTCTTAAGCAGCTGGCACACGTGTTAGCCTCAGCACCAGCTGCTGCCTCCTGTGAACTTTGCAGTGCAGGGACCCAAAAATGCATTGCGGCTGGATGTCTGGCCTTGGACCCCTGTACCCCTGCAACTGCGATCATCCCACCCCTGATATGATGGGATCGCCCCTTATGAAGCTACTGAAGTAGCAACATGCGTAGGGTAGCAGATAATACAGGGATGTTGGGTACTCTTATTTTCTATGGCAGTCAGTGCAATGGTGGCAACTGTTTGTTGATGACTACTTAAATTATGCACCTGTTATCTAGTATCAGGATGATTTATACATATTTGCATTTTTCTTAACTATCTATGGTCCCCTCTGTATATTGTGCCTGCCAGATACTATTGTATATATACAGTATTACTGCCCAGTGTCCGTATATTATATTATTTTGGTGACATTTCTGTAGGATTATTATATCCTGTCCCAATATATTTGGAAATGATTCTTTTCCAGTCCAACATGTTTTTAATGAAATATTTCTGTTTTTGTCAGTTTGCATTTGTTAATAAAGATCATGCTTGTACATAATATGATTTAGGTGTACACTTTCTGACACCAGGCAGCTTTCTCTCCCCTTATTTGCATTAATTTTTGTGTTTGGACTGTATTGTTAGCACCCCAATCTGCACAGTTATTTGTGATTATTTTCGTGGTGCCTACTGACTTTCTTTTCAATTGAGATGGAGTATCTGCTCACTAGTGTGATTGGATGTCATTGCCCAATTAGTGCTGGGTCTTGTGATGCCACCGTTGCCTAGCTTCAGCCTATGGTCGGTGATATTCTAGCAAAAATCTTGGTTGGACTTCAATGTTTCAGGAAATTTAAATTGCCTAAACATTGAAATTGCTGTGATTGGCTGTTCAGAATTGAACAGCCAATCACAGTGATTGTAGTTGAGGTGGGACAACGAAACCCCCAGTGGTGATGAGCACAGGTGCCCTGCTGATAGAAACAACAGGCACCTTCCTCCAATCACTGGAGGTTCCCATTATGTATGTTTATGTCACAGGTCGTGAACCCCTATCTGACCATGATGTAAACTTATGGTAAGGCGTTGAAAGACGTATCGGCGTTCATTAATGAGTTAACATATCTAGCATCCTGTGACTACAATAATTGGACGAATTGTCCTTTTTGGTGTTGCAACTTCAATGTTTAGGAGCGTGTTGAAACAAAATCTAAAGACGTTCTCTGAGGGAAAACAACTTATATTTAGAATTTATATACATTGCACATTAGACTTATATACACCATATATGTGCTGAGTGGTGATGATCTATGAACTTAATAAATTAGTTAAATATAATAAATGATGAAATGAAAAAAAAAGACCTTCATCAACAGTTTATCATAATTAAATATGATTAGAGTTAGGCCAAATTAGACAAAATACATCTACAAATCATAATGTATGGACTACTAGCTAGCTCAGATGACATCATTTTAACTCGTTACATGCCACTGTCAAGAGTGATAGTGGAAATTTAAAAAGCTTCCAAGATGTTCAATGTCGACACAGAGCCCATAATTTTGTGGCGCCCCTGACCTGGTCAGGCACCACTGAGTACTGCACCCATGCTGGGGACAGTACAACACAGGTAATCCAGAAGGCTGACCGGGGTGTGGTACACAGGCGCATAGTGATCAGGTCTCACACATGTACCTTTGAGAGGACCCCTGGGGATCCCAGGAGGGGGAAAAGCCTTCACCTTCACTGGAATAGTGGAGGGGGCCAAAAGCCTCCATCTCCTCTCAAGGGGTGTGGTAAGAGAGTCTGGTTGCTAGGTGGCGTAGGCAAGAACAGGAGAGGAGGAGCAGTGAGCCAGTGAGTGCAGAGTCCAGGGAGCTCGAGCGAGGAGCAGATCCCGTGGGCTGCTGTAGTCTGACAGCGTCCGCGCAGTGGCTACCGACGGGGGAGAACGGTCAACTAGGAGTGCTACCCGAAATCCATCTTCAGCTAGAGAGAGAGCAACGGAGTGGGAAGTAAGGAGACTGCTAGAGAGTACCAGGCCCAAACGGGCGGCAGATCCCGAAGCGGAGATAGATCCAGCTTTCTTTTGCTAAACCTGCCGGTGTGGGGCTCTCAAAGCCCACGCCACAACACCACAAAAGCCGCAGCCACGTAGCCACAGTTAGGGCCCATAGGTCACAGGAGGCAAGCAGCTGGAGTGGCCTGGTCCAGGCGACAAGCAAACGGCAAACGAAGGGGAGAGAGGCTGCAGCATCTTCCCTGGGTGACCCCCATAGGGACTCAAAGTCGGGGTTACCCCAAACCACCAAGGGCTAAGGAAGGCGAGTTAGTAGTCACCCTCACAAGTCAGCCTGAAGGACACCTGGTTCCCACTTGGTTCATCCCAGCTACGCCCGGGTCACTCACCCTGCCATCAACTGTGAGTAAAAACCCTGAAAGACATCCTGCCTGTGTTGAGTCATTCTGCGCCTTGTAGTTCTACACATCTACACAGGGCCCTGGGGCTTGCCTCACTCTCAGGAGGCTACTACAACTGGCTGCACCCACCATCAGCCCCAGGCATCCCTTAACCTGCAGTGGCGGTCCCCCACTGACCGCAAATCTGAGAGTGGCGTCACGACAAACTACAAAGAAGGTTTCCTACCTGTGACCAGACAGATCCATCTACGTGGAGTCCCTGAAGGTAATGCACCGACACAGCGTTTGCGGGGCTCCACAATTTCCTAGTGGAATACAATCATTACATGGCAGTTCGGGGCCTTCTCAAAGTCTCCATGTCCGCCATGGTGTTATGCCAGTGAAGCCCAGCTTACTGCGGAGCTTCATGAGTAAAAAGCTGGGGAGAAGAAGCGCAATAGGGTTTTACCCCAATAACACACGGGGTAGAGACAGGAAGCAGTACTACTCACCAAGTGAAGTTGTGAAAGTCACAACTACTATGCAGGCATGGAAAGTTTTGATCAAGGCAGTAGCAACCCAGACTGCAGATAACAGAGAACAATAGAGGAAAATAGGGTTTTTTTGAGCCGCGCCAATGATCACTTCTCAGGTATTCAGATTAATGGATCTTTATTTTGCACAGGTCTACGCGTTTCTGGAGTCTCAGCTCCCTTCCTCAGGACCATCAGGCATAAGAACACATCAAATCTACCATAATGGAGACTAACACAGTATAAATACATTTGATGACATCACAAGACCGCCCCTGACAAAAAAAAAAAAAGGCGGGAAAGGGTGCATTGCAGTGAAGCATGATGCAATACAAGTAACTTCATGAAGGAAGTGAAAAATAAAATCAATTATAGTGGCGATAACACATCTCAGATCGTGAAATAATGAAATTACTCAAAAACTAAAAACACCAAAAATAACAGATCTATGTGTGATCATGATTATCTCTCAAAAAATATACATATGTATGTATGTGCAGGGAGGACATATGAAATGAGCCTAGAACTCACTTAGACATGTCAGTGTTGGAAAACCCGGGAATGTAAAATAGATCAGTGAGAGCATGAGACCACGCATCCAACAAGGCAATTACTGTTTCCAGGTGATGGAAGAAAAGAAACAGTCAAAATGCCCTGAATCCGTGAAAAAAATATATAAGAGAAAAAAATCCATAGCCTAGGTTCCAGATGGAAAAAAGTCCAAGGATCAAGGAACCACTTAGGAACATGATGTAGTGAGTGAGTTCAAGAAAGTTCAGGAGCGTGGGGAAAAAAAAACAAAAAAAAAAAAACCTTCCACATGCGCAAAAAGCAAGTGCCAGAACCAGAAGGTGAAATGTGTGCAGGACCGTGAGAAGAAAAATTACGGCGCTAGAAAAGTGGAGAGTAGGAACCAGAAAAACCATATGTCCCAAATATGTCCCAGGATTCAGGGCATTTTGACTGTTTCTTTTCTTCCATCACCTGGAAACAGTAATTGCCTTGTTGGATGCGTGGCCTCATGCTCTCACTGATCTATCCTACATTCCCGGGTTTTCCAACACTGACATGTCTAAGTGAGTTCTAGGCTCATTTCATATGTCCTCCCTGCACATACATACATATGTATATTTTTTGAGAGATAATCATGATCACACATAGATCTGTTATTTTTGGTGTTTTTAGTTTTTGAGTAATTTCATTATTTCACGATCTGAGATATGTGTTATCGGCACTATAATTGATTTTATTTTTCACATCCTTCATGAAGTTACTTGTATTGCATCATGCTTCACTGCAATGCACCCTTTCCCGCCTTTTTTTTTTTTTTGTCAGGGGCGGTCTTGTGATGTCATCAAATGTATTTATACTGTGTTAGGCGGGCTTTGCACGCTGCGACATCGGTAACAATGTGTTACCGATGCTGCAGCGATAGTCCCGCCCCTGTCGCACGTGCAATATCTAGTGAAAGCTGCTGTAGCGCTAATTATCGCTACGGCAGCTTCACACGCACATACCTGCCGTGCGACGTCCCTCTGGCCGGCGACCCGCCTCCTTCCTAAGGGGGCGGGTCGTGCGGCGTCACAGCGACGTCACACGGCAGGCGGCCAATTGAAGTGGAGGGGCGGAGATGAGCAGGATGTAAACATCCCGCCCACCTCCGTCCTTCTCATTGCAGCTGGCGGCAGGTAAGGTGAAGTTCCTCGCTCCTGCGGCTTTACACACAGCGATGTGTGCTGCCGCAGGAGCGAGGAACAACATCGCACCTGTCGCTGCACCGGCATTATGGAAATGTCGGAGGCTGCAGCGATGATACGATAACGACGCTTTTGCGCTCGTTCATCGTATCAAAAAGGATTTGCACGTTGCGATATCGACTGCGACGCCAAATGTGCGTCACTTTCGATTTGACCCCATCGACATCGCACGTGCAATGTCGCAACGTGCAAAGCCGCCCTTAGTCTCCATTATGGTAGATTTGATGTGTTCTTATGCCTGATGGTCCTGAGGAAGGGAGCTGAGACTCCAGAAACGCGTAGACCTGTGCAAAATAAAGATCCATTAATCTGAATACCTGAGAAGTGATCATTGGCGCGGCTCAAAAAAACCCTATTTTCCTCTATTGTTCTCTGTTAACTGCGGAGCTTCATAGGAGACCAGTAATTTGAGAATACACCACAATACTATCATATTACAATATATTGCATAAGTCGAATGTACAAGTAATTTGAGAATTTTTATATATGTTTTGTAAGTACATGTGACCTATACACTATATTGCAATCCTATAGTATTTCAGTATATTGTGTAGATCATGTTTTTAGAAAACATAAAAAATATGAGTTTAAATTGCCCCCCCTTTTCCACAAACAAACATAAATAGCAAAATATAAAAAATGTTATTTTTCCCATTTGGTGATAGAATTGAAACTCCAAAAATGGCGTTTTTTTGGTCATGGCACTTTCCCAAAAAAATGCAATGAAAAGTGATCATAACATAGTGTGTAGCCCAAAATGGTGTAAAAAAAAAAACAAACCTGTCAAGTCAGCCTACAAAAACCAAGCCCCACACAACAACAGAAAAATCAAAACATAACAGATGTCAGAAAATGGTGACAGAAACCAAGGTGTTTTGTTTTTTTTTTACAAAATTGTGAATTTTGGTAAAGTCATTGTGCAAAATTAAGCCATAGAACATTATGTTCAATCAAAGGGTGGCATACGTATCCTCCAACGTAGGGGACTCCAGAGCCCTCTGAAGGCTCTGGAAGCAAAATCTGCCCCATTCGGAAGTCCCAGCACCACTGCAGCCTGTAGGTAACTGTAGCGGTCAGATGACTAGAAATCGGAGACACATCCAATGATGCACTCTTCTAGTCCTACTGATCTGGAAAATCATATTGCCTGGGCAGTTTTACCATACAATAAATCCTGTAAAAGCAAAGCACACAAAAAATGTCGGAATTGTATTTTTTGTTACCATTTCACCACAATCGGATTACATTTCAGAACATTTTATGGTAAAATGATTTGTGGAATTAAAAACAAAAGAATCGCCTGGTCCTTAAAGCGCCACTCCAGTGGGGGGTTTTTCACCCCTGGACTGGTTCTTCAAATCTAAGTCCCCTGTCCTCGTTTATATACTCTCCTACCGGCAGCTGCATCCTTTTTTGGCCCCGCTCCAGTCCTGTGACGCCATCTTATGCTTATAACTTCTGACTGCCCAGAAGACAGAAGTTACATCTCAAGCACTAGACGTCTGTGAGAGACAGAATAAGGCCAGGACGATACTCTCATAGACTTGTATTGATTTGTGACCTCCGGCAAGCTCCATGAAACAATGGAGCTGCCTAAAGATCACAAATCACAGGAAACCGATCTGAGCGATGCTTGAAACAGATGAAGATGGCAGCAGGTGAGTATAAGACAGGGGACTTACATTAAAAGCAGTACTCCAGAAGGTAAAATAAAATAAAAAATGCTGAAGTGGGGCTTTAGGAGATTTCTTTCTTAGGCTGCAGTAGTTCTAAGAAAAAATAAAAATTGCTTATTACTTTACCCTCCCTGAGGCGAATGCCGGTTATTTAACACTACCCAAGGCCCTGTTGTTTGACTGCAGCCAATCAATGAGCTAAGCAGCTCTGCCTGTGTAGACGGCGGGAGACATCGAACTCACTTATTGTCTGCAGTGATGAGGATATGACGTCAGCACCAGCCTGTGATAACATGTATTCTCAAAGGGGACAATCTTTTAAGGGGTTAAACTTAAGAATGGTAGCGATTGAATCATATGGAAGGAGCGAAGTTGGTCAAATTCTGGGTGTTGTGCATGTATAATTCTTACATATTGAAAAACTAACTAATGCTCATACATAGCTACAATATTATCAACCTACAACTTGAAACTCATGTGCCTCAATGCAAAAACTCCAACTGCCCCGCCAATTATTACAAGTCTTTAATAGCACCGGCCTTTTCATATTGGCCTAAAAGACTCGTGAGACCCTTAGGGGTACTTTGCACGTTGCGACATCGCTACTGCGATCTCGTCGGGGTCAAATCGAAAGTGACGCACATCCGGCGCCGGTAACGACGTCACAACATGTAAAGCCTAGAAGCACCGATAAACGATCGCAAAAGCGTCGTAAATAGGTGATCTGTGTAGTGTCGGTCATTTCCATAATTTCGCTGCAGCGACAGGTACGATATTGTTCCTTGTTCCTTCACACACATCGCTGTGTATGAAGCCGCAGGAGCGAGGAACATCTCCTTACCTGCGTCCCGCCTGCAATGAGGAAGGAAGGAGGTGGGCGGGATGTTTACGTCCCGCTCATTTCCGCCTCTCCGCTTCTATTGGCTGCCTGCCGTGTGACGTCGCTGTGACGCCGCACGACCCGCCCCCTTAGGAAGGAGGCGGGTCGCCGGCCAGAGCGACGTTGCAGGGCAGGTAAGTGCGTGTGAAGCTGCCGTAGCGATAATGTTCGCTATGGCAGCTATCACAAGAGATCGCATCTGCGACGGGGGCGGGGACTATCGCACTCGGCCTCGCTACAATCGGCTAGCGATGTCGCAGCGTGCAAAGTACCCCTAAGATTGCAGATGCAATTTTAACCCCTGCACCTATTGTAGTTACACCTCTGCTCAAGAGCAATACGACAAGCATGATGGAAACTTTCCTCTTGCTCTCCCTATTTGATTCGGTATTTTCTCCTCAGTAGTATATGAATTTGCTTACGTAACCGTACCTCTAAAATAATGTGAAAGAAAATACTACCTACTGTAAAAAAAACAAAACTTCTAGACCGCATAAATTTCAGATGAGATCAAAATACACAAGTAAAATATGCGGCACCATCAGGATGAAAGCATACAAGACGTTTTGATGGCAGAATTTGATGATGTTTTGTTGTCTCAAACCAAAACCAACAGTAGATTGAATAAGAACTATACCCCTCAACATTGAAATAGCAAGAGCAAGGAGCAAAAGTCATGACATTATGGAAATCACAGGATCAATAGACATGATAATGATATGCAAATGATGAGAAATGAGAAAAAAAATTCCAAAACCTTTTGATCTATTCAGTATCAAGTGTGAACGCCACTTGCAGAAATACAAGTACTTAGCCAACTTGGTTGCTATTAATGAGGTTATTAATGGTTGTCTGAATAATGTTCAGCTAAACTGTATGCACTTATGCACAAAAATCATCAAGATCCACTGCTGCTAGCTCCCTTTGTAATTGCAGGCCATAGTCACACGCTTATGCCATGCACTCTCCACTATGTACTATGAGAGGCCAGGCGCACATCGTGTTGACAAATGGCAAAATGGCCGCACCACTGCTTCTACCACTAAATGAGTGAATTGCCTTTTTGATACTGTATCTGTGTACTGGCTAAGATACTACCTCACACTATAATCCCAGGAGTAGGACTGGTGTGTTGTTCAACTATAAAGGCCTTTTCATGGTGTTGCACAATTGATCTCCAGATGGAGACCAGAATCTGAAATGGAGGTCTATCTTCTTCAGCAATAAGTCCCACTTTTGCCTTGGACGTAATGGTACCCAGAGTGTGACATGACCTACAATAAGGAAGACCTTGGGAAGTTTTCTCATATGTATTCTGAGAATGTGTTTGCAGGAGAGGATCTCATGGACATAAATAACTTTATGACGAAAGGCATCAGAGAAGGATGAGAAAAACTGTTTGAACTAAAAACACAGTCACAGCCAGAAAGAGTCGGCATCAGCACCCGGCACACCCAGGTAAGTGCCGGGGTCCTGGACCTCCAGAGGGCCTACTCACAGTGGTTTAGCGCCAATGGCAGCAGGCCACACGAGAGCTATTGTGCCCATGAATCATGGGGTCCGGTGTCAGCGCTGGCACTGGGCCCCCAGCCTAGGATCGCACTTTCAATTTTATAGGCATTGCAGTTGCCGATACAATTGAAAGCAATGATGAGAGAAGGAGCGGCACACTCCCTCTCTCATCATTCTCCCACTTTCTGCACTCTGACAGCTCAGCACAGTGGAGCATGATGACGTCACTACTGCGTGCTCCACGCTGAGATGAGCAGAGTGGCAGAACAGTGGGTACGCTGAGGAGACCAGAGCAGCAAGGAAACGAGAAGTGAGTATGCATAATACTATATGGGGCTGCATAGTGCTATATGTGGGCTGCATAATGCAATAAGGGGGCTGCATAATGCTATATGGGGCTGCATAGTGCTATATGGGGGCTGCACAATGCAATATGGTGGCTGCATAATGCAATATGGTGTTTGCATAGTGCTATATGAAGGCTGAATAATACTATATGGGGGCTGCATAATATTATATGAGGGCTGCATTACACTATATGGAGGAATATGAGGCTGCATTGTATTATGTAGAGGTGCATTATATTACATGGAGGAATATTTTGTACATTATACTATATCGAGGAATATGGGGTGTATAACACTATATGGAGAAATATGGTGGCTTCATAACACTGTATGGAGGACTATGAGGCTGGATTATAGTATGTGGAGCGATAGGGGTGCAATATACTACTATATGGAGTATATGGGGTGCATTATATTATATGGAGGAATATTGGGTTCATTATACTATATGGAGGAATATGAGGGCTGCATAACACTATATGGAGAAACATGGGGGTTGCATAATACTATACACCCAGAGTTGTATGTCCACTCCACCCCAGTGCTGTATACCCCCCAGAGCTGTATGTCCCCCCACCGGAGTGTTGTATACCCCCTCATAGCTGTATCTTCCCCTACCCCAGTACTGCATACCCCCCAGAGCTGTATATCAACCCCACCCCAGTGCTGTATATCCCCCAAAGCTGTATCTAACCCAACCCAAGAGCTGTATACCCTCCAGAGCTGTATGTCCCACCACTCTAGTGCAGTATACCCCCCATAGTTGTATGCTGAATTTCTCTTTAAAATATGTATGTGTACGTATGCCTGTAGGTGTATGTATCTGTGTATGTGCATGTCTGCATGTGGATAGGGCCCATTGAGACTCTTTTGCCTGGGGCTCACAAAAACCTGTAGCCGGCCCTGCAGCCAGATGTAATATCGGTGCTCTAACTAGCATGTCCTAATGAACAAGTCATCATACATTGGTATGCACATCACTAATGACGCCTAGTTCAAGTGTCATTATTGTCTAAAGGAAACAGAAAGGCATGACTTCAAAACTTGACGCAGGCAGCATGAATCGATAAACCCATCCTGTGAAGAGTCAGCAGTTCAGATCAGTGGTAGTAGAATGTAGTAGTGAGGCGAATGTTTTCTAGGCACACCCTGGATTCACAAATATTGGGCTTAGGCAAGCATTGTGGCTGACCAAGTTCATGTCTTCATGGCAGCTGTTTACCTTTTGACATAAGGACATGTTTAGCAGGACAGTGTTCCATGCCACAAGGGTCGTATAGTCATGGATTGGTTCCAGAAACATGACAATGAGATTTCCTTGATTCCCTGGTTTCTACAATCTTCAGATAATAATTATATAAAGCATCACTGGAACAAGTTATAATGAGCTGTTCAGAGAATTGAGCATCTCCATTCTAATCCACATCAACAAATTATTCTATCAACATAGGTCAGTTACTGCAGAACAAGTTCAGCGCCTACTTCACGATATATATCATGAAAAACTGATGCAGGTCTGAAGTGTAAAGGCGTGATGGAATATACAATAAATGCAAGCAGATACACAATCGACACAACAATAGGTAAGTCATGTCATCAGACACAAAGCCAGCACCTCAATAGAGAAGTTGTCGCGGACGGAGGAGGGGACGCTGGGCTCTCCCACTGCTTGGGTCCGGCTGCTGCTGCTGCTGCTCGGTGGTGGCTCGAGCGGTGGGCCGGATCCCGGGGACTCGAGCGGCGTTCCTCGCCCGTGAGTGAAAAGGGGTAGGGATTGATTGGATGGTGGATTTGAGTATTGTCCGTGACACCACCCACGGTTGTCGTGATATTGGTGACACGACCGCTGCTCTGGACGGGGATCCCGGGAGCGGTGACAGGGAGCAGCTTTGTTGTTAGTTCTCCCCTCCGTGGGTAGGGGGTTGGTTGTCCTGGGGCCCGGTGATGGGGGAAGGGATGGATGGCAGGCAGGTTACGGGGCCTGGTGAGGTGCAGGGTCGCAGGGGCAGCGCTGTGCCGCACGGCACGGTGGTACTCACTCAGCCAATGATGAAGACACAGTTCTCGGTAAAACACACGGCTGGATGGACGGGTCCCACTGACGGCTGCGGTGGTTTCTGCTCCCAGCAGGTTGATGGTGACTGCCTTTCCCTGCACCTATGTACGGTAGATGGTTACGATGGGTTCCCACCGGTAACCCGCTCTTCAGCTTGGATATGGGCTGGAGGAGCCCCTTTTTGCCCGCAGGCTCTGGCCCAGGAAAACGGTTGCCTTGGCGGTGGCGGTGTCTCCCTCTCACGGTTGGGCTGTTGCCTTTTGTTGGGACTTGGCTGCTGGGGAACCCAGGAGGTTCCCTTTGCTGACGGATTCGACAAATTCACGGCAACTCCTAGCCTTGTCAGGGTCCGTAAACCCCTGCCAGATGGTGCTGACTTCTCTTTGTGTACCGGTCCGGTACCGCCGGGCCACCGCCCGTCCACGGTCCTTACGGTAGACTCCAATCGGTCACTCTTGCAGACGGTCACCACCGTCTGCCAACCTTGCTGTACCGCCCGGGCCACACACCCGGACGCTGTCAGTTAGTTGCTCCACTACCACTTCACTTCCTTCCACTTTCACCTCCAAAACTGAACTTCTTACTTTTCCCGCGTCCAGGACTGTGAACTCCTCGGTGGGCGGGGCCAACCGCCTGGCCCACCCCCTGGTGTGGACATCAGCCCCTGGAGGAAGGCAACAAGGGTTTTGTGTCTGACTTCGGTGTGCCTGACCGGGAGTGTGGGGTGTGTTGTGTTGTTCTCTGTGGCCCCTGGCTTGTCCAGGGCGCCACATTCCCCCTTAGTTAAATGCAGACCGTCTGCGGGCTGCCCATCCATCACCGGTTTTATTTTCACAACTGAAAAATAGAAAAGGTAAAACGGTAACACATTACAAGTAAAATAACATCTTCCCACATCGGGAGGTACTCTTACTTAAACGTTACGGTTACGGCTTCCGCTCTCTCCCACTCAAGCAACCTGGCCCTGATGCTGCCCCTAAGCAACAGGCAGCACCCCTTGACCCCAGTCCAGCACAAGTTGCCCGAGCGGGTTCTGTCCTTTTCAGGGGACCCACGTCCATGGGGAACCCCTGAAACCCCCAGAGGATTGCCACCGGTTCCGGTGGTGGCTGGGCCCCAGCCTGCTCCACTGCGGGCCCTTCCTCCAATCTGCCTCTCCGAAGGCGGTCACGGTAAAGCCACAACAATATTTTTATTTACAAGCCACCAAGTTTGTGGTTGCCCTGCTAGTTCTCGGGCCTGTTCATAAGGAGTCCCTTATGCAACTTGTAGACCGTCCCCACGGGGACAACGGTGCCGGCAACGACCGGTCTCAATCAAGCAGCAGATCAGGTGAACTTTCACGGTAAATCATTCTTTTTTTCATTTTTCAAAACTTTTTAAACTTTCAACGGTTACTGTGGTCCCAACGGGGACAATGACAACGGTTTTCCGCTGCCCTTACTCCGACTCTTCGGTATCAGCTGGGGGAGGGGACACGGTGGACACCCGGGCCTCCTGGCTGCCCCTCAGCTTGGCATCCAGCGCAAACCACCCCCTCTCCCCACAGTGCCGGGTGTACTGTACTAGGTCCCCTGGCATCAAGTTGCGGCCTGGATGCTCTTCTGGCAGGCGGGCGTTAATGTCCCGCCGGGCTATGAAGACCTCGGCCTCCAGGCCCGGCTCATATATGAAGCCAAAGCCCCGGCGGACATCAAACCGCCTCACCTGTCCTTCATACAGGGGGCCCCGGACACGGAAGGTCGCTTGGCGGAGGCTCTCCTTCTCCCGGATCGTTCGGGCTACCATCTCCGCCTTCTTCCTTTCCCTCTCTGCAATCTCCGGGCCCAGTGGTATTGGCTCCCTGTCCCAAAACGGTGCTGCTGCGAGCTCCGGCGCACGGGTCGGGCCCCGCGAGACCTTCTGGACACTGCCCACCACTGGCAATCTAGGTGGAAGGTCCCGCGGTGACTTGGCCTGGGGTGCTGCTTTGCAGCGGCAACCCGGCGCAACCTCAGCCGAGGTGTGGGGGATGGGCACAGGGGCTTTCTTCCGCTGGGCCTTCTGCACGGAGCGGCCTGTCGGCTCCGGCTCGGGGGAAGTCTCTGTAAATGCCTCCGGTTCGGGCTTCTGGACTTTCCAGAGAAGCACTTCTGGTCGGTCCCGGGCTCCGGCTGCAGGTCGATCCGCCGGGGCGGACGTGCGGGGTACCGCTACCGGTTAAGGGGGTGGCGGGCCTTGTGACGGGGGCGTGGCGGCCGGTACGGGTAGCGGGGGAGGTAGCTGGGCGAGCAGGCATGGACCGGGTCCCTCGGCCGCGATGACCGACCCACTAGGGACACAGGGGCGTGGGTCACTCACCCTCCCTTCCACAACTCCCTCCTCGCGTCTCCGCACGGTCACTCTCCCACTGCTCGGGTCCAGCTGCTGCTGCTGCTCGGCAGTGGCTCGAGCGGTGGGCCGGATCCCGGGGACTCGAGCGGCGTTCCTTGCCCGTGAGTGAAAAGGGGTAGGGATTGATTGGATGGTGGATTTGAGTATTGTCCGTGACGCCACCCACGGTTGTGGTGATATTGGTGACATCACCGCTGTTCTGGACGGGGATCCCGGGAGCGGTGACAGGGAGCAGCTTTGTTGTTAGTTCTCCCCTCCGTGGGTAGGGGGTTGGTTGTCCCGGGGGCCCGGTGATGGGGGAAGGGATGGATGGCAGGCGGGTTACGGGGCCTGGTGAGGTGCAGGGTTGCAGGGGCAGCGCTGTGCCGCACGGCACGGTGGTACTCACTCAGCCAATGATGAAGACACAGTTCTCGGTAAAACACACGGCTGGATGGACGGGTCCCACTGACGGCTGCGGTGGTTTCTGCTCCCAGCAGGTTGATGGTGACTGCCTTTCCCTGCACCTATGTACGGTAGATGGTTACGATGGGTTCCCACCGGTAACCCGCTCCCCAGCTTGGATATGGGCTGGAGGAGCCCCTTTTTGCCCGCAGGCTCTGGCCCTGGAAAACGGTTGCCTTGGCGGTGGCGGTGTCTCCCTCTCACGGTTGGGCTGTTGCCTTTTGTCGGGACTTGGCTGTTGGGGAACCCAGGAGGTTCCCTTCGCTGACTGATTCGACAAATTCACGGCGACTCCTAGCCTTGTCAGGGTCCGTAAACCCCTGCCAGATGGTGCTGACTTCTCTTTGTGTACCGGTCCGGTACCGCCAGGCCACCGCCCATCCACGGTCCTTACGGTAGACTCCAATTGGTCACTCCTGCAGACGGTCACCACCGTCTGTCAACCTTGCTGTACTGCCCGGGCCACACACCCGGACGCTGTCAGTTAGTTGCTCCACTACCAATTCACTTCCTTCCACTTTCACCTCCAAAAGTGAACTTCTTACTTTTCCCGCCTCCAGGACTGTGAACTCCTCGGTGGGCGGGGCCAACTTCCTGGCCCACCCCCTGGTGTGGACATCAGCCCCTGGAGGAAGGCAACAAGGGTTTTGTGTCTGACTTCGGTGTGCCTGACCGGGAGTGTGGGGTGTGTTGTGTTGTTGTGGCTTGTCCAGGACGCCACAAAGTCATGTCATCAGATACAAAGCCATAGAGAAGCCACATCATCAGAAACAAAGCAACACCTCAATAGGGAAGCCATATCATCAGAGAGGAAACCAGCACCTCAGTAGGGAAGCCACATCATCAGAGATGAAGGCAGCACCTCAGTAGGGAAGCCACATCATCAGAGATGAAGACAACACTTCAATAGGGAATCTATGCCATCAGAGACAAAGCCAACATCTCAATAGGAAAGCCACGTCAAAAGAGACTAAGCCAACACCTCAACTGGAAAGCCATGCCAACAGAGATGAAGCCAACACGTCAATAGGAAAGTCATGTCATCAGAGATTATTATTATTATTATTATTTATTTATAGAGCACCATTAATTCCATGGTGCTGTACATGAGAAGGGGGTTACATACAAAATACATATACATGTTACAGTAGACAGACTAGTACAGGGGGAAGAGGGCCCTACCCTTGCGGGCTTACATTCTATAGGATTATGGGGAGGAGACAATAGGTGGGGTGTAGGTCAGGCGGCAGCTCCGCACGGTGGTCGGGCGGCAGCTCCGCATGGTGGTCGGGCGGCAGCTCCGCACGGTGGTCGGGCAGCAGCGAGTTCATTGTAGATTGTAGGCATTTCTGAACAGGTGGGTTTTCAGGTTCCGTTTGAAGTTTCCAAGGGTAGGGGATTGTCTGACGTGTTGAGGCAGCGAGTTCCAGGAGACTGGGGATGCTCGGGAGAAGTCTTGGAGTCAGTTGCGTGAGGAGCGAATGAGAAAGGAGGAGAGAAGGAGATCTTGGGAGGACCGGAGGTGACGTCTTGGAGTGTAGTGGGCGAGTAGTTCAGAGATATACGGAGGAGAAAGATTATGCACAGCTTTGTAGGTCAGTGTTAGTAGTTTGAATTGGATACGGTGGAAGATTGGGAGCCAGTGGAGGGACATGCAGAGAGGAGAAGCAGGGTGGTATTGAGGAGAGAGGTGGATCAGTCGGGCAGCAGAGTTAAGGATGGACTGGAGAGGGGCGAGCGTGTTGGCAGGGAGGCCACAGAGGAGGATGTTACAGTAGTCGAGGCGGGAGATTATGAGGGCATGCACTAGCATTTTAGTAGATTGCGAATTGAGGAAAGGGCGAATTCTGGAAATATTTTTGAGTTGAAGACGGCAGGAGGTGGTGAGGGATTGGATGTGTGGTATGAAGGATAAGGCAGAGTCAAAGGTCACTCCGAGGCAGCGAACTTTGGGTACTGGCGAGAGCATGGTGTTATTTATTGTAATAGATAGATCAGGTGGAGTGTGTAGGTAAGACGGAGGAAAGATGATTAGTTTAGTTTTGGCCACATTGAGCTTTAGGAAGCGAGAGGAGAAGAAGGAGGATATAGCGGATAGACATTTCGGGATTTTGGACAGCAGAGATGTGGCAATCTGGGCCAGAGAGGTAGATCTGGGTGTCGTCGGCATATAGGTGGTATTGGAAGCCATGGGAGTTTATGAGTTGTCCCAGGCCAAATGTGTAGATAGAAAAAAGTAAGGGTCCCAGGACAGAGCCTTGAGGGACACCAACAGAGAGAGGACTGGATGAAGAGGTTGTGTGAGAGTGGGAGACACTGAAAGTGCGATTTGAGAGGTATGAAGAGATCCATGAGAGGGCAAGATCTCTGACACCAAGGGAAGAGAGGGTCTGTAATAGGAGGGAGTGGTCAACGGTATCGAAGGCTGAGGACAGGTCTAGAAGTAGGAGTATAGAGAAGTGCTTGTTCGCTTTGGCAGTAAGCAAGTCATTCGTAATTTTAGTCAGGGCAGTTTTGGTAGAATGATGTGGACGGAAGCCGGACTGTAGGTTGTCAAAGAGAGAGTTAGAGGAGAGGTGGGAGGAAAGTTCAGCATGGACATGCTGTTCCAGGAGTTTTGAGGCAAGTGGGAGTAGTGATATGGGGCGATAGCTGGTAGTAGAGGTTGGATCGAGGGAAGGTTTCTTTAGGATAGGTGTGACTGTTGCATGTTTAAAGGCAGAGGGGAAGGTTCCAGTCGTTAAGCCAACACTTCAATAGGGAAGGCATGCCACCCGAGACAAAGACAACACCTCAATAGGGAAGCCATGCCATCAGAAAGGAAGCCAATGCCTCAATAGGGAAGCCATGCCATCAGAGACAAAGCCAGCACCTCAATAGTGAAGCTATGTCATCAGAGACTAACCCAACACCTCAATAGAGAAGCCATGTCATCAGAGATTAAGCCAACACTTCAATAGGGCAGTCATGCCATTAGAGACAAAGCCAACACCTCAATGGTGAAGACATACCATCAGAGACAAAACCAGCACCTCAGTAGGGAAGCCACATCATCAGAGACAAAGCCAGCACCTCAGTAGAGAAGCCACATCATCAGAGATAAAGACAGCACCTTAATAGGGAAGCCATGCCAACAGAGACAAAGTCAACACCTCAATAGGGAAGCCATACCATCAGAGATTAAGCCAGTACCTCAATAGTGAATCCATGTCATCAGAGATGAAACCAACACCTCAGTAGGGAAGCCACATCATCAGAGACGAAGCCAGCACCTCAGTAGGGAAGTCACATCATCAGAGATGAAGCCAACACCTCAATAGGGAAACCATGCCAACAGAGACAAAGCCAACACCTCAATAGGGAATCTATGCCATCAGAGATGAAGCCAGCACCTCAAAAGTGAAGCCATGTTATCAGAGACTAACCCAACACCTCAATAGTGAAGCCATGTCATCAGAGATGAAGCCAACACCTCAGTAGGAAAGCCTCATCATCAGAGTTGAAGCCAACACTTCAATAGGGAAGCCACGTCATCAGAGAGGAAGCCAGCACCTCTATAGGGAAGTCCAGTCATCAGAGACAAAGTGGCTCCTTCTGATCATTTTTAAAACCTGCTGCCCACGCTGGATGAGCAATTTTTGAAAATTCAATTAGTTTGAATAGAGAACCATGCCTGCCTGGGCACTTCTGCACTAACAGCACATTTCTTGTTTTGAATTCAGTTATGCCTAAAAATTGCAAGAGGAAATAACACCTTTAATTCTATATACTTTTGTCTTAAAATAAAAAATAAAAAAATACAAACTATTCTACCTTGTTATAATTATCGCTTCACATTGCAGTCAACCATAAGGCTTCAATGGTTTTTCACAATAGTCTAAAGGTATATTCATTTTTAAGTTTTTGAAAATAAATCTTAGACACATTTACGTGATACATAGACAGGTAATGATGATTAACATTGTATCTGAGTAAAGCTAAAGTAAGGTCTATACTAAGGTGTGTTGGGGGTTACTTTAAATGCCATTTGTACTGCTACTAATAACTATAGGCCTTTTGATGTGATCCTAAAGCTCTGAGACAAACTATAATGTCAATTTATTAATGCATCCAAAAAAAAGAGCCTTCAAATATATGGTAAGCATAAAAAATATTGATATTTTAAAATGCTTTGCCTTATACAGAAAAAATAGAATATTGTAGTTTTATTTGCTTAGAATGATATATATCCAAGAGAATGAAAACAATGATCAGGAGGGTAACCCTAAAGAATGGGGCTCTGGTTTTAAATTGGTCAGATTAATGCTCCTTTACTGCCATCTAGTGGAATATGTGAAATAGAATGATCTATTTTACAGGACTCAAGAGCAGAAATAGAAGAGGGGTGCAAAAGACAGACATACATGATAAAGCATTACGGGAAATCAGCTTACCATGTGATTTTGTAGTGGTACAAGTTAAATGTGGTCCTCACCTGTTCATACTAACAATGTGCACAAATTCAGACATGTGTTCCATATAGGCTACTAATGGACAGATCTGGCCACCTGGCACTTTTTAAGCAGTCATGTATTTGATTATACTTAAAGGGGCAGTGCTGTTCTGGTAAAAACATTAGATTTAATACATGGATCAAATGGCTGCTTGGACATTTGGAAAAATACTCAAATAGCCAGCTTGTTTAGGCAGTTACTTCACAGCTGGACTGCACGTCGTGGACAAATACAACACTTAGGGGTACTTTGCACACTACGACATCGCAAGCCAATGCTGAGCGCGATAGTAGCCACCCCCGTCACAGCTGCGATATCATGGTGATAGCTGGCGTAGCGAACATTATCGCTACGGCAGCTTCACATGCACTCACCTGCCCTGCGATGTCGCTCTGGCCGGCGAACCGCCTCCTTCCTAAGGGGGCGGGTCGTGCGGCGTCATAGCGACGTCAAACGGCAGGCGGCCAATAGAAGCGGAGGGGCGGAGATCAGCGGGACGTAAACATCCCGCCCACCTCCTTCCTTCCGCATAGCCGGCCGGGACGCAGGTAAGGAGATGTTCCTCGCTCCTGCGGCTTCACACACAGCAATGTGTGCTGCCGCAGAAACGAGGAACAACATCGTAACATCGGTCTTTCCCAAATCATGGGAATGTCTGACGCTACACCCATGATACATTTACGACGCTTTTGCGCTCGTTAATCGTATTAAAAAATGCTTTACACACTACGATGTCGACAGCGATGCCGGATGTGCGTCACTTTCGATTTGACCCCACCGACATCGCACCTGCGATGTCGTAGTGTGCAAAGTGTCCCTTAGTCTAATTTAAACTGTGGCCCATACTGACATGTGACAAGGATGGGCTGCAGTTTGAATTCATCAGGCACTCTATTTTATCTCATTCCTGGAGAAACCCTTTATGAGCCACCTAAATGCAGCTATTGTTCTTCTGTGGTCTTCAATGGCACCAGACAATCATTTGCATTTAGGGTACGCTCACACGAGCGTATGAATTGGATACTCTCGCATTGCAATCGGACCAATGTTAGTCAAAGAGGGAGAGCAGATGATCAGCTTTTTTATCATCCAGATTCTGGATGAGCGAAAAAGTCGCAGCATGCTGCAATGGTCAGTGAGAGCCGTGTCACTCGCACCCATATAAGTCTATGGGTACGAGAGAAACATCGGACTGCACTAGGATGACAACTAAGTGCAGTGCTATATATGCACACTATGGGGAGATAAGGTATGCACACCAGTGACTATGTAAGGGGAATACATGGAATAGCAGAAACTGCTGTGTGAATACTGACTTGAAAAATCCAATAGCTATATGTAAGAGTGAAAATGTGAAAAATGGAATCTGCATTGCTGCCATGAACATATGAATCAAGAGAAATTTAGCTACTGAATTGATCAATGCAATAGAGCCCCAACACTACGCCAAAGTATTTCTCTACGTTGGGGTCCCTAGCTTGTGTGTGTCCTCTCATGCAGTTAAAAAAAAAAAAACTTACCGTGTATGGGAAGCTGAGACCCAGGCTATTTATGCGTATGATATGGATTGGCAATAGGTGTGGTTGGGGAGGGTTCACAAACGAAAAACTACTAACAATAAGGAATAACGTTTGGAACACCATTCTAAGTCTGAACTGGGTGCAAAAACCTAAAAAAACATCACTATGGGGAGTTACTGGTGTGCATACCTTATCTCCCCATAGTGATGTTTTTTTAGGTTTTTGCACCCAGTTCAGACTTAGAATGGTGTTCCAAACGTTATTCCTTATTGTTAGTAGTTTTTCGTTTGTGAACCCTCCCCAACCACACCTATTGCCAATCCATATCATACGCATAAATAGCCTGGGTCTCAGCTTCCCATACACGGTAAGTTTTTTTTTAACTGCATGAGAGGACACACACAAGCTAGGGACCCCAACGTAGAGAAATACTTTGGCGTAGTGTTGGGGCTCTATTGCATTGATCAATTCAGTAGCTAAATTTCTCTTGATTCATATGTTCATGGCAGTAATGCAGATTCCATTTTTCACATTTTCACTCTTACATATAGCTATTGGATTTTTCAAGTCAGTATTCACACAGCAGTTTCTGCTATTCCATGTATTCCCCACAGGGTATGTGCGCACGTTGCTTTTTACCTGCTTTTTACCTGCTTTTTTGCTGCTTTTTCTTCTGCGCTGTTTAATGCCAAAATGGATGTGTTCTTCTATTCAAGCAAAGTCTATGGGAATTTGGGTTTCTTGTTCACACTATGTTGTTCAAAATGCAGCCTTTTTGTGGCAGAACTTTGGTCAAAAACTCAGCTTTTCAAAGAAGCAACATGTCAATTGTTTTTGCCATTTGGGTTTTGCACTGCAAAGCTGAGTTTTTGACCAAAGTTCTGCCACAAAAAGGCAGCATTTTGAACAACATAGTGTGAACAAGAAACCCAAATTCCCATAGACTTTGCTTGAATAGAAGAACACATCCATTTTGGCATTAAACAGCGCAGAAGAAAAAGCAGCAAAAAAGCAGGTAAAAAGCAGGTAAAAAGCAACGTGCGCACATACCCTTACATAGTCACTGGTGTGCATACCTTACCTCCCCATAGTGATGTTTTTTTAGGTTTTTGCACCCAGTTCAGACTTAGAATGGTGTTCCAAACGTTATTCCTTATTGTTAGTAGTTTTTCGTTTGTGAACCCTCCCCAACCACACCTATTGCCAATCCATATCATACGCATAAATAGCCTGAGTCTCAGCTTCCCATACACGGTAAGTTTTTTTTTTTAACTGCATGAGAGGACACACACAAGCTAGGGACCCCAACGTAGAGAAATACTTTGGCGTAGTGTTGGGGCTCTATTGCATTGATCAATTCAGTAGCTAAATTTCTCTTGATTCATATGTTCATGGCAGTAATGCAGATTCCATTTTTCACATATTCACTCTTACATATAGCTATTGGATTTTTCAAGTCAGTATTCACACAGCAGTTTCTGCTATTTCATGTATTCCCCTTACATAGTCACTGGTGTGCATACCTTATCTCCCCATAGTGATGTTTTTTTAGGTTTTTGCACCCAGTTCAGACTTAGAATGGTGTTCCAAACGTTATTCCTTATTGTTAGTAGTTTTTCGTTTGTGAACCCTCCCCACCACACCTATTGCCAATCCATATCATACGCATAAATAGCCTGGGTCTCAGCTTCCCATACACGGTAAGTTTTTTTTTTTAACTGCATGAGAGGACACACACAAGCTAGGGACCCCAACGTAGAGAAATACTTTGGCGTAGTGTTGGGGCTCTTCTGCATTGATCAATTCAGTAGCTAAATTTCTCTTGATTCATATGTTCATGGCAGTAATGCAGATTCCATTTTTCACATTTTCACTCTTGCATATAGCTATTGGATTTTTCAAGTCAGTATTCACACAGCAGTTTCTGCTATTCCATGTATTCCCCTTACATAGTCACTGGTGTGCATACCTTATCTCCCCATAGTGATTTTTTTTAGGTTTTTGCACCCAGTTCAGACTCAGAATGGTGTTCCAAACGTTATTCCTTATTCTATATATGCACAGGCTGACAATGGAGGAGTTGGAGAAAATAATCACTCCCTCTCCTCCACAGCTGTGATCTGATTGCAGGATTGGGTCACAGTTGCATGACACTCGGCTCTTGCTGGCAACGCAGCAGGAGCCGAGGGTCATTATATCACATCCAATACCATAGCATTGTGTGATTCCAGCCTTATAAAAAGGAAACCCACACTGCAGCTTTTGCTTTTGTTTTTGCTTGCTTGAATCACTGTATTAAAAAGCATTGCCAAGTTTGTTTAATACAGTGGGAAAAATTAGCATTGCATACCACCGCATGAGGAAAGGACAATCTCACGTATGAAAAAAAGGCAGATTAGCTGGTAGTACTAGCACACTCTCCAGAGATGCATTCAAGAAAACATGACTAGCAAAATACCACTTAAGATTAAGCAATGCAATAAATGAGCAAAAACATGAAAAAAAAAACAAAAAAACGATAAAAGCGGCACTCAACTTTAACATCTGAAAAGACCACACTTTATTGGGGTCATAACGAGGAAAGGAGACAAAAAGAGGGAAGAGACACCTGTTTCACATAAACTATGCTTGTTCTGGCTCCGGAGCATTATGCGACCACAATAGAGTGCGGTCTTTTTCACTTACCAGTGAGTGAGTGCCGCTTTTATTAGTTTTTTTCATGCTGTTTTTGGTCACAATCTCACCTATTATATACACAATAATTAATATGGATACATTTTGTGTTTATAACCTACACATTCTCAAAGTATATGGCGAACACAAATCACAAAGGTGTGTGTTTTTGTATGATTAGTATATATGAATTTTGTTTATTAATCGCAACATATTCAAAGTGGAATTTTATTGTGGGATCTTTTTTTTAACTCATAAAAAAAATGTTAAAGTATTTCTCAAAGTTCTCAGCAAATATACATCATAATGGTGTGAACATACATTATTTTCTTCTAAAAACCAAGTTAGGGTACCGTCTCACTAAATGACGTGTACCAACGATTCCGACCATGATATGACCTGGTCAGGATCGCTGGTGCGTCGCTACATGGTCGCTGGTGAGCTGTCAATCAGGCAGATCTCACCAGCGACCAGCCACCAGCGACTCGTGGAAACGATACTGCACTTGGTAACACAGGTAAATATCGGGTAACTAAGCAAAATGCTTTGCTTGGTTACCCGATATTTACACTGGTTATGCACACCGCTTAGCGCTAGCTCCCTGCACTCGTAGCCAGGGTACACATCGGGTTACTAAGCAAAGCGCTTCACTTAGTTACCCGATGTGTACTCTGGCTACGTGTGCAGGGAGCAGGCAGCCGGCTTCTAGCAGCTGCGGACGCTGGTAACAAAGGTAACAAAGGTAAATATTGGGTAACCAAGCAAAGCCTTTGCTTGGTTAACTGATGTGTACCTTGGTTACCAGCGTCCGCAGACATCGGCTCCCTGCTCCCTGCACATTCAGATCGTTGCTCTCTCGCTGTCAAACACAGCGATGTGTCCTTCACAGCGGGAGAGCAACAAGCAAAAAAATGAACCAGAGCAGTGTGTAACGAGCATTGATTCCCATTCACAGCAGGGACCAGATCGCTGCTTAGTGTCACACACAGCGAGATCGCTGATGAGGTCACTGGTGCGTCACAAAAACCGTGACTCAGCAGCGATCTCGCTAGCGATCTCGCTATGTGAGAAGTACCCCTTAGGCTATCTTCTGACTGCCATGTTGATTGCTAAGATTTCGGTGTGACAACTCTTGCCTTCGTAAAATTACAACGGATTCAATAGCCAAGTAAAGGGACCATGTTTTTTACTGCAGTTTAATTATGTCTAGTGATGAGCAAGAACTATCATGCTCGGATGCTTGGTACTTAAGAGCAGTTGGATGCTCAGATGGGCATGACTCAAGAACCTGAGTATAATGGAAGTCAATGGGGAACTCAAGCACTTTTCCAAAAGATTTCCCTTAAAAATGCTCGAGTTTCCCATTGACTTCCATTATACTCGGGTACTCGAGTCACACCCATCCAAGCAGCCAATTACTCTTAAAGGGAACCAAACATCAGGATTTTCGTGTATAAGCTGCAGCCAGTGCAGTACTGGCACTATCAGGCACATTGTGTACATACCATTAGGGTGCAGCTCGGGTGTTTAGTCAGTGAAATCCAACTTTATAAAGTTTGAAATTTCGTGCACTTTTTGATTGACGGGTGCACCTCTCTGTTAATGTCCGGGCGGGTTATGCAGGAGTTCCCCGCCTCCCACCAGCCTGTTCCTCCCTCTCTCCTGATGTCCGGGCGGGTTATGCACGTGTTTCCCGCCCCCCCCGCGCCGCCTGTTCCTCCCTCCCTCCCTCTGGCTGTATGTAAATTTCTAATCTTCAGAAACATGGCGCCGGAGTGGGCCTCTGCGTATAGCGCTTATCTTCGGCGCCATGTTTCTGAAGCCCGCATCACACAGCTTGGTGTCTAAGAGGGCGGCGCATGCGCCCTCGCTCCTTCAGATCCCGTTGTGACCGCGGGAGCGAGCGCGATCACAACAGGACTGCAGAACAGCTGATCGGAGGACGCGATCAGCTGTAGCTACGATGACGTCCCGCCTCAGGACACCGGGCCAGGACAGCAGCCTGCCAGCGACATCAGGGGTCAGGTGAGGTAAGCTCACCATGGACTCACATGACCCCGTAACGGCAGTGCTGCGAGACCCGGTCACGGTAGTGATATTGGGCGGCACTGTGTTCACGGGGTCAGGTGAATGAAATTACTAGCACCTGTGATGTCATTGCCCCAGCAGTCACACACACATTATACACACACTGCTGTGTGTGCGCCCCTGCGTTGACCTGGGCTCACCTTCTGAATTCCAGGTCACTGCAGGAAAGCACTCACAGGTGTGGGTGTGTGTGTGTGTGTGTGTGTGTAATGTGTGTGCGTATAATGTGTGTGCGTATAATGTGTGTGTGCGCGCGTGTGTGTATAATGTGTGTGTGCGCGCGTGTGTGTATAATGTGTGTGTGCGCGCGCGCGCGCGTGTATAATGTGTGTGTATAATGTGTGTGTGCAAGCGTGTGTGTATAATGTGTGTGTGTGTGTGTGCGTGCGCGTATAATGTGTGTGTGTGTACACGCGTGCGTATAATGTGTGTGTGTGCGCGCGCGTGTGTATAATGTGTGTGCGTGTGTGTGTGCGTGTGTGTATAATGTGTGTGTGTGTGCGCGTGTGTGTATAATGTGTGTGTATGTGTGTGTATAATGTGTGTGCGCGCGCGTGTGTGTGTGTGTGTGTATAGTGTGTGCGCGCATGTATAGTGTGTATGTGTGTGCGTGTATAATGTGCGTGCGTATAATGTGCATAATGTGCGTGTGTATAATGTGTGTGTGCGCACGCGTGTGTATAATGTGTGTGTGCGCACGCGTGTGTATAATGTGTGTGTGCGCACGTGTGTATAATGTGTGTGTGCGCACGCATGTGTATAATGTGTGTGTGCGCACGCGTGTGTGTATAATGTGTTTGTGCGCACGCGTGTGTATAATGTGTGTGTGCGCACGCGTGTGTATGTGTGTGCGCGCGTGTGTGTGTGTGTATAGTGTGTGTGTGTATAGTGTATGTGTGTATATAGTGTGTGTGTATATATAGTGTGTGTGTGTATAGTGTGCGTGTATAGTGTGTGTATATAGTGTGTGTTTAGTGTGTGTATATATAGTGTGTATATAGTGTGTGTGTAGTGTGTGTGGGTAGGTATAGTGTGTGTGTATATAGTGTGTGTGTATATAGTGTGTATATAGTGTGTGTGTAGTGTGTGTGGGTAGGTATAGTGTGTGTGTGTGTGTATAGTGTGTGTATATAGTGTGTATATAGTGTGTGTGTATATAGTGTGTATATAGTGTGTGTGTGTGTGTATAGTGTGTGTGTGTGTGGTGTGTGTGTAGTGTGTGTGGGTAGGTATAGTGTGTGTGTGTATATATAGTGTGTGGTGTGTGTATAGTGTGTGTGTATGCGCGCGCCTCTCTGCTGGGGCAATGACGTCACAGGTGGAAGTGAGGGGCTGCTCTCACAATCAATGGGGGACTTTTAGTTCCGCATTGAACGTACCAGGGATTATGGGATCAACCCCAGATTTGGATTTCGGCGGACCTGGATTATGGATGTCACAGGGAATTAAATTTTGAAAAGATGGCGTCTATTGTGTTCTAATTTCTATTTTTAGGTCTTTTCAGGGTCAACTTTGGAGAACGTCGGGGGACATCTAAATGGATTACGGCGGACCTTTTAGCATTTTAATAATTTTGTTAATAAATTGGTCAACGAGGGATGGCGTCGGGGGGTTTTTTGTTCTAATAAAAAGTATGACTTTCAAATAAAGGAATTCGTAATGGGGGTGTTTACTAGATACCCACCCATTACTAATTACCAGGACTTGATGGCAGCTGGCAATTCACAGCTGTTATCAACCCCATATATTACCCCGTTTGCCACCGCACCAGGGCACCAGGGCAACGGGATGAGTTGGGGCGAAGCGCCAGTATTGGCACGTCTAATGGATGCGCCAATTCTGGGGCGGCTGCTGCCTGCTATTTTTAGGCTGGGGAGTGTCCAATAACAGTGGACCTCTCTAGTCTGAGAATATCAGACCCCAGCTGTCCGCTTTACCTTGGCTGGTGATCCAATTTGGGGGGGACCCCACGTTTTTTGTTTTAAATTATTTATTTAATGTAAAATAACTGCGTGGGGTGCCCTCTGTTTTGGATTACCAGCCAAGGTGAAGCTGCCAGCTGTGGTTTGCAGGCTGCAGCCATCTGCTTTACCCTACAAAAATAGGGGGAACCCCACGTCATTTTTTTTAATTTATTTTTTGGCTAAATACAAGGCTAGGCACCCTTTAGTGATGAAAGTCACTAAAGGGTGCCAGCTTAGAATATGCGGGGAGGTGGGACATTATATAGGTCTTTCTCATCTATCTATTCATCTATCCATCTTTCCCTCTATCCATTATCTGTCTATCTATTGATTATCTATCTAATATCTATATTATTTATTGCAGTTCAGCATAAAAAAAACGCAGGGACCAACCTGCGGGAAAAGTGCAGGAAAAGCGCATGCGTTTTTTCCCGCAGTTTTGGTGCGTTTTTTTACCGCAGGTGCGGTAATCTTCAACTCCCAGAAGTTTCTCAAGAAATTTTCTTGGGAAAAATCACTTTTCTAGTGCGCACATAGCCTAAAGATCTTACTTTACTTTTTTTTTTGGAATGGTTGCACAAGCCACCTTCCAACATACATATCGATGAAAAATTCATTATACAACCGCAAGTAGCAGCAGCATAGGTGGCGAGGACGCGGCAGGCAGCGGGGATAGGTAAGCTCTATGAATACTCCACCTCCTCCTACTTCTCCTCCTCCATCATCTTTCTCCTCCTCATTATCCTCCTTCTCCATCATCATTATAATCCTCCTACTCCATCATTATCCTCCTCCTCCTCATAATCCTCCTCCTCCATCATCATTATCCTCCTTCTCCTCATAATCCTCCTCCTCCATCATTATCCTCCTCATAATCCTCCTTCTCTATCATCATTATCCTCCTCCTCCATCATCATTATCCTCCTCCTCCATCATCATTATCCTCCTCCATCATCATCATTATCCTCCTCCTCCATCATTATCCTCCTCCTCCATCATTATCCTCCTCCATCATCATTATCCTCCTCCATCATCATTATCCTCCTCCATCATCATTATCCTCCTCCATCATCATTATCCTCCTCCATCATCATTATCCTCCTCCTCCATCATTATCCTCCTCCTCCATCATCATTATCCTCTTTCTCCATCATCATTATCCTCTTTCTCCATCATCATTATCCTCTTTCTCCATCATCATTATCCACTTTCTCCATCATCATTATCCACTTTCTCCATCATCATTATCCTCTTTCTCCATCATCATTATCCTCTTTCTCCATCATCATTATCCTCTTTCTCCATCATCATTATCCTCTTTCTCCATCATCATTATCCTCTTTCTCCATCATCATTATCCTCTTTCTCCATCATCATTATCCTCTTTCTCCATCATCATTATCCTCTTTCTCCATCATCATTATCCTCCTCCTCATTATCCTCCTCCTCCTCATTATCCTCCTCCTCCATCATGATTATGAGGAGGAGGATTATGAGGAGGAGGAGGATTATGAGGAGGAGGAGGAGGATTATGAGGAGGAGAATTATGAGGAGGAGGAGGATTCATAGAGCTTACCTATCCCCACTGCCTGCCGCGTCCTCGCCACCTATGCTGCTGCTACTTGCGGTTGTACCATGAATTTTTCATCGATATGTATGTTGGAAGGTGGCTTGTGCAACCATTCCAAAAAAAAAAAGTAAAGTAAGATCTTTAGGCTATGTGCGCACTAGAAAAGTGATTTTTTTTTAGAACAAAAAACCCCCCGACGCCATCCCTCGTTGACCAATTTATTAACAAAATTATTAAAATGCTAAAGGTCCGCCGTAATCCATTTAGATGTCCCCCGACGTTCTCCAAAGTTGACCCTGAAAAGACATAAAAATAGAAATTAGAACACAATAGACGCAATCTTTTCAAAATTTAATTCCCTGTGACATCCATAATCCAGGTCCGCCGAAATCCAAATCTGGGGTTGATCCCATAATCCCTGGTACGTTCAATGCGGAACTAAAAGTCCCCCATTGATTGTGAGAGCAGCCCCTCACTTCCACCTGTGACGTCATTGCCCCAGCAGAGAGGCGCGCGCATACACACACACTATACACACTATATACACACACACACTATACCTACCCACACACACACCACACACACACACACACTATATACACACACACTATACCTACCCACACACACTATATACACACACACTATACCTACCCACACACACTACACACACTATATACACACACACACACACACTATATACACACACACTATACCTACCCACACACACTATATACACACTATATATACACACACACTCATAATATACACACACACACACTATACACACACTATACACGTGCGCACACACACTATACACGCACTATACGCACACGCACTATACACATACACACACTATATATACACACACACATTATACACACGCGCGCGCACACACACATACACACACACGCGCGCGCACACACACACATTATACACATGCACATTATACGCACGCACATTATATACGCACACACATACACACTATACACACACATACACACTATACACGCGCGCACACATATGCACACTATACACACACACTATACACGCGCGCACACTATACACACACATACACACACGCGCGCACACACACACACACACATTATACACACACGCACGCGTGCACACATTATGCACACACGCGCGCACACATACACACGCGCGCACACACACACACATTATACACACACATACACACGCGCGCGCACACACACACATACACACGCGTGCGCGCACACATACACACGCGCACGCACACACACATACATACATTATACACACGCGCGCGCGCGCGCACACACACACATTATACACACACACACACACATTATACGCACGCGCACGCGCACACACACATTATACGCACGCACATTATACGCACACACACATTATACGCACGCACATTATACGCACACACATTACACACACACACATTACACACACACACCCACCCACACACACCCGCCCACACCTGTGAGTGCTTTCCTGCAGTGACCTGGAATTCAGAAGGTGAGCCCAGGTCAACGCAGGGGCGCACACACAGCAGTGTATTTGCTCTCGTATGGTATGCACTATGCTGACCCCATGTTATTGATGCGATAATGACGTGGATATATATCAGAAGTAATGAATATTGGATGGTATATACAGTAACATGGGCTCAACATACATACCCTTTATGCACTGGTTGTCAGCCATTTTTTCATTAAATATAGAATATCACCTTACATTTGTGGTGATGTAAATTCGCTTTTTTGCCTCTTATCCCTTCACCTGTTTGCTATTATTGTGAATAAAAATAATTTTTGTACCAATTGATCGCCTCTCTCCTTTGCTTGTCTTGTAATTTTATAGCGATTTGGTCCATATTTAGTAGTCCTTACTTGCATGCTATGATATATACATATGATATATTGATATATCCCTATGAACATGTTGATGTGTATGCCGTTATTCACACAGCAGTGTGTGTATAATGTGTGTGTGACTGCTGGGGCAATGACATCACAGGTGCTAGTAATTTCATTCACCTGACCCCGTGAAGACCGTGCCGCCCGATATCACTACCGTGACCGGGTCTCGCAGCACTGCCGTCACGGGGTCATGTGAGTCCATGGTGAGCTTACCTCACCTGACCCCCGATGTCGCTGGCAGGCTGCTGTCCTGGCCCGGTGTCCTGAGGCGGGACGTCATCGTAGCTACAGCTGATCGCGTCCTCCAATCAGCTGTTCTGCAGTCCTGTTGTGATCGTGCTCGCTCCCGCGGTCACAACGGGATCTGAAGGAGCGAGGGCGCATGCGCCGCCCTCTTAGACACCAAGCTGTGTGATGCGGGCTTCAGAAACATGGCGCCGGAGATAAGCGCTATACGCAGAGGCCCACTCCGGCGCCATGTTTCTGAAGATTAGAAATTTACATACAGCCAGAGGGAGGGAGGGAGGAACAGGTGGCGCGGGGGGGGCGGGAAACACGTGCATAACCCGCCCGGACATCAGGAGAGAGGGAGGAACAGGCTGGTGGGGGGGCGGGGAACTCCAGCATAACCCGCCCAGACATTAACAGAGAGGTGCACACGTCAATCAAAAAGTGCACGAAATTTCAAACTTTATAAAGTTGGATTTCACTGACTAAACACCCGAGCTGCACCCTAATGGTATGTACACAATGTGCCTGATAGTGCCAGTACTGCACTGGCTGCAGCTTATACACGAAAATCCTGATGTTTGGTTCCCTTTAATGAGTACTGGGCACCCGAACATGGTAGTGCTCGCTCATCACTATTTATAACATGGTGCCCCACCAGACACATTATTGTTTTGAAGTTAGCAAGTAAAACATTGCCCGCAATAAATTTAGTGGACATTTTTGTAGGTGAAGCTGGAAGGAATAGAAGATGGCTATGATAAAAGTTTTATTTATCTAAGGATCAAGACCTATGCCAAGTAAGAAACTGGTCTAAAAAAGGCCAGAGAACAGCAAATGTAAAGAAATACATGACTAATGATTAATAATGATACCAAGGTAGTCAGTCTCATGAGTAAAGATATAAAGGATCTGTCTCAGATTTTGAAGGCCGGATAGCAAGGCAAAAGACTCTGCTGGAGGATTTTAATGTTAATCCACTTGCAGAACAGAGAGCACCTGTAGGGTGATTCACAGAGATGAGGTAGGAGATATAGGGTGGTACAGGACTGTGTAGAGCTTTGTGGGTGAGAAATTAGTTTGTAATGTATTCTGTAGCGAATGGGTAACCAGTGCAATGGCAGGCACAAGGTGGAGGAATCTGTGAAACAGCTGGACAAAAATATGACCCTGGCCGCCACATTCAGGACAGATTGGACGAGAAAGTTTGGTTAGTAGGAGACCGAACAATAGAGAGGCTCAGTAGCCAAGAAGAAGATGATTAAGAATGACAGTAAGAGTTTTTGCAGTTACGAAGATGAGAAAAGGTTGGATATGGGAATGTTTTAATATGCAGGCAACATGAGAGAGTGACCTATTAATATAGGGAACGAAGGAAAGTTTGAGTCAGATATGAGCCTATGGCTATGTGCACATGCTGCAGATCTGATGCAGAAATTTCTGCATCAAATCTGCACCTTCTGGCAGAAAAATGCACAAAAAATGTATGGATTTTAGTGCATTTTTTTTGCCATGCATTTTTTTTGTTGTTGTTTTTTTAATGTACCGAATGGGTGGAAGGGCTACAAAACGCAGGGAAAAAAACGCACCAACAATTAACATGCTGCAGATTATTTCTGCATCAAATCTGCAAGTAAAAATAAGAAACGTTAACATCCCTTTAGAATTCTCATTGAGTTTGCTGGCATGAAGATAGACATGCAGATTTGGGCCATAACCTGCACCATATCTACACCAAAAACACGCATGAAAAATACACAGTGCGCACAAGGCCTAAGAAAATGTGCTGCGTGAGAGTTATGGTTCAACCACCGAATGTACTTACAATATTCGGAAAAGGTAAGTTACAAAGAGGTAGAAAACACAAGTTCAGTTTTAGAAAAATGTAGTTTCAGATAGAGGGAGGACATTGTGTTGGAGACAGCTGACAGAATCCCTGGTATTTTGTATTAAGGTCGGAGGGGGGGGGGGGGGGGAATGTCAGGAGAAGAGGTGTCATAAAAGCATAGCGATGTTACTGGAAACCCAGGCTACTCATGGTTTGTCCAATAGGGCTGATGTATAAAGAGATGAGGAGGAGAGCTAGGACTGAACTTTGAGGAAACCCAGTAGTACAGAAGATAAGAGGAGTAAGAGCCGGCAAAGTATACAGTGAAGGAGCGGTCAGCGATCGTAAGAAAACCATAAGAGAACAGTGTTCTTGAGGCAAATCAAGTGGAGCACATTGAGGAGGAGCTGGTGATCTGAAGTGTCAAATGCAGCAGAGATCCAGAAGAATTAGCAAGGAGTAGTGACCATAAGATTTAGCTGTTAGTAGGTTGTTAGACGTTATTGAGGGCAGTTTTCAGTAGAGTGTAAAGGCCCAGTCACACACAACGACTTACAAGCGATCCCGAAAACGATGCGACCTGATAGGGATCGCAGGTAAGTCGCTGGGAGGTCGCAGGTGAGATGTCACACAGTCAGATCTTACCAGCGATGCAGGAACAATACAGGTTGCAGTAGCGACCTGTATAACGATCTCAGCAGTCACTGTGACCCTGTCACACAGTGTCAAACACAGCGATGTGTCCTGCCCAGCAGGACATCGCCTTTGAAGAAAATGACCTGGACCATTCGGCAACGACTAGCGATCTCACAGCAGGGGCCTGATCGCTGGTAAGTGTCACACATAACGAGATCGCTAACGGGATCGCTACTGCGTCACCAAACGGTGACTCAGCTGCGATCTCGCTAGCGATCTCGTTATGTGTGACAGTACCTTAAAGAGCAGAATCCAGACTGTAAAGCGTCAAGAAGATAATTATCCAATAGCAGATTAGACGGAAGTGGACCAAGCATTCCAAGAGTTTAGAAAAGAATGGAACTGTAGTTAGCAGTGCAGTTCTGGTCAAGGGATGGTTTTTAAGAAAAGGGGTTATGATGGCGTGTTTAAACGAAGAGGTGCAGATACCGGAAGAAAGGTTAAATATTTTAGTTCAGTGGCTAATGATAACTGTGCAGAAAGACTGAAGGAGATTTAAAGGAATAGGGTCATTGGTGCAGGTTGTAGGGTGGGAAGAAACAAAAAGCCTGGTAATCCCATCTTCTGTGACATGCTTGAAGGTGACTGGGGTCTGTGCTTTTGGGCTCAGGAGGGAGTGGAAGGTTTCAAGGAATCGTTTTGATTTGTGGGCTAGTGATGTGGGTGGTGAAGTAGACTAGTTTGGCTAGATGGAGAGCAGAGTTACAAATTTTGAGCATGAACTTATAGTGGATGAAGGTCTTCTGTTGAAAGTGATTTTCTAAACTGACACTCAGCACACTTTGAGCAATGATGGAGAACATGCATTTCTAGTGTGCACCAGAGTTGCCGTAGTCTACCTGTTGGGTCCTTCTACATGTAGCAGGAGTTGCTTTATCCAGGGCACTCTGCAATATATTATTATAATCTTTTAATGTGGCAATGCAGAGTCTGAACAGTAGAGGGAGGAGATATGACCTAATAATTATTTATTATAGCATCATTTATTCCATGGCGCTTTACATGTGAAAAAGGGGCATACATAATAGGGATAAGTGCAATAATCATAAACAAAACAAGGCATAGATTGGTACAGGAGAGCGTACCTTGCTCGCGAGGGCTTACAGTCTACAGGGGATGGGTGAGGATACAGTAGGTGAGGGTGAAGATGGTTGTGCGGACCTATAGTAGACTGAGGGTTACTGTAGGTTGTAGAATTGGTGGAAGAGATGGATCTTCAGGTTCCATTTGAAGCTTTCCAAGGTAGGCGAGAGTCTAATATGTTGTGGCAGAGCGTTCCAGAGTATGGAGGAAGCACGGGAGAAATCTTGGATACAATGGAGGGAAGAGGAGATGAGAGGAGAGTAGAGAAGGAGATCTTGTGAGGATCGAAGGGTACGTGCGGGTAAGTACTGGGAGACTAGGTCACAGATGTATAAAGCAGACAGGTTGTGGATGGCTTTGTATGTCATGGTTATGGTTTTTAACTCGAGTCATTGGGCAATGGGAAGCCAGTGAAGGGATTGGCAGAGGAGAGGCTGGGGTATACTGAGGGGACAGGTGGATTAGTCTGGCAGTATAGTTTAAAATAGATTGTAGGGGTGCGAGAGTGATAGAAGGGAAGCCATAGAGCAGTGGGTTGCAATAGTTCAGGCAGGAGATAATGAGGGCATGCACTATTGTTTTTGCAGCTTCTTGATGAAACTCTAAGTTACTTACCGGTAGCGGAGTTTTCCAGAGCCATGACAGCGCCACCAGAGAGATAGGTTCGCCCCTCAATTTGGACAGGAAACCCACTGAAATAAAAGGGCGGCACCTCTCTATCGCATCAGTTAGGTTACAGAGCACAGAGAGGAATACCAGAAAAAGTTAGTTCATCCAGCACCAAAATACACACCCCTATTTGCGGAACACCGCGCATGAGCGGAGGAAAAAACGGGTGGGAAGCAGTGGCGCTGGCGTGGCTCTGGAAAACCCAATTACCGGTAAGTAATTTAGAGTTTTCCCATCGCCACCAGAGAGATTTGAAGAAACACCGCTAGGGAAGGACCACCGCTTGTAGAACCCTTCCACCGAAAGTCAGACCCGATGTGGCTGAAAGATCTAGTCCGTAGTGCCTAAAAAGGCGGTCGGAGAAGACCAGGTGGCTACTCTGCAAATGTGATCCAGAGGCACATCTGCACGATCTGCCCAGGAGGCAGACACAGAGCTTGTAGAGTGTGCAGTAATTCCCAGAGGTACTGGACTACCCTGAGCAACATATGCTTCCGTAATACTCTTTGACCCATCGGGCAATAGACCCCATTGAGGTCAAACAGCCCTTCCTTGGCTTCCATGGCTTCTAACAGCTAAGGAATGAAACTTCTTCTCCCCAGGTTCTGAGGAAAGGAACAGAAAGAGGGAAGGAAGATTATCTGTGGAAGGGTCCTGCCACTTTAAGCAAAAAGGCCGGGTCAGTATGCAGAAGAACCCTATCATCAGTAATCTGGGTAAAAGGAGGACTAACCGAGAGGGCCGGAAGGACACTAATCCTACGGGCTGAGGTCACCGCAACCAGAAGAGCCACCTTGAGTGTGAGGGAATGAATGGAAGAGTGGGAAATTAATTCAGGGGGGGCCCACGTAAGTGCAACCAACACCAAAGTAAGATCCCAAGCCGAGAACTAACAGGAACCCCGGGGCTCGCCTGTGACAGGAAGAATGAATTGAGGAAATCATCTATCCCTTGCCAATTTGGAAGTGTACAGGGCCACTAAGGCTGACACTTGTACTGTCAAGGTGCTGACCAACAACCCCACTTCAACCACCCAGAAGAAACTCCAGAATGGTACCGACAGGAGGGTCCCCTACCGGGGAACTACCGGTGGAGGAAAAAAACGTCCTCCACAGCCTGGCGTAATCCTAATGGTGGTGGACTTCCTGCTACGCTGGAGTGGAACTAGGTTTGAAGAAAAAACCCCACTGTCTAACAATCGCCTTGCAAAATCCAGGCCGTCAGTTGGAATCTGGAAACCCGGGGATGGAACAGAGGGCCCTGGGAGGAAAAATCCGGCTCTCCGGCAGGAACCAGGCGTCCGCTACTGTCAGGCTCCTGAGCTAAGAGAACCAAGGGCTCCCGGGCCCAGAGGGGATGATTAGGAAGAGACGACCCCATCCTCACTAAATTTCCGCAACCCCGCCGGAACCCAAAAGGGAAGGTGTAGAGGAGACCCGCCACCATGGGAAATAAAAGGCAACCCCTGCCCAAGGCCTGTCGATGGGTCTTAGGGAGCAAAACCCGGTCACTTCTTACTGGCCCTGGTAGCAAACCAATCCAACACCAGGACCCCCAAGGTGAATTATGTACCTGAAGACCTCTTGGGGAGGACCCACTCCCCTACAGTGACAACAAGTGGACCGGAGCCAGGGAGCTTATGTGCTAGCCTCCACAGGGTGGATGACCGAGTAGTGTACCCTCCTGGGGAATGATGTAGGACAGATACCCTGGTGTTCGACAGAACTGTACCTGGCGACTTCTTCCTCCTCCTAAGTGTGGAGAGCTTTCTAAATAGCGCACCGTTCTTCGAAAACGGAAGAACCCCAGAATGCTAAAGGGACCCCCCATGAGTGAATGACTCCCCCAGCTGAGTGTGCTGGCAACAGATGTAATACTAGCCAAGGGAATGCTGACCAATATCCTCTGTTCAATTTTTTTTTTTTTTGACACGCAAAGCGCGAAGCCCCCAAAAGGCATTAGCTCAGAAGCGACAGGCCCAAGCTCTGAGGCGCCAGGTACAACTCAGGAGGCGCCAGACCGATAGCTCAGAGGCGCCAGGCCCAAAGCATAGAGGTACGAAGCCCAAGCACAGAGGCATAAGCACAGAGGTACAAGCACAAAGGTGCTGGGCACAAGACCCAAAGCCCCAAGCACCAGCCCAGAGGCGCTAGACACAAGCCCAGAGGCCCGAGCCACAAATCCAGTCCAAGATACCAGTACAGAAGTACCAGGTCAAGCCTAGAGGCACAAGCCCAGAGACGCACGGCGTAAGGCACAAGCCCCAAAAGGCACGAGGCACAATCTCCAAAAGGCACAAGCCCCAAGGCACAGGGCACAAGTGCGAGGCATCAGCCCCAAGGACGCGAGGCACGAGGTCCAAGCCCCGAAGCGTGAGGCCCAAGCCCCGAGGCGCCAGGCACAAGCCTAGAGCCACCAGGCACAAGCATAGAGCCGCTAAGCACAAGCCAGGCCGGATGTTATAGGCCCAAGCTCAGGAGCACAAGGCCGGAGCCACCAACCCGTGGCACGCCAGCGAGGTCAACAGCCAGGGGCGAGCTGAGAGGCAGCGAGACCAAGCTGCCAGAAAGTAATGCCCCAACAGTACCAGTTTGGTTTTTTTTTTGGACTTCACGCCTGTGCAAGACGTGTGTGGGCAGAGTCGAGCGGACAGGGCCGCCGTGGGGCATGTGGCCAGTCTCTAATGTCAGATCAGTCCCACCTGAAACAATTAATCCAGTGAGAGGCTCAGTTGGAGGGCAGTTTCCCTCCCCAATTAATGTGAGAATCTACCACAAACATCCTTTCAGAGAAGGAGCAGTGCAATAGAAGACAGAGTCTGAAATGCTGTCAGACCGAATATAACCTGGGACAGCAACCTCCACCAGCGGCAGAACTTTTCTCCTTAAGCTCACCAGGGCAGGGTCTGGATCTGAAGGTAATCCAAGTGAAGGAAGCCCAGGTCTGCATAGGGCGTGCAGCTTAATCTGCTCAGAGGCCCAGCAATCACACAGAGGAACCCAGTAAGAAAAATCACCCATAAGGTGCACTTACCACCTGAGGCAGACTGCAGGTTCATCGAGAGGTAGACGGAGGACTCCTCACTCTCCGTTTGGATGGCGCTAGCTATTGCCGAGAAGCTCCCGGTTCATCCTCCTGAACTGCACCTCTATGGAAAGACCAGAGTCGGCCACCCTGAGTGTAGCCGTGATGGGCAGCACCATCTTGCCAGTCTCTGCGCATGCGCCGTGACGGCTTCCGGTCTGACATCACATCCTATCAGTCACTGTATCGACCTAAGAATAGTCCACTAATATTAAAAATTCACTGGCTGTATGGACAGTGCAATAAAATATAACCTTTATTATTAAATACTATTAAAAAAAATTTGATAATTCCACACAATTTTGAAGCCTATCTGAAACACAGTTAAAAATAACAAAAATAACCGGGTTCAGATACAAGAATAGCAGGTAGACTGGTAGTTGTTATCTCAGTCAAAGCTGCTACAGTTAATTCTATAAAATATGTCCAGGCCTGAACAATAATTATGCAGACTCATAGATGCTACTGCAACACAATAAGGCCACAAGACTTCAAAGCCTGTCCCTTTTGGTATAGGAAGAACCATACACACCCCAAACTATAGGCTACCAGTTCACTAATAGGCGATAGTGAACTGGTAGCCTATAGTTTGGGGTTTGTATGGTTCTTCCTATACCAAAAGGGACAGGCTTTGAAGTCTTGTGGCCTTATTGTGTTGCAGTAGCATCTATGAGTCTGCATAATTATTGTTCAGGCCTGGACATATTTTATAGAATTAACTGTAGCAGTTTTGACTGAGATAACAACTACCAGTCTACCTGCTATTCTTGTATCTGAACCCGGTTATTTTTAACTGTGTTTCAGATAGGCTTCAAAATTGTGTGGAATTATCAAAAAAAAATGTAATAGTATTTAATAATAAAGGTTATATTTTATTGCACTGTCCACACAGCCAGTGAATTTTTGACATCACATCCTGTCAGGAACCCGGAACTCAGCAGCGCCGCCGAGGATACCAGCGCCTCCTACCCCCAGAGCCAGGATCCTCCGGTAAGAGACCGGCATGTACAACCGCAGCCACACCGACCCACTGCGTGACACAGACCCGGCTCAGACCAGTGCAACCTACAACTGTAGATCAGTGTGTACAACCGCCGGAGACCCCTAAGGACCCAAGCAGGACACAGACCCGGTAGCATGTGCAAACCGGCGTATCCACTGCAGGGCTGCCCCACCGCAGGACACAGACCCGGTAACAAGCTAGGCCAGAGTATCTGCTACAGGAGCTTCTGCCCCAGCAGGACACAGACCCGGCGAGACAGACCGGCGTATCAATTGCCCTGGAACGTCCTAAGGACATTAGGGCAAGACACAGACCCGGGGGAGCCTAAGGGCTCCCAACAAAAAGAGAAAAAAGGGGGGCTGAGGTCCATGATCTGACCCAAGGCCCCCAAACAGTCCATGGTACCGGAGTTTTCGACTGCTGGGAATCTCACACCGGCAGGACACAGACCCGGTAAGTGACCGGCGTATACTACTGCAGGGGTTCTAAGACCCGCAGGACACAGACCCAGCACATAGTACCGGCGTATTCAACTGTCGGGCTTCTCACCAAGCAGGACACAGACCCAGTATAGGACCGGAGTATACCACCACGTATACCACCACAGGGGTTCTCACACCTGCAGGACACAGACCCGGTAACCGGAGAACAATTGCCACCGGACGAGCCTCTTAGGCTCAAAAAAGAAAGGGAAAAAAGAAGCTGAGGCCCCGGACTAGAAACCCAAGGACCCCAACCTAAAGCCGTCCTTCACTGTGGCAGCGTCACTGCACTTCTGGGTCTCCCATCCTGGGACAGGAAACCGAACTGATGCGGTAGAGAGGTGCCGCCCTTTTATTTTAGTGGGTTATCTGTCCAAATTGAGAGGCGTACCTATCTCTCTGGTGGCACGGTCGTGGCGACTGGAAAAAATGTATGAATCCGGGAAATATTTTTGAGTTGGAGGTGGCAGGAGGTGGAGAGGGCTTGGATGTGTGGCTTGAAGGATTGGATTAGAGCTCATTCTTTCTGTAAGGTAAAACATTTCCCTGACTTTTTTTTTTTTTTTTTTTTTTTTTTTTAAATACTGTTTTACCTCACGGAAAGCAGCATTTGTGATCCAATGCTGTTACATGTGAATACACTTTTGTTCCTCTTCTCCCCTCCACTCCCACGAGCTATGGTATGTTCAAGCCCATGTCCATGTACAGTCAGACATGGCCATTACACAGTACATAGCAGGGGCACATTTATAACATTACTAGCTGTAGTACCCGGGCGTTGTCCGGGATAGTAACTGTCTCTCTCCCAGTCTTTGTCTGTGTGTCGCTGTCTGTCTCTCTGTCTGTCTCTTTCCTTATCTGTCTGTGCCTATGTCTGACTGTTTCTATCTCTCTGTATTTGTATCTCCATCTCTGAATCTGTCTGTCTCTCTATCTCTGTGTCTGTCTCTTTGCCCAGGCCGTCTTTGCCCCTCCTTAGCAACTGTACAGTATATACTCTTTGGCGCTATTGCTCTCATTCTTTAAGTCTCCCTTGTTCACATCTGGCAGCTGTCAATTTGCCTCCAACACTTTTCGTTTCACTTTTCCCGGGGAGACACACACACACACACACACCTTTATATATTAGATCGATCTCAGCACAGGAATGTTTTGTTTTGGAGGGGGTTTAAACACATCAATTGTGAAATGTATTATTCCAAGATCTATTTACAAGCCATCTAATTAAACTTTTTTGTGATCAATGGAAATTAGTGAAAAAATCCATGTTTAGCTAAAATGTCAAATACTGTTCTAGAAAATAGAATACAGATGTAAACAGACTGTTTCTCAGACTATGCATACTACCAAAAATACATGATAACCATGGTATTCCAATGTAGAAAGACATTTTATTTATCAGATGCACACAGAAATGTAATACCATCAGGCATACACAACAAATAAGCGGTAAAGATTCAATTCAAGGTAAATGAATCCAAACAGATATCCACAGCGCAAGACTATCTCTTCCGTTGTTTTTTGAATTTATAGACAGCTGGAGAATTCACTGTTTCTTTCTTCACTTTCACCTTCTCTCTTTTATCCTATTAAAATAAATAAATAAAACAATTTTATAAAAGATCAAACACAATGAATGGTGCGGAGGATCAGACACGTGCAGTTAATAATTAGACAAGTGTTGGATGGAAGCAGAAATCAATTCCTCACCATAAGATCTTTGCGTGTCTGGATTTTCTGAGTGATAATAAACATTTTTCTTTCTCTTTCTATTCTTTGATTTAAAAGGTCGTACTGGTGACGCCTTTGTTTCGCCAGCGACTATAAAAAGAAAAAAAAAAATAAATTATAGTTGCACATCAGCAATTATTTTTTTTTGGCCTTATATACAGTTAATATCCAGCATTATTATAACCAATTTGTTTCAGCCCAGCTTAGGATCATCCATACATTTCCCTGCCTCCATCTTTATACTACAGGTAGTTGGGTCATGTGATCTTCCGTATCCCACCAGTCTAGTTGCTTCCTGTTTACACTTCTGTGTAAACAGGGAGTAGTCATCATCTCCTGTCAATGGTCCCCTGTATGTCCTCCCATGCATCGGAAGACAGGGAAACATTCACAAAGCAGTATAAAACAAACATTTTGCTGTCCATAACCAAAGTTTACCTTTCATTTTGTATTCAGAGATTGAAACAAAAGAAAGCTGCACCAAGATTGGTTGCTATGGGCAACAGATTTTTTTTTTTTTTAAAGGGCCTGTGTCTTCAAAAATAAAAAGAATTTCAACAACTGAAGAAATGTAAAGTACTTATGTTTTAAATTAAAAAAACAAAAAAAAAAAAATGAAGGATACAAAGAAGGGAATTTTGTTTACTTACCGTAAATTCCTTTTCTTCTAGCTCCTATTGGGAGACCCAGACAATTGGGTGTATAGCTACTGCCTCCGGAGGCCACACAAAGTATTACACTTTAAAAAGTGTAACCCCTCCCCTCTGCCTATACACCCTCCCGTGCAGCACGGGCCCATCAGTTTTGGTGCCAAAGCAGGAAGGAGGAACTTATAAATTGGTCTAAGGTAAATTCAATCCGAAGGATGTTCGGAGAACTGAAACCCTGAACCAAAAGAACCCTTCAACATGAACAACATGTGTACACAAAAGAACAACAGCCCGAAGGGAACAGGGGCGGGTGCTGGGTCTCCCAATAGGAGCTAGAAGAAAAGGAATTTACGGTAAGTAAACAAAATTCCCTTCTTCTTTGTCGCTCCATTGGGAGACCCAGACAATTGGGATGTCCAAAAGCAGTCCCTGGGTGGGTAAAAGAATACCTCGATAAAAAAGAGCCGAAAAGACGGCCCTCTCTTACAGGTGAGCAACCGCCTCCTGAAGGACTCGCCTACCTAGGCTGGCATCTGCCGCAGCATAGGCATGAACCTGATAGTGTTTCGTGAATGTGTGCAGACTCGACCAGGTAGTGCTGACACACCTGCTGAGTCGTAGCCTGGTGACGCAATGCCCAGGATGCACCTGCGGCTCTGGTAGAATGGGCTTTCAGCTCTAAAGGAATCGGAAGCCCAGAAGAACGGTAGGCTTCAAGGATCAGTTCCTTGATCCACCGAGCCAAGGTTGACTTGGAAGCCTGCGACCCCTTACGCTGTCCAGTGACAAGGACAAAGAGCGCATCAGAACGGCGCAAGGGCGCAGTGTGCGAAAAGAAGAGCCGGAGTGCTCTCCCGAGATCTAACAAGTACAATCCTTTTCACAATTGTGAACTGGATGAGAGCCAAAAGAAGGTAAGGAGATATCCTGATTGAGAAGAAAAGGGGGATACCACCTTAAGTAGGACTTCCGGGACCGGACACAGAACCACCTCATCCTGGCGAAACACCAGGAAGGAGGCTTTGCATGACAGCGCTGCTAGCTCAGACACTTTCCGAAGTGATGTGCCTGCCACTAGGAAGACCCCTTCTGCGAAAGGCGTGATAGATATAACTCTGAGAGCGCTAAGAGCCAGGACTCAATGGCCACCCAGTCAGGTTGAGGACCGCAGAATCCAGATGGAAAATGGCCCTTGAGACAGCAAGTCTGGTCGGTCCGGGAGTGCGCACGGTCGACCCACCGTGAGGTGCCACAGATCCAGGTATCACGACCTCCTCGGCTAGTCTGGAGCGACGAGGATGGCGCGGCGGCAGTCGGACCCGATCTTGAGGAACACCCTGGGCAGCAGCGCCAGAGGAGGAAATACATAAGGCAGTCGAAATTGCGACCAGTCCTGAACTGATGCGTCCGCCGCCAGCGCTCTGTGCTGGTGGTTGATGTACGCGACCTCCTTGGCGTCGTCCGACTGTATCCGGATCTGCCTGCCGTCCAGCCACCGCTGGGACGCCTTTAGGGCTAGCTACGCTGCCCTTATCTCCAGAACATTGATCTGAAGGGGGGACTCTGTCAGAGTCCAGGTTCCCTGAGTCCTGTGGTGGAGGAAGACCGCTGTCCACCCTGACAGACTCTCGTCCGTCGTGACCATAGCCCAGGATGGGAGCAGGAAAGATTTTTCTTCCGACAAAGAAGTGGGAAGAAGCCACCACTGAGGAGAGGTTTTGTCTGCCAGTGAAAGAGAGACGTTCCTGTCTAGGGACGTCGACCTCCGGACCCATTTGCGGAGAATGTGCCATTGGAGTGGACGCAGATGAAACTGCGCAAAGGGAACTGCCTCCATTGCTGACACCATCTTCCCTAGGAAGCGCGTGAGGCGCCTCAAGGGGTGAGACTGGGCCCGAAGGAGAAAGTGCACCCCTGTCTGCAGCGAACGCTGTTTGTCCAGCGGAAGCTGCACTATCTCTGAGAGAGAATGAAACTCCATCCCGAGGTAAGTCAGTGATTGGGTCGGTGTCAATTTTTACTTTGGGAAATTGATGATCCACCCGAACCTCTGGAGAGTCTCCAGAGCAATGTTCAGGCTGTGTTGACATGCCACCCGGGAGGGTGCCTTGACTTAGGAGATCGTCTAAGTAAGAGATCACCGAGTGTCCCTGAGAGTGTAGGCCCACCACCACTGATGCCATGACCTTGGTGAAGACCCGTGGGACTGTCGCCCGGCCGAAAGGCAGAGACACGAGCTGAAAGTGTTCGACCCGATGGCGAAACACAGGGAGCGTTGATGCTCTGGTGTAATCGGCACATGGAGATTAGCATCCCTGATGTCGATTGATGCTAGGAAGTCTCCCTGGGACATCGAAGCGATGACTGAGCGGAGAGATTCCATCCGAAACCGTCTGGTTCTCACGTGTCTGTTGAGCAGAATGAGGCCCAGAACGGACCTGATCCGTCCTTTTTTGGTACCCCGAACAAGTTGGAGTAAAGACCGCGACCACGTTCTTGAAGCGAAACGGGGATCACAACTCCCAATTGTATTTTTCGTTGCTGAGGTCTGTTTGGTTTGGACTGGGGTAAGGACGAGTCCTTTCCCTTGGATTGTTTAATCATTTCATCCAATTGCTCGCCAAACAAACGGTCGCCAGAAAATGGCAAACCGGTTAAGAACTTCTTGGAAGTAGAGTCTGCCTTCCATTCGCGAAGCCACATGGCCCTGCGGACTGCCACCGAATTGGCGGATGCTACCGCTGTACGGCTCGCAGAGTCCAGGACGGCGTTCATGGCGTAGGACGAAAAGCCGACGCCTGAGAAGTCAAAGACACAACCTGCGGGGCAGAGTTACATGCGCCCGCATTAGTCTCAGTTCAGACAAGCTGAGATAGCTTGGAGTGCCCACACGACTGCGACGGCCGGAGCAAAAGACGCGCCTATGGCTTCATAGATGGATTTCATCATGAGCTCTATTTGCCTGTCAGTGGCATCCTAGAGCGATGAACCATCTGCCACTAATACTACGGATCTAGCCGCCAGTCTGGAGACTGGAGGATCCACCTTGGGACACTGAGCCCAACCCTTAACTACGTCAGGGGAGAACGGGTAACGTGTGTCATTAAGGCGCTTAGTAAAGCGCTTGTCCGGAAATGCTCTGTGCTTCTGGACAGCATCTCTGAAGTTAGAGAGATCGAAAAACGCACTCCGTGTACGTTTGGGAAACCTAAACTGGTGTTTCTCCTACTGTGAAGCCGACTCCTCTATAGGTGGAGGTGGGGGAGTTTACTATGGCGTCCCCTTCAGGTGTATCCAGATTGAGAGCCACGTCAGGATCAGAGCCCTGAGCTGCGACCTCCGCTTCATCCTCCAGAGAGTCCTCATGCTGAGACCCCGAACCGTGTGATGAAGTCGGGGAAGGTTCCCAGCAAGCCCGCTTAGCCTGTCTGAGGCTGCGGTCCGTGTCGGAGTTCTCACCGTGGGATCTGGGTGCCACCCCAGGAGCCCTTTGCTGTACCGACCGAGAAGGGCCTGGGGGCGATGAACTCACAGTGCCCTGGCCCTGTGTTACCGGTCTGGACTGCAAAGCTTCTAGTATCTTAGCAGATCATCTGTCCATAGACTGAGCCATGGAATGTGAAAGCGACTCAGAGTTTCTCAGTCAAAATTGCAAACTCTGTCCCTTCCATCTGTGCAGTGGAAACCGGCGGTACCACCTGAGCCGAGGGTCCCACCAGTGCCGGAGGCTCCGGCTGAGTGAGTGCCACAGGGGCCGAGCATTGTCACAATGAGGGTAGGTGGAACCTGCAGGTAACATAGCCGCACAAGAGGTACAGGTTGCAAAATAAGCCTGTGCCTTGGCACCCTTGCTTTCTGCGGACGACATGTTGTCTCCTCTTAGAGTGATCAGTGAGGGTATATAGCCAAAAGCAAATAATGCTGCCGAATAGAGAAAATGTATACAATAGTATACAATAATATATGTACAGTTAGGTCCAGAAATATTTGGACAGTGACACAATTTTCGCGAGTTGGGCTCTGCATGCCACCACATTGGATTTGAAATGAAACCTCTACAACAGAATTCAAGTGCAGATTGTAACGTTTAATTTGAAGGTTTGAACAAAAATATCTGATAGAAATTGTAGGAATTGTACACATTTCTTTACAAACACTCCACATTTTAGGAGGTCAAAAGTAATTGGACAAATAAATCAAACCCAAAAAAAATATTTTTATTTTCAATATTTTGTTGCGAATCCTTTGGAGGCAATCTCTGCCTTAAGTCTGGAACCCATGAACATCACCAAACGTGTGCTTTCCTCCTTCTTAATGCTTTGCCAGGCCTTTACAGCCGCAGCCTTCAGGTCTTGCTTGTTTGTGGGTCTTTCCGTCTTAAGTCTGGATTTGAGCAAGTTAAATGCATGCTCAATTGGGTTAAGATCTGGTGATTGACTTGACCATTGCAGAATGTTTCACTTTTTTGCACTCATGAACTCCTGGGTAGCTTTGGCTGTATGCTTGGGGTCATTGTCCATCTGTACTATGAAGCGCCGTCCGATCAACTTTGCGGCATTTGGCTGAATCTGGGCTGAACGTATATCCCGGTACACTTCAGAATTCATCCGGCTACTCTTGTCTGCTGTTATGTCATCAATAAACACAAGTGACCCAGTGCCATTGAAAGCCATGCATGCCCATGCCATCACGTTGCCTCCACCATGTTTTACAGAGGATGTGGTGTGCCTTGGATCATGTGCCGTTCCCTTTCTTCTCCAAACTTTTTTCTTCCCATCATTCTGGTACAGGTTGATCTTTGTCTCATCTGTCCATAGAATACTTTTCCAGAACTGAGCTGGCTTCATGAGGTGTTTTTCAGCAAATTTAACTCTGGCCTGCCTATTTTTGGAATTGATGAATGGTTTGCATCTAGATGTGAACCCTTTGTATTTACTTTCATGGAGTCTTCTCTTTACTGTTGACTTAGAGACAGATACACCTACTTCACTGAGAGTGTTCTGGACTTCAGTTGATGTTGTGAACGGGTTCTTCTTCACCAAAGAAAGTATGCGGCGATCATCCACCACTGTTGTCATCCGTGGACGCCCAGGCCTTTTTGAGTTCCCAAGCTCACCAGTCAATTCCTTTTTTCTCAGAATGTACCCGACTGTTGATTTTGCTACTCCAAGCATGTCTGCTATCTCTATGATGGATTTTTTCTTTTTTTTCAGCCTCAGGATGTTCTGCTTCACCTCAATTGAGAGTTCCTTAGACCGCATGTTGTCTGGTCAAAGCAACAGCTTCCAAATGCAAAACCACACACCTGTAATCAACCCCAGACCTTTTAACTACTTCATTGATTACAGGTTAACGAGGGAGACGCCTTCAGAGTTAATTGCAGCCCTTAGAGTCCCTTGTCCAATTACTTTTGGTCCCTTGAAAAAGAGGAGGCTATGCATTACAGAGCTATGATTCCTAAACCCTTTCTCCGATTTGGATGTGAAAACTCTCATATTGCAGCTGGGAGTGTGCACTTTCAGCCCATATTATATATATAATTGTATTTCTGAACATGTTTTTGTAAACAGCTAAAATAACAAAACTTGTGTCACTGTCCAAATATTTCTGGACCTAACTGTATATATATATATATATATATATATACACACACACACACACACACACACACACTTCGGCACCCCAAGGGGGGCCAGCACCTGACAACTGGTGTGGCTTACCAACCGCCCAAAGCGGTGGTGTGTCCACCAGATTCCCTGCCTGGGACTCCCAGAGCTGCAGAGCTCATTCTGAAATCCTCCACCGGCAGAAGTGAATATAACAATGGCTGCCAGCGTTCTTGAGGGGAGGAGAGAGCCGTGGGAGTGCCTAATAAAGTGCGGGCATCTGGTGCCCCACAGTGCTCAGTGAGGGGGGAGGAGGATACCAAGTATGCTCCAGCCCTCACTGCCGACGTCCAGTCGGCCGTCCCGCCCCCACCCCTGACTGGCAGGCCCGGGGGCGGGAGTACATGGTACTAGGCCGCAAAAGCCGGGGACTAAAGTTAAAAGCGCGGCCGGCCAACAGGCGCGGTAGTCCCGGTCTCACAAACCACACAGCAGCCGCTGCGGCGTCTATAACACAGGCGCTGCATGCACCATCCCTAAGGGGACACAGAGTACCTTATGGATGCAGGGCTCTGTCCCTGATGAAATCCAGCCTCCTGTCCGTCAAATTCCCCCAGGGGCTGCGGAGGGACCCCGGTCCCAGTGAACGGCGACCGGTTAGGATCCCACTTCTCCCAGAGCTGCAGAGCTCGTTCTGAAATCCCCCACCGGCAGCAATGATTATAACAATGGCTGCCAGCGTTCTGAGAGGAGGATGGAGCCGTGGGCGTGCCTAATAAAGTGCGGGAACTGGTGCCCCACAGTGCTCAGTGAGGTGGGAGAAGGATACCAAAGTATGCTCCAGCCCTCACTGCCGACGTCAGTCGGCCGTCCCGCCCTTACCCCTGACTGGCAGGCCCGGGAGTACATGGTACTAGGCCGCAAAAGCCGGGGACTAAAGTTAAAAGCGCGGCCGGCCAACAGGCGCGGTCGGCGCGGTAGTCCCGGTCTCACAAACCACACAGCAGCCGCTGCGGCATCTGTAACACAGGCGCTGCATGCACCGTCCCTAAGGGGACACAGAGTACCTTATGGATGCAGGGTCCTGTCCCTGATGATATCCAGTCTCCTGTCCGTCAGATTCCCCCAGGGGCTGCGGATGGAGCCCGGTCCCAGTGAATGGATGACCGGTCAGGATCCCACTTCTCCCAGAGCCTCTAAGGGATGGGGACGGAAAACGGCATGTGGGCTCCAGCCTCTGTACCCGCAATGGGTACCTCAACCTTAACAGCACCGCCGACTTAGTGGGGTGAGAAGGGAGCATGCCGGGGGCCCTGTGGGGGGCCCTCTTTTCTTCCATCCGATACAATCAGCAGCTGCTGCTGACTAAAATGTGGAGCTTGTGTGCATGTGTGCCTCCTTCAACACAAAGCAAAAAACTGGTGGGCCCGTGATGCACGGGAGGGTGTATAGGCAGAGGGGAGGGGTTACACTTTTTAAAGTGTAATACTTTGTGTGGCCTCCGGAGGCAGAAGCTATACACCCAATTGTCTGGGTCTCCCAATGGAGCGACAAAGAAATTTGAAATATTAATAAAACGTTTACATATTTTCCACATTTAAACACCAGGGGGAGCAGCTGCTTGAAATTTGCCATGAAAGTATAGTACTAGCTCCTATTAAGACTGCAGTAATAGTATGTCTGCTGTCACTCCTCCACTCCCTTTCTGGGTACTTGCAAATGGAGACGGGAGGATGAAGTCTAGGATCACAGTGCAGACACATCGTGTTGGAGACTGCAAAAGGATTCTGACCCGTGGACAATGTTATTGAGGACGCATGGTAGAACCAGTTCTGTTAGTTGGTGCTGCTCAACATTCCACAAGCTGGAATTAAAACACACGGACTGTACCACGCACTGGGCTTAGACGCGAAGTGTACCACACATGATGGAAATAGATACTTGGCTCTATGGGCTGTATCACACATTATGGGGTTAAATAAACGGCTCTGCTATGTCAGCATAAAGTCTGTAATGCAGTGACATCTGAATGAAGCATTACACTGACATAGCAGAGCTGAGCCTGTTCAGAGCACAGCAGCATGATGATCACACTGCAGTGCTCTGTAAACTGTATTGAGTACAGTTCAGCAGCATGACACTGTATTATTAATCCCATGCTACCGAGCTATTCACACCAATGGAAGAAGTCTCAGCCGCAGTAGTGTGCTCACCGTAGGCCTTCACCGGTACTTCTTCTAGAGTTAAGAACAGCTTGACAGCCTGACAGCAGTACATGCTCACCAATTACCAAATGCAAACATCCTGCAGTCACCACTCGCCGCTGAATTCAGTGAGTGATACCATGGGAAAATTACATCTCACAACACAGCCGTGGACAACAACAAAATGGTATCTGGTTCCCTTCTCAACAGTGAACTGGAGAGCAAAGGGGGCATGCTCAGTTCACAGCGGAGGCAGCCACAGCATAGGAAATGCAGTTGGACTCCGACCATAGTCTATGCCCAGGGGCTGCCTTATTTGCAGTAACACACCAGCAAATAAAAAAAAAAAAAAAAAAGATAATTATTAATACAAAAATAAAAATCAAGACACATTCCTTTTAAATGTGCTTATTTCTGCTTTATATAAGAAAGCAGTGATAAAATAGGAGAGCATAAAGATGAATCACGTAGACACCAAGACGGCGCCATTTACAGGAAAACACCAAGACGGCGGCGCCTAAGGGAGGCACCAAGACGGTGCTGTGTACATCAACGTATAGCAGGTCTATGGGACTGGTCTATCGTAGCACCCACAAGGCAGGAGCAAAGGCAATGCAATTCCACATTCCCTGAAAAGTCAGCGGCATCAAAGGAAATGTAGTCTGCATTACACAAACCTGGAATCAAGATGTAAAAAAATGGTGCAAACATGTATGAATAAGGCATACACAAGTCATAGTTAGTACCCATCTGTGCAGACACAATCTGTTCAATACACGTAACAACAAAACATCAAGTGATACAGCTTTACAAAAAGAAGAAAAGACAGTCTATGCAAAGATGTCTTACTTTTAACACTTTTGCATTTGTTGGCCCTTTTATCGTCTGCTTGTGTAAAGTTTCTAAAGTAGGTCTATTATACACTCTGTCCAGCAACTCTGGAGCGGTGTTCAATCGTTCTGCCAGGTCAAAGTTGCGCACTAGAGGAAAAAATAAAAAGAAATGAACGTCAATATCACTCAAAATTCTCAAAACTTAAAATGTATCTTAAAAAAATTAATAACTGCGTTGAAAAAAAAATTATTAAAATTTAAACAACCTGTCAGGTCCAATATGCACCCAGAACCACGAGCAGTTCTGGGTGTTTATTGCAAATCCCTGCCTAACCGTCCCTGTATACACTAGCATAGATAAAGAGATCTTTAGAAAAAGGATTTCTAAAGATCTTTTATCGTATGCTAATGAGCGAGGGGACTAGTCGCAAGGGCGATAGTTCCTGTGCTCATTCTGCCCTTTTAGCATGTTAGCACACCCACAGGGGGATGCTAACATACTATTCAATGCCCACTGCACAGCATCATCAGCGGTGACTCACGTACCTGAGGCCGTTGTCACCGCATCAGACACCAGGCACTGCACATGATCTGAAGTCACCACACTTCCGGTCATGCACACTAGACCTCTCTGAAGCAGAGACGTGTATACCCGGCTTCATAGTGTGCATGACTGGAAGTGCCAAGCATTCTTATCATGCGCACTGACCCTAAGCCTGTCGTGACAACCAACAGGTACATGCATCACCGCTGAGGACACTAGGCAATGCTAACATGCTAAGAGCGGAAGGAAAAAAGAAACTAACGCCCTAACAACAGGTCCCTGTGCTCATTAGCATATCATAAACGATCTTTAGAAATACTTTTTCTAAAGATCTCTTTATGTATGCTAGTGTATACAGGGATGGTTAGGCAGGGATTAGTAATATACACCCAGAACTGCTCGTGGTAATAGGTGCATATTGAACCGGACAGCTTCCCTTTAATGGTGTAAAAGCAGGCAAACAGCTATGTAGGTAGAGGTACCGTGTTTTTCCAAAAATAAGACAGTCTTATTTTTTTTTGCCCCCCAAAAAACCGCTAGGGCTTATTTTTGGAGGAGGTCTTATTCTTGGAGAAACACGGTTGGGGGTAAGTTTACCCCCCAAAAAAGCAGACCCCCGCACTTCCCAGGAGACTCATACTCACCAGACCAGGACGTCTGCGTGGTTCCCAGGTCCTTCTGTGATCTCCGGTCGGTGCTGCACGCCGTCCTACCCTGCTGCTAGCTGACACACAGCAGATCTCACACACACACACACACACACACACACACACACACAGCAGATCGCAGGCACACACAGCCGATCACAGATACACACAGCCGATCACAGATACACACAGCCGATCACAGATACACACAGCCGATCACAGATACACATACAGCAGATCGCAGATATACACAGCAGATCACAAACAGCAGATCTCAGGCATGCACAGCCATCACAGATACACACATCCGATCACAGATACACACATCCGATCACAGATACACACAGCCATCACAGATACACACAGCCATCACAGATACACACAGCAGATCGCAGATACACACAGCACATCACACACATCCGATCGCAGACACACACATCCGATCGCAGACACACACATCCGATCGCAGACACACACATCCGATCACAGACACACACATCCGATCACAGACACACACATCCGATCACAGACACACACATCCGATCACAGACACACACATCCGATCACAGACACACACATCCGATCACAGACACACACATCCGATCACAGACACACACATCCGATCACAGACACACACATCCGATCACAGACACACACATCCGATCACAGACACACACATCCGATCACAGACACACACATCCGATCACAGACACACACATCCGATCACAGACACACACATCCGATCACAGACACACACATCCGATCACAGACACACACATCCGATCACAGACACACACATCCGATCACAGACACACACATCCGATCACAGACACACACATCCGATCACAGACACACACATCCGATCACAGACACACACATCCGATCACAGATACACACAGCCATCACAGATACACACAGCCATCACAGATACACACAGCCATCACAGATACACACAGCCATCACAGATACACACAGCCATCACAGATACACACAGCCGATCACAGATACACACATCCGATCGCAGAAAAACAGCCGATCGCAGACACACACACACACACACCCCACATCACATCCCATCCAGCACTTACGGCAGCAGAGAATGAAGCAAGTCACGTGTCCGGCCGCAGGTCCTGTTCGTCGCGCTGCACCGCACTGCCTCTCAGGATTCTCCCGGCGAGAAGAGATCGGTGTCACCGGATGAGGTGAGTGTGTATGCGATCCGATGTGTGTGCGATCCGATGTTTGTGTGTGTGTGTGTGTGTGATTTGTTGTTTGCGTGTGAGCCGATGTTTGTGTGTGAGATCTGTGTGCAATCCGATGTTTGTGTGTGAGATCTGATTGTGTGTGTGTGTGTAAGTGTGTGTGTGTGTGTGTGTGTGTGTGTGAGAGAGCTGCTGTGTGCGGGTGTGTGATCACTGCAGGTCCTGCCGCTCAGCATCGGGTGAGTGTAATCGCCGGGTGCCGCTGTGTATAATGAAGTGTCCTGCAGTATCGGTATCTTTTTTAGCTGCACGGACACTTCATTATTGATCCAGGACTAGGGCTTATTTTCGGGGGAGGGCTTATATTTAAGCCTTTCTCCGAAAATGCTGAAAATCCCTACTAGGGCTTATTTTTGGGGAGGTCTTATTTTTGGAAAAACACGGTAGCATGCAGGTGACCCGATGATATATCAGTGCTCTATGCACATAACTCCTGTTATTGGTAGCAACTTGATGTCTCAAATAACATACTGTTATGATTGATGCAACGAGTCTGTCAGTGATGTCACTACTGCATAATTTTATTATATATATATTATATATAAACCTCTGTTCACAGCAGGTCATGCATAATTGAGTGGCAATGTGTTCCTTCTACCTAATTGTTGTATTGGTCCTTCTTTTATATATGGTTTCAATCCAACCTTGTGCGTGTATGCACTGAGAGCACTGTTTGTCTGCCTATCTTCAGGTCTGCATGTTTATCCAGCCATACAGGCAGTGACCTTCCCATCATGGCGCCTAACATCTATCATTGAGATGCGGTCTTGGGGGTACTTTACACGCTGTGACATCGCGGGCGATATATCGTCGGGGTCACGTCGTTAGTGACGCACATCCAGCGCCGCTAGCGACATCGCAACGTGTAAATCCTACCTGCGACGATGAACAAGCGCAAAAGTGACCAAAAAAAAACGCTGATCTGTGTCACGTCGTTCATTTCCATAATGTCGCTCCTGCTGCTGATACAATGTTGTTTGTCGTTCCTGCAGCACCACACATCGCTGTGTGTGAATCCGCAGGAACGACAGACATCTCCTTACCTGCGTCCAGCAGCAATGCGGAAGGAAGAAGGTGGGCGGGATGTTATGTCTCGCTCATCTTCGCCCTTCCACTTCTATTGGCAGGCCGCTTAGTGACGTCGAACGCGTCTCCCCCTTGAAGGAGGGATTGTTCGACGGTCACAGTTATGTCGCCGACCAGGTATGTGCGTGTGAAGCAGTCGTAGCGATAATGTTCGCTACGGCAGCAAGCACAAGATATCGCATGTACGACGGGGGCGGGTGCTATCGCGCTCGACATCGCTAGCGATGTCGCAGCGTGTAAAGTACCCCTTAATTGTCCTTCACAAGATGGCGCGGTACAATAGTGATGCCGCTGTCCGCATGCGTGGCTTGCCGGCGGCCGGGTGCCGCTGACGCCTACTCTTAGTGATGGCCAGAGCAGGACATCTGTAGGGGGTTGTCCCCTTCTCAGTGCGGCTTGCTGGAGTGCTGACAAATTTCAGCCACTGCTTTGGCCAACCGTGCATGCGCCACACCTGACAGCATCATTATTGGGAAACAGTCCTTTATAAACCCCAGGGAATACACATTTAATACGATAAGAATACTGGTTAGGGTGTATTCAGACACCATAAAAAAAAAAAAAAAATCTGATTGATATCAGACCGAAATATGCTCGGACTGGCCATGTATCCTCCCAACCTGAGTGTGACAGCTACATAGAAATATCACACTAGGGTTGGGAGAGTCATGGCCAGTCCAGGTATTTCGGTCTGATCTTGGCCCTATTTGTGGTCGTCTAAATCCACATTTATTCACAAACTAGTACTGGCTTTCTACTATGCAATGGTTGATGAAACAGCAAGACTCGCCTTCTTTCTTGGAATCACAGAAGAATGTGTGTGTATTCTTAGGCTTTTCCTCAGTATCCAGCAGGTGGAGTTCAGATTTAAGGCGTTCAATTTTCTGTAAAGATTAAACATCAGGCTTAGAGCACGAGGTGTATTTACATCACAACAAATATAGTGTCCATCAACATGTAGTCGTGATTTTAGCTTTTACAGAATGAGCTACATCTATATAAAAGGAAAAAGTTACACAAACTAGCAATGTCATTGCTGCTGCCAAAGTGCCATTAGGAACAAGTCCTGCGTGAGATAGGGAGGTTACCCCCGAAATGTCACATGGATGTGCGGGGTCTTGTTCTTCCCTGCAGTGTTTCATCATGTAGCAGTTTCTCTCCTGTGGGTGTACACCAATGGCCTTTGAAGAATATATTTGTCGGCTCCTTCAATTCCTGTGCCTTCTGTACCATATTGGTGTAATATACTAGAATAAGTCACATGTACACTAAGGTGAGAATGGCCACATGCCGGAGCATTCATTGTGCTGGGCAATCTCCGCCACTTAGGACTTCCATATAATGCAGTGGAGGGAGCCATCATGCAGGAAACAGCTATAAAACGCGTCATTACACAAGCAGCGATCATAGGTGCTGGCAACGACTATAACACGCACTTTTCACTGCTCCCCATAATCACACCCACTTCTCTGCACTGCAGTCAGTCATAGTAAATAACTGTGAAGATTGCTACTATCATTGATACAGGTGGGCAGGATTATGGGCATAGGCAGCAGTTTCATATTGGATTAACATCCGCTTGGCCGGCAGCTGACATCGGCATGCGACAGTGGGCACCTGGCAATAATGTCATGTGCCGCCTGCTACTTACACACCAAAGTCAGTTGCCAGCATCAGAAGAGGACACTGCGCACCTGGGAATCGGAGGGAAGGCAAGTATACATTTTTTTTATAACACAAAAAAAAGCGTAATATATACAAAGATAGGCCCGGGCTGGGAGGTCACACGCACCGGGCTGGGAGGTCACACGCACCGGGCTGGGAGGTCACACGCACCGGGCTGGGAGGTCACACGCACCGGGCTGGGAGGTCACACGCACCGGGCTGGGAGGTCACACGCACCGGGCTGGGAGGTCACACGCACCGGGCTGGGAGGTCACACGCACCGGGCTGGGAGGTCACACGCACCGGGCTGGGAGGTCACACGCACCGGGCTGGGAGGTCACACGCACCGGGCTGGGAGGCACACGCACCAGGCTGGGAGGCACACGCACCAGGCTGGGAGGCACACGCACCAGGCTGGGAGGCACACGCACCAGGCTGGGAGGCACACGCACCAGGCTGGGAGGCACACGCACCAGGAATGAGTCTGGGATAGGGGACATTAATACAGAGTTAAGAGACATTACCCCATAACAGTGTCAGCAGCAGTTCCCCCTATAACCATGTTTTATGACCACATTTTTAGGGTCAAAATTGTTTTTCCTATTTTATTCCTCTAAAACCTAGGTAGGTCAGTTTATAATTAAAGTATATAACAATGGCTAGTCCAATGAAGGTTACAAACATTAGGTTACAAACATTCTCAGCAAAAAGATCTTAGGACTAAGCAGGCCTGCTGAATTGTCTGTGCCAGGATCATTCATACCCATGTATGTAAAGGTTTCTGGAGGTTCTCTGAATTGAAGCTATGCAAGATCATGGGGAAATACATGTCCCTGACACGTAGTGATGGGGATAGGTGGGTCAGTCTGCATTGTACCAGACCGGTTCTCACTTCTAGAAGAATCCACTGCTACAGCCCTGGTGCCCGACCTGCTGTTACCCCTCTCCACTACTTACAGAGTACAGCAGATATGACCTGACTGCTGCGCTTTGCATACTGTAAGCAGCGGTGACAGAGGAAAATTACAGCCCAGCACATAGCAATGGGCTATAATAAAATGGCGCCTGACCCTCTCTATAGCTGTGAGCTGGGCATTCGGGGAAACACAAAGCTCACAGCATAGAAGAGTGGGTAGAGTCTGACCCTACTCTCCAATGGTATGTGTGTCCGCTCGATGTGCTATGACTTGGCGTACTGTGACACTGCACATAAGAAAATGCAAGTGTTCCCCTACGGCTGATGACATGAAATAAGAGGGGGGGGGGGGGGGGAACTACCACAACTATTACATTAATTTTATAGTGTTTTGGATATACAACCCCTTTAACTCATTCTGAAGCCAGCAATGTGCAAGAAAATAAAGAGCCTGGAAAAGCAAAACAGTACAAAAATGTAATAAACGTTTTTGACAAAAATACGCACATTTGAGTAAAAAACACATTGTCCCCATAAGCCGAAGAAATTTTAATCTAATACCTATTACCCCAATCTAAACTAATATCTAATACAGCTGGATTAAATTCCCTACCCTTCCCTGACTACACTAATTATTGATCCCTCCCCCCCCTCCTTTTCCTGTCAACTGATGGGATACTCAAAAGGAAGCATCATCAGGGGGCAGAGGCTGTAGTCATTAACACAGCAGCTCCCCCTTCCTGAAACGAAGCGTCATCAGTAACTCTGGTTTCGGCGGCTGGCCTTGTCCCAGCAGGCTGTCATTGTGCGATTTGCACTGTGACCGGGTGCTCTGTGCTGCCTGCTCAGATCAGTAGAGCAACTATCAGTGTGCGGTGTTAGAGTAGTCAGCTGCGTGCAGAGTCCAGCAGCATTCCAACTAGGGATGTTACTGCGAGGGTGGCGCTGGTCTTTGAACGCTGCCGGATACTCTGACGGCGCACTCACAGTGCGCTCTGCTCTGTTGCTGGCTCTACTGATCTGAGCCGGCAACATAGACCACGTAGGCATTGTGCAAATTGCACAATGACAGCATGATGGAACCTGGTCAGCTGCTAAAACAAGTCACTGATGATGCTTTGTTTCAGTGAGGGGGCAGATCTGTGGCTGAAGCCTCTGCCCCTGATGGCACTTCGTTTGAGTATCCCAACTTGATTGGGATTCTCAAATGAAGCATCATCACACAGGAAGTGGGGGGGGGGATCAAAAGTAGTTAGCGTAGTGAGGGAACAATAGGGAATTTTTAATTCAGCGTATTGGAAATTAGTTTAGATTGGGGCAATAAATAGACGAGGATTTAGATTGAAATGTCTTCAGTCTTCGGACAAACCCCTTTGATACATGTTAGTATATTGTAAGCACCAGCCTATATCAGTTACAAGATGCAGCTCACCTTAGCCTCTGCTACTCTCTTCATCTCCACATATTTGATGTCCTGTGTCCTCATTATCTTAAGCTGCTCATCTGTGACTTCTTCAGACTTCTGCTTCATCAAGTGGACTCCATCCTTCAGAAACAGAGCAGAAAATAAGCACATATATTTATGGAAAAGGATGTCAGGCAATGAAAAGCAATAATTAAAGGGGTTGTCCTGTCTAAAGCCACAAGTCTGCAGTCACTATGTGTCACTATGTGACTGCGGACTTGTGAATCCTCACATTACACACAATGTGCGCTGTGAGGATTCACCAGTGTCAGAGCCGGGAACAGCGGTCATTTGGTTGCTAGTATGCAATACGCATACTACTGGCCAGGATCCGACTAAATGGCCATGGCCTTGCTCAATACACTTGTATTGAGTGAGGTTGCGCACCTCTAGTCAGAATATAGCTGGGAATATGCATATCGCATACTCGTAGCCCCCTGACCCGTACCTGCAATGACCCTGGCAAATCCTCACAGTGCAACTGCAGACTTATGGGTTTAGACAAGACAACCCCTTTCAGAGCATTAGTACTCTTTCTCAATTATGAGTTATTAGCACATCAAAGATCTGCTGTTAAAAGCACTCAATAGTGGATGCCAATCACACACCGCAGTGGTCCTTGCTGCTGGTGTAATGGCGAAGTAAAGTCCCTCTTCCAGTGTAAATGAAAAAAAACAGAGCAGTCTGCACAGTGAGTATAGCTTAGATATTTGCGAATACACCAAGCCATTTAATTTGTATAGAAGAACAAGCGCCTATAAATCCATACTACTAAGTGCATAGGTTTAAAACATCCTGAAAGCTAGCCCTTTTATAGTCAGGACGCTTTCACTGCTCAGAGTGTATTAAATCTACAACAAAACGCTGATCACTAGAATATGCAGCCCTAATAATTGTGGGGTCTGGCACTACTTGGGGCATTTTGGCTAAATATCCTGACAAATCAAATTCAGCTTTAGCAGATGATTCTAACTAGAGGTACAGGAGCAATAACCAGAGGCTGGCAATTACCTGGAATTTAGTTGAGATCATTTTAAAGTAGAATTCATCGGGATTCTTTTCAAGGGCCTTCTTCCGCAAGGCATCGAGCGTCCTTCTTTTCTTCTGATAGTCACTGGAATTAAAAAATAAATCTATCAAATCACAAGATCAAAGTGAACTTTACAACATTCACCCTAATAAGGGGTATATAGTATGTATGGCGAGTAGGGGATCGTAGCTGTAAAGTTCGGGGTTCGTTGTTCGAATACTGTTTGTATGTAAATAAAGTTTGTTGAAAGGCTGCAGCGCAGCCAGTCAACAAGCCTTAATGCATGCGGAAGATAACTGTACGAACAATAAAGATTTAAAAAAAAAAAAAAAAAGTGGCATGGGCTCCTGCCTATTTTTTATAACCAGCGCAGGTAAAACACAACTGCAGACTGCAACCCTCAGCTGCACAGCTCTGATCAGCAGAAATGCTGTGTTCTTGTTACAGCTGCTGCTCTGCCGGCTGTAAGTTTCAGACGTCCATGTCTCAGGTACGTGTGACATCCGTTTTTTTATGCGGATGCCACACGTACCCATGTTATTCTATAGGCTAACTCACACACGTGTTTTCACACGCACCGTGTGACCCCACACAAACACATGTCCATTTTTTCTCCGGCAGCACTGATGTCACACGGCCTGTACACTGATGAGATCCGTGTGACATCAGTGTGACACAATGGAGAAAACACATGCCTTTGAAATAAAATGAATTTCTATACTTACCTGTCCCCAATGCTTCAGTCTCTGGCGCTGCTGTCACTTGATTTTGACTCCCGTTGATTAAGCTCATTGCATATGCACTGTACATTGGACTGGAAGCAGCAGCAGCGCCTGGGACTGCATCACAGGGGACAGGTGAGTATTCAACAGTGTGTGTTCGGGAGCGGCGGTGACATCACGGGTTCATTGGAGTTTACAATGAACTCTGATGACCTATTGATAACACCCCCGTGACATCTGCGCTACCACTGGTGTCGCGATAGTGACTTCACATGTTCATCAGAGTTCATAGTGAACTCTATTGAACCTGTGACATCACTGCCGTGACCGCACACACTGCTGAGGGTGACCCTGTGGTGACCTGGGCTAACATTATGAGGTCCAGGTCACCACAGGGAAGCACACACAGAAGTGTGTGTGTGTGTGTGTGTGTGTGTGTGTGTGTGTGTGTGTGTGTGTGTGTGTGTGTGTGTGTGTGTGTGTGTCTACAGGGGCTGCTCGTACAATAAATGGGGAATGTTCTGTTCTCCATTGAATGTGCCAGCAGTATGGGATCAATGTGAGCCCCCCTAATTGGATTACAGCAAACCAGGATTAGGGCTTTGACAGAGAAATAAATTGGATAAGAGGGTGTCTCTTGTCTTTATTTATTGAATAATTTTCTCTTTTTATGTCTTTTCAGGTTCGCTTTTGGGGAACGTCATGGGGCCTCACCATAGATTACAGTGGACCTCTATTTTTTATTATTTTTGTTAAAAAACAAATTTGTGAACGAGGGCTGGAGTCGGGAGGTTTTTCTTCAAATAAACTTTTATTCTACTTTCAACTGCTTGATTAGTAATGGGAGTGTCTACTAGATGCCACCCATTACCAATATCAGGGCTTGATGCCAGCTGGAGCTTGCATCAACCCCACAAATATTACCCCATTTGCCACCGCACCAGGGCAACGGGAAGAGCCGGGTCCAGCAGCAGAATTAGCGTATCTAATACATGCACCATTTCTGGGGCGGCTGCGGGCTGCTCTTCTTAGGCTAGAAAGAGCCAAATAACCACGGGTCTTCCCACCCTAATAATATCAGCCCCCAGTTGTCTGCTGCACCTCGATTGTTTTTTTTTTTAAAGAAATGGAGGGGACCCACGTTTGTTTTTTTTTTAAATAAAATGTAAAAAATAAGCGCGGGATCCTCTCTATTTTTAATAACCAGCCAATCAAAAAAGTCTGTGGAGCCTCTGTTAGGAGTCTCAACCCAGAAACCAATCAGATATCCCTCCGGGAAGGACCCAGCCAAGGAGTGGCCTTGGTATTTCCCTTGTCATATCTTTAATCTTGTCAAAAAGGCCGGGCCCTTCCCGGAGGGATATCTGGCTGGTTTCTGTGTTGAGACTCCTAACAGAGGCTCCACGGACTTTTTAGATTTGCATATTTCCCAGGGGGCAATATACCTAGGATTACACTGTCTTGAGCGCCCTCGCTGGCTGCAGGCAGTATTTTCTCTGGCTGGTCACCCCGAGATCAGTGATTGTTTTGTCTAATAACCAGCCAAGGAACAGGACACAGCTGAGGGTTGCGGCTGCTGCTGTTCCTGTGCCGGATATGAAAATTGGAGGGGGGGGGGGGGGGGGGGGACCTTACCTTATTTTTATGTTATTTAAAAAATAAAAATGTTGCAAGCTGTTCTGTCTATTTTATATGTTCTTTCTTATTTTCTTTCTTTATACATCTTTATTTTGTCTGTTCTACCCATCCATCATTTTTCAGGCTTTGCCCATCTTTTACAAAAAAAACATTTAAATATCATGTATTTTTTACCGGTACCAGTCACACGGATGCAAACATGGACGTCACACGTATGACACCTAGATGTCCCACGGATGACCATACCGGTGCGTGCAGCTTAGACATGTTTAAACATGGACGTCTGAAAGAGGCCTAACAGGAACTACGTTATGATAGCGACTGGAGTCATCACATGACCCTGTGCAACCATGGCAACCATGAGCTCCCCGTGATCATGCCACGGGGTCTCCGATGGCGACGGGGAAAGGTGATTTCCCTGCTGCGGCGATTTAAATCGCTTTGTTACATTTTAAAAAAGTGTTATTTTAAGGGGTTAACAGGTAGGGGTGGATCACGGATCCACCTGCGCCTGTTAGCCGCACATGTCAGATGTTCAAATCAGCAGACATGTGCAGAGATCACCGCAGCAGCAGAGGTGATCACTCCTTCATGATTTAGGACACACCGTTTCGTCCGTGGTCGTGAAGGGGTTAATGACCAGTGGAGAAAAGAGTCTGACTACTCTGTTATCTTCCTGGAAACACAGTATGTGTAACTGTCCCACATTTTGCTGTCTTTTGCAGCTCCCTAGCCCTTAGTACGACTATTTTACAGCACACAAGTTCAGGTCCCCATAGACTTCTATGGGGGATGGATATGGGGTCAAGTTCAGGTCTAGAACCGAACTGTCAACTAAAGTCTGTCAGAACCCAAACACCCAGGTGTCCACCCATCACTATAGGCGAGAGAACGGCTATAAAACGTTTCAGCTGATCATCCCCATAACATGGCAGAAGTCACACATTCAGAGGGGTTTCCAACTCCTGCAGGTCACTTAGAACTCTGTTTTTCACACATACTCATACAGGAGTCGGCAAAAGGTTCATCTGGGATCAGTTCTCTCCGTGGATGCACATGAATTGGCCAATTTATACGCTAAGCGCCTTCATTTTACTCTATACAGCAAGAATGCAGCCAAAGTTTCATCACACAGTGTATATTCAGACTATACTCACTCAGCGCGGAGCTTGTAGTCCTTCTTCTTCTCCAGAAGCCCTAGGTTTTTACGGAAGCCCAGCTGGACAAAAAAGAAAGATATCATTATCATAGTTTGCGTTACCACGTGCAATGTAGCGAGGGTTGTCCTGGTCGGTCTGTGATCGCTTCCTCACCTGTGACCTCTCATGATGGTTCTTTTGCCGGGACTTCAGCGCTTTCCTAAAAGCTGCAGACATCTTGACTACCGGAGTTCACGGCGATCCTGCGGTCCACACATAAAACACGTTAGTCTGCACTTCCGGCGCGCCTGGTGACGTCTATTCTCTGCGCCTGGTTGCGTGCGTTCCATAGCGTCTTGCTATGTACTATGACACTCATGGTGATCTTCCAGTAGATGGCGCTATTACTACTTACATAGGTACCAATTCCCTATTTGTTTGTATTGGTATTGCTACGGTGTGGAGGTCAGCTGATGGGAATGGCAAATAGCTTTTCTCACCTTCCCTGCTGATGAAGAGGATAAGTCTAGTCAAAGACAGTGCCATCTTAGAAAAATAGCCTTCACAGAGACATTATAATAGGCACACACCCATATAACTATAGACAGGGTGTCCATGTAAAAACAGTGCCAGCAGTGGCGTAACTAGAGTTTGATGACCCCGGTGCAAAGTTCAGACCTGGGCCCACCCTCAACGTACACCGACACTTGGGGTACATGACAATGACACTGACACTCGGGGGGGAGGGGGACGGGATAATGACGCTGACACTTGGCTCTTACCCTCAGCACCCAGATTTCCCATGATCTGAAATCCCACTATAACACCCAGCTTTCCTATGTTCTGATATGCATCTTGTCCTCGGCACCCAGCTTCCCCATGCTCTGCTATACATCTTTCCCTCAGCACCCAGCGTTCCCATGCTCTGCTATACATCTCTCAGCACCCAGCTTTCCCATGCTCTGCTATACATCATTCCCTCGGCACCCAGCTTTCCCATATCAGAGCATGGGAAAGCTGGATGCTGAGAGATGTATAGCAGAGCATGGGAAAGCTGGGTGCTGAGAGATGTATAGCAGAGCATGGGAAAGCTGGGTGCTGAGAGATGTATAGCAGAGCATGGGAAAGCTGGGTGCTGAGAGATGTATAGCAGAGCATGGGAAAGCTGGGTGCTGAGGGAAAAAGCCCTTTTCCCTCAGCACAAAACGTTCCCATCCCATGCTTGTATCTTTGTCCCCCTCGTATATAGTTCTCCAAATACAATAATGGCCCCTGCATTCCATATAGTATAAAGGGTCCCACATAATCCTTCATATATTAGAATACAGCTACATAGTCCTCCATGTATTATAATGCATTTTACATAGTTCTCCATGTATTATACTGCACCACATAGTCTTCCCTGTATAAAGTAGCCCTCATAGCCCTCCAATTATTATAATGAATTTACAATAGTTCTCCATATATTATAATTCACTCCATAGTTCTCCATATATTAGAATGTAACCCATAGTACTTTATATATTATACTGCACCACATAGTCCTCCATATATTTTAATGCACCCCCATAGTCCATGTATAAGGTAGCCTTCATAGTTCTCCATATATTATAATGTAGCCCCCGTAGTCCTATATGTATTATAATGCAGCCCCATAAAGCATTTATATTGTGTTGTGCAGCCCCATACTCCTCCATGTATAATGCACCCATACAGTCCATGTATAAGGTGTCCGTCATGTTGTATAAAGCAGCCCCATAGACCTCCATGTATAATGAAGGCAGCCCCCCATGCTCCATGTATAATGCAGACAGCCCCCCATGCTCCATGTATAATGCAGCCAGCCCCCCATGCTCCATGTATAATGCAGCTAGCCCCCCATGCTCCATGTATAATGCAGCCAGCCCCCCATGCTCCATGTATAATACAGACAGCACCCCATGCTCCAAGTATAATACAGCCATACTCCATGTATAATGCAGGCAGCCCCCCCCCCCATGCTCCATGTATAATGCAGGCAGCCCCCCATGCTCCATGTATAATACAGCCCCCCATTTCTTCTGGCCACTGTGTACACATTGATTTTAAAAAAAAAACAACAAGTTCTTACCTCTCTCCTCGTTCCAGCGCTGCTCCGTGTCGCCTCTCCTTGTTCCCCTGCTCCTGCGGTCGGCGTCCTCCCGTCCTGCGCTCTGCACTTTCAGGACAGCAGTCGCACAGGAGTGACGTCGCCAGCAGGCACGAGGGGGGGGGGGATGATGAAGCATGGAGCAGCACTGGCCATTCCACGCTTCATTGTTGCTGTGCGTGATGACGAGGGAGGGGGGCCCTGTGCCACAGCCGCTGACATCAGGCAGGGGGACCCGGTGTCAGTGGCGGCGGCACCGGGTCATATAGCGGCCTCGTGGTCTTGACCAGAACAGCGCAGCTCCTCTCACAGAAAGGAGCTGTCTGCTGGGCGACTGCGGACCCCTAAGCTGTCGGGCCCGTTCGCAGTCGTGACTTCTGCGACCGCGGTAGTTACGCCCCTGAGTGCCAGCCAACCACACAGTATCCCCTTTAACAATGCCCCCACAACCTGTGCTAGTGTGAGTGCCCTCTTAATAAGTCCAATACATGCCAACAAAGCAGTGCCAGCCAATAAGTTCTATTAACCAAGAAATAGCTGAGGACACTTTAACAGCACGAGCAAGCGTGCGTTCACATGCTGCAGTTATGCTGCAGATTCTTTCCAACTTGATTTTGTATTTATTTTTTTAACTGCTAATCAAAAAATGACAGACCATATTTTTTTATGGACAAATTGGAAAACTATAGTAAACTGTAAGTGATCCATATATACAGCCCATAATTCTGATATGAACTGCATTCACTGTAAATTAAAAAATTTTGATAATTTCAATAAAAATAATTTGCATACGTTTCTTTAGCTTTAAAAAAAAATCACAGACACCTTGATGTTTTTTACAGACAGGGCAAATAAGTGCCCTATTGTAATGTGACGAGTTACTCGTCTCTTATGCCCCGGCACCTTACATGAAGGTGGGTGTGTGCACTTGTGCTAAGGAGGCGTTACACCACGCAGACTCCATGATGACAGTGACTTTAACGGGCCATTAGCAGATGTTGACCCGTTCAATGAAAGAGACCACCACTGGAAAATAAACTTTTTACTACACGATAACTTGGTGAGGATTGTGTACAGGGGATAGCGGATACACAGTTAAAAGAAGGTTTCCTTCGCAGTAGAAACATTTCTACACACAGTCTGAATTCCTTTTCTTAATTCAGTTGCACTCTGTTTCCACTGGCTCTCCTGCCTTCACCAAAACCCGGCTCAGTACTACAGTCCAATTAGTGAGAGTCCTATTCTCAATCCACGTCTTCTTCCCTTTTAAAGAAACTAGTTTGTCAAAATGGCCGGTACTTAATTTCTATTCTTCTGACACTTTGGAACTCCAGCCTGTGGCACTTTATTTGTCTCATGTTCCTCTGAGTTATAAACTTAGGACCGTACTGCTAGATGTACTGCCCCAGGATCCATCTCCAGTTGACCACTCTGTCCTTCTGTGACGTCCCTGGACTATCAGGTCGTCACAGGGTACTACACAAGCTGCCCTTCCGTGCAGTATTCCGCCTCCCTCTTGGTTCTGGGTCCTTAACCAAATAGTGTTGCCTCCAACAGCAAATCAAATCATAGATACACTCTGCACCACACCCACCAGGCACACCATGGACGGTTTGAGTGGAATAGAGTCGCCCACCTGGGGGGTCAGGGAGGGGAGGTGAGGAGTGTAGTGAGTCGATTTGGAGAGTTGAAGGAGGGAGGTTGGGAAGTAGCCCTTGAGCTGAGAGGAGGTCAGAGGAAGTCGGTAATAGTGGCTCCTGAAGGAACTGTCTAGGTTGCAGACGGTGGTCTGGGCCTAGAGGAGTCGGACCCCCGGTCGCAGGGGATTGTGGCGAGGTGCGCGGACCTGTCAAGGAGGACAGCCGGCAGCCTAGCACCATTACCGGTCTGGGACCGAAGGCACGACAGGGTACCCGGACCCTAGGTCGAGGAGTAGCTTCAGGCAACCCGACAATTCACCTGAGGAGAACGGAGCCTTTATGATCTGTTCCCACCCGCTCCAGAATCGGGGCATTAGCGCAACGAGGGGGATAGGACTTTCCAATCCAAAACGGTCCAGAAAATCCCAAGCGTGAGCCCTGAGAGCAAGCTCCCATACTTAGCCATAGTAGGGAGCGGGGCCCGGCTAGTTCCATGCTACCGGGCCATCAAGTTGCAGTCAAACTAAGTGCCAGGAGGCAGGTCACGGATCACCAGGCAGTACCATTGGGGATGGGACCCGGATGAGCTCCCCTCAGCAGCAGCGGTACCCAGAAACTTGGTTTACCCGGTTGTCAGTGTCTACTTATGAACTGAGTGAGTACAAGAGTGATCCCTGCATCCCACGGCACCCCCTTCACCGAGTCGTGGGGCATCGCCCTACGTCCGGAGAACCTCGAGCCACGAGTAATCACCACCGGATCCGAGCGGTTTCACCGCTGCAGGGGCAGCACACTTCCAAGGGTATACATACAAATAATGGGGCCCCATAACAAAAGTCTGATGCCCCCCCCCCCCCAAAAGTTAAATACCATATTTTTGGGATTTAAGATGCATCGGACCATAAGACACACCTAGGTTTTAGAGGCAGAAAGTAGGGGAAAAAAGTTGAAGCAAAAATGTTGTCATGGCACACTGTTATGTGGGTAATGTACCCCAATTCTGTACTAATCTCTTCCATTCTAGCATATGTTCCCCATCCTTGTCCTATCTTGGTAAATATGGCCCCATCCTGTTATATATGCTACCCATCCTGGTACATATGGCTCTCATCCTGGTACATATGGCCCTTATTCTGGTATGTATGGCCCCATACAGGTACAGTGTCTTGCGAAAGTATTCGGCCCCCTTGAATTTTTCAGCCTTTTCCCACATTTCAAGCTTTAAACATAAAGATAAAAAAAAATAATTTTATGGTGAAGAATCAACAACAAGTGGGACACAATTTTGAATGTGAACTATATTTATTGTTTAGTTTACATTTTTGTAAAAAATAAATAACTGAAAAGTGGGGTGTGCAATATTATTCATCCCCTTTACTTTCAGAGCAGCAAACTCACTCCAGAGGTTCATTGAGGATCTCTGAATGATCCAATGTTGTCCTAAATGACTGATGATGATAAATATAAGCCACCTGTGTGTAATGAAGTCTCCGTATAAATGCACCTGCTCTGTGATAGTCTCAGTGTTCTGTTTAAAGAACAGAGAGCATCATGAAGACCAAGGAACACAACAGGCAGGTCTGTGATACTGTTGTGTAGAAGTTTAAAGCTGGATTTGGTTGCTAAAAGATTTCCAAAACTTTAAACATCCCAAGAAGCACTGTGCAAGCAATCATATTGAAATGGAAGGAGTATCATACCACTGCAAATCTACCAAGACCCGGCCGTCCCTCAAAAATGTCATGTCAAACAAGGAGAAGGCTGATCAGAGATGCAGCCAAGAGGCCCATGATCACTCTGGATGAACTGCAGAGACCTTCAGCTGAGGTAGGAGAGTCTTTCCATAGGACAACAATCAGTCGTACAGGGCACAAATCTGGCCTTTATGGAAGAGTGGCAAGAAGAAAGCCATTTCTCAAAGATATCCATAAAAAGTGTTGTTTAAAGTTTACCACAAGCCACCTGGGAGACACACCAAACATGTGGAAGAAGGTGCTCTGGTCCGATGAAACCAAAATCGATCTTTTTGGGCACAATATCAAACAATATGTTTGGCGTAAAAGCAATACCGCTCATCACCCTGAACACACCATCCCCACTGTCAAACATGGTGGTGGCAGCATCATGATTTGGGCCTGCTTTGCTTCAGCAGGGACAGGGAAAATGGTTAAAATTGATGGGAAGATGGATGGAGCCAAATACAGGACCATTCTTGAAGAAAACCTGTTGGAGTCTGCAAAAGACCTAAGACTGGGACGGAGATTTGTCTTTCAACAAGACAATGATCCAAAACATAAAGCAAAATCTGCAATGGAATGGTTCATAAATAAACGTACCCAGGTGTTAGAATGGCCAACTCAAATTCCAGACCTGAATCCAATCGAGAATCTGTGTAAAGAGCTGAAATGTAAGAGCAGGATGTATGGTCCTATCCTGTGCCCATACTGGTATATATAGTCTCATCCAAGTACATATAGCCCTCATTCTGGTACATATGGCCCTCATCCTGGTACATGGCACTCATCCTGGTATATTTGGCACCATCCTGGTATATATGGCCCTTGTTCTGTGCCCATCCTGGTATATATGGCCCCATCATCCTGGTATATATGGCCCCCACCTTGTGCCCATCCTGGTATATGTGGCCCCATCCTGGTATATATGGCCCCTTCCTGTGTCCTTCCTGGTATATGTATGGTCCCATCCTGTGCCCATCCTGATATATGTATGGCCCTATCCTGTACTCATCGTGGTATTTGTATGGCTCCATCCTGGTATATGTATGGCTACATCCTGGTATATGTGTGGCTCCATCCTGATATATGTATGGCCCGATTCTGTGCCGATCCTGGTACATGTATGGCCCCATCCTGTGCCCGTTCTGGTCTATGTGTAGGGGGTTAGCCTCTGTGAAGAATTAAATCACACAGTGACTTTAAGAACCATGCTCCACATCGAACTGTGTGTACTTGGACTGGCTTAGTCCCCGTGTGTCCTGATGATTGGTTAGGTGAGGCTGGGGTGTGGTGTGAGAGAGCTGGAAAAAGGTATGTGCATGGGAAGAAGAGGTCAGAGGTTGTGCGGCAAAAAGGGAATTGGAACAGAGGCCCTAAGACAGAACGTGACACTCAGTTACCAGGAGACCGTTTAGCCGGACCGAAAGAGAAGAAGGTCTACTTAGATGAGCCGAAGTGGTGTGTCTAGATGCCTGCAGGCCATAGAGGTTGACAGGAATCCTCTTCATGAAGGAAATACTCCCCACAGAGTCCGCACCAGGATGTGAGACCGAACTAAAGTAGAAAGACTCTTCCTACCTACAGCACCGTGAGTGCTATATCGGGGCATCCCAGTGTTAGGGTTAGCAAAGACCACAGTAGTTAGGGTGCTGTAGTAGCTCGAACCGGGTAGTAAAGGCCAGGTAGGGATTAAGAAAGAGTAGCCATTGGTGATTGTTTTCATTGCTGATAGTGAACTTCAAGTGTAAAGGGGGCTTTTCACGCTGCAATATCGTTACTGAATTATCGTCAGGGTCACAGTGTTTGTGACGCACATCCGGTGTCATTAACGATATCGCAGTGTGTGACAAGTACGAGCGACCTTAAACGATCGCAAAAGCGGTCAAAATCGTTTGCCGCAGAGAGGTCGTCCTGAAACCAAAAATCGTTCTCTGCTTATTAGTGTGGCGCCCCAGGACCTGGTCGACACAACAGCATTGCCCCTCCAAAGGGTTAATGCTGAGCCTGGAGGTAATTGGGAGGTCTATTGGCCAGTAAGTTTAACATCCAACGCAGTTTCTCCCTCAGGCCAGCATGGGGAGCTCTGAACCTGGAGTTCCAGGGAGCATTCCTTAAGTCTGACCTGAGGGAGGGGTTAGTGTTCAGTCTGTAGAGAGAAAGCAGACGCAGAGTAGTGCTGTCCTGCAGACTGGGGCCTGGAGCTGGAATAGCTTGGCCCAGTGAAGCAGGAAGAGCAGAGAGGCACAGAAGAGACTCGGACATCGGAGTCTGTGGCCACCAGGGCCTAAAATACTCCCTGGTAGCCGAATCCGAAGGGCAGGAGAGCTGCAAGCACCTGGCCCATAAACAGCCCGAAGGTACAGCTGCATCACCAGGGCCCAGTGTGGACTCCAGCAGAGAAGCACCAGAGAGGGCCTGCGCAGCCTACCACACAGGGAGAGGGACGTACCACCAGTCCCAGCAGCAAGAGGGCCATTGCTAAGCCAGAGAGCAGGGTCCTATCACAGTAAAGAAAGAACAGGAGTAGGCCTCATACTCCTGTGGCCAAAAAGATACCTCAGTTACTTCCAGGCCGGCCGGAGCCCTCTACCACCTGTGACAGTCTCCCAGGACTAAACTGTTGCCAAGTAAAAGAGGAGAAGGTAAAGAGACTACTGTTTGTGCCTGTTTCTTTCACTGCCTGTCGGCCCTGCACCGTATTATTCACACAACATCACACCATAGACTCTCACGAGCACCAACTGTTGCCCCGGGGCACCGCTCCACATGTGGGGAGCAGGACCATCCGAGCTGCCATACCACCAGCCCCGGAGGCCTCATACAGCAGCGGCGGCTTAATAGCCGCAAACCACAGGTGGCGTCATGAAAATACAAACTTTAATCAACCCCACTGAAGCCATATTAATTGACCCCACCAGGGTATGGAGTCAGGCCCAGCCACCACTGACTACCCCCGGAGTAGTCCGGCCCGGCACCGGGTGTCCCATAGCCCTGGGGTGGGCGAGTCATTAGCGATGTTGTTGGTCGTTCCTGTGGCACCACACATCGCTGTGTATGACACCGCAGGAGCGATGAACATCTCCTTACCTGCCTCCACCGGCAATGCGGAAGGAAGGAGGTGGGCGGGATGTTACGTCCCGCTCATCTACGCCCCTCCGCTTCTATTGGACGCCTGCCGTGTGACGTCGCTGTGATGCTGCACGAACCGCCCCCTTAGAAAGGAGGCGGTTCGCCGGCCAAAGCGACGTCGCAGGGCAGGTGAGTCCGTGTGACGGGTGTAAGCGAGGTTGTGCACCACAGGCAGCGATTTGCCCGTGTCGCACAACCGACGGAGGTGGGTACGATCGCTTGCGATCTCGCTAGCGAGATCACAGCGTGTAAAGTACCCTTAATAGCTGGAGTGCAAACGGTTGGCCGCCTTCTAGTTAATCGTGCAAGTGTTTGTACTGTTATTGTGAATACACCCACCATTAATTTTCTGTTTGCCAGTAAAGCCGTTCTTTTATTTTTGTCTCATCTGTTGTAACGTACCTGAGTGCTGCTAGTTGGTGCACACTGGCACCGTTACAAGTGGCGCTGCGATCAGGGTATGGTCACAGAGATGGAGCTGGCACACAGCAATGGCGGTAATGCAGATGTGGGCGCTGCAGCCAATTTTGGAACCTCTGCAAGGGCCCTTCCCATATGCACGTGTTGCGGGCCGAGGAGGGGACGCTGTGCTCTCCCACTGCTCGGGTCCGGCCGCTGCTGCTGCGGCTGCTGCTGCTCAGTGGTGGCTCGAGCGGTGGGCCGGATCCCGGGGACTCGAGCGGCGCTCCTCGCCCGTGAGAGAAAAGGGTGGGGATTGGATTGTAGGGATTTGGTTATTGTCCGTGACGCCACCCACGGTTGTGGTGAAGTTGGTGACACCACCATTGCTCTGGACGGGGATCCCGAGAGCGGTGACAGGGATCAGCTTTGATGTTAGTTCTCCCCTCCGTGGGTAGGGGGTTGGTTGTCCTGGGGCCCGGTGATGGGGTAGGGATGGATGGCAGGCGGGTTACGGGTAGAGTTCAGCGCGGTTCGCGGTTCTCTAGTTCGCGGTTCGAGTGATTTTGGGGGGTGTTCTAGATCGAACTAGAACTCGAGCTTTTTTCTAAAGCTCGATAGTTCTAGTTACGTTCGAGAACGGTTCTAGCAGCAAAAAGCAGGGCTTTTTACAGCTACAGTGTGCAGGAGCCATCGCTGGCAGCCTGCCAGAAGCTGGTAACCAAGATAAACATCGGGTATCCAAGCAAAGCGCTTTGGTTAGTAACCCGATATTTATCCTAGTTACGTGCAGGAAGCCCACACTTCCCCGCTCAATTCACTCCGCCCCCTCCTGAACGTGGCATGACACACACATACGCACACACACACACAAACACACTCACCTGTCCCCAGCCAAGCAGTCCACGACACTGACGTCCTCAGCTCCACATGACCCCGCTAGGCTCCACCCACTTCGCACTCCGCCGCCAGCACACATGGCTCCGCCCACCTGTCACTCTGCACACATGGTCCCGCTAGGCTCCGCCCACCTGTCACTCTGCACACATTGTCCCGCTAGGCTCCGCCCACCTGTCACTCTGCACACATGGTCCCGCTAGGCTCCGCCCACCTGGCACTCTGCACACATGGTCCGCTAGGCTCCGCCCACCTGTCACTCTGCACACATTGTCCCGCTAGGCTCCGCCCACCTGTCACTCTGCACACATGGTCCCGCTAGGCTCCACCCACCTGACACTCTGCACACATGGTTCCGCTAGGCTCCGCCCACCTGTCACTCTGCACACATTACCCCACTAGGCTCCGCCCACCTGGCACTCTGCACATATGGTCCCGCTAGGCTCCGCCCACCTGTCACTCTGCACACATGGTCCCGCTAGGCTCCACCCACCTGACACTCTGCACACATGGTCCCGCTAGGCTCCACCCACCTGACACTCTGCACACATTACCCCACTAGGCTCCGCCCACCTGTCACTCTGCACACATGGTCCCAGTATGCTCCACCCACCTGGCACTCTGCACACATGGTCCCGCTAGGCTCCACCCACCTGTCACTCTGCACACAGTACCCCGCTAGGCTCCGCCCACCTGTCACTCTGCACACAAGGTCCCGCTAGGCTCCGCCCACCTGGCACTCTGCACACATGGTCCCGCTAGGCTCCGCCCACCTGGCACTCTGCACACATGGTCCCGCTAGGCTCCGCCCACCTGTCACTCTGCACACATGGTCCCGCTAGGCTCCGCCCACCTGTCACTCTGCACACATGGTCCCGCTAGGCTCCGCCCACCTGTCACTCTGCACACATGGTCCCGCTAGGCTCCGCCCACCTGTCACTCTGCACACATGGTCCCGCTAGGCTCCGCCCACCTGTCACTCTGCACACATGGTCCCGCTAGGCTCCGCCCACCTGTCACTCTGCACACATGGTCCCGCTAGGCTCCGCCCACCTGTCACTCTGCACACATTACCCCGCTAGGCTCCGCCCACCTGGCACTCTGCACACATGGTCCCGGTATGCTCCGCCCACCTGGCACTCTACACACATTGCCCCACTAGGCTCCGCCCACCTGGCACTCTGCACACATGGTCCCGCTCGGCTTACCTGCGGTGATGAAGTCCCGACCTCAGCGCTGTTGTGGCGCCCCTGAGGCTTCCGTCGCCACAGCTCATTGCACCCCATCAGCGGTGTGATGCCCCATTCTGGGAGAGGAAGAGAGTGAACTCCGGTCCCCTGGTAAATCCACACTACACCCATTGTTAGGTACATACTAGGACCAGGGAAAGTGGCAGGCAACCCTCCCATGCTGCATGCTGGGAGGGGCCGTAAGACCCATCCCTGCTCCTATAGGTTACAGCTTAGCAACTGGGGGGTGGGAGGAGCCATCTGAGAGCAGACACAGATAGGAAGGTCAAGTTTAGTCAGTCTACCTCAGGGAGAGCAAGGGTGAAGAGCCAGCATGTAGTTGGAGAACAAGAACGAGAGAAAGGAGGGAGGAGGAGGCCTGCTGGAGGCAGGCAAGGAGGAGAAAGAAAAGAAAGAAAGAAAGAAGGAAAGAAAGCTCCAAGTCAGACCGGAGCAGAGGAACTGAAGGAGACGCTTCCTGGTGAAGACCCTGGGACCCAGAGGTCCAGGTGACACCACGTAGGAACAGAAGGAGTCGCAGGGCCGCGGGTAGTCCTGGAAGTATCACGAGCAGGCCTAGAGGTACCAAGGAGAGAGGGCCCTAGAAGTGCCACGGGTAGTTGCAGGCTGCGGTGGCCTGTTCCACAGTAACATCGGTGGAAGGATTAAGCTGCGACAGGGGACGGTCCCTAGAGACTGGAGGAGTGCAAAATCATCTCCAAACAGTAAAAACCGAGGCCCAGGGACGTTGTAAGCTCCCAGGGCCAGAACCCATAGCAGACTTCCAGAAAAGGGGTAATCAGCCGACAGGTGACCCCCCAGCCTGGAGGCTGTAGTGGAGGCCAAGCCAGGTCTATCCTAACTAGAGTTGAGCGCGGTTCGTGGTTCGTGGTTCTCCAGTTCGCGGCTCGAGTGATTTTGGGGCATGTTCTAGATCGAACTAGAACTCGAGCTTTTTGCAAAAGCTCGGTAGTTCTAGAAACGTTCGAGAACGGTTCTAGCAGCCAAAAAACAGCTAAATCATAGCTTGGTTTCTGCTGTAATAGTGTAAGTCACTCTGTGAATCAAACTATTATCACATTTCAGTGTATAGTGTGCGTGAACAGCGCCTTCAGATCACTGCTGTTTCTATAATGGCGATCGCCATTTTTTTTTTTTTTTTTTCTTGTCTTCCTTCCCTAAGTGCGCGCGTCTTGTGGGGCGGGCCAGCATGTCAGCCAATCCCAGACACACACACAGCTAAGTGGACTTTGAGCCAGAGAAGCAACGGCATGTGTGATAGGATCTGCATGTCACATGTCCCTGCATTATAAAACCGGACATTTTCTTCACGGACGCCATTATCTGCCTTCTGCGTCTTTGGTGTCAGACATCACTGTCGCAGCTCCGTCTTCCTGAGTCCTATAGCCGATACAGCTGTATGCGCTGCATACACAGCGTTAGACAGCTTAGGGAGAGCACTTTATAGCAGTCCTTTTAAGGGCTCCAACCGGCAGGGTCAGAGAGCCATAGGTGACAGGTCCTGCAAACAGCAACAGCGTCTGTGTAGCCCAGGTCAGGGATTTCCTACCTGCATTTCACCATTAGGAGGGAATAGAAAGGCAGTCTTCCATTCCTCTACCCAGAGCACCACAATCCTGCCACTGTACCCTCTTGTCCTCTGCACACTCCAACTGATAACTAAGCCATTATACTAGCAAACACTCAGTGTACCTAGTGGCATCCTATACGTGGCTATTGGACTTTGCTATAGTCCCACTAGTGCAAAGACATTTGCAGAGCGCGTCTGCCTGCATTGCACACTACAACTCATTCTAACCAAGCCATTATACTAGCAAACACTCAGTGTACCTAGTGGCATCCTATACGTGGCTATTGGACTTTGCTATAGTCCCACTAGTGCAAAGACATTTGCAGAGCGCGTCTGCCTGCGTTGCACACTACAACTCATTCTAACCAAGCCATTATACTAGCAAACACTCAGTGTACCTAGTGGCATCCTATACGTGGCTATTGGACTTTGCTATAGTCCCACTAGTGCAAAGACATTTGCAGAGCGCGTCTGCCTGCGTTGCACACTACAACTCATTCTAACCAAGCCATTATACTAGCAAACACTCAGTGTACCTAGTGGCATCCTATACGTGGCTATTGGACTTTGCTATAGTCCCACTAGTGCAAAGACATTTGCAGAGCGCGTCTGCCTGCGTTGCACACTACAACTCATTCTAACCAAGCCATTATACTAGCAAACACTCAGTGTACCTAGTGGCATCCTATACGTGGCTATTGGACTTTGCTATAGTCCCACTAGTGCAAAGACATTTGCAGAGCGCGTCTGCCTGCGTTGCACACTACAACTCATTCTAACCAAGCCATTATACTAGCAAACACTCAGTGTACCTAGTGGCATCCTATACGTGGCTATTGGACTTTGCTATAGTCCCACTAGTGCAAAGACATTTGCAGAGCGCGTCTGCCTGCGTTGCACACTACAACTCATTCTAACCAAGCCATTATACTAGCAAACACTCAGTGTACCTAGTGGCATCCTATACGTGGCTATTGGACTTTGCTATAGTCCCACTAGTGCAAAGACATTTGCAGAGCGCGTCTGCCTGCGTTGCACACTACAACTCATTCTAACCAAGCCATTATACTAGCAAACACTCAGTGTACCTAGTGGCATCCTATACGTGGCTATTGGACTTTGCTATAGTCCCACTAGTGCAAAGACATTTGCAGAGCGCGTCTGCCTGCGTTGCACACTACAACTCATTCTAACCAAGCCATTATACTAGCAAACACTCAGTGTACCTAGTGGCATCCTATACGTGGCTATTGGACTTTGCTATAGTCCCACTAGTGCAAAGACATTTGCAGAGCGCGTCTGCCTGCGTTGCACACTACAACTCATTCTAACCAAGCCATTATACTAGCAAACACTCAGTGTACCTAGTGGCATCCTATACGTGGCTATTGGACTTTGCTATAGTCCCACTAGTGCAAAGACATTTGCAGAGCGCGTCTGCCTGCGTTGCACACTACAACTCATTCTAACCAAGCCATTATACTAGCAAACACTCAGTGTACCTAGTGGCATCCTATACGTGGCTATTGGACTTTGCTATAGTCCCACTAGTGCAAAGACATTTGCAGCACGTCTGCCTGCGTTGCACACTCCAACTAATTATAACTAAGTTGCATTGTCAGGGATATTTATTCTTTATTATTCTGCTGTTAATAAAGCTAGACCACCACTGCAATCTTCACCACCTCTCAATTTTTACTACCACATTTTCAGTCCACAATCTTGTCGCAATCAACATGAGTGGCAAAATGACAGATGCTGGTGGAAAGGGGAAGAGGCGTGGTGGAAAAGGCAAAAAAGGTTTTGTCCGTGGGGAAGGTGGCAAAGCTCCATTATCATCTGCTGAAGATAGACCATCTACCAGCAAAAGTAAGATGTCTACTACTTACCGTGGACAATCCGATGTGCTCCCTTTGTTACGGACACGAACAACAGGAACAAAGGTAGATGATGGGCAAAAAAGGAAAATGCTTGAATGGATCTCAAGTGGTCCAACAAGTGCCCTCTCTGCCACTTCAAGTACCGCATCCAAAAAACACCAGTCCTCTGAGTTGTCATCCCAATCAAACTTGCTTTCTCCCAGCTCTGAAGTCTCCATCAGCCCTGCACAGTATGGTGGAACTGAGATGGCTGAGTCTGCAGAGCTGTTCAGTCACACTATAGCCTGGGAATCAGAGGTCTGCTCCCAAGCTACAGTGAGTACAGAACAGGAAATGGTCTGCAGTGATGCCCAGAACCTTTGTGACTCAGATTCAGGCCGTGAGGACCAAGTTTCTGAGCATAATGTTGACCCTTTGTCACAAACTGTAACACCTGTGGTTATAGACAATGAGGAACATACTGATGAAGATGAGACGCAGATACCCGATTGGGATGACAACTTAAATATTCGGTCAGGGCAAGAAGAGGCTCGGTCTGAGGGGGAGGGGAGTGCAAACACAACAATTGATGATGACGTTCTAGATCCCACCTACTGTCAACCCCCAGTCAGGCACTCGAGGAGGTCAACAGAGGCGGTGGAGGAGGATGCAACCGACGACGAAGTTACCTTGCGCCTTCCTGGACAGAGTCGGAGCACTGGTAGCACGTCTACAACTGCATCCTCAGCCACCACTCTGCCTATGAGCATTATTCGGGGTGGATCAACAGGTCGCATGGCCTCTAAGCCTTGCCTAGCCTGGTCCTTTTTTCACATCGAAAAAGATCGCCCAACTCATGTGATATGTAACATTTGTCATGATTCTGTTAGTAGAGGTCAAAACCTCAGCAGTTTGACAACTTCTTCCATGAATCGTCACATGACTAAATATCATAAGTCCCGGTGGGAAGCTCACCGTGCTGCAATGCGGCCTAGTGGAGCGAACCATCCACCGCCCGCCCCTTCCACTGCATCCGCGCGCTCTTCATCTTCTAGGACTGTGGGGACAGCTGCCACACCTGTTTTTCCACGCAAAACTTCCACCACTGTAACCGCAACAGGCAGTTTGCTTGTAAGGTCGTCAGTTGGTTTGGAAGGGGAAACAAGTGAGTGTGTACAGCTCTCTCAGACATCGATAGCACCAACGTTGGATGAAGGCAACATCATGTCTCCGCCTGCACTTTCCTCACAAACCTGCATTTTTCAAGGGACACCCTACTCAACACCGTCTACACACAGCAGCCAGATCTCTGTCCCTCAGATGTGGTCAAATAAAAGGCCACTTCCTCCGACCCATGACAAAGCTAAGAGGTTGACTCTATCCCTCTGTAAGCTGTTGGCTACCGAAATGCTGCCTTTCCGCCTAGTGGACACACAGGATTTTAGAGACCTTATGTCTGTCGCTGTGCCCCAGTACCAGATGCCTAGTCGCCACTACTTCTCTAAGAAAGGTGTGCCCGCGCTACACCAGCATGTCGCACACAACATCACCGCTTCCTTGAGAAACTCTGTGTGTGAACGGGTGCATTTCACCACCGATACTTGGACCAGTAAGCATGGACAGGGACGTTACATGTCGCTGACTGGGCACTGGGTAACTATGGTGATAGATGGTGAAGGGTCTGCTGCACAAGTCTTGCCGTCCCCACGACTTGTGTGTCAATCCTCTGTCTGTCCAAGTTCCGCCACTGCTTCTGCATCCTCCACCTCATCTGGGTCCTCCACCTCCGCCCCAAGCCTGCCTGGTCAGGCCACCAGCGTTCTCACTGCGCAGAAGGAATCACGCACCCCTCATTACTATGCTGGCAGCAGAGCGCAACGGCATCAGGCGGTCTTTAGCTTGACATGTCTTGGTAATAAGAGTCACACAGCTGAGGAGTTGTGGTCAGCTTTGCGGTCCGAGTTTAATAAATGGTTGTCTCCACTCAAACTGCAGCCTGGTAAGGCCGTGTGCGACAATGCTGCAAACCTGGGTGCGGCACTTCGCCTGGGCAAGGTGACACACGTACCTTGTATGGCTCACGTGTTGAACCTTGTCGTGCAGCAATTTTTAACACACTATCCCGGCCTAGATGGCCTTCTGAACAGGGCACGAAAACTGTCAGCTCACTTCCGCCGTTCAAGCGCCGCAGCAGAGCGACTTGCATCGCTCCAGAAGTCTTTCGGCCTGCCGGTTCATCGCCTGAAATGCGATGTGGCGACACGCTGGAATTCAACTCTCCACATGTTACAGCGACTGTGGCAGCACCGCAGAGCCCTGGTGCAATACGTCATGACGTATAGCCTGGGCCAACGAGATGCAGAGGTGGGGCAGATCACCCTGATGGAGTGGTCTCAGATCAAGGACCTATGCACCCTTCTGCACAGTTTCGACATGGCGACGAATATGTTTAGCTCTGACAATGCCATTATCAGCATGACGATTCCAGTCATTTACATGCTGGAGCACACGCTAAACACTATTCGGAGTCAGGGGGTGGGACAACATGAAGGGGAGGAACTACAGGAGGATTCATATGCGCAAGGGACAACAACATCACGAAGGTCCAGACGTTCATCATCACCAACGCAGCAGGCATGGGACCATGGGGGACAGGGATCGACAAGGGCGCATAGTAGCAGGCGAAATGTTGAGCAAGGTGCAGGAGAACATGAAGAAATGGAGGACGAACTGTCCATGGACATGGAAGACTCAGCGGATGAGGGAGACCTTGGTCAAATTTCAGTTGAAAGAGGTTGGGGTCAGATGTCAGAGGAAGAAAGAACGGGTAGCACCTCTATGCCACAAACACAGCATGGACTTGGTCCGCATGGCTGCGCAAGACACATGAGTGCCTTTTTGTTGCACTACCTCCAACATGACAGTCGTATTGTCAAAATTAGAAGTGATGATGACTACTGGATTGCCACACTATTAGATCCCCGGTACAAGTCCAAATTTTGTGACATAATTCCAGCCATAGAAAGGGACGCACGTATGCAGGAGTATCAGCAGAAGCTGTTACTAGATCTTAGCTCGGCTTTTCCACCAAACAACCGTGCAGGTGCAGGGAGTGAATCTCCCAGTTGTAACTTGACAAACATGGGACGGTCTCGTCATCTTCAACAGTCTACCCGTACCAGTAGGACCTTTTCTGGTGCCGGTAACAGCAATTTTATGGAATCTTTTCATAATTTTTTTAGACCCTCTTTTGCAAGGCCACCAGAGACAACAAGTCTGACACATACTCAACGGCTGGAGAGGATGATACAGGAGTATCTCCAAATGAACATCGATGCCATGACTGTGCAACTGGAGCCTTGCTCCTTTTGGGCTTCAAACATAGAAAAATGGCCAGAGCTCTCCAGTTACGCCTTGGAGATTTTGTCGTGTCCAGCTGCCAGCGTTGTCTCTGAACGTGTATTCAGTGCTGCTGGGTGTGTGCTGACAGATAAGCGCACGCGTCTGTCCAGTGACAATGTGGACAGACTGACGTTCATCAAAATGAACAAGTCATGGATCCAGAAGGAATTTACTACCCCTGTGTCATCCTGGGGAGAGTAAATGCTTGTGGATTTGGAATGTGCTTGATGCAAATCAAAACATCCTGTTTGCAACTAGGGCCCAAGTGCTGCCACTGATGGGGTGGGTGTCTGTGTGGCCCAATTTTTGGAAAAAAGGGAGACTCCGCTTGGAGTAACCCTTGCTTGCTGTGTTTTTAAAAGAAGCCAAGATGAACAGAGCTGGGATCAGGAAAGACTTTGCTACCTACCCCGGTGTCATCCTGTGGACGGCTAAGAATAGCGTATTTTTGAATGTGCTTGATGCAAATCAAAACATCCTGTTTGCAACTAGGGCCCAAGTGCTGCCACTGATGGGGTGGGTGTCTGTGTGGCCCAATTTTTGGAAAAAAGGGAGACTCCGCTTGGAGTAACCCTTGCTTGCTGTGTTTTTAAAAGAAGCCAAGATGAACAGAGCTGGGATCAGGAAAGACTTTGCTACCTACCCCGGTGTCATCCTGGGGACGGCTAAGAATAGCGTATTTTTGAATGTGCTTGATGCAAATCAAAACATCCTGTTTGCAACTAGGGCCCAAGTGCTGCCACTGATGTGGTGGGTGTCTGTGTGGCCCAATTTTTGGAAAAAAGGGAGACTCCGCTTGGAGTAACCCTTGCTTGCTGTGTTTTTAAAAGAAGCCAAGATGAACAGAGCTGGGATCAGGAAAGACTTTGCTACCTACCCCGGTGTCATCCTGGGGACGGATAAGAATGGCGTATTTTTGAATGTGCTTGATGCAAATCTAGCTGTGAAGTGTACAACTGGGGCACAACTGCTGCCACTGAATGGGTGGGTGTGTGTGGGGCCCAATTTTTGGAAAAAAGGGGAGACTCCGCTTGGAGTAACCCTTGCTTACATTGTTTTTAAAAGAAGCCAAGATGAACAAGTCATGGGTCAGCAAAGACTTTGCTACCTACCCCAGTGTCATCCTGGGGACGGCTAAGAATAGCGTATTTTTGAATGTGCTTGATGCAAATCAAAACATCCTGTTTGCAACTAGGGCCCAAGTGCTGCCACTGATGGGGTGGGTGTCTGTGTGGCCCAATTTTTGGAAAAAAGGGAGACTCCGCTTGGAGTAACCCTTGCTTGCTGTGTTTTTAAAAGAAGCCAAGATGAACAGAGCTGGGATCAGGAAAGACTTTGCTACCTACCCCGGTGTCATCCTGGGGACGGATAAGAATGGCGTATTTTTGAATGTGCTTGATGCAAATCTAGCTGTGAAGTGTACAACTGGGGCACAACTGCTGCCACTGAATGGGTGGGTGTGTGTGGGGCCCAATTTTTGGAAAAAAGGGGAGACTCCGCTTGGAGTAACCCTTGCTTACATTGTTTTTAAAAGAAGCCAAGATGAACAAGTCATGGGTCAGCAAAGACTTTGCTACCTACCCCAGTGTCATCCTGGGGACGGCTAAGAATAGCGTATTTTTGAATGTGCTTGATGCAAATCAAAACATCCTGTTTGCAACTAGGGCCCAAGTGCTGCCACTGATGGGGTGGGTGTCTGTGTGGCCCAATTTTTGGAAAAAAGGGAGACTCCGCTTGGAGTAACCCTTGCTTGCTGTGTTTTTAAAAGAAGCCAAGATGAACAGAGCTGGGATCAGGAAAGACTTTGCTACCTACCCCGGTGTCATCCTGGGGACGGATAAGAATGGCGTATTTTTGAATGTGCTTGATGCAAATCTAGCTGTGAAGTGTACAACTGGGGCACAACTGCTGCCACTGAAGGGGTGGGTGTGTGGGGCCCAATTTTTGGAAAAAAGGGAGACTCCGCTTGGAGTCACCTTGCGGTGTTTTACATGACTTTAGAAGGGCGTGCCATGCCTATATCTGTGTGTCCTCCTCTTTTTCCTTGTCCAGCTGTTTTGTTTTCGCATGAGTACATGTCCTTGTCACTTTCCCATGTGTTTGTGTTGTGTTGTGAGTTGTTTGTCACCTTTTGGACACCTTTGAGGGTGTTTTCTAGGTGTTTTACTGTGTTTGTGATTGCCTGCCATTGTTTCCTATGGGCTCGAGTTCGGTTCGTCGAACGTTCGACGAGCCGAACTCGAGCCAGACCCCCCGTTCGGCGAACCGCCTCGAGCCGAACCGGGACCGGTTCGCTCATCTCTAATCCTAACAAAGGCAAGGCTAAGGAAGACAGCGGAAGAAAGAGACACTAAGAGAAGGGCACCGGCTTTCACTCTCAGAATCACCCAGAAACGGCGGAGGTCCTTGACAGTGGTCCCAGCAGTCCAAGGGTCCCTGCAGCTGTGACAAGAAGTGTGAGTAAAGAACTTGAACTGCACCCTTGAAGTGGTCTCTGTTATTTCAGCTGCATAGACATTCACAAGCACCAACAGTGCCCCGGGCATTGCTCCACCTGTGGGGAGCAGTACCACCATAGCTGCCATCACATCATCCCGGTGGCCTCACCCAGCAGCGGCGGCTTAGTAGCCGCATACCACAGGTGGCGTCAACCTTTATTCAGCAAGCCACATATTCTACTGACACCCACCAGGGCCACGGAGCCGGGCCCAGCCACCACTGACTACCACCGGACTAGTCCGGCCCGGCACCGGGTGTCCCATAGCCCTGGGGTGGGCGAGTCACTGTCACTGTCCTCCATGGCCGCCACTTGTCACATCACCTTCTCTCGCTTCCGACCCGAGACTGACTAGCGGTGACGTCACCGGCCGCTCGCGATACTTGGCTGTGAAGATGATTGAAGTCAGTGTGCAGGAGATCAGCGCAGGTAATGTACCTCGCTGACAGCAGCACTTGTCATCCCCTGCAGTGACCTGGGCTGACCCATTGATGTTAGCTCAGGTCACTGCATTGCTCTCCCAGCCAATGGGGAACATCCTGCTCTTCATTGACTGGGACAGTGTGGATCGTCATGGCAACCCCTTGGATTACAGCAGACCTGGGTTTGTTTTTCTTTCTAATAAATTGGTTAAAGAGGCAATGTATTGGGGAGTGTTTTTTCAAATAAAAATGTGTTTGTCGTCTATTTTTTTTTATTACTGACTGGGTTGGTGATGTCGGGTATCTGATAGACGCCTGACCTCACCAACCCCAGGGCTTGGTGCCAGGTGACATTACACATCTGGTATTAACCCCATATATTACCCCGTTTGCCACCGCACCAGGGCACGGGATGAGCTGGGGCGAAGCACCAGGATTGGCGCATGTAATGGATGCGCCAATTCTGGGGCGGCTGCGGCCTGCTATTTTTTGGCTGGGGAGAGTCCAATAACCATGGGAATATCAGACCCCAGCTGTCTGCTTTACCTTGGCTGGTGATCCAATTTTGGGGGGACCCCTACGTGTTGTTTTTTTTTATAATTATTTAATTAATTTAACATAACAGCGTGGGGTGCCCTCAGTTTTGGATTACCAGCCAAGGTGAGGCTGCCAGCTGTGGTCTGCAGGCTGCAGCCGTCTGCTTTACCCTAGCTGGCTACAAAAATAGGGGGAACCCTACGTCATTTTTTTTTTTCATTTTTTTGGCTAAATACAAAGCTAACACATGAAAGGCACCAAAGGGTGCAAAATTACAAAATGCAGGAGAGTGGGACATTATGTGTCTTTCTGCCATTATAATGACAAAAAAGACTGATATGAAGTGTACAAGCACAAGAAAATCACCAGAGCGCTCTACGCTGTGAAAAGCAGTAGAAAATGGCACTGGAGTGAACATGTGACCGCCTCATGTAGGATGAAGCTATGGATCCTGGGTAAATTTATGTATTTTCCCTCCTTCAGTTTTTTTGCAGTACACAAAAAAAACGGAAGGCACACGGATGACAAACAGATGACATACGGACCGTCTACAGAACGGAAACGGATGCCACACGGATGCACCCGTGAAAAAAAACAGACTGTTTTTTGCAGACCACAAAAATGGATCGGTCGTGTGAATGTAGCCTTATTCTGGTCTGCCGTTTATAAACAGCAGGCAGAAATAAGTGAATAACGCCCCCCAGCGTCAGAAAATCTACGGGGTCTCAGGGCTAGCTGAGACCCTGGAGATCATGATTCAGGACGGTTTTTCCGGTCCCCGCTCACGTGATCACAGGTTTACACCGTACACCGATGATCACGTTACAGTAAATGACAGCGCCGGTAAAAAATTATATATCTCCCATCTGGCATGAACAAACATGATAAATCTCCTCCCCGGTCCCCTCCGGTCCCCCGGTGTCGCCAAAGTGCCCCCCCTGATGCCCTCCCAGAAATCCAAGATGGCCGCGCGCACAGCAGCGCGCCGGCCGCATTCACCCTACTCCTCTGATTACTGTCGCATGTGCCATGTACCAAACTCCTCCCCAGGCCCTGCCAGGTCACCCCCTATAACACCACCGGTGTTCCCCGGTGTCCCACGGTACCTGTGCAGCGTTGATCCCCCCACGGCCCTCTCCTTCACAATAGACTCCGTGAAGGCTGCACGGGAAGCAGCGTGCAGCCTTCACTCCGTGAGAGATCAGTGCTGCTAGCGGTAACAGCGGTAACGCTGACAGACGCGTTACCATAGCAACAGGGCTCCGATCATGTGATTCCCGGAGCCGCGGTTAGCGGTGACGTCACCGCTAACTGCGTTGCTATGGCAACGGTGATCTCTGTTAATGACCGGCTGTGTCAGCCGGTCCCTAACGGAACGGGGAGTCGACCGTGTGCTAGAGCATGTCGCCGGTACACGGCGATACACAAATGTGCACCATGTACCGGAGAGTGTAATGACAGGTCCTACATGACGCGTCATAGTCATGTGACCAGTCTGTAGCCAATGAGATAATAGCCACGTGACTGGTCAGATGGCTATTTTGACGTCACGATAGGTCCTGCATCTCTGCTGGCAGTGCTGGTTACCAGGAGGATTCAGCGATCATCGGATGGAATATTGGCAGGAGACAGAGTGCAGGAGGGATCGCGGGGACCGGTAAGTGTTATGGCAATGTTTATTAACTGTATGTGTACATTTATAATGCGTTTTTATGTGTTTGTGATTGCCTCCCATTATATCCTATTGGTTCGAGTTCGGTTCGTCGAACGTTCGCCGAACTGAACTCGAACGAGACCTCCGTTCGACGAACCAAACTCGAGCCGAACCACGGCTGGTTCGCTCATCTCTAGTTACGGGGCCTGGTGAGGTGCAGGGTCGCGGGGGCAGCGCTGTGCCGCACGGCACGGTGGTACTCACTCAGCCAATGATGAGGACACAGTTCCCGGTAAAACACACGGCTGGATGGACGGGTCCCACAGACGGCTGCGGTGTTGTTTCTCCCGGCAGGTTGATGGTGACTGCCTTTCCCTGCACCTATGTAGTGTAACGGTTCCAATGGGTTCCCACCAGTAACCCGCTCCCCAGCTTGGATGGTTGCTGAAGGAGCCCCTTTTGCCCGCAGGCTCTGGCCCTGGGAACTTTAGCCTTGGCGGTGACTGTGTTTCCCTCTCTCGGTTGGACGGTTGCCTTCTGTCGGGACTTGGCTGCTGGGAAACCCAGGAGGTTCCCTTCGCTAACGGATTTGGCAAATTCACGGCGACTCCTAGCCTTGTCGGGGTCCGTAAGCCCCTGCCAGATGGTGCTGGCTATTCTTTGCGTACCGGTCCGGTACCGCCGGGCCACCGCCCGTCCACGGTCCTTACGGTTAGCTCCAATAGGCCACTCCTGCAGACGGTCACCACCATCTGCCAACCTTGCTGATCCGTCCGGGCCACACACCCGGACCCCTTTCTGTCTGCTCAACTGCTACTTCCCTCCTTCCACTTTCACTTCCAAACTGATCTCTCTCCACTCCTCAACTCATTTGCCTACTTTTCCCGCCTCCAGGACTGTGAACTCCTCGGTGGGCGGGACCAACCGCCTGGCCCACCCCCTGGTGTGGACATCAGCCCCTGGAGGGAGGCAACAAGGGTTTTTGTCTGACTTCGGTGTGCCTGACCGGGAGTGTGGGGTGTGTAGGTGTTGTTCTCTGTGGCCCCTGGCTTGTCCAGGGCGCCACACACGCTGTTTTGACAGTTTTGTTTTTTGCCTTGTCTGTCTATATCTGTGACTTTCATTACACTCCTGTCCGGACTGGTCAGGAAAGGGGCCAGGAAGGAAACTCAGGCATCTCCACAAATAGGGGTATCCCTGAGAATAGTGATAATACAGGGCCCCTAGCTTGAGGGACAAGCTATCTCAGAGTCATTGTGACATTATAACTCGCCATACTTTATACTCCAGCATGGACCAAGTTGCTGCGCTATCAAAGCAATTGCAGAACTTGTCTCTCCAGGTGGCTGAATTAAAAGGGGCGGTATAGCAACAAGCAAAGTCGGCCACACCGACACAATCTGTCTCTGGATCAACCGTACGCAAACTGCCCGTCCCGGAAAGATTTTTGGCGGAGTGCAGCCATTCTGTTATTTTTAGAGAAACATGTAAATTGTACATGTAAAGTCCACATCCCCACTCCTCTGGTAATGATCATGATTAAGACCTTCACTGGTCGAAACATGTAGGAATTTTTCCTCTGTCCTTGGATCATTAATTTTTTCCTGTCCCCCCACAAAGTGGTCTGTATTTTTGTATTTTTATCCTGGATTAAATAAAGGTTGGAGTTTTACTATTTGAGTCTCCCTTCTAAGGCTCTGGATTTGCTCCTGTTTCAGCACCCCATCCTTAAGGGGGCTTTACACGCAATGACATAGCAAACTAGATGTCGTTGGGGTCACGGAATTCGTGATGCACATCTGACCTCGTTAGCAACGTCGTTGCGTGTGAAACGTACGAACGACCGCTAATGATCAAAATTACTCACCTAATCGTTGATCGTTGACACGTCGCTCTAATCCCAAATATCATTGCTGTTGCAGGACGCAGGTTGTTCGTTGTTCCTGAGGCAGCACACATCACTACGTGTGACACCCCAGGAACGAGGAACAACACCTTACCTACGTCCTCCGGCAACAAGGTGGGCATCACTTTCTTTCGGCTGCTCTCTGCCTCTCCGTTTCTATTGGACGGCTGGCGTGTGACGTCACTTTGACGCCGCACGAACCGCCCCCCTTAGAAAGGAGGCGGTTCGCCAGCCACAGTGATATTGCTAGGCAGGTAAGTACGTGTGACGTGTCCTAGCGATGTTGTGCGCCATGGGCAGTGATTTGCCCGTGACGCACAACCGACAGGGGCGGTTGCTTTCACCAGCGACATCGCTAGCGATGTCGCTGCGTGTAAAGCAGCCTTTAGTCAAATAGCCCTTACACAGCCTGTAGGTGTGTTTGGGGTCATTGTCCTCTTGAAAAATAAATGATGGTCCAACTAAACGCAATCCAGATGGAATAGCATGCTGCTGCAAGATGCTGTGGTAGCCTTGCTGGTTCAGTATGCCTTCAATTTTGAATAAATCCCCAACAGTGTCACCAGCAAAGCACCCCCACACCATCACACCGCCTCCTCCATGCTTCCCGGGGTGAACCAGGCATGTAGAGTCCATCCGTTCACCTTTTCTGCGTCGCACAAAGACACGGTGGTTGGATCCAAACATCTCAAATTTGGACTCATCAGACCAAAGCACAGATTTGCACTGGTTTAATGTCCATTCCTTGTGTTCTTTAGCCCAAACAAGTCTCTTCTGCTTGTTGCCCGTCCTTAGCAGTGGTTTCCTAGCAGCTATGTTACCATGAAGGCATGCTGCACAAAGTCTCCTCTTAACAGTTGTTCTAGAGATGTGTCTGCTGCTAGAACTCTGTGCGGCATTGACATGGTCTCTAATCTGAGCTGCTGTTAACTTGCGATTTCTGAGGCTGGTGACTCGGATAAACTTATCCTCCTCAGCAGAGGTGACTCTTGGTTTTGCTTTCCTGGGGCGGTCCTCATCTGAGCCAGTTTCTTTGTAGCGTTTGATGGTTTTTGCCACTGCACTTGGGGACACTTTAAAAGTTTTCCCAATTTTTCAGACTGACTGACCTTCATTTCCTAAACTAATGATGGCCGCTCGTTTTTCTTTACTTAGCTGCTTTTTTCTTGCCACAATACAAATTCTAACAGTCTATTCAGTAGGACTATCAGCTGTGTATCTGTGACGCCCTGGACTAGCCAGGTAGTCACAGACAGGCCCTTGCACAAACACCCGTCCCCCTAAAAAGGTAACAGCAGCCAACCTAAAACTTTGGTCACCCCTCTCGGGTCTTGACAATCACACCAGGGGGCGGAGCCAGGCGGTTGGCCACGCCCACCGAGGAGTTCGGATTGCCTGAGGCGGGAAAAAGACAGCAGATTAGTTTAGGAGGTGAAAGAGAGAGGAGTAAACGTCTGACAGGGGTCTGGGTCATAGCCTGGACACCCTTTGGCCAAGAGGCAGATGGTGGTCGCCGCCTGCAGGAGCCGGGAAGACAGCCTGGTGGAACCATAAGGAACCTGGACAGGGTAGTGGCCCGCCGGTACCGAACCGGGGAACCTACTGGAAACCGGAGCACACAGGAGGGTACTCAGACCCTGAAACGAGGTCCCAAATCTACCAGACTAAGTTAATTCACTGACTGAGGTCTGGACCTTAGGTCCTTTCCCAACCAAGTCCCGACTGAAGACAACAGCCCAACGAGGGGGATAGAAAGCCACCGCTCAGGCAGAGAGATCCCACGGGCCAGCATCTGTGGGCAAACGGGCTCTCCCGACACACACACAGCCGGGGAGTGGACTCCCGTCGCTGAAGCGCAGGCAATCCACAGCTACAAAACAAGGTGCAGGAGAAAGGCGGGTACCACCAAACCGGGTGGAGGACCAGACGCAGCCTGCTGCAGGCACCGACCACCATCTTTTTGGTTTACCAGAGACTCCAATGTATCTGTTAGAGTGAGTACAACTGTGCCTTCAGGCCGCGCACCGCCCCGCACCACAACAATCCGCCCGCACCCTCACAACCGGGCCTCGGGACCATCACCCCCTGCCCACAGAGGGGTCAACACCTGGTTGCGCAACACCATCCCCGGGGGCCTAGTAAACAGCAGCGGTGGTGTCTACATTCACCACAACCCGTGGGTGGTGTCACAAACTTAACTCAACCCACGGCCCCGGCCGTAAACCTACCTACCAACCCCCTACGTAGCGCCAGCATCCTTTCAGAGCAACGTGACCCCGGGTCCGGAGGCGCTCGAGCCACCCACCGGCGAGCCCAGATCCGAGCGGCTCGGCTGCAGCTGAGCGCGGGGCGGTACATATCCACCAGACTTCTGCACAACACAACTTATGGTCCCAACCCCATTTATAAGGCAAGAAATCCCACTTATTAAACCTGACAGGGCACACCTGTGAAGAGAAAACCATTTCCGGTGACTACCTCTTGAAGCTAATCAAGAGAATGCCAAGAGTGTGCAAAGCACTAATCAAAGCAAAAGGTGGCTACGTTGAAGAATCTAGAATATAAGACATATATTCAGTTGTTTCACACTTTTTTTGTTAGTATTTCATTCCACATGTGTTAATTCATAGTTTTGATGTCTTCAATGTGAATCTACAATTTTCAGAATCATCAAAATAAAGAAAACTCTTTGAATGAGAAGGTGTGTCCAAACTTTTGGTCTGTACTTTGGTTCCAAGTATAAATGTGCGTCTAAGACGTGTGCCTGATCCGGACCAGTATGTGAGTGATCTGGTGTGGTTGTCTACAAAAAACATTAAGTTTAAGATATCTTCACTAAGGACCTCGGTCACAGCAGTCATTAATCTGATTGCATTCTGCCTGGCATAATGGGCATCTTACAAAATTCATAATGCTTTCCATAAATCTCTGTTACAAAAAATACAGTATGTGGCTTCAGGAAATCCTCTCTTCCATTACCTCCGTCTCCGGTCCTAGTCCTAATGAGTCATTAGAATTTCAGGTGTCTAAAATCATTAATTCTCGTTTCATTAGCCAGTCCTTACAGTATTAGGTCCATTGGCAAGGTTGTGGCCCTGAGCAGAGGCCTTGGGTACCAGCCTCAGATATCCATGGTGAGAGCCTGGGTATGACTTTGTATCGTCTTCGTCAGGGTCGGCGTCGGCACCCGGCAATCCCGGTCAAATGCCAGGGCCCTGGGCTGCCGGGGGGCCCACTTGCGGTGGCACGAGTGGAGTACTGCTACTCAGGGGGTCCTGGTGTCTGCACTGTCACCGGCCTTCCCCCCCCCCACCGAGGATTGCTCTTTCAATTGTATCAGCATCGCAGTTGCCGATACAATTGAAAGCAATGATGAGATGGAGCGGCACGCTCCCTCTCTCATCATTCTCCCGCTCTGTCTGTCCTGTCGGTACTCTGACAGATCAGCAGCAGAGCCCGGTGATGTCATCACTGTGCGCCTGCAGTAAGGTCAGAGCAAGCGACAGCAGTGGACGCGCCAAGGAGACCAGTGCAGATGGGGAACAAGGAGAAGGGAGTATGTACAATCCCTGTGGCCAGACGACCATGGGGGTGCATTAAATGATATGGCAGCTGTATACTACATGAGGGTGCCTACCTGGGTCTACACTGTGCTATATAGGGCTGTGTACCACATGAGGGTACCTAATGCTATCTGGGTCTGCATTGTGCTATATGAGGGCTGTATACTACATGAGGGTGCCTAATGCTATCTGGGTCTGCACTGTGCTATATGTGGACTGTGTACTACATGAGGGTGCCTAATGCTATCTGGGTCTGCATTGTGCTATATGGGTCTGTATACTACATGAGGGTGCCTAATGCTATCTGGGTCCGCATTGTGCTATATGCCGGCTGTATATTACATGAGGGTGCCTAATGCTATCTTGGTCTGCATTGTACTATATGCCGGCTGTATACTACATGAGGGTGCCTAATGCTAACTGGGTCTGCATTGTGCAATATGCGGGCTGTATACTACATGAGGATGCCTAATGCTATCAGGGTCTGCATTGTGCTATACACGGGCTATATACTACACGGGCTGTATACTCTTTAAATATGTATGTGTATGTATGCCTGTATGTGTATGTATCTGTGCATGTCGCCCAGGGCCCACAAAAACCTGTAGCCGGCCCTAGTCTTCGTCCTGATCGCATCCTGAGGGACTAGAGGCCCCTCTTAGAGGGCGGAGCACTGTCATACGGAGTTTTGCACAAACTTAGCCGACTGTCATGGCGGCATCAGGCTCTGCTCACATTGCAGATTCTGATACTCTGCCCCATGGTTTCTCTGGTGTCTGGGATCAACACATAAAGTCTCGGGCATTGACCTGCTGTGTGCTGATTCATAGGCAGGCTAGCAAGAGTTAATCTCTGCTAGTCTACTTGTTAAGTTCTTTTGATCACATGTGTTGGGGAGGCCAATCACATCTGCTCCCCTTCTATATACCGTATTTTCCGGACCATAAGGCGCACATAAAAGCCTATGATTTTCTCAGAAATCGAAAGTGCGGCTTATAACCCGGTGCGCTTTATATATGGATTCAGTACAGTACATCGATTGAGCATTACGGCTACCGTAGTCAGGAGCCTCACTGAGTGCGGTGATATGTACAAATCTGTGCGTGGGAGCAGCGCGGGTTATCTGTGCCCCAACAATGCCTCCTGTTAAGCGACATGCTTATAATGCAGATTTTAAGATTAAAGCTATAAATCATGCAGTAGAGCATGGAAATAGAGCAGCTGCAAGAGAATTCAACATAAATGAATCTATGGTGCGTAATTGGAGGAAACAAGAAGATGCACTGCGCCAGGTAAAGAAGACCAAACTGAGTTTCCGAGGAAACAAAGCAAGATGGCCACAGTTGGAGGACAAAATAGAACAGTGGGTTATCGAACAGAGAACCGCTGGTAGAAGTGTCTCCACTGTCTCTATTCGACTGAAAGCCACAGCGTTAGCACGCGACATGAAGATCACAGCGTTTCGAGGAGGTCCTTCTTGGTGCTTTCGTTTTATGAAAAGATGTAATCTCTCCATCCGCACCAGAACTACTGTCTGCCAGCAACTGCCAAAGGATTATGAAGAGAAGCTGGCCATTTTCCGCACCTACTGCAGAACCAAGATAAATGAAAAGAACATCCAGCCAGAACACATCACTAACATGGATGAGGTCCCCCTCACTTTTGATATCCCCGTAAATCTTACTGTTGAGAAAACAGGGACCAGTACGGTATCTATACGCACCGCAGGAAACGAGAAGTCCTCTTTCACTGTAGTTCTCGCCTGTCGGGCTAATGGCCAGAAACTACCACCCATGGTCATTTTCAAGAGAAAGACTTTACCCAAAGAAAAGTTTCCTGCTGGTGTCATCATCAAAGCTAACCCAAAGGGCTGGATGGACGAGGAGAAGATGATTGAGTGGCTGAGGGAGGTCTACGTCAAGAGACCGGATGGTTTTTTTCACAAATCCCCATCCCTATTGGTTTGTGACTCCATGCGCGCCCATGTGACCGATAATGTCAAAGCCCAAGTGAAGAAAACTAATTCAGAGTTTGCTGTAATTCCGGGTGGATTAACCAAAGAGCTCCAGCCACTAGATATCGGCATCAACAGGTCATTTAAAGTTAAATTGCGAGCTGCGTGGGAGCATTGGATGACAGAAGGTGACCACACATTCACCAACACAGGGAGGCAACGCCGGGCAAGTTATGTCACTATGTGTCACGCTCACCGGCTCCCCTGCCATGCTTCCCGGCCCCCCTGCCATGCTCACCGGCTCCCCTGCCACGCTTCCACGCTCTCAGGTCACGCTCCGTCACTCCCGTGCCATGTTTCCCGGTCCCCCGCTCCACAGCCTCCATGCCCCATCACCTGCGGTCTCCAGGCAGCCCGGTCCCCGCTCCCGGCGCCCATCGGCAACGCTGAGCCAGCCCGGCACTCCTGCCTCCTGTGCACCGCTCCCTGCTCTGGCTTCTGGCACCCGGGCCTCGCGCATGCGCATTAGGGCGCGCGCGCGGTCATTGACCCTCTCTTAAAGGGCCAGTGTCCTCCAACAGGATATTGAAGAATCAGGTACAGGGTATATAGGGGAATCCTTTCCAAGTGGGCGAGGCCTGTTCTTCGTGTTTGCTAAGCTAGGAGTCAGGTCTCCTTGTGTCTTGTGCCATACTTACCTATCTCTCTTGTAGAGTCGCTCCTGTCTCGCCAACCGGTCCTGACGATTCCCGAACCCCGAACGGTGACTGTCTGCCATCCCGTCAGTCCCTACCATCTCCGATCCCTGGATCCGTGTGGTGACCCACCTCCTCGCTCCGTTGGTTCCAGTTCTGCCTGACGTCATCTCGGCCTCCGAACCTGAGCTCCGTCACCCGGACTACCTTCAGAGACTCCGTGGTCCCAGGGACTTCTTCACTCCACTCCTCTGAACGGACTGTCCTTCTACCCGTAGTGCTCCGGCTACCGGGCACCTTGCCCTCGGTGAGGTGTTCAGCCCAGTGGATCCACCTCCTGGGCCTACCCGTCCACCTGGTCCTAACACTATGTGCCAGTGGATCGTGGATGCCTGGAAAAAGGTATCAGTCTCCAGTGTAATCCGAGCTTTCAGGAAGGCTGGAATCATCACTGAAGAGCTAAGCAGCTGCAACGAGACCGACTCAGATAATGATGAGGGGGACCCGAGAATGCTTGATACAGAAGTCGCCCAACTGTTAAACTCCGACACTGAAGATGAAGAATTTGATGGATTTGTGGAGGAAGAATGAAATGAAAATGTATTGATTTGCAGTTACCGTACAACTGAACAAGTTGAGAGTTACCGTACGTATTGTGAAAGAGTTACCGTAAATAAATTTTGACCTACAGTACAGTCTGAGCTTTGTTTCATTTATGGTAAAGTGAACCTTTCACCAGTTTTATGGCCCCTAAGCTGCGGCCACCACCAGTGGACTCTTATATACAGCATTCTAACATGCTGTATATAAGAGCGCAGGCCGCGCTGTACAGCATAAACATCACTTTATAATACGGTACTCACCGAAACCAGTCACTTCAGTGTTGCTTGTCCAGATGGGCGGCGCTGTTCTCTGAGACCGGCGCCTCCTCTTTCGGCCATCTTGCTCCTCTGTCTTCTGAAGCCTGTGTGCATGACGCGACCACGTCATACACACTCGCCGGCACTGAGGTCCTGCGCAGGTGCAGGACTTCAGTGCCGGCGATTCTGTATGACGCGTCATACACACTCGCCGGCCCACTGGTGCTGGCCGCAGCTTAGGGGCCATAAAACTGGGGACAGGTTCACTTTAATGCGCCGCAGCTTATAATCCGATGCTCCTTATATATGAACCTAGGCGCCTTAGCTGGCGCTCACTGCTAATGAGGAAGGAGAGGGAGTGATCCAGCACGAGTCCTCCTTAGTTTAACTAAGGAGGACTCGTGCTGGATCACTACCTCTCCTTCTTCCTTCCACATCTCTGCTACCGGTCAGGATAGACCGTGGGATCCCAGGCACCCGCAAGGCTGAGCAGTCCGGGCAGCAGGTGAGCTGAAGACTTTTTTTGTTCATTCATTATCATTTGACTTGGTAAACTAAGGAGGACTCGTGCTGGATCACTCCCTCTCCTTCTTCCTTCCACATCTCTGCTACCGGTCAGGATAGACCGTGGGATCCCAGGCACCCGCAAGGCTGAGCAGTCCGGGCAGCAGGTGAGCTGAAGACTTTTTTGTTCGCTCACTGCTAATGCGGCTTATAATCCGGTGCGCCTTATGGTCCGGAAAATACGGTAAGTTGATTAAATCTTCTACCCATGACAGCTATAGTTTCTAAGTAGGTCTGTGTGGTGTCCCAAATTCTCTGGTGACAATTGTGCTAGTTGATGAGGTTGTGGACGTTTATCCCTGTTATTTTGTAGCTTCCTTCCTTCCCTTGTGTTTCCTCCTGAATCTCTTGTTGTCTTTGCCAATGTCTATGGGCGCTGTGTGACAGAGTTTTGTTTTTTTACTTGTCTGTCTATATCTGTGACTTTTATTACCCTCTTGTCCTGGGGGAGGGAAACTTACCAGGACTGGTCAGGAGCAAGGCCAGGAAGGATACTCAGCCATCCTCACCATTAGGGGTATCCCTGAGAATAGGAATAGCATAGGGTCCTCTAACTTGAGGGACAGGTTAGGGGCCGAAGTTCCTCGTTATCACAGAGTCATTGTGACACAATATATCCATGACATCATTCTTTACATGCTAATACAGAGGCATTATGTCCATGACATCATTCACCACATGCTAATACACAGGCATTATGTCCATGACATCATTCACCACATGCTAATACACAGGCACTATGTCCATGACATCATTCACCACATGCTAATACACAGGCACTGTGTCCATGACATCATTCACCACATGCTAATACACAGGCACTGTGTCCATGACATCATTCACCACATGCTAATACACAGGCACTGTGTCCATGACATCATTCACCACATGCTAATACACAGGCACTGTGTCCATGACATCATTCACCACATGCTAATACACAGGCACTGTGTCCATGACATCATTCACCACATGCTAATACACAGGCACTGTGTCCATGACATCACCACTGTATAATAAAACACTGCCACTATGTGCATGGCTTCACCACGAGAAGCTAATAGTCTGCCACCATATCTATGACATAACCCCCACATACTAATACACTGGCACAATGCAAGTTCTTCCCCACCACATAAAGCTGCCTTCTGTTCACACTGCAGAGTGCTCATATGGGATGTACCACTGGCTGAAGGCAGGGGGGTGTACGGGCACATTCCTTATGATAGCTCCATACTCTTCTTTACAACACGATACATCATAGGTTCCATATTGTACCCATAGTAATATATATTTACACTATATGGAGACATTGTAAAGAACTCGTAGCTTATCTGCATAAAATATGCACCTGTTGTAGCTCCCCCGTGTGAGTGATGATAAGCCTCTGCCATTTTCTAATGAAAGCATTGTGCAGGATGGACACAGGATGAGGAGTGCGGGGATGTGGGGAAGAGCAGGAGGTGTGATGTCGGCTGTGAGGATGCTGTGTGCTGCCGCCTCCTCCTAAATACTACACTCTATGGCGGCACGGTCATTGCAGGAGGACACAGGAGCCTTCCGTGCTACAGCACCACCATGACTGGCATGCTGCAGCCCCCCTCATTATAAGCCTCGGCTGGACACAATGAGCACAACCTGCATCCTGCAACTCTTGGGTGATTGGACCGATAGTAGTGGTATTGTTACCCATCTGTAAGGTAGGTAATGTATATACAGTTCCAAGTATATGACCTACGTATAGAATATACAACCCCAGATGTATAATATAGGTATAGTATGTACTGCCCCAGATATATGACATAGGTATAGGATATACGACCCCAGATGTATAATATAGGTATAGTATGTACTGCCCCAGATATATGACATAGGTATAGGATATACGACCCCAGATGTATAATATAGGTATAGTATGTACTGCCCCAGATATATGACATAGGTATAGGATATATAACCCCAGATGTTTAATATAGGTATAGTATGTACTGCCCCAGATATATGACATAGGTATAGGATATATGACCCCAGATGTTTAATATAGGTATAGTATGTACTGCCCCAGATATATGACATAGGTATAGGATATACGACCCCAGATGTATAATATAGGTATAGTATGTACTGCCCCAGATGTATGACATAGGTATAGGATATATAACCCCAGATGTATAATATAGGTATAGTATGTACTGCCCCAGATATATGACATAGGTATAGGATATATGACCCCAGATGTATAATATAGGTATAGTATGTACTGCCCAAGATATGACATAAGTATAGGATATACGACCCCAGATGTCTAATATAGGTATAGTATGTACTGCCCCAGATATATGACATGGGTATAGGATATATAACCCCAGATGTATAATATAGGTATAGTATGTACTGCCCCAGATATATGACATAGGTATAGGATATATGACCCCAGATGTATAATATAGGTATAGTATGTACTGCCCCAGATATATGACATAGGTATAGGATATATAACCCCAGATGTATAATATAGGTATAGTATGTACTGCCCCAGATATATGACATAGGTATAGGATATATGACCCCAGATGTATAATATAGGTATAGTATGTACTGCCCAAGATATATGACATAGGTATAGGATATACGACCCCAGATGTCTAATATAGGTATAGTATGTACTGCCCCAGATATATGACATAGGTATAGGATATATGACCCCAGATGTATAATATAGGTATAGGATATACTATCCCAGATATATGACATAGGTAGAGGATATACGACCCCAGATGTATAATACAGGTATAGTATGTACTATAATGTATGTAAAGTGCTATGGAATTAATAGCGCTATATAAATGAATAAATATTATTATATTACTGCCCCAGATATATGACATAGGTATAGGATATACTACCCCTGATATATGACATAGGTATAGGTTATACCATCCAAGATATATGATGTAGGTATAGTGTATATAGGACCCCAGATTTATGATGTAGGCATAATATATACAACCCCAGATATATGATGTAGGTATAGGATATATGACCCCCAGATATATAACATAGGTATAGGATATATAACCTCAGATGTAGTATAGGTATAGTATATAATACTCCATATACATGACATAGGTATAGGATAAATAACCTCAGATATATAACATAAGTATAGGATATTTGACCCCAGTTTTATAATATACAGTGGGTACGGAAAGTATTCAGACCCCTTTAAATTTGTCACTCTTTGTTTTATTGCCGACATTTGGTAAATTCAGAAAAGTTCATTTTTTTTCTCATTAGTGTACTCTCTGCTCCCCATCTTGATAGAAAAAAAACAGAAATGTAGAAATTTTTTCAAATATATTAAATAAGAAAAACTGAAATCTCACATAAGTATTCCTACCCTTTGCTTAGTATTGAGTAGAAGCAACCTTTTGAGCTAGTAAATCCATGAGTCTTTTTGGGAATGATGGAACCTCAGATATATGATATAGGTAAAGTATATGTGACCCCATATATGACGTAGGTATAGTATGTATCACTCCACATGCAGACGGTCAAATAAGTATTAAACACGTTATCAATTTTTTAAGTAAATATATTTCTAAAGGTGCTATTGACATTAAATTCTCACCATATGTCAGTAACAACCCATCTAATCCATACTGGCAAAGAAGTCAACCATAGATGTCCACAAATGAAGTTATGTGTAATAATGAGGCATGACACAGGGAAAAATATTCAACACGTGCAGAAAAAAAGGTGAAAAAAGCCATGGAAAGTAAAAAAAAAAAAAGTCAGCTGAAATCTATCAATAATTAGAAAGCAATCCTGCCACTTATTAAAAAATAATATCAGCTGGTTTAACTGATGGCTTATAAAAAGATGTATCATTACCAAGGTGCCACAGAAGAAACATCTCATGATAGGTAAAACCAGTGAGCTGTCTCAAGACCTTTGCAACCTTATTGTTGAACATACTGATGACTTTGTTTACAGAATTTCTCAACTACTGAAGTTTCCATTGAGCATTGTAGGGGGTTTAATGCGGAAGTGGAAAGAACATCATTTCACCATAAACTGGCCACGACAAGCTCCCCACGATTTCAAACAGAAAAGTGAAACGGGTTATCAGAAGAATTGCCCAAGAGCCAAGGATGACCCATGAAGAGCTATAGAAATAAAATATAGTCTGGCCAAATGAGACCAAAATTGAACTCTTTGGATGCCATAATACGCTCAATATGTGGAGGCCTTTAACACCATACCAACAGTAAAGTTTGGAGATGGGAACATCATGGTGTGGAGATGTTTTTCAGCATAAGGCACTGGCAAACGTCATATAATTGAAGGATTGATAAATGGACAAATGTACCAAGACATTCTTAATAGAAAATCTGCTGCCATCAACCAGGATGATGAAAATGAAACAAAGGTGGACATATCAGCAAGATAATGATCGCAAATACATAGCCAAGGAAACTCTCAATTGGTTTCAGAGAAAGAAAATAAAGCTGATAAAATGGCCCAGCCAATCTGACCTGAAACCAAAAGAAACTGTATGGAAGGAACTAAAGCTCAGGGTTCATAGAAGGAGCCCACAGAAGCTTTTGGATTTGAAGAGAGTTTGTGTGAAAATGGCCAAAATCACACCTGAGCAATGCATGCAACTAGGTTTCTCCATACAGGAAGCGTCTTGAAGCCTCACCAACAAATGATTTAGTATGAAGTATTACATAAATTTCAGTAAGCGCATTCAATACTTTTTCCCTGTCATTGTGTCATTTATCATTACACATAACTTAATTTATGGACATCTGTGGTTTGATTTCATGTGTAGATTGGATGGATTGTTACCAACATCTGGTGAAAGATTCATCTCAATTGCAACTTTAGAAATATATTCACTTAGAAAACTGGTGACGTGTTCAATAGTTATGTCTCCCACTGTATATGACCTAGGTATAGTATATATGACCCCAGATACATAATAATAATCTTTATTTCGTTAGTGCCAACATATTTAATAGTGCTTTACTTACTATATATATGATGTATAGTGTATATGTATGTATATATATATATATATATATATATATATATATATATATATATATATATATATATATATATATATATATATATATATATATATATATAGGTATAGGGTATGCAACTCCAGAGATATATTGTGGATTTAGCATATATATGATCCCAGTTATAAGATATATGATATAGGAAAAGTATATATGACCCCAGACATATCATATAGGTATAGTATCTTTCACCCCAGATATATGGTGTAGGTATTCAACTCAAGATATATAATGTAGATATAATATACCGTATATGCCTCCAGTTATAAGACATAGGAATTAATATTTGTGACATAGGTATATTATATATGACCCCAGCTATATGACATAGATAAAGGTCACTCTACATATTTTACATAGGGTTAAAAATACTCCTCCTAGCACTTCTAAGGAGTATTTCTAGGCAAGGTGGAGTACGTAATTTGTGGTATCACTATTTATGCAGGAAATATAACTTTATCTTATATCATTGCTTCCAAGCATGAATACAATTAAGGAGGTTATCCAATTAAAACAGTCTCCTGCGGATAAGTAATTTGATGATTTGATGGGTGTCCAATTGTTCGAACCTGCACCGATCAGCAGAATGGAGAACTTTTATGCCCGTTTGAATGGAGCAGCAGTGCACGATCTACAGTTCATTTTTCCACATGGGGCTGTGAAAATCTGCACTCGGCTTTTTCTAGTAGTTGATTCATTTAGTAATGGGAGTAAAAGTTCCCCATTTTGCTTATCATTCTGCTTATCAGTGCAGGTCCCAGCGGTCAGATAACTCCTATCGGCTAGTTATCACCTATTCTGTGGCTAGGTGATAATTTGTTCTCACTGGACAACCCATTTAATGTCCCCCAAACACATTAGATAGCTGTCAGCCATACAATCATTCGACCAACAGCTATCTCCCCTGACTCTACAGGCCCCTTTACACACTGCAACATCGCTAGCGATATCGCTGTAACGTCACTGATTTTGTGACGTAATAGCGACCTCCCCAACGACATTGCAGTGTGTGACACGCATCAGCAACCTGGCCCTCGCTGTGAGGTCGCTGATCACTGCAAGTCGTTCAGGACCATTCTTTGGTCCTTTGTTTCCTGCTGCGCAGCATGTATCGGTGTGTTTGACACCGTTACAATGACATTGTTAGCATGCTAGCGTTCCCTTTTCAGCGAGGTCGTTCTGCAGGTTCATATCGTTGCTGCGTCGTTGGCCAGGTATGCCTGTTTGACAGCTCACAAGCAACTGTTAGAGGCTTTCCAGCTATCCCGGCCAGGTCGACATCGCTGGTGGGATCGCTAGAAAGTCTCAGTGTGTAAAGGAGCCTTTACATACGAATGCATCGCAATAAATTAGAATGTCACCAAAAAGTAAATTTATTTCAGTAATTCAATACAAAAAAGGAAATGAATATATTATATAGAGTCATTACACACAGAGGGATCTATATCAAGAGTTTATTTCTGATAATGTTGTTGATTATGGCTTACAGCCAATGAAACCCAAAAGTCTAAAATTAGAATAATTTTAGCATAACACACCAGTAAAGGCTTCCTAAGAGTTTAAAATGGTCCCTTAGTCTGGTTCAGTAGGCTACACAATCATTGGGAAGACTGCTGAATTGAGAGATGTCCAGAAGGCAGTCATTGACACACTCCACAAGGAGGGTAAGCCACAAAAGGTTATTGCTAAAAAAAAAGCTTGCTGTTCACAGTGCTGTGTATCAAAGCATATTAATTGAATATTAAGTGGAACAAAAAAGTGTGGTAGAAAAAAGTGCATAAGCAACCGGGATAACCACAGCCTTGATAGGATTGTTAAGAAAAGGCCATTCAAAAATTTGGGGGAGATTTACAAGGAGAGTATTGCTGCTGGCATCAGTGCTTCAAGAGCCACCACACACAGACATATCCAAGACATGGGCTACAACTGTCTCATTCCTTGTGTCAAGCCACTAATGACCAATAGACAATGCCAGAAGCGTCTTACCTGGACCAAGGAGAAAAAGAATTGGACTGTTGCTCAGTGGTCCTAGGTGTTACATAGCTACATAATTACATAGGTTGCAAAAAGACCTAGGTCCATCTAGTTCAACCTTCCTCCACCAGTTCTACATTTTGTCATTAAAGCGGGCTTTACACGCTACGATTTCACTACAGCGATCTCGTTGGGGTCACGGATTTTGTGACGTACATCCGGCCGCTGTAGCGATGTCGTAGCGTGTGATTCCTAGGAGCGATTTTGGATCGTTGCAAAAACGTCCAAAATCGCTCCTCGTTGACTTGGGGGTCCGCTGCCAGTTATCGCTGCTGTCGCAGGGGCGAAGTTGTTCCTCGTTCCTGCGGCAGTGCACATCGCTACATGTGACGCCGCAGGAACGAGGAACATCTCCTTACCTGCGTCCGGCCACAATGCGGAAAGAAGGAGGTGGGCGGGATGTTACGTCCCGCTCATCTCCGCCCCTCCGCTTTCATTGGGCGGCCGCTTAGTGACGTTGCTGTGACGCTGAACGGACCGCCCCCTTAGAAAGGAGGCGGTACGTCGGTCACAGCGACGTCGCTATGCAGGTAAGTATGTGTGACGGGGGTGCCAGATTTTGTGCGCGACGGGCAGCGATATGCCCGTTTCGCACAAACGATGGGGGTGGGTCGCATGCTAACGATATCGGGCCGGATATCGCAGCATGTAAAGCCACCCTTAGTCATTTATAACCAACAATGTTGTGTGTACTGAGGAAATCATCCAGCCCTTTTTGAAAACCTGTTATAGTATCTGCCATTACTACCTTTTGTGGTAGGGCATTCCACAGTCTGACTGCTCTAACTGTAAAGAACCCTTTCTTATTTAGCTGTCGGAATCGCTTTTCTTCCACTCGCATGGAATGCCCCCTGGTCCTTAGTATTGTCTTTGGAAGAAATAAGTCATGTGCCAGTCCTTTATATTGACGACACATGTATTTATACATATAAATGAGATATCCTCTGAGATGTCTTTTTTCTAAGCTAAACAAATCCATCTTTTTCAACCTCTCAACATATGAGAGGCCTTCCATTACTTGTAGTAGTCTAGTTGCCCTCCTTTGAACTGACTCTAACTTCTGGATGTTCTTTTTAAAATGTGGAGCCCAAAACTGGATCCCATATTCCAGATGTGGCCTTACAAGTGATGTATAGAGGGGTAACAATACGTTGGGATCATGGGATCTAATCTCTCTTTTTATACACCCTAAAATATTGTTTGCTTTTGCTGCTGCTGCTTTACATTGAGTGCTGCTGCTCAGCTTATTTGTAATGAGAATACCCAAGTCCTTCTCCTGTTCTGTAGTCCCGAGTTTACTCCATCCAACGTGCATTACTTTACATTTATCAACATTAAATCTCATTTGCCAAGTATCTGCCCATTCTGACATCTTATCCAGATCATTTTGTAATATTGTACTATCAAGGTCAGTTTTTAATATCCTACATAGTTTGGTGTCATCAGCAAAGACTGACCCTTTACTATCAATTCCATCCACAAGGTCATTAATAAAGATATTAGAAAGAATCGGTCCTAGCACAGATGCCACTGCTGACTATAGCCCATTTAGAGAATGTACCATTTATAACTACTCTGTCTCCTATCTTTTAGCCAATTCCTTACCCAGTTGTATATAGTTTCCCCTAGTCCTTGCTTCTGGAGCTTCAGTATAAGGCTATTATGTGGTACAGTATCAAATGCCTTTGCAAAGTCCAAATAAATCACATCAGCTGCATTCCAATATCCAGATAAGCACTTACCCCCTCATAGAACCCCAACAGGTTGGTTAGACACGACTTATCTTTCATGAATCCATGCTGTCTGTCAGTTATTATATTATTTTCTGCAATATATTTTTGCATGTCATCCCTTAAAATGCCCTTAAAAACTTTGCACACTACTGATGTCAGGCTTACTGGACAGTAATTGCCGGAATCCACCGTCCAGTGTTGTTTTCAGATGAAAGTAAATTTTGCATTTCATTTCGAAATCGCGGTCCCAGAGTCTGGAGGAAGAGTGGAGAGGCCACAATCCAAGCTACTTGAGGTCTAGTGTGAAGTTTCCACAATCAGTGATAGTTTGGGGAGTCATGTCATCTGCTGGTGTAGGTCCACTGTGTTTTATCAAGACCAAAGTCAGCGCAGGCGTCTACCAGGACATTTTAGAGCAATTCTTACTTTCCTCTGCAGACAAGCTTTTTAGAGATGGAAATTTTAATTTTCCAGCAGGACTGGGCACCTAGCCGCACTGCCAAAAGTACCAATACCTGGTTTAATAACCACAGTATCACTCTGCTTGATTGGCCAGCAAACTCGCCTGACCTAAACCCCATAGAGAATCTATGGGGTACTGTCAATAGGAAGATGAGAGACACCAGAACCAACAATGCAGACGAGCTGAAGGCTGCTATCAAAGCAACCTGGGCTTCCATAACACCTCAGCAGTGCCACAGGCTGATCACCTTAATGCTACACCGCATTGATATAGTAATTCATCCAAAAGGAGCCCTGACCAAGTATTGAGGCATTTACAGTACTGACTTTTCAGGAGGCGCAAACATTTTTGAGTTTAAAATCATTTTTTCAGTTGGTCTTATATAATATTCTAATTTTCTGAGATAATGACTTTTTGGTTTTCATTAGCTGTAAGCTATAATCATCAATAGTAACAGAAATAAACACTTGAAATAGATCCCTCTGTGTGTAATGACTCTATATAATATGTGTTTCCCTTTTTGTATTGAATTACTGAAATAAGTGAACTTTTGGATGATATTCTAATTTATTGAGATGCACCTGTACAGTAATGCTTGGCCCAATTCTTCTGAGTTCTTCATAAGAGAGCTGCTCAGACTCCGCTGACGGACCAGATGGATGGATCGTAACAGATACAGACTTCCACTTCGACTCGGATGTCAGCACGGTGGAGGTGAAGTACTGTTATTATTAAAGATGAGCTACATGGACATTTTTGGGTTGATAATGGACTCAAAATTAACTCCCAAATATACTGGCAGTTTTTAGAAGACACTTTCTTCAAGCAGTGATGCAGTAAAAAGCCTGCATTAGTGATGAGCGAACACTGCCATGCTCAGGTGCTTGGCACTAGTAACGAGCAATTTGATGCTCAGATGGGCTCAATCGGAAGAGTTCCTGGAAAAATGTTCAAGTTCCCCATTGACTTCCAGTATACTTAGGTACTCAAGTCGCGCCCATCTGAGCATTCATCTGCTCATAACAAGTATCGAGCACCCGAGCATGGTAGTGCTCGCTCATCACTAGTGTGCATCTTTCAAGAAAACCATCATTTTAATGCAGGCCAAAGCTCCATGAAATGCATTAGGTACTACACTGCTTGGCTAGCCAGTAAAGACTTTAAAGACGAATGCATAATGACATGGTCCCCTTCCTTACCGTATAGGCTGCAAATGAGGTTAAGCCCTCATTCACACGTCAATGAGTGTCATACATGTTTTAGTGTGTGTATCAGTTTTTACCTTCAGCGTTTCAACAGTGATTTTCATGTAAGGAAAAAATAAATTATAAAACCTCTCCTATACATTGCAAAGTTAATCACTGACAGCAAATGGATTGTACACTGATGCCATTCGTGTACTGTCAGTGATTTTCGCAGACCCATAGACTTGTATGGGTACTTTTGATCTGTGATGAGGATAGTACCACATCTGCGGGCAGCACTGAGTCCGTATCTGCAGGCAGCACTGAGTCCGTATCTGCAGGCAGCACTGAGTCCATATCTGCAGGCAGCACTGAGTCCATATCTGCAGGAAGCTCTGAGTCCGTGTCTGCGGGCAGAACTGAGTCCGTGTCTGCGGCAGCATTGAGTCCGTATCTGCAGGCAGCACTGAGTCCATATCTGCAGGCAGCACTGAGTCCATATCTGCAGGCAGCACTGAGTCCATATCTGCAGGCAGCACTGAGTCCATATCTGCAGGCAGCACTGAGTCCATATCTGCAGGCAGCACTGAGTCCATATCTGCAGGCAGCACTGAGTCCATATCTGCAGGCAGCACTGAGTCCATATCTGCAGGCAGCACTGAGTCCATATCTGCAGCCTGCACTGAGTCCATATATGCAGGAAGCTCTGAGTCCGTGTCTGCGGGCAGAACTGAGTCCGTGTCTGCGGGCAGAACGAAGTCCGTATCTGCAGGCTGCACTGAGTCCGTATCTGCGGCAGCAATGAGTCAGTATCTGCGGGCAGCACTGAGTCCGTATCTGCGGGCAGCACTGAGTCCGTATCTGCAGACTGCACTGAGTCCGTATCTGCGGCAGCAATGAGTCCGTATCTGCGGGCAGCACTGAGTCCGTATCTGCAGACTGCACTGAGTCCGTATCTGCAGACTGCACTGAGTCCGTATCTGCAGACTGCACTGAGTCCGTATCTGCAGACTGCACTGAGTCCGTATCTGCAGGCAGTACTGAGTCCGTATCTGCAGGCAGTACTGAGTCCGTATCTGCAGGCAGTACTGAGTCCGTATCTGCAGGCAGTACTGAGTCCGTATCTGCAGGCTGCACTGAGTCCGTATCTGCGGCAGCACTGAGTCAGTATCTGCGGGCAGCACTGAGTCCGTATCTGCAGACTACACTGAGTCCGTATCTGCAGGCAGCACTGAGTCCGTATCTGCAGGCTGCACTGAGTCCGTATCTGCGGGCTGCACTGAGTCCGTATCTGCGGACTGCATTGAGTCCGTATCTGCGGGCTGCACTGAGTCCGTATCTGCGGGCTGCACTGAGGCCGTATCTGCAGGCTGCACTGAGTCCATATCTGCAGACTGCACTGAGTCTGTATCTGCAGACAGTACTGAGTCCGTATCTGCGGCAGCACTGAGTCAGTATCTGCGGGCAGCACTGAGTCCGTATCTGCAGGAAGCACTGAGTCCGTATCTGCAAACTGCACTGAGTCCGTATCTGCAGGCAGCACTGAGTCCGTATCTGCGGCAGCACTGAGTCAGTATCTGCGGGCAGCACTGAGTCCGTATCTGCAGACTACACTGAGTCCGTATCTGCAGGCAGCACTGAGTCCGTATCTGCAGGCTGCACTGAGTCCGTATCTGCGGGCTGCACTGAGTCCGTATCTGCGGACTGCATTGAGTCCGTATCTGCGGGCTGCACTGAGTCCGTATCTGCGGGCTGCACTGAGGCCGTATCTGCAGGCTGCACTGAGTCCATATCTGCAGACTGCACTGAGTCCGTATCTGCAGACAGTACTGAGTCCGTATCTGCAGGCTGCACTGAGTCCGTATCTGCGGCAGCACTGAGTCAGTATCTGCGGGCAGCACTGAGTCCGTATCTGCAGACTACACTGAGTCCGTATCTGCGGGCTGCACTGAGTCCGTATCTGCGGGCTGCACTGAGTCCGTATCTGCGGGCTGCACTGAGGCCGTATCTGCAGGCTGCACTGAGGCCGTATCTGCAGGCTGCACTGAGTCCATATCTGCAGACTGCACTGAGTCCGTATCTGCAGACAGTACTGAGTCCGTATCTGCGGCAGCACTGAGTCAGTATCTGCGGGCAGCACTGAGTCCGTATCTGCAGGAAGCACTGAGTCCGTATCTGCAAACTGCACTGAGTCCGTATCTGCAGGCAGCACTGAGTCCGTATCTGCAGGCTGCACTGAGTCCGTATCTGCGGGCTGCACTGAGTCCCTATCTGCGGGCTGCACTGAGTCTGTATCTGCGGGCAGCACTGAGTCCGTATCTGCAGACTGCACTGAGTCCGTATCTGCAGACTGCACTGAGTCCGTATCTGCTGCAGCACTGAGTCCGTATCTGCAGGAAGCACTGAGTCCGTATCTGCAGGCAGCACTGAGTCCGTATCTGCAGGCAGCACTGAGTCCGTATCTGCGGGCTGCACTGAGTCCGTATCTGCGGGCTGCACTGAGTCCGTATCTGCGGGCTGCACTGAGTCCGTATCTGCGGGCAGCACTGAGTCCGTATCTGCGGGCAGCACTGAGTCCGTATCTGCAGACTGCACTGAGTCCGTATCTGCGGCCAGCACTGAGTCCGTATCTGCAGACTGCACTGAGTCCGTATCTGCAGGCAGCACTGAGTCCGTATCTGCAGGCAGCACTGAGTCCTTATCTGCGGGCAGCACTGAGTCCGTATCTGCAGGCAGCACTGAGTCCGTATCTGCAGGCAGCACTGAGTCCGTATCTGCAGACTGCACTGAGTCCGTATCTGCAGGCTGCACTGAGTCCGTATCTGCGGGCAGCACTGAGTCCGTATCTGCAGACTGCACTGAGTCCGTATCTGCAGGCAGCACTGAGTCCGTATCTGCAGGCAGCACTGAGTCCTTATCTGCGGGCAGCACTGAGTCCGTATCTGCAGGCAGCACTGAGTCCGTATCTGCAGGCAGCACTGAGTCCGTATCTGCAGGCAGCACTGAGTCCGTATCTGCGGGCAGCACTGAGTCCGTATCTGCAGACTGCACTGAGTCCGTATCTGCAGGCAGCACTGAGTCCGTATCTGCAGGCAGCACTGAGTCCTTATCTGCGGGCAGCACTGAGTCCGTATCTGCAGGCAGCACTGAGTCCATATCTGCAGACTGCACTGAGTCCGTATCTGCAGGCAGCACTGAGTCCGTATCTGCAGGAAGCACTGAGTCCGTATCTGCAGGAAGCACTGAGTCCGTATCTGCAGGCAGCACTGAGTCCGTATCTGCAGGCAGCACTGAGTCCGTATCTGCAGGCAGCACTGAGTCCATATCTGCAGGCAGTACTGAGTCCGTATCTGCGGGCAGCACTGAGTCCGTATCTGCGGGCAGCACTGAGTCCGTATCTGCGGGCAGCACTGAGTCCGTATCTGCGGGCAGCACTGAGTCCGTGTCTGCGGGCAGAACTGAGTCCGTGTCTGCGGGCAGAACTGAGTCCGTGTCTGCGGGCAGAACTGAGTCCATATCTACAGGCAGCAATGAGTCCGTATCTGGAGGCAGCAATGAGTCCATATCTGCAGGCTGCACTGAGTCAGTATCTGCGGCAGCACTGAGTCAGTATCTGCGGACAGCACTGAGTCCGTATCTGCGGGCTGCACTGAGTCTGTATCTGCGGGCAGCACTGAGTCCGTATCTGCAGACTGCACTTAGTCCGTATCTGCAGGCAGTACTGAGTCCGTATCTGCAGGCTGCACTTAGTCCGTATCTACAGGCAGCACTGAGTCCATATCTGCAGACTGCACTGAGTCCGTATCTGCAGACAATACTGAGTCCGTATCTGCGGCAGCACTGAGTCAGTATCTGCGGGCAGCACTGAGTCCGTATCTGCAGACTGCACTGAGTCCGTATCTGCAGACTGCACTGAGTCCGTATCTGCTGCAGCACTGAGTCCGTATCTGCAGGAAGCACTGAGTCCGTATCTGCAGGCAGCACTGAGTCCGTATCTGCAGGCAGCACTGAGTCCGTATCTGCGGGCTGCACTGAGTCCGTATCTGCGGGCTGCACTGAGTCCGTATCTGCGGGCTGCACTGAGTCCGTATCTGCGGGCAGCACTGAGTCCGTATCTGCGGGCAGCACTGAGTCCGTATCTGCAGACTGCACTGAGTCCGTATCTGCGGCCAGCACTGAGTCCGTATCTGCAGACTGCACTGAGTCCGTATCTGCAGGCAGCACTGAGTCCGTATCTGCAGGCAGCACTGAGTCCTTATCTGCGGGCAGCACTGAGTCCGTATCTGCAGGCAGCACTGAGTCCGTATCTGCAGGCAGCACTGAGTCCGTATCTGCAGACTGCACTGAGTCCGTATCTGCAGGCTGCACTGAGTCCGTATCTGCGGGCAGCACTGAGTCCGTATCTGCAGACTGCACTGAGTCCGTATCTGCAGGCAGCACTGAGTCCGTATCTGCAGGCAGCACTGAGTCCTTATCTGCGGGCAGCACTGAGTCCGTATCTGCAGGCAGCACTGAGTCCGTATCTGCAGGCAGCACTGAGTCCGTATCTGCAGGCAGCACTGAGTCCGTATCTGCGGGCAGCACTGAGTCCGTATCTGCAGACTGCACTGAGTCCGTATCTGCAGGCAGCACTGAGTCCGTATCTGCAGGCAGCACTGAGTCCTTATCTGCGGGCAGCACTGAGTCCGTATCTGCAGGCAGCACTGAGTCCGTATCTGCAGGCAGCACTGAGTCCGTATCTGCAGGCAGCACTGAGTCCGTATCTGCAGGCAGCACTGAGTCCGTATCTGCAGGCAGCACTGAGTCCTTATCTGCGGGCAGCACTGAGTCCGTATCTGCGGGCAGCACTGAGTCCGTATCTGCAGGCAGTAGAAAAAAACCAAACAGAAACAATTGACATGCTGCTTCTTTTTCAGCAACAAAATCTGCAAGGAAAAACGCAGCGTGTGCTCAGCAAGTCAGGATTCTCATAGACTTTGCTGGGATGCTTTTTCCTTGCTTTTATTGATTAAAATAAGCAAGGAAAAATGCATGAAAAAAACCACCACATGTGCACATAGCCTAAAGTAGGTATAGTATATGTGAACCAATATATATGAAGTAGGTATAGTATGTACTGTACATCCCCAATTTTTGATGTAGACGATTTCTTGATTCTGCGCTTCCACATTCCATCATCCAAATTTTTTTATTATTTTTAAGGAAGTTTCCTAAAATGGGCATTTATCACCTATCTTATTCCCCTTGTTTGAATGGACTGGTGGTCGCTCATGCAAGGCTCATGATCGATGAGTGCCCGATTGTGCACAAATCCCAGCCATTGCAGTATCAGGTCTGGTAGGCTTAGGACAAAGAGGGCGATGTATGGGATTTATTGGCTTAGGGGTCAGAGGTGATAGTTAATTGTGTAACCATGAATAACAGCTACACTTCTGCATGTGATTGCACATCTGTAAGTAGGAAAAAGGTCAGTAGCAGTTGATTCAATTGGAATTCATTCTGCAGGTACATAAATATTGAACCATTTGTATGATACATGATGCTTCTAATGATGAATGTGGTTTAATTCCTATACTGTATTGTACTGTTCTGTTGTCTGTAAGTACTGTATATTGATTTAAAGGGAATCCATTATAAGCTAAAGCCATTGCTATACTGGCACTATGGGGCTGATTCTCTACATACCTGTAGTGGTCAGCTCGGATGTATAGGCTTTGAAATCCAAGAAAGTAAATTTGATAAAATCAGCAGCCTCTTGAGTGACAGCAGCTGAGCATCAGATAAAATCATACTTATCCCTGCCCCTGTTAGAATTACCATAAATATTATGGTTTAGTCTAGAATGAACGGGCTCCTGACAGGTTAGTTTACGTGACCGGCTTGGTTGGTGGGCATGGCGATGTTTCTTCCTGTCCACTATAATCATGCAAATTGGGCTTCACCCTCCCTGTACCTCCCCCATGTGGGGTCTTACCTCCAGAGACCACCGCTTCTATTATTATCAACTCCATGCCCATGTGGACTTAGAAAAACAATGTTTTTATTCCGTCTGGAAACATTGGGGCTAGAAACTTGGGGCTGCATTTTGAACACACCCCATCACATGACAAGTTACGTCATACCTGTCAGGAGCCCGTACATTCTAGCATCTACCTAAGTATTATACAATCAATTTAACTTTCCACTAGCAGGACCTGTGTAAAGTCATACCCATGTGACAAGAAGGGGCGGGGCCTCAGTCAACAGAAAAATGTTGCTTCCTGGCATCAGCTTTGGTAGCTGAGGCCCCGCCCCTTCTGGTCACATGGGTATGACCTCACACAGATACCGCTAGTGAAAAGTTAAATCGTTTGCATAATACTTATGCTAATTCTAACAGGGGGAGGGGATAATTATGAATACCCCCCAGATATTATCTGATCCTCAGCTGCTGTCACTCAAGAAGCTGCCGATTTTATAAACTTTACTTTCTTAGATTTCAAAACCTAAACATCTGAACTGACCTATATAGGTATGTAGGTATATAGAATCAGCCTGATAGTGCCAGTACAGCACTGGCCTTATGTTATATAGGAAAATCCTGGTGATTGGTTCCCTTTAAAGGTTTTTTATACCCAATCTGAGAACAGCATGATGTTTTGGCAAAGACCTGATCTGTCACTTACTGGTCTTTTTTATGTAGTTTTGGAAAAAAAATCACTGTTTAAGGCCCTGAGAGCACTAGAAAAAGGATTTTTCTCAAGAAATTTCTTGAGAGTCTGAAAGATTAGTCTACTTGCGTTCAAAAACTAATAATGCATGCGTTTTTACCACGTTTTGACGCATTTTTGATGCGTTTTTTCCGCAGGTTGGTCCCTTGGTTTTTTTTTACTATTATCTATGGCAAAAAACACAGGTACCTGCAGAAAAGAAGTGACATGCACATTCTTTTTCTCAAGAAATTCTGCAGAAAGAATGTTCTTGAGAAAAAAAACGCAGTGTGCGCACAGCTATTTTTTTTTTCCATAGCTTTTGCTGGGGAATGTCTAGAGAAAGGTTACAACCATTTTCTCAAAAAAATTCTGCAGCAAAAACGCGGGTAAAAACGCAGTGTGCACACAGAGCCTTACGAGCAGGAGAATATCAATAGAAGACATGGCTTTCTGCCATATAGACCTCTATATTCACCCCACCATCGATTGGTAGTTTTCTGCCTATACACAGTGTACACTGAAAACTGTCAATCAGTGATGTGGGCGTGGTTATAGAAGCTCAACATTCAGAGACTTATTAGATCTGCAGCAGGTAAGGCCCCTTTCACACATCAGTGATTCTGGGACGTTTGTGCTTTTTTTTTTAACGTACCAGAATCACTGACATACGCAGACCCATTATAATGAATGGGTCTGCTCACACGTCAGTGATTGTTCACTGCATGTGTCTCCGTGCAGCGTACCCGTGTGTGCGTGATTGCCGCACGGAACCATGTCCATTTTTTTCTGGCATCACTGATGTTCCACGGACCACGCAGTGGTGTGGTCCGTGAAACACGTGCCAGAAAAAAACGTGCTTTTAAAATAAAAAGCATTTTTACTCACCCGGCTCCAGCGACGCTCTCTGCAGCCCGTTCTCCCTGCTGCTTCTAAGCCGGCTGATTACTGTCGCGCATATTCATTATGCACGACAGAGCCGACCCGGAAGCAGCTGCTGCGGGGGTCACCGCCGGCCGGATGCTGCACCGCGGGAGCGATCAGCACCATCGAGAGCGGGAGCGCGCACAGGTGAGTTAATCTCTAAGTGCAATCATGGGCCACGGAGAACGGAGCCCGGATTGCACTTAGACAACCCACGTGTGCCGTGATTCACGGCAGACGGAGGGACATGTGCATGTTTTACACGCCAGTGAAGAACGTCTGTGTTTTTCACTGACATGTGAAACGGGCCTAAAACAGTGATTTTATCAAAGCTGCAGTAAGGAGGCCAGTAAGTGATACATCGGTGGAATCAGGGTTTCTGTTCCTATATCATGCTGTTCCAAGATGGGGTAGCAAAAACATAGTGTCATATTCCCTAATTTGGAGTGCAGAAAATGAAACGTTAATACACTAGAGTTGCGGGGTGAAATCCAGTATCATGGAGAATAAGGTGTTAGCATTAGCATGCATGCCCCATTCCCTGGATGTGTACAGACCTTACTGTGTTATTTCCTGTAGATGGCAGATAACAAAAACCTGGTGACAGAATCCCTTTAAATAGCCTGATTGGTTGCTTTTTTACTAAGCAAAGTGAAGGTACTGTTATTATGGAGTGCCTGCCTGGAACAAACTGTGTGACATAATGGATATTATTATTTATATAGATCATGACACACTTATGGGTATAGTAATATTGAATTAGAAAAATCGCTGCAATGTATTGAAGTGATTATTGTGACCTTCTTATCTTAAAGGGTTAGTTTTTAAAATGCATTGATTATCCGTAGGATAGACCTTCAATATCAGATCAGTGGGGTCTCACTCTCAGCACCCTTGCTGATTACTTGTTCAACAGGGCAAGGGGGCAGCACTATAGATAGCACTTCAGCCTCCTCACTGTTTTTGTTGCTCCGTGCTACACAATTCTGTCATTTTTGAAGCAGCAATACCTCTATTTTCAGCCTTTGCCATTCACATGAATGGGACAAACCTGCAATACCTAACACAGCTGATTGTGGAATGAATAAAAGTGAGCAATCAAATATTGTTAATCTATCGTAATGATAGTTCATGAGTTTCAAAACTTGGATAACCCCCTTTTTTATTATTATTATTATTATTTATAGAGCACCATTTATTCCATGGTGCTGTACATGAGAAGGGGGTTACATACAGAATACATATACAAATTACAGTAAACAAACTAACACTGACAGACTGGTACAGAGGGGAGAGATCCTTGCCCTTCCAGGCTTACTTACATTCTAGCGAATAATGGGAAGCAAACAGTAGGTTGGGGGGAGGGTTGCGGCAGCTCTGGTGGTGATGAGGTGGCAGTGGGGACTGTCACGCTCCCCGGGTCCTCACCCCCGTTCCCCGGCTCACCTGCCACGCTCTCCGCTCCCCAGTCACCGGATTCCGTCCGTCCCAGGGCTCCGGGCCCCCGATCCCGGCGCCCGACAGCTTCCCTGGACCTGGCCGGCTCCCCTGCGTCCTCCTCGCAGCCTCCTTCCCTGGCTTCTGGCACCCGGGCGGCGCGCATGCGCATTAGGGCGCGCGCGCGGTCACTGACCCTTTCTTAAAGGGCCAGCGTCCATTAACAGGAAATGAGGTTGCACAGGTACAGGGTATATAAGGGGTCATTGTCCAAGGGGGCGGGGCCTGATCTTCGTGTTCCCTGAGCTAGGAGTCAGGTCTCCTGGTGTTACTGTGCTCGTACTCACCTATCTCTCTTTGTAGAGCCGTGCCTGCTTCGCCATCCAGTCTGCCGTGTCCTGATCCCCGCACGCTGTCCGTCTGCCATCTGACAGTCCGTACCATCCCGGATCCCTGCGGTGACCCGTCATCTTGCTCCAGAGGTTCCGGACCCCGCCTGATATCACCTCGGCCTCCGAACCTGAGCTACGTCACCAAGACCACCTTCTGTGACTCCGTGGTCCCTGGGACTCCTCCGCTGCCTTCACTTGCACGGACTGTTCTACTGCCCATCAGTGCTTCAGCTGCCGGACTCCCTACCACCATCTCAGAGAGTTCGGTCCAGTGGATCCACCTCCTGGGTCTGCCCGACCGCCCGGCCGTGACAGTAAGATCAGGCCATGGATCCCGCTGCAGCACTATTGGCCCTGCAAGAGGAACTCCAACGCCAGCGTGAAGTCCAGACCCGCATGCTGCAATTTATGACCTCCGTGGACACCCGCCTGTACACGTTACAAGCATCCATGACGCCTGCGGCACCCAGGTCCTCCAATGGACAATCCACGGCTCCCGCACCAGTGGCAGCCTCGTCGGGTGCTTCCCAACTCCGGTTGGCTTCACCACCTCGTTATTCTGGAGATCCCAAGTCCTGCAGGGGCTTCATCAACCAATGTTCCCTTCATTTCACGCAGCTGCCACATCTATTCGCCTCCGACCAAGCCAAGGTCGCCTTTATAATGTCCCACCTAGAGGGCGAGGCACTGGCGTGGATGAACCCCTTGTGGGAGAAGGAGGACCCTGTGACCAAGAACCTTCGAGAGTTCCTGCAGGCCTTCCGCAGCACCTTTGACGAGCCGGGACGCGCCTCTGCGTCTGCTTCATCACTTCTCCGCCTACGCCAAGGAACACTGACGGTGGGCCAATACGCCATCCGTTTCCGCACTTTGGCGTCTGAACTCGGGTGGAATAATGAGGCCCTGACAGCCGCCTTCTGGGAGGGACTCTCGAGTCGCATCAAAGATGAGTTGGCGGGTCGTGACTTGCCCTCCACCCTAGATGCCCTGATTGCCCTGGCTACTCGAGTGGACATTCGTTTTCAGGAGCGCTCTAAAGAGCTGTCTCGTGAGAGACGACCGGTACGGCATTCCTCACCTCCCCAGAAGCCCTCCGCACCTCAGTCATCAACAGCTGGGATTCCCGTCCACGAGCCCATGCAGATTGACCGAGTACGACAGTCTGAACAGCGTCGAGCAGAGCGGCTCGCCAAGGGCCTCTGCTTTTACTGCGGAGAGGGCACACACCTGCTACGCGCCTGTCCAGAGAGGCCGGGAAACTCCAAAGCCTAGGGTTGGTAGGAGAGGCCACCCTAGGTGCTGGGACTCTCTCAGACCCGGTTATGTGGACTGTGCAAGTGTCAACGGGAGAGACACGGTTCACGGCTGAGGCATACCTCGATTCCGGGGCAGCAGGCAATTTCATTCAGCAGGCCACGGTGGACAAGTACCAGCTGCCTGTTACTCCACTTGACAAACCTCTCGTGATAGCCTCTGTGGATGGCAGACCCCTCTCTGATACCATCTCCTGGGTCACCAGACCGGTCGAACTACGTATCGGTGCCCTGCACACCGAGAACATCTCTCTCTACGTCCTTCCACACATGTCCCATCAAATCCTGCTGGGACTTCCCTGGTTGCGGACGCACGAACCCTCAGTCAGCTGGGGTACTGGCGAAATCACCCGATGGGGCCCTTCTTGTCATGAGAAGTGTCTGAAGTCCATACCACACATCCGACGACCTCCGGTTCCAGAGAACCTACCGGAACTGCCCTCGGCCTATTGGTCCTTCGCAGACGTTTTCGACAAGAAGGAGTCTGAGGTACTTCCGCCACACCGTCCCTACGATTGTGCCATCGACCTGCTCCCAGGAACAACACCACCTCGAGGACGGATATATCCGTTGTCCCCAGCCGAAACCAGGGCCATGTCTACCTACATCACAGAGAGCCTGGCTAAGGGATTCATCCGGAGATCCTCCTCTCCTGCGGGAGCGGGCTTCTTCTTCGTTAAGAAGAAAGAGGGTGACCTACGCCCCTGCATCGACTACCGGGGTCTGAATCAGATCACCGTAAAGAACAAGTACCCTCTGCCGCTCATCCCCGAATTGTTCGACCGGCTCAGAGGAGCCCGTGTGTTCACCAAACTGGATCTTCGGGGTGCTTACAACCTAGTTCGTATCCGCTCTGGGGACGAATGGAAGACCGCGTTTAATACTCGCGATGGGCACTATGAATACTGCGTGATGCCCTTCGGCCTATGTAATGCACCAGCAGTCTTCCAAGAATTGGTGAACGACATCTTCCGGGACCTCCTCTACGTCTGTGTAGTAGTGTATCTGGATGACATCCTTATCTACTCTCCGGACCTCCAGACCCACAGAGAGAACGTCCAGCTGGTCCTACAACGACTGAGAGAGAATCGTCTATATGCCAAATATGAGAAGTGTGTCTTTGAGCAGTCTTCTCTCCCTTTCCTGGGATACATCATCTCGGGTACTGGACTGCAAATGGATCCTAAGAAGGTGTCCTCCATACTCAACTGGCCTCCCCCTTCTGGACTAAAGGCAATCCAACGGTTCCTGGGATTTGCCAACTACTACCGCCAGTTCATCCCTCACTTCTCTGCCCTGACTGCTCCTCTCTCCGCTTTGACCAAAAAGGAGGCTAATCCAAAGGACTGGTCACCTGCGGCCGACGCCGCGTTTTGCTCACTGAAGCGAGCATTTGCCTCCGCTCCTGTACTCCACCGTCCGGAGTTAAACCGCCAGTTCACCTTGGAGGTGGATGCCTCCTCCTCGGGAGCCGGAGCAGTGCTCATGCAAAAGTCCTCCTCCGGGAAGATGGTTACATGCGGTTTCTTCTCCAAGAGCTTCTCTGCACCTGAACGTAATTACACCATCGGTGACCGAGAACTATTGGCGGTCAAACTGGCTCTGGAGGAATGGCGCTACCTCCTGGAAGGAGCAGTGTACCCCGTGATTATCTACACGGACCACAAGAACCTGGAATACCTACGGTCCGCTCAGCGACTGAACCCACGGCAAGCCAGGTGGTCCTTATTCTTTGCCAGGTTCGACTTCCAGCTCCATTTCCGACCCGCAGACAAGAATGTACGTGCGGATGCCTTGTCTAGGTCTTTCATGCCCATGGAGCAGGAGGAAGAGACTACCCAGCCTATCATCCCTCCTAGCAAGATTATTCCGGTGGCCCCTGTCACCCTGGCCCAGATACCGCCCGGAAAGACCTATGTCTCTGAGACTGACAGGCAAAAGGTGTTACACTGGGGTCATGCCTCGAAAACAGCCGGTCATGCAGGCCAGAAGAGAACATGGGGTGCGATTGTACGCCATTATTGGTGGCCATCCCTTCGCACGGACGTCGCTGCTTTTGTCTCTGCCTGCTCCTCTTGTGCCAGGAACAAGACGCCCAAACACCTGCCCTATGGCCGTCTTCTGCCTCTGCCGATACCCACAATTCCGTGGCAACACATAGCGATGGATTTTATTACGGACTTGCCATTATCCTCTGGACACACAGTCATATGGGTCGTGGTGGACCGGTTCTCCAAAATGGCTCACTTCGTCCCTATGGCTGGACTGCCCTCTGCTCAGGAACTCGCGGAAGCCTATATACATCACATCTTCCGCTTGCATGGTTTCCCATCCCACATCGTGTCCGACCGAGGAACTCAGTTTACCTCCCGCTTCTGGAGGGCGCTCTGCAAACATCTGGGTGTGACTCTGGACTTTTCTTCTGCTTACCATCCTCAGTCTAATGGCCAAGTGGAGAGGGTCAATCAAATCTTGACCTCCTTCTTACGTCACTACGTCAACGCCCATCACGACGACTGGTCCACGCTTCTACCTTGGGCTGAATTCTCACATAACCACCACATCAGTGAGTCGTCCTCCAAATCTCCCTTCCATGTAGTTTACGGACTTCAACCCTCCGTCCCGTTGCCTATATCCCCTTCATCGGATGTTCCGGCTGCTGATACTGCAGTTCGTGACTTTGCTACCATTTGGGACTCTGTCAAAGCGTCCCTTGGGCGCGCTTCCCAGCGGATGAAGAAACACGCTGACAAGAGACGTCTGGATCCTCCGTGTTTCTCTCCTGGTGACCTGGTCTGGCTTGCTTCCCAGTACATCCGATTGAAGATACCTTCCTACAAGCTGGGTCCTCGCTACATCGGGCCGTTTAAGGTCCTCAGCAAGATCAATGAGGTATCCTACAAGCTACAGCTCCCGGCCACGATGAGGATACCCAACTCCTTCCACGTCTCTCTGCTCAAGCCGGTTGTCCTTGGTCCCTTCTCCGCTGCTGCCAGTCCGGCCCCTCCTCCTATTGCCGATGATGACATCTATGCGGTAAGGGATATCGTGGCCATGAAGACCGTACGAGGTCGACAGTTCTTCCTGGTGGACTGGGAAGGGTATGGTCCTGAGGATAGGTCTTGGGAGCCCAGGGAGAACGTGGGCACTCCTCTTATCCGTGCCTTCATGTCCCGGTTGCGGGGAGGGGGGCGTGGGGGGGGGGGTACTGTCACGCTCCCCGGGTCCTCACCCCCGTTCCCCGGCTCACCTGCCACGCTCTCCGCTCCCCAGTCACCGGATTCCGTCCGTCCCAGGGCTCCGGGCCCCCGATCCCGGCGCCCGACAGCTTCCCTGGACCTGGCCGGCTCCCCTGCGTCCTCCTCGCAGCCTCCTTCCCTGGCTTCTGGCACCCGGGCGGCGCGCATGCGCATTAGGGCGCGCGCGCGGTCACTGACCCTTTCTTAAAGGGCCAGCGTCCATTAACAGGAAATGAGGTTGCACAGGTACAGGGTATATAAGGGGTCATTGTCCAAGGGGGCGGGGCCTGATCTTCGTGTTCCCTGAGCTAGGAGTCAGGTCTCCTGGTGTTACTGTGCTCGTACTCACCTATCTCTCTTTGTAGAGCCGTGCCTGCTTCGCCATCCAGTCTGCCGTGTCCTGATCCCCGCACGCTGTCCGTCTGCCATCTGACAGTCCGTACCATCCCGGATCCCTGCGGTGACCCGTCATCTTGCTCCAGAGGTTCCGGACCCCGCCTGATATCACCTCGGCCTCCGAACCTGAGCTACGTCACCAAGACCACCTTCTGTGACTCCGTGGTCCCTGGGACTCCTCCGCTGCCTTCACTTGCACGGACTGTTCTACTGCCCATCAGTGCTTCAGCTGCCGGACTCCCTACCACCATCTCAGAGAGTTCGGTCCAGTGGATCCACCTCCTGGGTCTGCCCGACCGCCCGGCCGTGACAGGGACATTGCAGGCTATAAGCTGTCTTGAAAAGATGGGTTTTCATTTCCATTTGAAGCTTCTGAATGTAGCAGATAATTGGACATGTTTAGGCACAGAATTCCAGAGGATGGGAGATACTCGAGAGAAGTCTTGGAGGCAATTGGATGAGGAATGGATAAGTGTGGAGGTGAGAAGAAGGTCTTGGAAGGACCAGAGATTATGTGTTGGAGAATATTGGGAGATTAGTTTGGAGATACAGTATATGGGGGAGACAGATTATGGATGGCTTTGTAGGTCAATGTTAGTAGTTTGAATTAGATACGCTGGGGAATTGGGAGCCACTAAAGGTATTTGAAGAGGGCAAAAGCAGTGGAGTAGCAAGGAGAGATATGGATTAATCGGACAGCAGAGTTAAGACGGACTAGAGAGGTGCAAGAGTATTAGGAGGGAGGCCACAGAGGAGGATGTTGCAGTAGTCGAGGCAGGAGATGATGAGGGCATGCACTAGCATTTTCATAGACTGACACTTGAGAAAAGGACAGAGAATGGAAATGTTTTTGAGCTAGGGGTGGCAGGAGTTGGTGAGAACTTGGATGTGCGGTTCGAAGTATAAGGCAGAGTCGAAGGTTACTCCAAGGCAGCAGACCTCAGGTACTGAGGAGAGCGTGGTGTCATTTATTATAATAGATAGATGAGGTGGGGTAGATAAGCAAGATGAAGGAAAGATGATGAGTTCAGTTTTGTCCACAATGAGCTTTAGGAAACGAGAGGAGAAGGAGGATATGGCCAATAAACACTCAAGAATTTTGGATAACTGGGAGGTGACGTCTGGACCAGAGAGATGGATCCGAGTATCCTCATCGTATAGATGGTACTGGAAGCCATGGGACTTTGAGTTGTCCAAGGCCAAAGGTATAGATTGAGAAGAGTATGGTCCCTGGACAGAACCTTGAGGGACATCAACAGAGAGAGGGCTGGATGAGGAAATAGTTTGGGAGTGGAAGACACTAAAAGTGTGGTTGGAAAGGTATGAGGGGATAAGGAAGAGCTGCTTGCAGTGTTTGAGCGGCTCGCGCTAGAGGTAACAACCGAACGATCAGATGTAGTGTGTACCAAAAAATAAGATTTAAAACTCCACCCCTTGAAGTGATCTGCTTATGGCTTGCTGTACTATATGTTGGCGGAGACCCAAACTGCCATTCAGTGACTTCCATTGGGCTTCAGATCAAGTCCGGGTCCCAAACCGAACTTTATCTGTAGAGATCAGTAAGCTCTCCTTCAGGGATAGTGGGGATGAAGGTTATGGGGGAAGGCTCATGGTCTGTTATATGGAGGGGTTATGTTGATTGAGCAGAAAAGTCTTGCTTTATTTAGTCGATCTTATCTTTGAAATGTGTGGCAATGTTCTGCAAAGATGAGGGGGGTCAGAAGAGGGAGTTAAAAGTATTGAATAAGTGTTTGGGGTTGGGGGATAATGACGATACGAGGGTTTGGAAGATATCAAGTTTAACAGAGGTGAGGGCTGACTGGAATGCTAAAATTGCTTTTTTGAATACGATGAAGTTGTCATCTTCAATAGAAAAGAAATATGTATTTTAGTGTAGCCTTTCAGCGCTCCGCTTTGTATGAACATTTAGGCTATGTGCGCACTTACCGGATTTTTCGCGGATTTTGCCGCGGATTTGCTGCATGTTTCGCTGCAGAAAATGTTCATAACATCTCTGCAGTGAATCACCAGCAAATCCTATGGAGAAAAAAAATCCTGTGCGCACTGGGCGGAATTTGACAGCTGCATGTTTTGCTGCGGGAATCCCGCAGCAAAAACAAGTGCATGTCACTTCTTTTCCGCACATCGCTGCGGGATTTCACTCCATTGACTCAATGTTAATCATGAAATCCCGCAGGGAATAACGCAGGCAGCAAATTCTGTGCGGTTCACTGCGTTTTCCTGCGTTATTCCCTGCGGTATTTTGCGGTTTACCTCCGGTAATGTACATCACTTGCTTGCGGTTTTGCAGGGAAGTGATGTCATTACAGGAACAGGAAGTCGTGCAGCGTAAACACACACACATCACAGACACAGACACATCACAGACATAGAACACACACACACAGACACATAGAACACACATAGAAAGAAAACGGAAATATAGGAAAAAAAGAACGTGGGCTCCGCTGCATATTTACCTTCCAGCCGAGGTAAGCACACAGCGGCGGCCCGGTATTCTTAGGCTGGAGAGGGAGAGGGGCAGGGTTAATGTCCCCCGCCTCACTCCCCCTCCGGCAGCCGAGAATATCAGCCGCAGCTGCCCCGGCACTGTCGCATGCATTATGCGGCACTGCCAGCGTGTCCTCGGCTCTTCTTGCCACCGTGTAGCAGTGGTGGCAAGGTAATACAAGGGGTTAATGGTGATGGGGGACCACCGCCATTAACCCCAGGCTTGATCATGGCAGCGTCTATGTGACAGCTGACATGATCAACCCGTAAGTAAAGTGAAAAAAACACACACACAGAAAATCCTTTATTTTAAATAAAACCAACAAGCCTCGTTCACCATTTTATTAACCCCCCCCAAACAAAGCTCCGGCGTAATCCACACAGCTCCGGCTCCTGCGTCCTGCACTGCTGACATCCAGCCGCGACTGTCACAGACACAGGCTGAATGCAGCAGACAGCAGGGGTAACTACCGGTCATTTCCCACGGCCGGTAATGTGAACTCACTGCCGACCGTGGGAAATGCAGCGATCTGTCTATCCCTCTATCTATCTATCCCTCTGTCTGTCTATCTATCCCTCTATCTTTTCTTCTGTCTATCTACTATCAGAATTAAATGTATTTTTTTTTTTTTTTTTTTTCTTCAATGTGCTTTATTGCATTGAATGCAATAAAGCACATCCCAACCCGCACGCGGCAAAACCGCGGCAATACCGCGAACAATACCGCGGTAAAGCCGCGGCAAACCGCGGCAAACCGCATGCGGTTTTCGGGTGCGGTTTCCCGCGGTTTTTTACCGCGGGTGCGGTAATCTTTGAGAGGATGCGGAATTTTCTCAAGAAAATTCCATTTCCCAGTGCGCACAGAGCCTTAAACATGCAGTTCTAATTGAGGAACCTCTTACAATAAAGACAGTGATAAGTGGATCGCAGAACTTTAGTGTTCTTTCATGTATAGTTAGGTCTCGATGGCTAGAGTGGTAGTTTATGTTTTAGAGATTAGTGGTTGTTCTGAAGGGAAAATATTTTGAAGTGGTTGTCTCATTATCTTTAGCAGCGCAGCGCTACCCGGCCTCCTACCTTCCTGCTTGCTGGAGGGCAGTGTGCTCCTGAATAAGCGTTCACACCAATGACATTGTTATAAATATGGCTTGAACTACAGTTAGGTCCAGAAATATTTGGACAGTGACACAATTTTCGCGAGTTGGGCTCTGCATGCCACCACATTGGATTTGAAATGAAACCTCTACAACAGAATTCAAGTGCAGATTGTAACGTTTAATTTGAAAGTTTGAACAAAAATATCTGATAGAAATTGTAGGAATTGTACACATTTCTTTACAAACACTCCACATTTTAGGAGGTCAAAAGTAATTGGACAAATAAACCAAACCCAAACAAAATATTTTTATTTTCAATATTTTGTTGCGAATCCTTTGGAGGCAATCACTGCCTTAAGTCTGGAACCCATGGACATCACCAAACGCTGGGTTTCCTCCTTCTTAATGTTTTGCCAGGCCTTTACAGCCGCAGCCTTCAGGTCTTGCTTGTTTGTGGGTCTTTCCGTCTTAAGTCTGGATTTGAGCAAGTGAAATGCATGCTCAATTGGGTTAAGATCTGGTGATTGACTTGGCCATTGCAGAATGTTCCACTTTTTTCCATTCATGAACTCCTGGGTAGCTTTGGCTGTATGCTTGGGGTCATTGTCCATCTGTACTATGAAGCGCCGTCCGATCAACTTTGCGGCATTTGGCTGAATCTGGGCTGAAAGTATATCCCGGTACACTTCAGAATTCATCCGGCTACTCTTGTCTGCTGTTATGTCATCAATAAACACAAGTGACCCAGTGCCATTGAAAGCCATGCATGCCCATGCCATCACGTTGCCTCCACCATGTTTTACAGAGGATGTGGTGTGCCTTGGATCATGTGCCGTTCCCTTTCTTCTCCAAACTTTTTTCTTCCCATCATTCTGGTACAGGTTGATCTTTGTCTCATCTGTCCATAGAATACTTTTCCAGAACTGAGCTGGCTTCATGAGGTGTTTTTCAGCAAATTTAACTCTGGCCTGTCTATTTTTGGAATTGATGAATGGTTTGCATCTAGATGTGAACCCTTTGTATTTACTTTTATGGAGTCTTCTCTTTACAGTTGACTTAGAGACAGATACACCTACTTCACTGAGAGTGTTCTGGACTTCAGTTGATGTTGTGAATGGGTTCTTCTTCACCAAAGAAAGTATGCGGCGATCATCCACCACTGTTGTCATCCGTGGACGCCCAGGCCTTTTTGAGTTCCCAAGCTCACCAGTCAATTCCTTTTTTCTCTGAATGTACCCGACTGTTGATTTTGCTACTCCAAGCATGTCTGCTATCTCTCTGATGGATTTTTTCTTTTTTTTCAGCCTCAGGATGTTCTGCTTCACCTCAATTGAGAGTTCCTTACACCGCATGTTGTCTGGTCACAGCAACAGCTTCCAAATGCAAAACCACACACCTGTAATCAACCCCAGACCTTTTAACTACTTCATTGATTACAGGTTAACGAGGGAGACTCCTTCAGAGTTAATTGCAGCCCTTAGAGTCCCTTGTCCAATTACTTTTGGTCCCTTGAAAAAGAGGAGGCTATGCATTACAGAGCTATGATTCCTAAACCCTTTCTCCGATTTGGATGTGAAACCTCTCATATTGCAGCTGAGAGTGTGCACTTTCAGCCCATATTATATATAGAATTGTATTTCTGAACATGTTTTTGTAAACAGCTAAAATAACAAAACTTGTGTCACTGTCCAAATATTTCTGGACCTAACTGTATATGTTCCCCAATGCTACTTTATGAAGTAGTTTTGCCTCTGCAGAATCGGAAGAGCCAATGATTCAAAGTAGTGATTTTAAGCTCTATAGAAAAGAGCTTGTAAGCGTTTTGATGCTTATCTAGCAAAGGGGTCACCGCTGATGGACTGCAGCAGAAGCCGTTAACGTAGGCAATGAGCATTACACACAAAAGGAATAAGCTCTACGTTCTTAATAATGGGGAGGATTTTTTGTAAGGGTATGTGCACATGATGTGAACATGCAAGCTGGACGCAGTGTGTCATCTCCTGTGCCACAGGAGACCACCCGAACCCTGATCGTGGGCACAGGCAGCTGCTGTCTTTCTCTCTGTTCTCCCCGCAGAGAACACTTGCAGCTTCGCAGCAATAAATTGTCCAAAACGCTGTAAACCCTGACCGTGGGCACGCAGCCTAATAAGTCAATTGCAAAGTTGCTTGTTTTTACAATGAGAACAACCCTTTAGCCATATTGCCAGCTTTAATCTATAAGTACATCATACTTTTGATTTGTTTTAAAGTTCGTCTGCTGTCAAACGACTTCTCTCAATGGGTTTCACCATTAAATAATTCTGCAGTCTACTATATACTGCTATAGAGACTGTAGAAATTAAACAAACCAACATTTTTAACAAAACCCTATTCAAATTTTTCATTTTACAAAAACGTGTGCATTTCAGTAAAACAGAATAAAGGCAACCTAAAGGAGACTGTATTATTTAAGTCACCACATGAGGCAAGTACATCAGGGTATTTAAAGGGGCATGGACCTCATGTTCCCTGTGGGAAAGGAGTTGTGATTGAAAGGCTCCACTCTTTCTTCAGCAGCCTAGATTGCAGAAAATGTAATTAATGCTGATCGGATTTAAAGAGAGTCAATAAAGGGAGTAGCATACTTTGTGTCAGTCCTGTCAGCCTTAGCATTGTGATACTTAGGACTGAAAGTCTAATACCTAAAGGAAGCTGTTTCCCTATAATGAACATATGTTAGGCCGTACTTGGCTACTTTCTGAAATTTAAAGGGAATCTGTCACCAAGTTTATGCCACTTGATCTGAGAGCAGCACAATGTAGGGGCAGAGATCCTGATTACAGCGGTGTTTCACTTACTGGGCAGCTTAGTGTAGTTTTGATAAAATCACTGTTTAATCAGCAGTAGATTATCATTACAGGACTACTTGGCATGCTGCCAGATAGTCCACCATATGCATGAGCTCTGTATAACTGCTAGATCTGCAGCAGAGAAAACATTGATTTTATCAAACTGACAGCAAACAGCTCAGTAAGTGACACATCCGTGGAATTAGGGTCTCTGTCTCTACATTATGCTGCTCTCAGATGTGGGAGCAAGAACCTGGGTACAGATTCCTTTTAAAGACTTAAGATGGTTATCTGGGAATAGAAAAAATTACATAACTAAAGGAACAGTGATTATAAATAGATCTGTAAATACTTTATTCCCAATTATTATCTATTGTTTTGTCTAGTAAGATAATATAGAATTAAAATGACTGTTGTCTGGTTATACTGGCAGAAATTCAGGGTCAGTAGCAGTGTGAGCAACCTATTCTTACCTTAACAAAAGAACGACAGGGCTTGCAGCAGTTTGAGCGATGCCTTCTTACCTTAGTCCCCCTGGTATCTCCTGTATTAGCTTAGAAAGACAGGATAGACAGCCTTTACTTGCCTCAGCAGCACCTCTGGTGTCTCCAGTATTATAGTTAGGCAGCAGTATGAGCAGCCTCTTCTTACTTCAGCACCCCTGTATCTACAGTATTAAATTAGAAAGACATAGTGGATAGCAGTGTGAAGAACTTCGTCCTACCTCAGCACCCCTGGTAGCTCCAGTACTAGATCATGAAATAAGGGAGGGTACCCGTGTGTGTGGCCTCTTGTTATCTGAGACAGCCTGGTATCTCCAGTATTATATAAAAATGATAGGGTTGACAGCCTTTTCTTGTCTCAGCTCCCCTTGTACATCCAGTATTAGGTTAGATAAGGTAAATACCATAATTTTCTTAGCTTAGCACCCTTGTTATTTCCAGTTTTAGATCAGAATCATAGGGTGGACAGCGGCGTAAGAAACCTTTTATAACCTCAGTACCCCTGGTATCTCCAGAATTAGTTCAGGTAGGGTGGATTGCAGTGTGGTTGGACTCTCTTACCTCAGCACCTCTGGTATCTTCATTATTTAGATCCGAAATGAAGGGTGAACAGCAGCATGAGTAGCCTTTTCTTATGTCAGAACCTCTGGTATATCCAAAATTAGATCAGATAAGCATAGTGGACAGCAGTGTTAGCAGCCTCTTTTTACCTCAGCACCCCTGGTATCTCCAGTAATAAATAAGAAAGACAGGGTGGACAGCAATGTGAACAGCCTCTTCTTACCTTATGACGTATGGTATCTCCAGTATTACATCAGATACACATGGTGGAAGACAGTGTGAGCAGCCAATTCTTACCTCAAGAACCCTGATATCTCCAGTATTAACCCCTTCACCCCCGGCCACTAAAACACCCTAATGACCGGGCCATTTTTTGCAATTCTGACCAGTGTCACTTTGACAGGTTATAACTCTGGGACGCTTCAACGGATCCTGGCGATTCTGAGATTGTTTTTTCGTGACATATTGTACTTCATGTCAGTGGTAAATTTAGGCCGATATTTTTTGCGTTTATTTGTGAAAATTTAGGAAATTTGGCGAAAATTTTGAAAATTTCGCAATTTTCAAACTTTGAAAATTTATGCCCATAAATCTGAGAAATATGTCACACAAAATAGTTACTAAATAACATTTCCCACTTGTCTACTTTACATCAGCGCAATTTTCGAAACAAATTTTTTTTTCGTTAGGAAGTTAGAAGGGGTCAAAGTTCATCAGCAATTTCTCATTTTTCCAACAAAATTTAGAAAATAATTTTTTTTAGGGACCACATCACATTTGAGGTAACTTTGAGAGACCGAGGTGACAGAAAATACCCAAAAGTGACCCCATTCTAAAAACTGCACCCCTCACTCTGCTCAAAACCACATCCAAAAAGTTTATTAACCCTTTAGGTGCTTCACAGGAACCAAAGCAATGTGGAAGGAAAAAATGAAAATTTTACTTTTTAACACAAAAATGTTACTTTAGCCATAAAATTTTCATTTTCACAAGGGAGAAAAGAGAAAGTGCACCCTACAATTTATTGTGCATTTTCTCCTGAGTACGCCGATACCCCATATGTGGTAAAAATCAATTGTTTGGGTGCACAGCGGAGCTCGGAAGGGAAGGAGCGCCATTTGAATTTTTGAACGCAAAATTAGCTGCACTCATTAGCGGACGCCATGTCGGGTTTGAAGACCCCCTGAGGTGCCTAAACAATGGAGCTCCCCCACAAGTGACCCCATTTTGGAAACTAGAGCCCTCAAATATTTTTTCTAGATGTTTGATGAGCACTTTGAACACCTGGGGGCTTCACAGAAGTTTATAACGTTGAGCCGTGAAAAGAAAAAAAATTTTTTTTACCACAAAACTGTTGCTTCAACTAGGTAGCTTTTTTTTTCACAAGGGTATCGGGAAAAAATGCAACATAAAATGTATTGTCCATTTTCTCCTGAGTACGCAGATACCTCATATGTGGTGGAAATCAAATGTTTGGACACACGGCAGTGCTCGGAAGGCAAGGAGCGCCATTTAAATGCAAAATTAGCTGCACTAATTAGCGGACGCCATGTCGGGTTTGAAGACCCCCTGAGGTGCCTAAACAATGGAGCTCCCCCACAAGTGACCCCATTTTGGAAACTAGAGCCCTCAAATATTTTTTCTAGATGTTTGATGAGCACTTTGAACACCTGGGGGCTTCACAGAAGTTTATAACGTTGAGCCGTGAAAAGAAAAAAATTTTTTTTTACCACAACACTGTTGCTTCAACTAGGTAGCTTTTTTTTTCACAAGGGTATTGGGAAAAAATGCAACATAAAATGTATTGTCCATTTTCTCCTGAGTACGCAGATACCTCATATGTGGTGGAAATCAAATGTTTGGACACACGGCAGTGCTCGGAAGGCAAGGAGCGCCATTTAAATGCAAAATTAGCTGCACTCATTAGCGGACGCCATGTCAGGTTTGAAGACCCCCTGAGGTGCCTAAACAATGGAGCTCCCCCACAAGTGACCCCATTTTGGAAACTAGAGCCCTCAAATAATTTTTCTAGATGTTTGGTGAGCACTTTGAACACCTGGGGGCTTCACAGAAGTTTATAGCGTTGAGCCGTGAAAAGAAAAAAATTTTTTTTACCACAAAACGGTTGCTTCAATTAGGTAGCTTTTTTTTTCACAAGGGTAACAGGAAAAAATGCACCATAAAATGTATTGTGCATTTTCTCCTGAGTACGCAGATACATCATATGTGGTGGAAAGTAATTGTTTGGGCGCATGGCGGGGCTCAGAAGAGAAGGAGCGCCATTTGACTTTTCAAACGCACAGACGCAGTGCACTGATCGGCCGCTGCAGGACGCACGGTCGGATGCGATAAAAAAAGCGTCTGGGATACGTAAAAAAAAAAGTCACGCCAAAAATTGACCATGGATGCAGATATGTTATGTGCATCCCTGATCAGCGCTCGGCGGGACGCACAGACGGATGCCATACAAAAATTGTCGCGAATACGGAAAAAAGTCACGCCAAAAATTGAGCAGGGATGCCGATCCGTTATCTGCATTCCTGATCAGCGCTCGGCGGGACGCACGGACGGATGCGATACAAAAAGCGTCGCGAATACGGAAAAAAGTCACGCCAAAAATTGAGCAGGGATGCCGATCCGTTATCTGCATCCCTGATCAGCGCTCGGCGGGACGCACGGACGGACGCGATACAAAAAGCGTCGCGAATACGGAAAAAAGTCATGCCAAAAACTGACCACGGATGCAGATCCGTTATCTGCATCCCTGATCAGCGCTCGGCGGGACGCACGGACGGACGCGATACAAAAAGCGTCGCGAATACGGAAAAAAGTCATGCCAAAAACTGACCACGGATGCAGATCCGTTATCTGCATCCCTGATCAGCGCTTGGCGGGACGCACGGACAGATGAAGTGTAAAAATGGACAGGATACAAGAAAAAAAAAAAAAAAAAAAGTTATACTCACAGTACCAAGAGGATCACTGACCAGAAGAGTTGCAGAGGAACAAGAAGGCAGTGAGATAGACAGCTTTACACCAGCAGCAGGCAGGACGTTGGACAGATCAGCAGAAGGACCCAGCGATGGAGGCAGATGTGATCGGGCCAGTGAAGACCTCGGACGACCCGTGAAGGCAGGTAAGAGGACGTCGGGGGGGGGGGCAGGGGGGGATGGGGAGAGGGGGGGGCAGATGGGGGGGGTTAGAGGGAGAGCAGAGGGGGCGGAGAAGCAAAGGCAGAAGGAAGGAACCTTGGAAGCAGAATAGAGATGACAGAGGAGGCAGGCAGATCGCGTGGGGAGCAGATCGGGATGCCGGGGGGCAGATCGGGGCGTAGGGGGGCAGATCGGGGCGTAGGGGGGCAGATCTGGGGGGGCACGGGCAGGGGCCTTCACGGGAGCGCGCAGGGGCCTTCACGGGAGCGCGCAGGGGCCATCGCCGAAGCGCAATACTTACCTTTGGAGCTGGCTCGGTGACAGCAGAGGCGGCGTCTGCGGCGGCAGCAGCGGTGGCGTGGTACCAAAAGTACCAGCCACTCCACGCTGCAGCCATGTTGGGGGAGGGTCCCCAGAGCAGTACAGGCCTGGGGAGGGCGGCCACCGGCAGATCAGACCGCCCCACTGCACACTGATTGGAGCGATTGCGCGTCATAGCACGATCGCTCCAATCAGTGCTGCAGGGGCTGGGGGCGACATGTTTGAGGTCCACCTATGATATGCTGCAGCAGCTGCGGCATCTCATAGCTGGATCTCACAGGATCGCACTAATTCGGGCATTATTTTTGCCGAAATTAGTGCGATCGATGTGGTTGGCGGTTCAGATTTGAACAGCCAATCACATCGATCGTCGATAGGGGGTGGCGATGCCACCCCCCCTGGGGTCAAGCAAAGGTCCCCTGCTGTAAGAAACAGCAGGGGACATCATTTGAAAGCCGTTGCTATGGCCACGGCAATCAAATGAAGTTTAGGCAGTAAAATTACGTCCCTGGTCGTTAAGTCACGTTAAAATAGGACGTAATTTTACTGCCCGCGGTCGTGAAGGGGTTAAATAAGAAAGACAGCGTGGACCTCAGTGTAAGTATCCTCTTTTTACCTCAGCACCTTTGGTATCTCCAGTAATAGATCTGAAATAACATGGTGGACGGCAGTGTGAGCAGCCTCTTCTTACTTTCGCTCTCTTGACAGCCCTGATCCTTCGCCATACACATCCACCCTTCCTGTGAGGTAAATTAAGGCAGAGTGTTGGTAGGGGTTACAAAGATATGCGAGCTATTAAGACATGCATTCTTCATAAATTAAATAAATTATTAATTTTTTTTCTCAAATTTCTGCATTTAGGGTTAGGACAAACGGCAAGTGGAATGCGATAACAATTGTATTCCACTCGGACCCATGTTACTCTATGTGGCCGTTCTCATCTGCGAGTTTTTTCTCAGCTCTAATCGGACCCAGAAAACAATCGCAGCATGATGCTGGTGTAATCTGATCTGTATTCACTCACAGCCATCTATGGGTGTGAGTGAAACATCGCAATGCACTTGGATGACACCGGAGTGCAGTACGATAATCATATCAGTTGATGATGGAGAGATTAGTCCCTCCCTCACCTCTGCAGTTGTGATCCGATCGCAGGATCGGATCACAGTATAATGACACTCGGCTTACACTCGCAGCAGAGCAGGAGCCGAAGGTCATTGGCATATCGCATCCGATGCTATTGCATTGAATGCCATATTCTTGTGTATCCCCAGCCTAATGTAATTGCCCTGCTTTTCTTCCTGGAAATTAATTAATAAATTGACTAGTAAGTGTTACCCTTCCCCATTATAGATAGACTGTGTCCCTACAAACTGTACAAGTGTACTTACATTCCCTCAATGGTCTAGTGGTAAGCTTGTGGGCTGGGATGTGTGAGGTTGTGGGTTTGAATCCCAATGTAAGCTCCTGTATATTCAATGTGTCTTTGTCCATTGGGATAGTTCAATGGTCTATGATGCCTATCTACGTTCCCTAAACTGTACAACTGTGAGCACTGCTTGGACACTGCATAGGCGGCACACTTGCTAAGGGGAATTTTAACATCCCGTGGTAAGTGTATACCTATATTCACAGGATGCATAACAGAAAATGTGCTTTGGCTCACTTTTCCTTCAATAGTATGCATTCCTTCTATGGTATGTATTTCTAAACATGTAATTGGTTCACATTCACTCATGGGATCAAAAAAAATTAAATACATACTAATCAAATCCATATTTGATCCATTTATATTCGTCAGCAACACCCAACGCACCCTGTCATTATACATGTGTGCCACCCCCGTGTCAGCAGCCGGGCTGCTCGTATCCAAATCCACGGTGGCTCAAGGGGTCTCCGGACCCGGGGGTCGTGTGGCCACTCAAATGAAGGGTGTATTTACAGGGGATTGTATTAGAGTTCGTGATGCCACCCGTGGTATGTGGTAATATGGAGTACCACCGCTGCGGTTGGGAATACCCTGGGGTGATGGAATGGGGCAGCCAAGTGTTAGAACCCTCCACAGGTAGGGGGGGATGCCCCGGGACTCGATGATGGTGAGGGGGAAGTGCTAAGGGGGTCACTTGTGTACTCACTTAGTCCATTAAGCTGACACCGACAACTGGATAAACCAAAGTTCTGGATACCGCTGCCGCTGAGGGGAGCTTAGTTCGGGTCCTGTCCCCAATGGTGCTGTCTGGTGATCTGTGACCTGCCTCCTGGCACTAGGTTTTCTTCTCTGTTGGTCCCGGTAGTATGGAACTTGTTGGGTCCCGCTCCCCACTATGGCTAAGTGTGGGAGCTTGCTTTCAGGGTTCACGTTTGGGATTTTCTGGACCGCTTTAGTGGCAAGTCCTATCCCCCTTGTTGCGCTAGTACCCCCGATTTTGCAGCGGGTGGAGAGTGGATCTTGAAGGCTCCGTTCTCGTCGGGTAAATTGTCAGGTTGCCTGAAGCTACTCCCTGACCTAGGGTCCACGTACCCCGTCGTGCCCTGATCCCAGCCTGGTGATGGTGCAAGGTTGCCGGCTGTCCTCCTCGACAGTTCCGTGCCCCTTGCCACTATCCCCTGCGACCGGGGGTCCAGCTCCTCTAGGCCCAGACCACCGTCTGCTACCTAGATAGCTTCCTAGGAGTCCTGCTCCTGACCTGCTCTCTCCTTCATTTCAAACACGACACTCTCCTTCCCTGACACTCAGGGGTGGGATTCAGCCGTTTCTGTCCGGTTCTGGAGAACCAGTTGTTAAAATAGCAGCCGGTTCCCAGAACCGGCAAGAAACAGCTGCGGCGATCCGGTTCTCCGTATTTATTTGTGCTAGTGTCTCTTTAAGACACTAGCACAAATGAATCCCCGCCCCTCCGCGCCGCACTTCCTGGTTCAGTGGAGCCTGTCGGCTCCCTGACCCTTCGTGCAGTGACGCGCTGATGCTGCAGAGGTGACGACAGTGTGAGGAGGGAGCTCCTCCTCCTCCTGCCGTCTGTCAGCGTGCAGAGAGCCGCAGAGGAGGACGGGAGACACAGGAGAAGCCGCCGCTGCAGGTAAGCGCTCAGTCAGCCGAAGATGCAGGGAGAGGGGCCGCATAACATGGCAACTATATGGGGAGTAGAGCCGCATAAGATGGGAACTATATGTGGCTATATGGGGAGAGGGGCCACCTAAAAGGGGACCGCTATATGGGGAGAGGGGCCACATAAGAGGGGAGCTATATGTGGCTATATGGGGAGAGGGGCCACATAAGAGGAGAGCTATATGTGGCTATATGGGTAGAGGGGCCACATAAGAGGGGAGCTATATGTGGCTATATGGGGACAGGGGCCAAATAAGAGGGGAGCTATATGTTGCTATATGGGGACAGGGGCCACATAAGAGGGGACCTATATGTGGCTATATGAGGAGAGGAGGCCATAATAGGATGGTATTTGCAGGGGGAAAGGGGCCATAATGGGATGGGATCTGCAGGGGAAAGAGGCCATAATGGGATGGGATCTGCAGGGGCAAAGAGGCCATAATGGGATGGGATCTGCAGGGGAAAGAGGCCATAATGGGATGGGATCTGCAGGGGAAACAGGCCATAATGGGATGGAATCTGCAGGGGAAAGAGGTCATAATGGGATGGAATCTGCAGGGGGAAAGAGGCCATAATGAGATGGGATCTGCAGGGGAAAGAGGCCATAATGGGATGGGATCTGCAGGGGGAAAGAGGACATAATGGGATGGGATCTGCAGGGGGAAAGAGGACATAATGGGATGGAATCTGCAGGGGAAAGAGGCCATAATGAGATGGGATCTGCAGGGGAAAGAGGCCATAATGGAATGGGATCTGCAGGGGAAAGAGGCCATAATGGGATGGGATCTGCAGGGGGAAAGAGGACATAATGGGATGGGATCTGCAGGGGGAAAGAGGACATAATGGGATGGGATCTGCTGGGGAAAGAGGCCATAATGGGATGGGATCTGCAGGAGGCAAGAGACCACATGGGATGGGATCTGTTAGGGGAAAGGAGCCACATGGAATAAGATCTGTATGGGGAAGGTCGCCCATTCCAATTTTAGCAGGGCTCCTTTAGTAATATTTTTTAAAAACTGTAGAAAAAACGTTTAATACATTAAGAGTGACAGTGACTGGAACAACTGGTGCTGGACAGGAGAGTGACTGTAGAGGAGGGGAAAGAGATTATACTTTAAATTACTTGTATTTTTTGGTTGAGGAAAGTGCGTAAAAATGGGTGTGGCTAACAAAATGGGCATGGTTACAGAATGGGTCTGGTTTTCAAATGGGCAGGGTTTTCAGAGAACCTGTTAAAAATTTGAATCCCACCCCTGCTGACACTCCTGACCTTCCCTATCCAACCCCCCAAGTGGGTGACCCTATTCGACTCAGGCCGCCCACTGGTGTACTTGGTGGGTGTGGTGCAGTGTACCTAGGATTTAATTAGCTCATGTAGGCAACACCATGTAGTGGGGGCCCAAAAGCAAGGAGGAGGTGGATACTGCACAGGAGGGCAGATTGTGCAATACCCTGTGACGACCTGATATTCCAGGGCGTCACACATGTGTGGGAACATGACAGTTAAGCCTTATACGAGGTACAAACAAGGTTTTTTGGCAAAATTAGGAAACGTCTCCCAGAGATCCTTTTGTATTACTGTGGAACCCTCTCACGATGTAGATATTGGTGTAGGAAAGGATACAAGCCAGAAGTGTATGAGTTTTCATCGGAAAAATGCTCGAGGTGCATTGATAAGACGCCCTTCAGGTTCAGTTAGCAATTGGACACTGTCCTTAGCAAGAGCAGAAGAGATCCACTGTCAGCATATCCTTTTAATAGATGCACTCACAAAACTTTCCAGCAGAGCATTTGATTTCTGCTGCTTGCCCCGGCTGGCTGTATTAATTGGAGCTTAAATCATCCATATAAATATGTTCCTGATCTATTGATTTTGCATTTGAAAGCAGTCCTGCAACACAAAGCCTTGACTTTGAGTCCTGCCCGCGGTATGGCAGAGAATGCTGATCAGCTGTGACAATAACCACAGGCCATTTCCAGGACTTGAAAGTCGATTCTGTTATGTGTTATGTACGGATTATTCCTAATCCTAGTGCTGAAGAAGAGCCTTCATATTCTCATGTACAGGGTAATTAAGTGGGATCTGTCAGCAGTCTCTTATTGTACTTTCCATACATTGAGCCCAGTACACAAAACAAGGACAAAAGACACAGGAGCTTAGTGCATTCTGGCAGGCTGGAGCTTCAACTTCCGTTGTTTTGCATCAGTCACGATCCGTCGCCTTGAGGAATTACGGTATCCTGTAAAATATTTTCCAGGAATCCAATTTTTCCCCATAGGCTTCTATTAGCGACTGATGGCCCTGCGTTGCATCCGTCGCTTGACGGATTAGTCGTTTACTGACTGACCGTCAGGCGGGAGTGACGCTGAATGTCACGTTTTTTTGTGTGCAGCGGATCGTTTTTTACTGTGAGCATGCGCACAGTAAGTTCAGATCAGCTGATCATTCACAAAAGCCGCCTGCCGGGCAATTAGCTGATCGTTCACAAAAGCCGGGCGTCAGCTGATCGTTCACAAAAGCCGCCCGCCGGGCGATCAGCTGATCGATCATAAAAGCCGCCCGTCGGGCGATCAGCTGATCGTTCATAAAAGCCGCCCACCGAGCGATCAGCTGATCGTTCATAAAAGCCGCCCGCCGGGCGATCAGCTGATCGTTCATAAAAGCCACCCGCCGGGCGATCAGCTGATCGTTCATAAAAGCCGCCCGCCGGGCGATCAGCTGATCGTTCACAAAAGCCGCGCGCCAGTAAAACAGTAAAAGAAAAACCAAACAACAGATCTTTTTTTGCAGCATCAGTCACACCAGTTGTGCCACTATCTGCAACACATCCATTGCATCAATCACACATCTGATTGTGACTGATGCAAAACAACGCAAGTGTGAACTTAGCCTAATAGGCTACTACGGTACCGCCAGTCTAGGCTGGACATCCTGTTCAGCACATTGTTCAGACCTACAGATTCTTTTCTTGCATGTGCAGTATGAACTGTTGTGCTTAGAAGAAAGCAATATACTCAATATATTATTCTGTCCCAAAGTTGAGGTTTATAAAAGCAGTGTCTTTACTTTGAATATAGGATTTAACACATATGGACATGCAGAGAAGAATCCAGTCTGGAAAACTCCTGATGAGCCAGGTATCAACTACAGATCGACATGAACATAGTGGCATTTAAGACAATATTATATGATAAAAACTAATCAAAACTATAAACAGAAGGATGAACCTATGTATGGTTCTTGGAATCTGCAAAGCTCCGTTGTTTTTATATTAATCATTTTTACAAATAACTTACGGTACATGCTTTTTTTTTGCTGTAAAAACCATTCACACAATGCATATGGAAAGGTATTTCTGTTGCATAAAGAGCTTGTCTTAGAATAAAAAAGAAGTCATTTATAAACTCATAAATACCTTTAGAATATCACATTTGTTTTGCCTTAGGAGGTAATCATAACAGTACTATGCTAAAATGTTTGTATGACCGATACCTGTGAGCATGTGTACTAGGAAGATCTGCACCTTCCCTTTATGTGTAAGTAAATGTGCTTCCAGTGAACATTCTAATTGAATACTGGAGGTACCAAGGGTACTGAGATAAGAAGAAGCTGCTCACACTGCTGTCCACCATGTCTAGCTGATTCAATATGGAAGATACCAGGAGTGCTCATGTAAGAAGAGGCTGCTCACACTTTTGTTCACCATGTCTATCTGATCTAATATTGCATATATCAGGAGTGGTGATGTAAGAAGAGGCTGCTAACATTGCTGTGCACCCTTCCTTTGTGATATAGAAATAGAGATACCAGGGGTTATGAGGTAAGAAGAGGCTGCTAACACTGCTGTGTACTCTGTCTTTCTCATCTAATACTGGACATTCCGGATTGCTGAGGTGAAATAAGACTGCTTACAGTGCTTTAAACCCTATCTGTCTGATCTAATATTGAAGAACCAAGGAGTGCTGAAGTAAGAAGACGCTGCTTACACTGCTGTCCACCCTGGCTTTCTCATTTAATTCTGGAGATACCAGGGGTGCTGTGATGAGAAGAGTTCACATGCTTGCTGTCTACCTTGTCTAAAGGGGGCTTTACACGCAACGACATCGCTAACGAGATGTCGTTGTGGTCACGGAATTCGACCATTAACAATCAAAATTACTCACCTAATTGTTGATCTTTGACACGTCGTTCTAATCCCAATTATCATTGCTGTAGCAGGACGCAGGTCGTTTGTCGTTGCTGCGGCAGCACACATCTCTACGTGTGACACCCCAGGAATGAGGAACATCACCGTACCTGCGGACGCCTGCAATGAGGAAGGAAGGAGGTGGGCAGGATGTTCCGCCCGCTCATCTCCGCCCCTCCACTTCTATTGGGCGGCCGCTTAGTGATGACGCTGTGACACCGAACGAACCTCCCCCTTAGAAAGGAGGCGGTTCGTCGGCCACAGCGAAGTCGCTAGGCAGGTAAGTATGTGTGACGGGTCCTAGCGATGTTGTGCGCCACGGGCAGCGATTTGCCCGTGACGTACAACCGACGGGGGCGGGTGCTTTCACCAGTGACATCGCTAGCGATGTCGCTGCGTGTAAAGCAGCCTTTAGTGAGTACTGAGTGGCAGCTTGACTGTTCATTTTATAAATTATCTGTAGGTCAGAGCAGCGGAGCTTCCTACTACGTACACATGGTCCCACTAATACTCTCAGTTTCTGCCAGTACAAAATGACAGCCATTTGTATGTACTACATGTATACCTGGACAAAACTATTATGATTTACTAATTAAAAATATTTAATCTCATATATATATATATATATATATATATATATATACATATACACAATACAGACCAAAAGTTTGGACACACCTCATTCAAAGAGTTTTCTTTATTTTCATGACTCTAAAAATTGTAGATTCACATTGAAGACATCAAAACTATGAATGAGAACATGTGGCATGAAATACTTAAAAAAGTGTGAAACAACTGAAAATATGTCTTATATTCTAGGTTCTTCAAAGTAGCCACCTTTTGCTTTCATTACTACTTTGCACACTCTTGACATTCTCTTGATGAGCTTCAAGAGGTAGTCACCAGAAATGGTTTTCCAACAGTCTTGAAGGAGTTCCCAGAAAAGCTAAGCACTTGTCCCTTTTGCCTTCACTCTGCGGTCCAGCTCACCCCAAACCATCTCGATTGGGTTCAGGTCTGGTGACTGTGGAGGCCAAGTCATCTGGTGTAGCACCCCATCACTCTCCTTCTTAGTCAAATAGCCCTTACACAGCCTGGAGGTGTGTTTGGGGTCATTGTCCTGTTGAAAAATAAATGATGGTCCAACTAAACGCAAACCGGATGGAATAGCATGCCGCTGCAAGATGCTGTGGTAGGCATGCTGGTTTAGTATGCCTTCAATTTTGAATAAATCCCCAACAGTGTCACCAGCAAAGCACCCCCACACCATCACACCTCCTCCTCCATGCTTCACGGTGGGAACCAGCCATGTAGAGTCCATCCGTTCACCTTTTCTACAAAGACATGGTGGTTGGATCCAAAGATCTCAAATTTGGATTCATCAGACCAAAGCACAGATTTCCACTGTTGTAATGTCCATTCCTTGTGTTCTTTAGCCCAAAGAAGTCTCTTCTGCTTGTTGCCTGTCCTTAGCAGTGGTTTCCTAGCAGCTATTTTACCATGAAGGCCTGCTGCGCAAAGTCTCCCCTTAACAGTTGTTCTAGAGATGAGAAGGTGTGTCCAAACTTTTGGTCTGTACTTTTTATATATATATATATATATATATATATATATATATATATATATATATATATATATATATATATATATATATAGTGATATTTTATGTATTTGCTTTCTATTCCTAGAGAACCCCTGTACAACAGCAACCAGGATGACATAAATCTTTATATTGGCCCTGAATATACCTACATTTATGGTCACTTATGGATATGTCACTGATAATAAGTCTGTTGACCTAGGTCAGACTGTCTATATTACTTTGTGCAGTACATCCTACAATTTGTGGGAGCAGAATATCTGCTATAAATCGAAATGTCAGACAATGAGATTCATGGCACATTTGATATAAATATAATTGTGAGTTGCCATGGGGATAAGCTCTGTGTGTATTCCAAGGGTTTAGGAAATAAAATACTTTACTGTAAAATATCTGCCAGTATAATGTTGGCAGTCGTCCATTTTGCAATTAATTGGTAAATGTGGTAAGACACAGATTACACTTGCAGCAGTACTTAAAGATGAGTTGGTTTTGTTTAATGGCCAATGTAAAACAGCATTTTCATGCAGAGAGTTTTGTGATATTTGTGAATATTTAGATCAGTATAGGTGAAATTAAAGTTAGGGCATACTGTGAGATCAATTCAACAACCCGTAGGTACATGAACATTAAAGGGAATCTGTCGGGTCCACTATGCACCCAGAACCACGAGCAGTTCTGGGTGCATATTACTAACCCCTGCCTAACTGTCCCAGGCTATAATAGCATACATAAAGAGATCTTTAGAAAAAGTAAGTAAAGATCCTCTATGACATGCTAATGAGCACAGGGACGAGTCGCAAGGGCGATATTTCCCCCGACTAGTCTGCCCCCTTAGCATGTTAGCACCCCCACAGGGGAGTGCTAATATGCTATTCAATGCCCAGCGTCATCGGCGTTGACGCACGTTCCTGTGTTTGTTGTCACCGCTTCAGACACCGGGTTTAGGCTCAGTGCACGTGATCAGAAGTCTCGGCACTTCTGATCATGCATGCTTCATAGAGGTCTAGTATGCATGACTGGAAGTACTGGGACTTCTGATCATGCGCACTGAGTCTAAACCCAGCATCTGAGGCGGTGACAACAGACACAGGTACGCGTGCCACACTGGGCACTGAATAGCATGTTAGCACACCCCTGAGAGCGTGCTAACATGCTAAAAGGGCAGACTAGTCGTGGGAAATAACTCCCTTGGGACTAGTCCCTGCGCTCATTAGCATATTATAAAGGATCCTTAGAAATACTTTTTATAAAGATCCCTTTATCTATGGTACTATAGTCTGGGACAGTTAGGCATGGATTAAAAATATGCACCCAGAACAGTTTGTGGTTCTGGGTGCATATTTGACCTGACAGGTTCACTTTAAGTCCAATATCTAGCAAAATAATTTGTCCAGTGCCCAAAGTAAGGTTAGACTGATACCTTGGCATATGTTGTGACAAATATATGACTGTGACAACTTACTGTATATCCATCCATTTATAGTGGCTAAAATGACTTCACTCTATGTAAAGGTCTACAGGGAATAGGGATGTGACTTTTTCAATTCATTTGCTTTGTTTTATTTCACCTTTTAAAAGGTGTTCAAACCTTGGTCAAGCAATAAGCAATGCCCACTTTTCACTACACTTAGAATCCGATTTGCGTGGGGCAAGCTGCTCTAAATTGTAGCATAAATAGTATGAAAGACCCAGCTATATAGATTAAATGTGGTCCTAAGTATTCAGAATATGAACACGGGGCAGACAAACCGTTACTGCAATAGATGCAGCTAAAAAGGTAAGGGGGCCCACTTCACCTCCAGAACAGTAACCAGCTTTCTCAAAGACACGAAGGGGGCCCATGTACTGTTCTTGCATAGCGGCCCTCCTCTGTCTGTGTTTGCCCCTTTATGAACGTGTGGGATCAAAGATGTTCAAAAGTAACACAAAAATGAAGTTGTCCACTAAGACCAACTGAAGTTAAAATAGCCTTTAATTATTTAGGTTGCTAGCATTGTGCAGGTCAGATCCTTATTGATCATGGCATATTTTAAATGGATAGTTTGTATTCTGGGCATGTGCATGGGCTGTCATGTGGCCATTCCTGCCCTATCATGCCCAGTGGTGTACCTTTTTTGTGTCTTATGTTATGGAGGCAAAGAATGTACATGGGTATTGGTGTGGATAGGAGAAGCAAGCACATGGGGCACAAGGAAGTGGAGAGTGTATATTTGTATTTATAATCCAATGGGACTATGATTTAAAGGGGTTGTCCACTACTGGGACAATTGCTTTTGATTCCTTGTTTTCCCTCTGGAAATTAATAAAGACTATACTCACCTCCCTACCAGAGCCGCAGTGCCAGGGCTCATGTGGGTTTGTGATGTCATGCAAGCTTTGGGTCCGATCAGCACCACTGTCTCCCCACCTTCAGACCAAACAAACAATCAACAGGAAGTGAGTGCAGCAGCTGCGTTCACTTTCAATTAATTAACTTATTTGGTCTAAAGGCGGGGAGAAGGAAGCCAGCACTGATTGGACGCCAGGTTCGCATGACGTCGCAACCCCATGTGAACCGCGACGCCGGTATGAGAGGTGAGTATAGGCTTAGTCTTTATTATTTTACCGAGGGAAAATATTTGGAATCAAAAGGGGTTGTCCTAGTAGTGGACAGATAAATATAGCATTCACTTGCACCTTTTATGAGTTTTAGCATTAGTACAATTCTCTTACTTTATGTTATAAAGGTTATAGAGCAGCCCCTTTAAATGGTATCAATAATAAATGTGCATGCTCTGTACAAGAAGGAGGATGGATGAGTGCTATGTGATCAGCTTTCAGTGTTCTACTGTGTCTTCCACATTGTGTCTGTTTTTGTCTCTGTTCAGTTTCTCTCCTGTTACTTAAAGATTCAGTGAAATGTAATACCCTAAAGAGAACTGTAGCCTGTTCAGATGAAATGCAAGCCACGTAACAGATGTCCTTTAGGAGTTAGTATGAATGACAGTGTAGAGGATATAAAATACTATCGAAGGTTTATTAATTAAAATAATACATTTACCAATTTTCCTTTAAACTTATTATGACACCAGATTTCACAATATGAATTGGGCACATTATTTTTTCCATAACTCACTTTTTTTAATTTTCAAGAATAAGTTGCATATATATAATAGCTTAATAAAATGCCTAAAACACCAAAAGAGGAGCTGAAAAGAGTAAGACTGAGATCAGCCCTGACACAGACCAAAACTCAATAATAAAAATAGTCAAAATCAGCAATCTCCGTACAAATCATCAAATAAGACATACGCAATGGTATGCAAGATCAATCATTGACGACAATATACAAAGAACAAAATACAACTTATAGCACAGGAGATACAGAGAAGAAGAAAGAGAAGAGGGAAGAAAATAGGAAAGGGCAGAAGAGGAAGGGAGGTGGGGTTTGTGATGGGGTACAGACAGAGCAGGCAGAGACAGTAGGCCGATGAATAATCCAAAGGAACTTTATTGGGACCAGGAAAATATACCACCAAAATCAATATAGTTCCTTAGAGTCTGCAACAAAAGAACAGGTCCGGGAGCGCCAGCCGATAATCGTATGCCAAAGAAAATGCAACAACAGTCTTTAGATGAGTTAATTAAATCCAGCAGGCTGGCCGAGACAACACAATCCCATGTTGCAAACGATCTCCAATGTCTAATAGTCCACACATGGTCACCAGGACCTGGCCGCAGCAACAGATCCTAGCCCTTCACCCAACAAAGCATCTACTAACTAAGAAAATGTGGCTGATTCCTCCACCTCTCCTTAGACCCACCCCCTGGATGGGCAGAAGTAATCACACCCACCCCTTTAACATTTGCTGCTTGTAGCTGCTAGTATAAAGAAGTTTCCAGAACACAGTCACCAGGGATTGTGTATTAGGGAAGCCCCCTGCAGAAAACAATATACTCGCAACCCCCAACCAGATCAATGACAATAGATACTGCTGGAGGGCTGATTACATTATGGTACAGGATGGGGGGGAACACTGTTAGATTACATTATGGTACAGGATGGGGGGGGCACACTGTTACAGGGTTAGGTAGCTGTCACATCCTGATCAAGTCAAGCAAGCAAGCCAGGCTGAGAACTGGAGGCCATCCTTAAATGATGACCAGGAGAACCAAATTTTTGTATATCGATCCTAAGAGTCGTAGTCGTGTGTCATGAGGGATTCCATACACTCCAGGTGGTCAAGTGACTTCCAGTGTCTGTGGATGACATTCCGAGAAAAATCTGAGAACATCCATCTTGACAACTGAAAAACAACCAGGAAGCAGAGAGAGGAGAGCGATCAGAGGAGATGGGACGAGGCGTGAGATTTCTTAGAACTGATGAGGTTGGTGTAGTAACTTTAAAATCAGTGACAGAATGGCTGTATAATCTTTTTTCAAAATTTACCTGTCTGATATTAAAATAAGCAGTTTATAAATCCAGCTGTAGGAGAACTCATTTATTGTACATTTTTACTTCAGGACTATATAGCCATTCTGGACGGATTTTCAAAGCTTCATCAGGTATAAGCGATCTGAATAATGTATTCCGTTTATATTTTGAAATCTGGTAGCTGATCTGTTTTAACACTAAAAGTCCCAGAGAGAGGTCATTTAACATTTCTACCTTTGGAACAGAAAGACAGGTCGAATGACATTCTTTTGTTTACACTCTCTTACAAGACCTTTGTTGAGGTGGATCAACACAATTGCCCCCTGCAAATTCCTCAGGCAATGGCCACATTTACAAATGAAAGGATGCTAATTGGAGCCATTAGAGTTGTCAGTTTGGACTAAGGGGTACTTTGCACGTTGCGACATCGCAGGTGCGATGTCGATGGGGTCAAATCGAAAGTGACGCACATCCGGCGTCGCTGTCGACATCGCAGTATGTGAATCCTTTTACATATGATTAACGAGCGCAAAAGCGTCGTTATCGTATGATCGGTGTAGGGTCCGACATTTCCATAATTTAGCAGCAGCGATGGTACGATGTTGTTCCTCATTCCAGCAGGCAGCACACATCGCTGTGTGTGAAGCCGTAGGAGCGAGGAACATCACCTTACCTGCGTCCCGGCTGCAATGAGGAAGGAAGGAGGTGGGCGGGATGTTTATGTCCCGCTCATCTCCGCCCCTCCGTTTCTATTGGCCGCCTGCCGTGTGACGTCGCTGTGACGCTGCACAACCCACCCCCTTAAGAAGGAGGCGAGTCGCCTGCCAGAGCGACGTCACAGGGCAGGTAAGTGCATGTGAAGCTGCCGTAGCGATAATGTTTGCCACGGCAGCTATCACAAGATATCGCTGCTGCGACAGGGGCGGGGACTATTGCGCTCGGCATCTCAAGCATTGGCTTGCTGAAGGGTCCGTACCATTTTCTTCAAAGGTGATGTCCTGCTGGGCAGGACACATCGCTGTGTTTGACACCTAACAATGACCTCCTTTACAGGTCGCTCATCGTTATACAGGTCGCTCATCGTTATACAGGTCGCTCATGTTATCCCCATGATATACTCCATTGTCCCCCTAGAATTTGAAAAAGTTGGTGAGAAAAAAAAACCTTTGTGCCTCCATTTGCTTTCGAATTTAGCATGAAAAAATGTTCTTGTTCCAATTGTAGGAAAAAAACAAGGTTTTGTAAAAAAAAAAATCTGTATAAGCCTATATTCACATCTGAATCTGGAGGCAATGAAAGATTTGGATCCCAAATACTCAACAGGATTCCAACTTCTTTTTTTTTTTCTTAAGATGTTTGAGTAATGACATTTGTAGGGGGTTCTTCGCCTAGGAGCAACAGAAGTTAAATATTTGAGACCCAGCACTGCGATCCTCTCATGGTCAGCCGATTATTGGGTATATGTTGCTGTAGAGGGCTTGTCACAGGGAATATGGACCATCTTAGACAGGAGGCACCTCTCAGAGCCAAATTGTCTTGGGTTTAGAGCTTCTGACTTAGTATAACAAGAGGTTATCTAGGTAATGTTATGAAACACTATAGTATTTTGCTGCATAGGAGCCAGTTATAACATTATGATGTTTAATATATTTTGGGTGGCTAAATTATGTGACCAATTATGTTAATATTTCTATTCCAGATCTGCATCCACAGAAGCTAATGGGGTAACACTAACCTGATATTGAAAGAAGGACATTCTGGGGCTTATTGATCAGAACACTGTTGCCGGAGATGGCAAGGCTTCGGCGGAAAGCATGCATTGCTCTTTTCCTTTTCACTCTTTTCATTTTCGGAACTATGATGGGCTTGCGAACTTTGAAGCCCACAGATGGCTTTTCTGACCTGGCTCCTGGCCTCGAACTTATGCCCTTTGGAGAACAATCAGAGAAACGATCTGTATCTAGTGATGTTATTGCTCAGTCACAGGGTACTGCAAATGCAGCAGAGCAAACAAAAGTCTACTATGATCTTCATGTTTTCTACTACATGTGGTATGGAAATCCAAAGTTTGATAACAACTATATTCACTGGGATCATGTGATGGTGCCTCATTGGGACCCAAAAATATCAGCGAGTTATCCTAAAGGCAGACACAGTCCCCCTGAGGATATCGGATCCAGTTTTTATCCTGAGTTAGGACCCTACAGTTCAAAAGATTCGGAGGTCCTCGAAGAACATATGAGACAGCTGAGGGCAGCAGCTATAGGTAAGCTGAGGAAAATAAATTAATCACAGGAAACTGATGTTAGTAATAATAACTGTATTACTTTTTATCATAGGAGTATTAGTACTGTCATGGTACCCCCCTGGTACAGCAGATGAGAATGGGGAAGCAGTGGAAAACCTGGCACCATTGGTTCTGGATGCTGCCCACAGATATGAAATTAAGGTAACATATGCTGTGTTCCTAAAATCCCGTATGAAATGACTATAAAAACAATTGTACGCCTCTGAGTAGATTTTACCTAACTCATTTATTAGGATGTATTGGGATAACACTTGATTTTAATGGAAGTTTTAAATAAAAATACAAAAACCATTAAACACACCAATACATTTACTGGGAGTATACAAAATGAATACATTTCTTTTACTGAGTCATGAAAAGAGGTCCTTAAACATATAAACATGTGCCTGAGGAATAAAGCATTTTTGTGACCATATTCTATAAATTGTATACATTAATGAATAGATGTCCTAGACCTGATAAGGCTGGTGTACTTATTTACTGAAAATCAATGTCAGAAATGGCTATATAATCATGAAGGAAAAAAAAACATTTTATAAGTCCATGAGAATAATTTTCTATTTTCATTTCAACGTTAGGCAGAGAAACTTAAAAAGATACATAAAAAGCGATTAAAACATATTTTAAAAGTAAGTACTCAGGTCATCTGGTCTGAAAGCTCTATTCATTGGTAATCTGTCACCAAGTTTTTGCTACCTCATCTGAGAGCAGCATAATGTATTCTGACAATGTATCACTTAGATTCCTGGGTGCAGCATTTGTGACACAGTTTTAGGCCCCCTTCACACGCACGTGTCTCCGGTACGTGCTAGGTCCGTGCCCGCATGTACCGGAGACACGGACACACGTAAACCCATTAAAATCAATGGGTTTATGTGCATGCACGTGTGAAGCCACACGAATGCATGTCCGTTTTTCTCCGTCAGCACGGGTGTCACACGGCCCGCACACATACCACACGGATGTAGTGTGGATGCGGACCCGTGTGACACGCGCCGGAGAAACACACGTGTCAAAGAAAAAAATAACAAATCTTTACTCACCTTCTCCAGCCCTTTTGTCTTTGCCGCTGCTGTCCCTTGCTTCCGACCACCGCTCATTATGCTCATTTAATATTCACTTTACTGCGGCGGAAGCAGCAGCGGGGAGTCGGCAGGGCTGGAGACCGAAGTTCAGCACCACGGACAGCAGCGCCAGGGACAGGTGAGTTGAAAGTTCTCGTTCTCCGTGTGTTATCACGGATAACACACGGAGAACACACGTAGTGCCATAAACACGGCACACGGAGGGGAAAACGCACCTTTGACACGTCCGTGAAACACGTACGTGATTTTCACAGACGTGTGAAGGGGGCCTTAAAATGTAGCAGAGCTCAGATAGCTAGTCCCGCCCACCCCACAGCTTCCTATGTACATTGTCTATTGACAGTGAGATGCTAATCAGTGCTGGGGGCATTGTTTTAGCAGGAGGCACGTGGGCAGATAGAACAGCACTGAGAATCTCCTACTAATATTGAAACAAAGGCACACAGCCTAGTAAGTGACACATCACTGAAATCAGTGTCTCAGCCCCTCCCTCATGCTGCCTTCAGATTACATAGCAAAACCTTCTGACAGATTACCTTTTAATAATGTATGCATTTTGTATTGTGAAATCTGATGACAGATCCACTTTAAATTTTTGAGACCGGAATATCCCTTTAAGCACTGCCCAGAATGACTGATTTTGTGGTCATCACTAATACTGTCAGTAACTTTTGTCTGTGCATGATTGTTGTAACTATGGTGCATGACTGATAAAATGTGTGACATTGTCACAGAGCCAAAACTGGCATCCAGGTGACATCTGTTAGTTGTTTCCTTAAAATGAAATTGTCTATGTATTATAGGTTGCGTTCCATATCCAGCCATACAAGGGACGTGATGACCACACACTTCATGAAAACATTAAATACATCATTGATAAGTACGTTTTTTGGTTACCATTATATGTTTTCGTTTTGGAAGCTAAAGGGCAGCAGGAATCAGAGATGGACTATTGCATTCTAATCATTTATGCTTTAGGGCTCGCTTACAACACCCCATAAATCAGACCTGTTTGATTTTTTATTGGATAACTCTTAGGCAGGCTTTGCACGTTGCGACATCGCAAGCCGATGCTGCGATGTCGCACGCGAAAGTCCCCGCCCCTGTCGCAGGTACGATATTGTGTGATAGCTGGCGTAGCGAACATGATCGCTACGCCAGCTTCACATGCACTGACCTGCCCTGCGACCGTCGCTCTGGCCGGCGACCCGCCTCCTTCCTAAGGGGGCGGGTCGTGCGGTGTCATAGCGACGTCACACGGCAGGCGGCCAATAGCGGCGGAGGGGCGGAGATGAGCAGGATGTAAACATCCTGCCCACCTCCTTCCTTCCGCATATCCTACGGAAGGCGCGGTGACGCCGGTAGGAGATGTTCCTCGCTCCTGCGACTTCACACACAGCGATGTGTGCTGCCGCAGGAGCGAGGAACAACATCGGACCGTCGCGTCAGCGTAATTATGGATTACACCGACGCTGCACCGATGATACGATTACGACGATTTTGCGCTCGTAAATCGTATCATCTAGGCTTTCCACACTACGATGTCGCATGCGATGCCGGATGTGCGTCACTTTCAATTTGACCCCACCGACATCGTAGTGTGCAAAGCCGCCCTTAATGTTATTTAATGGGGCAGTGCTGATGATGAATTTTTTTTCACTGTCAGAATTTTACTCCCAAATTGGATGTGTGCAAGAAAAAAAAATCAGATGCCATACTGAGCCACATTATGGTATCCGATTTTTACAGATACCTTACAGTTCTGTAGGACCGGAAACTGTAAATGGTCCCGTAAATGATTATTGACTGCGGAGTAAAAAACGCACTGCACACGGATTGCACATGGATATCAAGTGAGAAAAAAGTCATACCACTTAGGCTAGACTAACACTTGCGTTGTGCGGCATCCATCACAATGCGTTGTGTGACGCATGTGACTGATGCGTTGTAAATAGTGTGATAATAAAGGCAACGTATTCCTGGGAAATAACGTGTTATGTTCTTTTATTTTTCTTTAGCCGAGAGAGAGCCCCCATCATCACCGCACACACGCAGGCACTACCGCACCCATCATCACCGCATACACGCAGGCACTATCGCCCTCATCATCACCGCATACACGCAGGCACTACCGCTCCATCATCACCGCACACTCCGGCACTACCGCCCCCATCATCACCGCACACACCGGCACTACCTCCCCAATCATCACCAAACAAACGCAGGCACTACCACTCCCATCATCATCGCAGGCACTACCACCCCCATCATCACCACACACACGCAGGCTCTACCGTCCCCATCATCACCGCATACACGCAGACACTACCGCCCCCATCATCACCCCACAAACGCAGGCACTACCACACCCATCATCACCGCACACACGCAGGCACTACCGTCCCCATCATCACCGCACACACACCGGAACTACCTCAGTGACGTCACCGCTGATTGTGCGGCTCACTTCAGTTGCTCCGTGGAGCTCACAGGAGCGGCGGTGTTCTACGGCCGCTCCTGTCAGCTTCCGATGTAGCAGAGCCGAAAGTGTTGTGGATTATGTCGGATCTGGAGGGGTATTTGGGGATTAATAAAGTGGTGAAAGAGGGTGTTTTTTTGTCTTTTATTCCAAATAAAGGATTTTTTCAGGTGTATGTGTTTATTTACTTTCATGTATAGGTTAATCATTGGGGGTGTCTCATAGACGTCTGCCATGATTAACCTAGGACTTACTTAGTGGCAGCTATGAGCTGCCATTAACTCCTTATTACCCCAATTGCCACCGCACCAGGGCAATTCGGGATGAGCCGGGTAGAGTCCCGGGACTGTCGTATCTAATGGATGCGGCAATTCCGGGCGGCTGCTGACTGATATTTTTAGGCTGGGGGGCTCCCCATAACGTGGGGTTCCCCATCCTAAGAATACCAGCCTTCAGCCTTGTGGCTTTATCTTGGTTGGTATCAAAATTGGGGGGGGACTGCACGTCGTTTTTTTTTATTATTATTTATTGTACTGCACGATATAGACCCACCCACCGGCGGCTGTGATTGGTTGCAGTGAGACAGCTGTCACTCAGCATGTCTGACTGTAACCAATCATAGGCACCGGTGGGCGGGGGAAGCAGTGAATATGAGATGGAATAATGAGCGGCTGGCATTTTCAAAAGCAGGAGAAGCCGCCAGAGCAGTGTGATAGCTGTGCAGCGCCGCGCCCGTGATCGGTGAGTATGAGAGAGGGGGTGAGAGGGAGAGACCAACAGAGAGAGATAGAGACTGAGAGGGACCAACCGACAGAGAGAGAGAGAGACCGACAGACAAACAGAGAGAGACCAGGAGTGCTTTTAAACGATTTAGAACGTTTTGCTAGACATGCTGAGCATGCTCAGTAGAACGTGACAGAATCCTGCTCTGGAATCCAGCGCCATAGACATTCATTATGCCTCTTAACAGATCCCGACGGAATCCTGCGGAGTGCGTTTTTTTACAGCAACAAAAAACATTACATTATGCGTTCCTTCCGCCTGACAGTCACCGACAAAACAACTGATGTGCCGCAGAGCTTATGCAACGCAGGACCATCCATTGCAATCCGCCTGCAATGGAAATGGAATTCCTGCAACGGATACCGTAATTCCTCAAGGTGGCGGATTGCATCGGATGCCGCACACCGCAAGTGTGAAACTAGCCTTAAACACTGGAGTGATTCAGGGAGAAAATGTAGTTGAAAGCACGGCCAGGGATGAGATGACTAGTGTAAGGGAGGCGTTACACGCACCGATTTATCGTGCAATCGCATGAGTGATCGCACCCACCCCCGTCGTTTGTGCGTCACGGACAAATCATTGCCCGTGTCGCACAAAGTCGTTAAACCCCTGTCACACTACTTACCTCCTTAATGACGTCGCTGTGGGCGGTGAACATCTACTTCCTGAAGGGGGAGGGACGTTCGGCGTCACAGCGATGTCACACAGCGGCCGCCCAATAGAAGCGGAGGGGCGGAGATGAGCGGGACGTAACATCCCGCCCACCTCCTTCCTTCCACATTGCCGGCGGGATGCAGGTAAGCTGTGTTCGTCGTTCCCGGGGTGTCACACGGAGCGATGTGTGCTGCCTCGGGAACGACGAACAACTGGCGCGCAGAAGGAGGAACGACATTATGAAAATTAACGACGTGTCAAGGAGCAACAATAAGGTATTTTTGCTCGTTCACAGTCGTTCGTAGCTTTCACATGGTACGATATCTCTAACGATGCCGGATGGGCGTCACGGAATCCGTGACCCCGACGACATATCGCCCGATATATCGTAGCTTGTGACGCCGTCCTAAGAGGCAGGTCCTGCTAGCTTCTGCCCACCTGCTTAGCTAGGTCTCTACTTATACATGCATAGACCTGACAATCTAGCGGAGTGAGGGGGAAGAAGCTGTCAAGACCTGCCTCCTGGACTAGTCACCCTGTCAATGCTTAGTTGCTTACATCTCAGTTCTTATCTGAAATTATGTAGTGTTTTAGTGTAAAATGGATGTTTTTAATGCAGGAGCCTGTTTTTCATTTATGCTGGCACCAGCCAATTTCATGTGGCATTTCTAGTGTCATGGACACTTCTAAGGGGTGATCTGGCTAGGCTTTTTTCACCTTGTGGGCTAAGTTTCATTGTAAATAAACACCTACAAAAGACTTTATCCACTACTAGACAACACCCACTTAGTCAATTCAAGACCCCAATTAAAATAAAATCAATGGATTCTCACCTTTCACAGAAGCACTATTCATGTTACAGAATAGTAAAGGCTGCAGTCAACTGGTGACCATTGATTGGCTGCAGCAGGCACATGACATAACAATTTCACATCAGCCAAAGCAGTGCAGACCTCACCGAAACAGTGCTGCTGTAGGAGCTGAGTATCCATGATTATTTTAATTTGGGTTTTGAATTGATTAAGAAGGGTTGTCCATTTAGTTTTATATCAAACTAGAGAAAATGTATATTCAATATAAATATCCTTTTTAAAAAACTGATTATACAACATGCACACAAACAGACTGGCTAAAAAATACAGAAATGGAGGAGCAGGAGCAAATGCTTATCATTAGATAAAAATCTGTAAGGGCCGTTTCACACATCCGGCTTTTCGCCGGATTGCCGTTCCGGCACATTCCAGTACAGTGTGATACAGTACAATGGCAGCTCGACAAGATCCGGTCACATGCTGTCATGTGACCGGAGCATGTGACCGGAGCTTGTTGCGCTGCCGTTGTACTGTATCACACTGTACTGGACTGGAGTGCGCCGGTTCCGGCAATTCGGCGAAAAGCCGGATGTGTGAAACGGCCCTAAGCCAGATAGTAAGTAAAAAGCCAAATGTTCTCCATAGTAAAATGCAAGTTAAGTCTATTCATCCAACAATTTGTGCCAGAATTTTGACGTACACCTGTTTGAAATGTTGCAAAGTTTTGAGCAGCTATGACTTTTGCCACTTTTAGTTCTCATGTCCTGTAATCATCAGATAGAACGGATTCTGCAGAGATCCATTAGCAATAAAGTTGTGCAAACACAACTTCTCTGTCAATTATTAAATAACAGATTTCTGCCGGATCCGGTTTTTTTTACATGAGAGTCTAAACAGATTGCTATTTATCATTCATTTGTAACAGATCCTGTAAGAAAACAATGGATCAGTTACAAATGCAAGGAAAATAAATGGATGGCTAAATTACTGTCCGTTAATGGATCTATTCTCCATAAACTCATAAACTTTTAACAATGTTTAAAAAAACGGATCCGGCAGACATCAGTTATTTAACAACGGACAAAAAATATGTATTTGCAGAACTTTTTTGGCAATGGATCTTAGCCTGTCAGCAGGGCTGTATTTTGCCTTCGTGCTGCCCTAGGCACTTTAAGTGGTCGCGCCCCTTAGTGACAACGTAACACTATGAGTTTTCGCACACGACCTCTTTTTAAGGCAGATCTACTCTATAAAACACTTGAAAAAGTATCAATGAGAAACGAAGGGCACTAACCCCCCCCAATGGGGATCACCACAGGCACATCAAAACATAGCATGAGTATAAAATATTCCCACCACACCGTCCCCACTTATATACTGTGACTGTCACACTGCCCCTAATAAACTACACACTGCCCTCCCTTATAAATTATACCCACCACACCTTCCTCAATTATGAAATATGATCTGCACATTGACCTCACATCATGCGCCCCCCTCCTCACAATGTCCCATGCATGCTTCCCCCTCCTCACAATGTCTTATGCATGCTGCCCCCTCCTCACAATGTCCCATGCATGCTGCCCCTCCTCACAATGTCCCATGCATGCTGCCCCCTCCTCACAATGTGCCCAGCATGCTGCCCCCTTCTCCCAATGTCCCATGCATGCTGCCCCCTCCTCCCAATGTCCCATGCATGCTGCCCCCTCCTCCCAATGTCCCATGCATGCTGCCTCTCCTCACAGTGTCCCATGCATGCTGCCCCCTCCTCACAATGTCCCATGCATGCTGCCCCCTCCTCACAATGTCCCATGCATGCTGCCCCCTCCTCACAATGTCCCATGCATGCTGCCCCCTCCTCACAGTGTCCCATGCATGCTGCCCCTCTCCATGAGCTCCTAATGCTGCCTTCCTCTTTTCCATAATGACACCTCCATGCTGCCCCATTCATCATACTAAGACCACCACACTAACGCTTATGCTGAGACACCCCCCCACACACACACACTACCCCACTCTTGATATTGACTCCCCTACATTGCTCCACTCCATTCTGAGCCCACACATGCTGCCCCTTCTCCATAATGAGCTCCCAATGCTGCCCCCCTTTCATTCTGAGTCCTTACACTGCCCCCCATCGATTTTGTCATTGCACTATCCCTCAACCCTTGTCCTCTGTCTCTAGCATTGGCCCCTCTCTCCCATTCCCCCAGCAGCAGCTTCTCTCCCCCATCTCCAGCAGCAGCCTCTCCCCCAGCATCAACCTCTCTCCCCCCAGCGTCCCCCAGCATCAGCCTCTCTCCCCCCAGCCTCCCCCAGCTTTAGCCTCTCTCCCCCAGCTTCCCCCAGCATCAGCCTCTCTTCCCCAGCTTCCCCCAGCATCAGCCTCTCTCCCCCAGCTTCCCCCAGCATCAGCCTCTATGAACCAAGCATCAGCCTCTCTGCCCCCAGCATCAGCCTCTCTCCTCCCAGCCTCCCCCAGCATCAGCCTCCCCCTCCCACCTTCCCCCAGCATCAGCCTCCCCCCTCCCAGCCTCTCCCAGCATCAGCCTCCCCCAGATTCAGCCTCTCTCCTCCCAGCCTCCCCCAGCATCAGCCTCCCCCAGCATCAGCCTCTCTTCTCCCAGCCTCCCCCAGCATCAGCCTTTCTCCTCCCAGCCTCCCCCAGCATCAGCCTCCCCCAGCATCAGTCTCCCTCCTCCCAGTCCCCCCCAGCATCAGCCTCCCTCAGCATCAGCCTTCCTACTCCCAGCCTCCCCCAGCATCAGCCTCCCCCCTCCTAGCCTCCCCAAGCATCAGCCTCCCCCCTCCCAGCCTCTCCCCAGCATCAGCCTCCCCCAGCATCAGCCTCCCTCCTCCCAGCCTCCCCCAGCATCAGCCTCCCTCCTCCCAGCCTCCCCCAGCATCAGCCTCCCCCAGCATCAGTCTCCCTCAGCATCAGCCTCCCTCCTCCCAGCCTCCCCCAGCGTCAGCCTCCCCCCTCCCAGCCTCCCCCAGCATCAGCCTCCCCCCTCCCAGCCTCCCCCAGCATCAGCCTCCCCCCTCCTAGCCTCCCCCAGCATCAGTCTCCCCCCTCCCAGCCTCCCCCAGCATCAGACTCTCTCCTCCCAGCCTCCCCCAGTATCAGCTTCTCTTCCCCCAAGTCTCCCCCAGTATCAGCCTCTCTCCCCCCACCACATGCGCAGATCTCCGGTCTGCATTAGAGACACCCCCACGCTCCTTATGAATCTTCAGCTCTGCGAGCACTTACCTGCTCCAGGGCCCGCCGTCATCTTCCTGGCTCATGTGAGTATCCTCTTCTGACACCGGCTTCCATCGCGGCGTCCTCTACGGCGTCCTGCTGTGAGCTCTGCATGTGATGTCCACACAGCATTGGACGCAGCACAGAGGAAGGAGCTGATTGGAGCGCCTGTGACCCCGGAAGTGCAGGCGCCGGCAGTTCCGAGGTCAATCAGCTCTCTGTGCCCTGCCGCCGCAGTTTGTCTGCATTCGCGTCTTAATTGACGTGGATACAAATAAATGCAGATGCGCCTCTCCCCCTCCCTCCTCCGAAAATACAGCGGATTTAATGGATGTGTAAAAAAAAAATATTTTTTTTTTTTACTGCTAGTAGGTGCCGCCCCCCCGCATCCTGCCGCCCCAGGCACGGGACCACGGGTGCCTAATGGTAAATACGGCCCTGCCTGTCAGTGCTCAGACCATTCTCCACAAACTGCATCAATTTGGGCTACATGACTGTCATCCCAGAAGGAAGCCTCTTCTAAAGATGATGCACAAGACAGACTGCAAACAGTTTCCTGGAGGCAAGCAGACTAAGGACATGGATTTCGGAAACCATGTCCTGTGGTCTGATGAGACCAAAATAAACTTATTTGGTTTAGATGGTGTTAAGTGCTTGTGGGGCAACCAGGTGAGGAGTACAAAGACAAGTGTGTCTTAGGCATCTTTCAAACCTCCCTGTCTACATTCCCTGTGAAGTCCATTTTCACATCTACTGTTCACATGCATTCTAATTAAAGTCAATAGAGATCTTCACACCTCAGTGTTTTCACCTGGGCCTTATGTCTATGTGAAACACCTGCGTTTCCGGGTGAGTCACAAGGAGACAAGTCAGTTTTTTCAAGGCAGAAAGGGTCAAATCCAGATATCAGATGGATGGCATCCGTGTGACACGTACTGGAAAAAAATGGATATTACTGTAATAAAGGTTTTTTTATGTGTAAAAGATGTTCAAAGCATTCAAAATGATATATAGAATTCAAAAAGTAACTAGATGGATAGATTTATATAGATAGAGATTGCTTGTACAGCTATTTAGCAGAATTAATGACTAATTTTAGGGAAAAAATGAAGGGGGGTTCTCACCCAATTTTCAGCACAGGTACAGCAGCAGCTGCGGGCTGCAACCCTCAGATGCCCCTTGGTTGGTTTTGAAATATAGATGGGAACCCACACTGTTTTTTTTAATTATTTGAACAAATAATTTAAAAAAATGGCATAGGTCCCAGCCATTTATCAAAACTAGCCAAGGGACAGCGGACAACTGGGCGCTGAAATTTTTAGGGTGGCAAGGCCCATGGTTCTTTGGCCCTTACGAGCCTAAAAACAACAGCCCGCAGTCGCCCTAGAGGTGGCGTTGTACTCGGCTCTTCCCATTGCCCTTGTGCAGTGGCAAACAAGGTAATATATGGGGTTGATGCAAGCTGTGAATTGCCAGCTGTCATCAAGCCGTGGTATTAGTAATGGGTGGGCGTCTAGCAGACACCCCCATTACTAATCCAGTAGAAATATAAAAAAATAAATTATTTGACCAAAGACCCCCTGACTACAGCCTTTGTTCACCAATTTATTAAAGATGTATTTAAGAAAAGTCCGCTGTAATCTATAGCTATGCCCCACAACGGTCTCCAAAAGGGAACCTGAGAGACCTAAAAAGGGAAAATGATTAAAGAAATAAAGACAAAAGATACCCTCATTCACCAATTTATTCTCCTGCAGAAACCCTAATCCACGGTCTGACGTAATCCAAAAGGGGGTCCCACAACGTTTCAAGACTCACTGTTGCAGCTGTTTTTTTATCTATCAATCAATCTATCTTTTACACATAAAAAAAACATTAATTTCAGTATCATGTGTTTTTTTTCTGGTACCAGTCACACGGATGTGTCAAACGGACATATGGACAGCACACGGATAAAACACACGGATGGTCATACGGATGTCTGAAATAGACTGTGCAAAACGTCCTTTTTTTACACACATGTGTGAAGGGGCCTTACCTACAGTCAAGCACGGTGGTGGGAGTGACATGTTTAGGGCTTCATGACTGCGGCCAGTTGTGACGAGATTCAGTTCATTGAGGGAACCATGAATGCCAGCCTGTACAGTGACATACTCGAGCAGATCATGATCCCCTCTCTGGGCCACAGGAGAGTGTTCCAGCATGACAGTGAACCTAAACACACCTCCAGGTCTAGCACTGCATTGCTAAAGAAATGGAGGGTAAAGGTGCTGGACTGTTCTAGCAGGTCTCCAAACCTAAACCTATTGAGCAACTGTGGGGCAGCCTCAAACGGAAGGTGCAGGAGAGCAAGGTCTCTAACATCTACCAGCTCCATGATGTCAACATGGAGGTGTGGAAGATGATTCCAGTGGCTCCTGTGAAGCTCTGGTGAACTCCATGCCCATGAGAGTTAAGGCTTGCACACCAAATTTGCACTGCTATACAAGATGGACCCTGACTACTTTACATTGTATGAAAGGGTCATATCGTAAGTGTCGTCCCATGAAAAGATATGATAAAGTATTTACAAAAATTTGAGAGGTGTACTCACTTTTGTGATATACGGTATACTGGTCCACTTAGATATTCTGCAAAGACCTATCCATGCAAGCACAATAATAGTAAATGGAGCCAAGGTGAACAGAGGACAATGTTTGCTATTCTCTTCCTGATATGCTCCGGACATTTGATTCCTTTTCCTCTCCTCTTACCGAGAAAGTTGCTTACATCAAGTTACAATAGCCAGTTTGATGCTCCAGCTCTTATAAGCTAATGAAGTACAGGCCGAGAGGGGAGTGAGAAGTCAGCACACCCTTCAGGTCTTATGATTAGAAGACCATAGACCCATATCCTGCTCCTCCTAAGTAGGGCTGAGCGGATCCGGACTGTAAAAGTCCGGATACGCACGGTTTCAACACTCTCTGGGTGTCGGACCCGGGAGCGGAATTCCAGGTACACGATCCGGATTCAGCAATTAAAGTAAAAATAAAGAAAAGAAGAAATAAGTGAGCGTTTCATACTTACCGAGACTCAATGTCATGGCGGCACACTGCTTCCGGGTCGCGCATTCACTTCCTGTACTGTCCATCGCATACACACAGCTTTCCGTGTTTTCCCCGCCCACCGGCCATCCTCTCGTCTGTGATTGGTTGCCTGTGACAGTCTCTGTTGCAATCATCGCTCATCGCGGCTCAGTAATAGGCTGCACTCAGAGCGGGCAGTCTTCTCTATGGCTGCTAGCTGTGATATGTAGCAGATCTGGATGTGTCGTCGTGGGACCTCATGTGGATTACGCCAGAGCTGCAGGGTGTTTGGGCTTAATAAAGTGGTGAAGGAGGGTGCATTTTGTACTTTATTCCAAATAAAGGATTTTTCTCTGTGTCTGTGCTTATTTACATTAATTTACAGGTTTGTGTGATGCAGGTATCTCATAGACGCCTGTGCCATCACAAACCTAGGACTTAGTAGTAGCTGTGCGCTGTTATTAACCCCTCATAACCCCAATTGCCACCGCTGCAGGCCAACGGGAAGGACTAGTATCGCACCGGGATTGTCACATCTAATAGATGCGGCAATACCGGGCGGCTGCGGGCTGAGAATACCAGCCTCCAGCCAGCGTTATCATGGCTGGGGATGAAAATTGGGGGGGCCGCATGTCGTTTTTGTTTTATTTATTTAAATAAAATTAAAAAAAAGCCGCATGCGGTTTTTCTTAGGCTGTAGTCACACTTGTGAGGGACTCCCGCAAGTCTGATATCGCAGCATAGCCACACACTTCTGACAGGAGCGTGCATGTGTTTCTACGTACATGCACGCTCATGTTCAGACAGCAGCAGGCTATGCCGCACACTTCTGACAGGAGTACTGACACTTGCATTGCTTTCCCCGCCCACCGGCCGTCCTGGCGCCTGTGATTGGTTGCACTCAGCTGGCACTCAGGGCGGGGGCGCGTCTAGCTGTAACCAATTACACGCGCCGGTGGGCGGGCAAAACAATGAATATTGAATTGTTGGCTCCGGAAGGGAAAAGCGTGACCCGGAAGGAGTTTGCCACCATGATAGCGCCTTGGTGAGTATGCTGCGCTCGCTCCTACCCCCCTATCCCCTCCACAAACGTATTTAACCCTCTGGTGGGAACAATATCTTTAATAACTTGTTTGGGAATAATGTGCCTGTCAGGCGCAGGCTAGAAAAATACCTATAATATCTAATTTTTGCAATTTCTGTGATCTAAAAGTGATCAGAGACCTTCATAGGGATGCATTAAAATGACTACACATTATCAGGTGCAAAACAAACCCATTTACTCAACATAAAAGTAATAACTCTGAAATACACACATTTCAAAATTCCCATCAAATAGCCCCCAGTTATGTGTTATAACGGTTATTAAAAAGAGAAAAATTTGGCAAAAAAATATAATTTCAAGGCACCTAAAATAATATTACACACATAATTATTCAGAATTAGATCCTGAAGTTTCCCCAGAAAAAAACACATTTGCAGAGCAAAGAGCAAGAGCAACCTTATAAAGTGTGATGTGTTCGGGAACAATGAGCCTGAGAAGCCAGCACAGGTATATCTGCCCTCCTGAAGCTCTGCAGACCAACTGTGGTATCAGGTTTCACACAGCAGCTAGAGCCAGGAGACTACCTGGAGAGAGGGGATTTCCTGAAAATCTGGTGAGGAGGGAGAAATGAAAGTAAAAGAGAAGCGCCTGTCAGGCACATTAATCCCATCCGAAGGTTAATCTCCGGATTCCGGTCCCCATTGACTTATATGGGCACCGTATTCCGGATCGGACTCTTTTTAAAATCTGGCAGTGATCCACCAGTCCCGGTTTTTCAGGAATTCGATCAGCTCTACTCTTAAGCATTCCTACTTAAGAGCCCCCATTAGCCTCTTCACCATACGCCGCAAAAGAGTTCATGTTTGTTTTCTGCAACGTCATCTTCCTTGACCATTAGTCTAATTCTACAGTTCCTGTTTTGCTAGCAATGCAGTTGCAATGAAGCATAAGGATATTGACAAGGGATAATAAATGCTCGACCACTTTTGACCATTCCCAACTGAAATCACTGCATTTGTGTCCATATTTTGATTTTACTGTTTCACATGCTTGATAACCTTCATATATCATGATGTTGTGTTGAGACTGAGTAGAATAAATTGGCTTGGTTGAGCGCCTGCGCATTATCATCACTAGTAACTATATATACTGTGCGTTTTACAATACTGTTAGCAACACTCTTGCATATCTTGTTAACTATGGAATATTCTTCTGTCTTTTTAGCTTTGGATCTCATGCAGCTTTTTACAGATATAAAACAAGTACTGGTAAAACCCTTCCTTTCTTCTACATTTATGACTCTTATCTAACACCACCCGAATCCTGGGCTAACCTGCTGACAGTGACTGGCTCACATTCGATACGTAACACGCCTTACGACGGAGTCTTTATTGGGCTCTTAGTGGAAGAAGGACACAAGCATGATATCCTAACAGCTGGTTATGATGGTATTTACACATACTTTGCTTCCAATGGATTCTCTTTTGGATCCTCACATCAAAACTGGAAAATTATCAAAAGCTTTTGTGATACCAACAATCTTATGTTTGTACCAAGTGTTGGACCTGGTTACATAGACACTAGCATCAGACCATGGAACAATCACAACACCAGAAATCGAGTTAATGGAAAGTATTATGAAACAGCTCTTCAAGCAGCCCTCACTGTCCGACCAGAGATAGTCTCAATCACATCGTTTAATGAATGGCATGAGGGTACCCAGATTGAGAAAGCTGTTCCAAAGAAAACCCCTACCCGTCTCTATTTGGACTATTTGCCACACCAGCCCGATCTCTACCTTGTTCTTACAAGAAAATGGGCAGAACATTTCAACAAAGAGAAAGAACAATGGCTTATGTGAGCTCAAGACATATGATTTTATAAATGTAAGATGTACCAGAGTTGTGCCATTCACCATACTTTGGTGGAGCATGCATTTACAGCTGGAGTTTACTGGAAGACTAATTAATTGGTAGATTGAACGTAGGGCTTGTATGAAATTGTATGGAAAAAAAAGTTTGCATTAAATAAACCTATGAGGACAATGGAAGGCTCCACAAGACTTAATGTTATCTTAGCCTCACAGCCAGTGTTTACTTTACACACTTTGCAATAACTATCTCAATAAATGGGCTTTCTACAGTGCCTTGCGAAAGTATTCGCCCCCCCTTGAATTTTTCAACCTTTTCCCACGTTTCAGGCTTCAAACATAAAGATAAAAATTTTAATGTTATGGTGAAGATTCAACAACAAGCGGGACAAAATTGTGAAGTTGAACGAAATTTCTTGTTTATTTTAAACTTTTTTAAAAAATAAATAACTGAAGAGTGCGGCGTGCAATATTATTAGTCCCCTTTACTTTCAGTACCGCAAACTCACTCCAGAAATTCATTGAGGATCTCTGAATGATCCAATGTTGTCCTAAATGACTGATGATGATAAATATAAGCCACCTGTGTGCAATCAAGTCTCCGTATAAATGCACCTGCTCTGTGATAGTCTTAGTGTTCTATTTTAAGCGCAGATAGCATCATGAAGACGAAGGAACACAACAGGCAGGTCCGTGATACTGTTGTGGAGAAGTTTAAAACCAGATTTGGTTACAAAAAGATTTCCACAACTTTAAACATCCCAAGGAGCACTGTGCAAGTGATCATATTGAAGTGGAAGGAGTATCATACCACTCCAAATCTACCAAGACCCAGCCGTCCCTCCAAACTTTCATCTCAAACAAGGAAAAGACTGAAGCCAATGAAACCAAAATCAAACTATTTGGGCACAGTGACAAACGATATGTTTGGCGTAAAACCAACACAGCTCATCAACCTGAACACACCATCCCCACTGTCAAACATGGTGGTGGCTGCATCATGGTTTGGGCCTGCTTTTCTTCAGCAAGGACAGGGAAGATGGTTAAAATTGATGGGAAGATGGATGGAGCCAAATACAGGACCATTCTTGAAGAAAACCTGTTGGAGTCTGCAAAAGACCTGAGACTGGGATGGAGATTTGTTTTCCAGCAAGACAATGATCCCAAACATAAAGCAAAATCTACAATGGAATGGTTCACAAATAAACGTATCCATGTGTTAGAATGGCCAAGTCAAAGTCCAGACCTGAATCCAATCGAGAATCTGTGGAAAGAGCTGAAAACTGCTGTTCACAAACGCTCTCCATGCAACCTCACTCAGCTTGAGCTATTTGCAAAGGAAAAATGGGCAAGAATTTCAGTCTCTCGATGTGTAAAACTGATAGAGACATATCCCAAGCGACTTGCAGCTGTAGTCTCAGCAAAAGGTGGCGCTACAAAGTATTAACTTAAAGGGGACGAATAATAATGCACGCCCCAATTTTCAGTTATTTTTTAAAACAGTTTAAAATACGCAACAAACTTCGCTCAACTTCACAATTGTGTCCCACTTGTTGATTCTTCACCATAACATTACATTTTTTTATGTTTGAAGCCTGAAAAGGTTGAAAAATTCAAGGGGGTTGAATACTTTCGCAAGGCACTGTATGTAATACACAGATCTGGAAGAGGCATCCCTTCATAACTCTTCCACTACTTAATAGTCAAAGGGATTTTTCAGCTATACATAATTGATTGCATATTCTTATATTCAGGGTAGGCCACCATATATCAAATCAACCATCCATGGGTTGCAATACCACACATAGCCACTACTCGAAAAATTTAGCTGTTTGTAGTAAACAATGAAAGGGACACAATGCAGAACCACAACCAAGTCAATCACATGATTAATCAGGGGGTTAAATGTCAGATCAGCAATAATCGAATTTTGGAAAATATATTAAGGCAACATTTCTCACAATTAGATAAACCACAGGTATACCATGCCATCACCTTTTGACTATATTTGTTAACTTTTTGCATTATTCATCATAAACCACCAACAACATATAACAATAGAATTTTATTGGATAACATTTTTTTTAAATCACAAACATAACAGGATGCCTCCAAAAAACTGACCCCCACAAAAGGGTACATGTAAATTTATGTTGGGAACACCAAGTCAAAACAACCCCCTATATCGTGTAGATAATAACAACCAAAGATAATGCTGGGAATAATATAATCTAATACCTGGTATAACAATCAGACAAAATATACAAACACAAGTGTGCTGTTTAAAGTAATAAAGAAAAACAGGTAAACATTAACTATCCCATGGTCACATATAGTATACCTATAAAGAGGTCGGTAGACAATGTTCTGTCCCCACTTAAAGGCGATTGAAGGTAGGTAGTTGGGTAGAGGTGTGAGGAGTCTTAACTTCGTTTCCACTATGCGAGGCAGACATGACCAGAGCGCTCCACGGTGGATAGATTCAAATGTACACGCTGCGATGAAGCAACAGTGGTTTATTTTTTCCTCCATAAACAAAAACGTGCAGCAGTAACGTGATCAAGTGGCTGTAACTGTGGTAATCTTGCGATGGTTGTCCTAGAGCTGCTACCGGTCAAAACCTTTTCTGAAGCCCAAAGGACGGAGATGTGCTCCTCACGATGCACTGACTAAAAGTGAAAGTAACTTGGAGTCAGGATGTGAGGTCACATGTGGGGCTGAAAAGACTCCCAAAGGCTGGACTGAAAAGAACCAGGGGAACAGAATGGTCTGACACGTAGATGGCAGCAAAGGACAAGCATGAACATATATACATTGAATAACATTAATTTAAAAACAGTAGATATGTCATTAAAGGTTTTAAAGAAAACAGGTAGGAACAGCACAGACAAAGCGTAATGGTGTCCCACACACCCGACGCATATTTCGCACTTGCAGTGCTTCTTCCAGGAGTTCCTTTATTTATTCCTTTATTTATTTATCATATGATTAGTTTGTAGGCTGATGACAAAAAAATAATGTTTTCAAAGTTAAAAATTTACTTTTTAACAAATATAAGGGAACCTGTCACCAGATTTTTCTGTCATGTGCTGCAGCCATCACCAGTGGGCTCTTGTATACAGTATTCCAAAATACTGTATATAAGAGCCCAGGCTGCTCTGTATAATAAAAAAAACACCTTTAGAATACTTACCTAGGGGACTGTCCAGTCCAAAGGGTGTCCCTGCTCTTGGTCCGGCGCATCTTGTGTGATCACCGTCCTCCTGCCCAGCCAAGTGTGCATGACGCGTCCTACATCATTCATACAGAGGCCTTCATTGCGATCCTCCACATGCGCACTTTGTTCTGCCCAGCTGAGGATAGATAAAAGTACTGTAGGGCACATGCGCAGGCGATCTTTGACCTTTCCTCGCACCTGCGCATTACAGTATTTTGCTTTGAATCCTCCTTTCTGGTTTCTAGGAGCGTGGGAATTCCTTCCTGAGTGACAGTTCCAGTTAAAGGGAACCTGTCACCAGTTTTGGCTACTATTGTTGAGGAGAGCCATAAGATTAAATACTTAATTAACCTCTTGACAAGGGATTGTGGGAAATGTCGATTTGCCTTACATAATTCAGGTTTCAGATCATATACATGACACAGATATAAAGATGTCCGCTATTTCCTGTTATCCACACCTTGCTTGGAATGCAAGGAATGTCCAGATGAAAGAAGACCTCCATATAAGGGAAGACCTCTGGTCAAGCTGGAAATCACAGACCAAACCATCAGCATGGATGCACCAGATGACGTCCCTCCCATCGTCATGGTTTCATCCACTGGAGTCAGACCCGCCCATCAACAGCAACACGGATCTCCCCATGCGCCAGTCCATGAACTGTCCCACTAAATGTGCATATCTGAACTTGTGTACGCCCCTAGCCTATATCAAGAGGACGCATGCTCTTCTCTGTCTGTTTGGTGCCATTTTTCTACTGTGACCAAGAAGAGATTACACATCCGACTGTGTCTGGTGTGGATTCTTTTATGCATGCACTTGGTATATACCAATTCGGCCAGGCAGTAGGTAACTAGTGATCTCTGGTTAAGAGTTCACCTTAACATTATTGGTGCCCAACGTGGAGCCAATAGACGTAGACACCTGAAATCCTGATGAACCGGCAACTGGAATGGCATGATGTGCTGGACACCCCAGGAAACTGATCACTTCCGAACGAGAGTACGGTAAGTCTGCTGATTTTTCATAATCTGTAGTCTTCCCGTGGTCTCGGTGGGGTGTGTGGCACTGATTGCCTGACTGTGTCCGGTTTGTTGGGGTATCTGTTGACGGGCAGGCGGGTCTCACGGCTATTGGCCATATTAATCTCGGAAGAACCGTCACATATTCAGTTGCCTGCTGCCTGTTGTGTATTAGTGAAGAGAGCATGTGGGTTTGTGAGTTCTGTTAGTTGTCACCTGTGATATGGTTTGTGGTTCTAGTGGAAACTTAAGTAGTTAATACGGTTTAGTACAAGACCTAAAGATATAGGGCAGGTTTCAATTGGTCAGGTTAGGCACGTGTTTTTCACGGGCTCTCAAATTTGTTGATATGGTAAAGGATTTTGTCTGTGGTATAGTATACGGTTGTCGCCTGTGGTACAGTTTATGGCTCTGTAAGGAAATACGTGGGACTGCTGGTACGTGGTAATCTTGGGGCCTAGCGCAGTGTAGCGTGGAATGGCTGGTACGGATACCATTGGGGCATAACGTTTAAGTTGCGCATTGTGGCTGGTACGTGGTAGTCTTGGGGCCTAACGCTGGACGTGAAATGGCTGGTACGGATACCATTGGGGCTTAGCGCAAGCTTGGGTGATATAATTGGTATGAGGTGTCTTGGGGTCTAGAAAAAGCGCTGGACGTGAATCGGCTGGTACGGGCACCTTGTAGCCAGGGGTGACACCATTGGTGTCTTTATGAATTACGGACCATGTAGAAACTGGGCAGGGACACCGTGACGAGGCGCCTGCTGCAGACTTAACAAAACTTTACTTAGTGTTCAAGCTGTGTGTCAGTTGTGAGTCATCTACTCCTGTGTTTGTTTGTTGGTTTTGTTGGTGTTGTTTATCTTGAAAGAAAGATGGAGAAATTGATGAAGTTGTGTGTAGTTGTGCCGGAAAGATCCGGATGAGTGGACTGTGTTGGGATGTGGGGACTCTAGGCCGCAATCCTGTGATAAACCATGTGCTAGTCATGGAGGCAGACATTTTAGGTAAGATTTTAAAATGGTGGACAAAGCACATGGCTACAGCATGACTGAGACAAAGAAAACAAAGTGAGTCAGGGGATGTGTGAAGAAGACCATGTGCTCTGTAAATGTTTGAGCAATGGATTGGATGGAGTACTATATACTTGGACAGAAAAATAAGTGTTTTTATCCATAATTAGACTTAGATCTAGGACAGATATGTGTGTGTATAAATATATATATGTATAAGTACAGACTATTAAAAAGAGGGGAGAAAGAGTTTGAGCAGATGTGAGGTCAGTTTTCCCTTTTCTCTGCCACATGTTCCCACAGATTTTAAAATGGTGGATGAAGCACATGGCTGAATGGAGTAGTACATACTTAGACAGAAAAATTAGTGTTTTTAACTGTAGTTGAACCAGGACTGTGGATATGTAAATCTGTGTGTATATGTATAGAGTATGGAATATAGGCAGGAAGGATAATTGGTTAAACTTGTAAGTTTAGCAGAAGTAAAATCAGTTTCTCCCTTCCCCCTCTCATGTGGTTCAACCGCCCTTACACAAAGAAGCCATGTGCTATTCTGGCAGTGGCCATTTTGTTAGTAAATCTGTATGGAGCCCTTCAGTGGAGCTGACAAAACTGCTCTCACTGAATAACCTATGAAGTGTTAGTAAATGTTTATAGCACTAAAAGATGGAACATTGAATGATTGGGTAGTTATGGAAGACACTTAATATAGATCCAGTGTGCAGGTTGGATTGAGTCGGGACAGTCACAAGGAGGAATATCTTATTTAGTAAGCAATAAAATAAGAGAAAAACCTTAAAATAACGTACCTTTGCGGCAGATGTCATGATAAATAATACATATTCCAATTATGAATGTGGCGAATAATCCTGAGAGTTGAATGTTTTAAAAATAATTAAATAAATAAATAAATATATCCATGGGAAAAGAGGTCGTAATGTTGAGTTGTCTTGCAGAAAGGAAAAAAAATAAAAATAAATAAATAAATAATAATAAAAAAAAAAATCCAACAGAAGGAGGGAAATTGATTTCACTTGTGTCCAGGGAAATGAACAGTGTGTTTCTGGCTTTTGGGGGAAGGAACAACTTTTAGAGAAAAAAAAAAAAAACCTGTAGTGCAGGTTTATTATCTCACCTTCGATCTATTGTGAGAGCAGCCCAAGAGAAAAAAAAAAAAAAGGGAGCTTTCTGCATTTAATTCATTGCAATTTATATTGGAAAAAGGTCATTGACAATAGTTTTATTTTACTAATTTTATCCCAAAGAAATAAAAGTTAACTGTGGACATGTTTAGATACATTGATAGCTTTTCAAGCATAGAAGTCTGTTAGATAATTTTTCTATGGCAAATCAACATTTTGTTTTCCCACATGGCCAGTTTATTTGTTCTAGATTCTTTTATCCCTTCAAGTTATAGGACAGTATCACAGAGATGCTGATAATCTCCTCAATGTTTCAAATATGAACGCCCCTACATCCAATATCCAGAGGTTGTGCTACGTTATTATTATAGTTATTAATAATAATAATTATAATAATCATTTATTAATAATTACAATAATTTGATTTAAGGAATGTGGATGATTTATGGAATTCTGTGTTTTATACTTAATGTATTGAATAATCTGCTTTCTTTTTATAGAAAGAATGATTGCAATGCAGATTTCTGTGGTCCAAGCAAAGGTTATAAAAGCCATTGAAAGGGTTTTCCATTATTAAGTTACAGATAAACACAATATTTCTGGTGTTCCCGATTAGGTACAATCTATACAATGTGACTTTCATGCCTAAATGTAGAGCTCCGGGGCCACACAGTTTTTGAATCTAATTATGTTTTGGATAATAGATTCAAAAAGGGGGGAAAGATGATGTGGAAAGTCACACATTATTTAAGGTTTTAATTTGTTCATCGATTGAGTTTTTCTATTAAGTTGTCTTTATATTTTTATCTGTAAGTAGGATACAGCAGACAGACATATATCTCATGATTGCTCTGATGTAACAAGAATCGTCAGGTTTTGAACATGTCTCAGATGAGCCCATTGCTAATGCAGACTTTGAGTTTTTCCGTAGATGGATCCAGATACCAAGATGCTGGTTGATTCTGCACTGGATATGCTGAGGTTACACAACATGAGGTGATAAAAGCGGAACCACTCGCTCTTCTCTCATCGGAATAGGAGAATGAGATGAAGATTTGCGATCACTGTGGTTTGTAGAGCGGAGGGGGGTAAGATAGGAAAATGTGGAGTGTGACGTCATAAATCTATAAAGACCGTAGAGAGTGTATATGAGCCCAGGTGGAGGCGCTCTCCTGTTATCAAAAGAGCCGGTGACTGATGGAGCAGGCAACAAAGAAGCAGTGAATGGGCCTAGAGTTGAGAGTCCTTATACAAAGCAGACCAGTACCTCGGTGGCTCCTGTCACGTCGTCCGTGACATTGGTCACTCCTTGTGTTCTTAAATCCTTACAGGAACAAGCGATTCAGCAAGGAACGGCGTGTGAGACGCAGGGAGCCAGTGACTGAGGAAGGTCTGTGGATAAAGGGCGGTAAGCTTTCTCTGCCGTGAGCGCTCTACTCAATAATGGCCCAGGTAACCCATGTGACAAAGGTGTTGGTATGGACAAGATATGGGCGACACCATTGCTCAGTACCCAGGTGGCCAGACACCTCCAGTCTTGTAAGATGTGTGCCTATTAAGGTAGAAAAACTGTAAAGACCTCGTAGAAACACCCCCCTCATCCGCTCTACTGCTCCGGTGATTGCAGATTAGTCATATATATCTACCATGAGTAGGTTTATATGAGTTTTGTGCGTGTTGTGTGAATTTCTTTTCAGGCCTGCTCTGAAACATATCCAGTGTGGAAAGCGTTACTGCTGAAAAACTCATGGTGCTGGTGGTATGTAAAGATGGAGTTCCTAAAAAGCGGTAAAAGAACATATCCTATAGCAGAGGTCATTATAGAGATCAGTACCTGATGAACCCATCTGCCATTGTGAAGAGGGGAGAAACGCGTTGCGCTTCTTTCATGCTAAGTGTCTGATAAATATGCGTTTATTTTATTAGCCTGAGTGTGAATTGTACAGTGGAGGGTCTGTGATTGGACGAGATCTCCTCATGACTTTACCTGGCCTTATTATTATTATATTGATACAGAGGGCACATGTTATACATGTGAGATATTTAATTTATTTTAGGGTTTGGTCCTTGAATTTGCTGTATCATATTGATTTAAGCTACAAACAGCTATGTAAATACAGAGTGTGAATATTTAATCTTTGGGAATGAATTGGATATATATATAATTGCATATAGACGCCTCTTTATCCCTGTATCTCACGGTTTCTATATTCCCTCACTGACATTAGCAGCACGTATTAGCTTAGCAGTGTAGGGATAGGGAGGGCGAGCCGTCGGGGAGCGGGGGCGCCAATTCGCCTTATAGGGTGCCGACCTCCGCTGCGAGGTAGGGAGAGTTTAGGGCTATTGCCCCAATCCCTGCCCCTCCTTTATTGGAATATTTAATTGTGTCTATAGTCACATGGGTGTATGTTGTTTGGAATTTTAAAGATTATAACATAAACATGTAACGATCCACAAGATAATGGCGAACGCTGCAAATCATGTAACAAATGTTCGTTTTCCTTTAATAAATAGATCTTTATATAAGGTATTTTTGGTTTAGTACCTAGAACGTGATTATATTTCTCACAGATACTGCAGATACAGTGTGATATCCTGACCAGTGATGTATGAGCCGTATACAACTGCCTATATAGTGTGTTAAACATGTGTATCCTCCAATTCCAGATCCTAAATCAGTGTCAGGAGCACGTGGTCTCCAGCCAGGAGACCGGGTGATCCTAAAAAGACAAGTCAGAATGATCCCTGAGTCAGAATCAGGTGGACCGATCCAGCTTTTCCCAACCACAGCGACTTCCATGAAGCTTGAGGGAAAACCCATCTGGAGACAGCAGCCGCTGTAAAGAGTCCATCGTACCAGCAGAATGAGGGTCACAACACACATAGTGCTGGATTATCTCACATAGAACCTTATGGAGAATTTCTAGATTGGGGATGAAACATGGGAAATAACCATGATAAGGGAACAATGGGTACAGGAACATTACACAAATAAGGGCTCATGGTGGAAAAAAACATTATCTTACCTGAACCAATCAATTATTTTAAGGGTTTAAGTGACTTAAGGATAACATACACTTGTAGGTAACTGGTATTGTTTTATTTGATGGTATTTGAAGCCGTAAAAGTGCTGCTCTGTGTTACTGAAGGTAATCGGATCCATGCATAAGGGAGATCTTGTTAAGGGCCTCCTGGTGGTAGATTATAGACCTGAGACAAGAAGAGATCCATTAGTGTTGTGATACAATCAGGTGTATTCGGGTAGAAAAGTCTCGAAGACGCGGACAGCACTCAGATGTTGACTGAGAATCAGTCTTTCAGAAACAGTAACGCTAAAAGCTGCAGCATAACGGTAAGAAGCTTATTCTTACAATTGCCTTACTCTTTCTAATCGATAAATCTCGAAATCTGAGTGAGCTCGTCAGCATTAAATAGTCTGTTCTAGTTACCTGTGCCTCTGTGAACTGTGTGTGCGGGATGTGATCAACTCTCTGATCAGCAGTCTGTATCAGTGGGGGCAAAGGCTTAGTATTGCTTGTATAGCGGATAGCAAAATGAAAAAAGGTTGCAGTTAAAGCATTAGAGCTGATGTGTTAGAGGACCACGGTAGGGTCAGAAGGTTAATAAAGTATTTAGGGGGGACTGTTGAGGAGAGCCATAAGATTAAATACTTAATTAACCTCTTGACAAGGGATTGTGGGAAATGTCGATTTGACTTACATAATTCAGGTTTCAGATCATATACATGACACAGATATAAAGATGGCCGCTATTTCCTGTTATCCACACCTTGCTTGGAATGCAAGGAATGTCCAGATGAAAGAAGACCTCCATATAAGGGAAGACCTCTGGTCAAGCTGGAAATCACAGACCAAACCATCAGCATGGATGCACCAGATGACGTCCCTCCCATCGTCATGGTTTCATCCACTGGAGTCAGACCCGCCCATCAACAGCAACACGGATCTCCCCATTCGCTAGCCCATGAACTGTCCCACTAAATGTGCATATCTGAACTTGTGTACGCCCCTAGCCTATATCAAGAGGACGCATGCTCTTCTCTGTCTGTTTGGTGCCATTTTTCTACTGTGACCAAGAAGAGATTACACATCCGACTGTGTCTGGTGTGGATTCTTTTATGCATGCACTTGGTATATACCAATTCGGCCAGGCAGTAGGCAACTAGTGATCTCTGGTTAAGAGTTCACCTTAACACTATAAGCTGCAGCCACCACCAGTTATATACAGCATTCTGACATGCTGTATATAAGAGCCCAGGCCACTGTGTACAACGTAAAAATCACTTTATAATACTCACCTAACTGACGGTGTGGTGCAGACTAGTCGGATGGGTGTCTCCGTTCTCCGGTACCGGCGCCTCCTCTTTTGGCCACCTTTGTCCTCCTTTTGAAGCCTGGGTGCATGACGCGTCCTACGTCATGCACATTAGCTGGCATTGAGGTCCTGCGCAGGCGCACTACAATACTTTGATCTGCCCTGCTCAGGCAGTAGGGTATTATGTTAATAATATTCTTATTTTGGGTTTTCAGTGTCTATAGATATAAGTATTATTAAAATGAATATACTCAGAGATTTAGAGTGTATATAGCCTTAAGGTAGAATAAGGGTTAGGCTAGGGCCACACGGGGACTAGTGCGATCCCCTCGCATGACACTCGGCTCGTGCTGGCAGTACAGCAGAGCCGAGTGTCATGCGTGTGTCCTTGCAACTGAAGTCCGTTCGTGCGAGCAGACCTCAGCTGCGGGGGGCGGGCTGGCACAGAGGAGGGGAGGGAGGGATTTCTCTCCCTCTCTCCTGCGTAGCCGGCTATTGCCATTCTCGCACTGCACTAGCGGTACACCGGTGTACCGCGAGTGCAGTGCGATTTTTCTCTCGCCCCATTCACTTGAATGGGTGCGAGAGAAAGAGTCTCGCATTACAATCGCAGCATGCTGCGATTGTTTTCTCAGTCTGATTAGGGCTGAGACAATAATCGCTCATGTGTGCTGTCACACAGGCTAGAATTGGTCCGAGTGGAATGCAATGTTTTATCTCACTCCACTCGCACTGTTTTTCTCGCCGTGTGGCTTAGGCCTTATTGCACTGTAACTAGGTTCCAAAGAAGTTTCACTCTCATATAGTAATAGGAATTAAAAACTTGGAAAAATACATCCATTCTAAAACTACATTATCACTGTACTTACACACAGGGCCAGATTAAGGTTGGTGGGGGCCCCTGGGCAGAAAATCTGGTGGGGGCCCAATAACGTTAACAATTTTAGCCGTAACAGTAGAGCACGCACTGTAGCATTTAGATATAAATACTGCACCTCAGTCTCACATTCCCCCTCCTCAGCATACTGTGCCCTCCTCAGCATACTGTGCCCTCACACTGGCCACCTTGCTGCCCCTTCTCTATACTGTACCTCAGTCTCACATTCCCCCTCCTCAGCATACTGTGCCCTCACACTGGCCACCTTGCTGCCCCTTCTCTATACTGTACCTCAGTCTCACATTCCCCCTCCTCAGCATACTGTGCCCTCACACTGGCCACCATGCTGCCCCTTCTCTATACTGCACCTCAGTCTCACATTCCCCCTCCTCAGCATACTGTGCCCTCACACTGGCCACCATGCTGCCCCTTCTCTATACTGCACCTCAGTCTCACATTCCCCCTCCTCAGCATACTGTGCCCTCACACTGGCCACCATGCTGCCCCTTCTCTATACTGCACCTCAGTCTCACATTCCCCCTCCTCAGCATACTGTGCCCTCACACTGGCCACCTTGCTGCCCCTTCTCTATACTGCACCTCAGTCTCACATTCCCCCTCCTCAGCATACTGTGCCCTCACACTGGCCACCTTGCTGCCCCTTCTCTATACTGTACCTCAGTCTCACATTCCCCCTCCTCAGCATACTGTGCCCTCACACTGGCCACCTTGCTGCCCCTTCTCTATACTGTACCTCAGTCTCACATTCCCCCTCCTCAGCATACTGTGCCCTCACACTGGCCACCTTGCTGCCCCTTCTCTATACTGCACCTCAGTCTCACATTCCCCCTCCTCAGCATACTGTGCCCTCACACTGGCCACCTTGCTGCCCCTTCTCTATACTGCACCTCAGTCTCACATTCCCCCTCCTCAGCATACTGTGCCCTCACACTGGCCACCTTGCTGCCCCTTCTCTATACTGCACCTCAGTCTCACATTCCCCCTCCTCAGCCTACTGTGCCCTCACACTGGCCACCTTGCTGCCCCTTGTCTATACTGCACCTCAGTCTCACATTCCCCCTCCTCAGCATACTGTGCCCTCACACTGGCCACCTTGCTGCCCCTTCTCTATACTGCACCTCAGTCTCACATTCCCCCTCCTCAGCATACTGTGCCCTCACACTGGCCACCTTGCTGCCCCTTCTCTATACTGCACCTCAGTCTCACATTCCCCCTCCTCAGCATACTGTGCCCTCACACTGGCCACCATGCTGCCCCTTCTCTATACTGCACCTCAGTCTCACATTCCCCCTCCTCAGCATACTGTGCCCTCACACTGGCCACCTTGCTGCCCCTTCTCTATACTGCACCTCAGTCTCACATTCCCCCTCCTCAGCATACTGTGCCCTCACACTGGCCACCTTGCTGCCCCTTCTCTATACTGCACCTCAGTCTCACATTCCCCCTCCTCAGCCTACTGTGCCCTCACACTGGCCACCATGCTGCCCCTTCTCTATACTGCACCTCAGTCTCACATTCCCCCTCCTCAGCATACTGTGCCCTCACACTGGCCACCATGCTGCCCCTTCTCTATACTGCACCTCAGTCTCACATTCCCCCTCCTCAGCATACTGTGCCCTCACACTGGCCACCATGCTGCCCCTTCTCTATACTGCACCTCAGTCTCACATTCCCCCTCCTCAGCATACTGTGCCCTCACACTGGCCACCATGCTGCCCCTTCTCTATACTGCACCTCAGTCTCACATTCCCCCTCCTCAGCATACTGTGCCCTCACACTGGCCACCATGCTGCCCCTTCTCTATACTGCACCTCAGTCTCACATTCCCCCTCCTCAGCATACTGTGCCCTCACACTGGCCACCTTGCTGCCCCTTCTCTATACTGCACCTCAGTCTCACATTCCCCCTCCTCAGCATACTGTGCCCTCACACTGGCCACCTTGCTGCCCCTTCTCTATACTGCACCTCAGTCTAACATTCCCCCTCCTCAGCATACTGTGCCCTCACACTGGCCACCTTGCTGCCCCTTCTCTATACTGCACCTCAGTCTCACATTCCCCCTCCTCAGCATACTGTGCCCTCACACTGGCCACCATGCTGCCCCTTCTCTATACTGCACCTCAGTCTCACATTCCCCCTCCTCAGCATACTGTGCCCTCACACTGGCCACCATGCTGCCCCTTCTCTATACTGCACCTCAGTCTCACATTCCCCCTCCTCAGCATACTGTGCCCTCACACTGGCCACCATGCTGCCCCTTCTCTATACTGCACCTCAGTCTCACATTCCCCCTCCTCAGCATACTGTGCCCTCACACTGGCCACCATGCTGCCCCTTCTCTATACTGCACCTCAGTCTCACATTCCCCCTCCTCAGCATACTGTGCCCTCACACTGGCCACCTTGCTGCCCCTTCTCTATACTGCACCTCAGTCTCACATTCCCCCTCCTCAGCATACTGTGCCCTCACACTGGCCACCTTGCTGCCCCTTCTCTATACTGCACCTCAGTCTCACATTCCCCCTCCTCAGCATACTGTGCCCTCACACTGGCCACCTTGCTGCCCCTTCTCTATACTGCACCTCAGTCTCACATTCCCCCTCCTCAGCATACTGTGCCCTCACACTGGCCACCTTGCTGCCCCTTCTCTATACTGTACCTCAGTCTCACATTCCCCCTCCTCAGCATACTGTGCCCTCACACTGGCCCCCATGCCGCCCCTTCTCTATACTGCCTATGTCCTTCACTATCCAGTCACTATACTGCACCTCCGTCTCACATTCCCCCTCCTCAGCATACTGTGCCCTCACACTGGCCACCTTGCTGCCCCTTCTCTATACTGTACCTCAGTCTCACATTCCCCCTCCTCAGCATACTGTGCCCTCACACTGGCCCCCATGCCGCCCCTTCTCTATACTGCCTATGTCCTTCTCTATCCAGTCACTATACTGCACCTCCGTCTCACATTCCCCCTCCTCAGCATACTGTGCCCTCCATACTGAGCCCTCACACTGGCCACCATGCCGCCCCTTCTCTATACTGCTTATCCCCCACCACTACCCAGTCTCTATTCTATGCCCCTCACACTTTTCTTTCCCAATAGTGTCTACTTACAATTTTCTCCCACCATACTGCTGCCTCACACTTTCCAATGGTGCCCCTTTGATAAATATGCAAATATGCCGCATGCCCCCCAAAGGTACGCCCCTGCACAGTGTACAGGAGAATACATGACTGGTACACGCAGGGCCGGCTCCAGGTTTTTGTGGGCCCTGGGCGAAAGAGTCTCAGTGGGCCCCATCCACACATAGACATGCACAGATACATACACATACAGGCATACATACACATATATATTTAAAGAGAAATTCACAAAAACACATATAAATAGACATAAATCTAGACACAGTCATATACACTGACATACATAGATGACATACATAGATCATACACAGATACACATCATACATGCACACACAGACACATTTTTATATTTTTATATATATTTTTAATATTGGGAAGCCGGCAACAGTCTCATTCACCTCCCCGCTTGTCTCCATCCAACTCCTCCTGGGCATGTGTCTGTGCCACGCTGATTGGTGGCAGTCACTAACAGACATGGCCACACATAGAGCACACTAACACCGATGTATATACACATCACATGAGAGGCTGGGGACATACACATTACTGGGGGGGCATAAATATTACTAAGGAAAGGGGTATGGAGCAATGGGGGGCATACAGCTCTAGAGGGGGGCAGTGGCTCTGAGGTGGGGGGACAAACAGCTCTGAGGTGGGGGGGTGACATGCAGCTCTTAGGGTATACAGCTCTGGGGTGGAAGGGACATACAACTCTGGGGGTATAGTATTATGCAGCCTCAATATTCCTCCATATAGTATTATGCAGCCCCGATATGGCATTATGCAGCCCCCATATGGCATTATGCAGCCCCCATATGGCACTATGCAGCCCCCATATGGCACTATGCAGCCCCCATATGGCACTATGCAGCCCCCATATGGCACTATGCAGCCCCCATATGGCACTATGCAGCCCCCATATTACAATAAGCAGTCCTCATATAGTACAATGCAGACCCATATAGCAGTAGGCACCCTCATGTAGTATACAGCCCCCATATGGCACTATGCAGCCCCCATATGGCACTATGCAGCCCCCATATTACAATAAGCAGTCCTCATATAGTACAATGCAGACCCATATAGCAGTAGGCACCCTCATGTAGTATACAGCCCCCATATAGCACAATGCAGACCCATATAGCATTAGGCATCCTCATGTAGTACACAGCCCCTATATAGCACAGTGCAGACCCAGATAGCATTAGGCATCCTCACGTAGTACACAGCCCCTATATAGCACAGTGCAGAGCCAATAGCATTAGGCATCCTCACATAGTACACAGCCCCTATATAGCACAGAGCAGACCAGATAATATTAAGCACCTTCACATAGTACACAACCCCTATATAGCACAGTGCAGACCCTGATAGCATTAGGCATCCTCATGTAGTATACAGCCCCTTTATAGCACAGTGCAGAGCCAGTTAGCATTAGGCACCCTCATGTAGTATACAGTCAGTATATAGCACAGTGCAGAGAACCAGATAGCAATAGGCATCCTCATGTAGTGTACAGCCGCCATATCATTTAATGTACCCCCATGGTCGTCTGGCCACAGTGATTGTACATACTCATTTCTCCTCGTTCCCCCGCTGCTCCGGTCTCCTCGGCGCGTCCATTGCTGTCGTTCGACCTATCAGCAGGCGCGCAGTGATGACGTCACCGAGCTCCGCTGCAGAGCTGTCAGAGCGCCAACAGAAACAGTGAGGAGAATCATGAGAGAGAGCCGCCCAATCTCATCATTGCTCTCAATTGTATCGGCAACTGCGATGCCGATACAATTGAAAGTGCGATCCTCGGCGGGGGGGAGGCTGGTGACAGCGCTAGCACTGGGCCCCCTGACTAGCGGTACGCCACTCCTGCCACCGCGATTGGGCCCCCCGGCAGCTCAGGGCCCCGGCATTTGACCGGGTTTACTGTGATACAGACACCAGATGTTATACAATATACACATTATATGTCATCTGATGTGTGTACACAGTATATCACACTGCTCTGTACACTGGATGTGGTATACCATGTACACAGTATATCACACTGCTCTGTACACTGGATGTGGCATACCATGTACACAGTATATCACACTACTCTGTACACTGGATGTGGTATCCCATGTACACAGTATATCACACTGCTCTGTACACTGGATGTGATATATAATGTACACAGTATATCACACTACTCTGTACACTGGATGTGATATATAATGTACACAGTATATCACACTACTCCGTACACTGGATGTGATATACCATGTACACAGTATATCACACTGCTCTGAACACTGGATGTGATATATAATGTACACAGTATATCACACTGCTCTGTACACTGGATGTGATATATAATGTACACAGTATATCACACTACTCTGTACACTGGATGTGATATATAATGTACACAGTATATCACACTACTCTGTACACTGGATGTGATATATAATGTACACAGTATATCACACTGCTCTGTACACTGGATGTGGTATCCCATGTACACAGTATATCACACTACTCCGTACACTGGATGTGGTATCCCATGTACACAGTATATCACACTACTCTGTACACTGGATGTGATATATAATGTACACAGTATATCACACTGCTCTGTACACTGGATGTGGTATCCCATGTACACAGCATATCACACTACTCTGTACACTGGATGTGATATATAATGTACACAGTATATCACACTGCTCTGTACACTGGATGTGATATATAATGTACACAGTATATCACACTGCTCTGTACACTGGATGTGGTATCCCATGTACACAGTATATCACACTACTCCGTACACTGGATGTGGTATCCCATGTACACAGTATATCACACTACTCTGTACACTGGATGTGATATATAATGTACACAGTATATCACACTGCTCTGTACACTGGATGTGGTATCCCATGTACACAGTATATCACACTGCTCTGTACACTGGATGTGATATATAATGTACACAGTATATCACACTGCTCTGTACACTGGATGTGGTATCCCATGTACACAGTATATCACACTACTCCGTACACTGGATGTGGTATCCCATGTACACAGTATATCACACTACTCTGTACACTGGATGTGATATATAATGTACACAGTATATCACACTGCTCTGTACACTGGATGTGGTATCCCATGTACACAGTATATCACACTACTCTGTACACTGGATGTGATATATAATGTACACAGTATATCACACTACTCTGTACACTGGATGTGATATATAATGTACACAGTATATCACACTGCTCTGTACACTGGATGTGGTATCCCATGTACACAGTATATCACACTACTCTGTACACTGGATGTGATATATAATGTACACATTATATCACACTACTCTGTACACTGGATGTGATATATAATGTACACAGTATATCACACTACTCCGTACACTGGATGTGATATATAATGTACACATTATATCACACTACTCCGTACACTGGATGTGATATACCATGTACACAGTATATCACACTACTCCGTACACTGGATGTGATATACCATGTACACAGTATATCACACTGCTCTGTACACTGGATGTGATATATAATGTACACAGTATCACACTACTCTGTACACTGGATGTGGTATATACACAGATATACAATGCCCTGCACTGATCACACCTGGGCCTACAGGACCTCACATATTCTATATGTAATATGGGCCATATAGTGTAATGTGTGCTGCAGGCTCAGATGTGATCAGTGCAGGATTCTGTGTAGTGATGTCTCTGCTGAAGATCAGTGTGAGTTATTGCAGGGGAGGGATGAGGCCGATGACCCGGCACTGACAGCCCGACCTGATCTGCAGCAGCTCACACTCCTGCAATAACTCACACAGTGCCGGCAGAGCTGCCGCTGACACTATGAAATCCCGTCCTGCTCCCTCCTTACTGCAGCCTCCTGCCCGGCACCATGATGGATGACGTCACTCACCATCATCCACCGAGGCCTCTGCTCCGGTCCTCCCACAAGCTCCTGTACGGCACGAAGAAGCAGCAGCGCGGTGACGTCATCCTTGCAGACTCAGCCCACACAGCATGCAGTGGGCGTGTCTGCAGCACAGTGACAGCCGGATTGAAATTCTCTTAAAGGTACAGTGTGGTCCTGAACCTTAATAAAATGGCGCTCACACTGATGGTGGTGGGGGCCCCCTCAGAAGCTCTTGTGGTGGGGGCCCCTGGGCTGAAGCCCCGCCTGCCCCGCCTATAATCCGGCCCTGCTTACACATAGATATCACAGGGCATTTTAACAAGCACATAGCCAGTGAGAGCCAGGGACCATGATTAGGGACCTGGTCTGAAAGCAGCCAATATTGCAGACTGGTAGTTTTACAAGATTCATAACAGCAGCTTGTCAAGAGCTGCGAGGGAAGAAGGTGAGCACCTAACTACTGTATAGAAATCAATGGCCATGGGCTAGAGATATGTGTTAGGAGTTAAAGTCTCTCTTGAAATTTAAAGAAGTTGTCCAGTTACCAAAACTGATTTTTTTTTTTTCTGATAAATCTTGCTAATATGTGCCCCTCAACACATCTATTATGTTTTTTCAGCAAAATTACCTTTCATTGTGCACTAGCAGCACATGCTCATTGCTGGCTCCAGCTCTGATGGGGTTAATCTCTCCTCTGACTTCCTGTGTTCAGTTCCTACAAGTCCCAGAATTCTTTGTGGCTCTAGGGCGGTGTCTGGCTTATCTAACACACCCATTGTGTCTAATACACCCACTCTGCTCCCACCCAAACCCTCCTCCCTGCCTCTTCCCAGTGGATGCACTGAGATCAATCACACAAAGACAGCAGCAGCTCTACACAGCCAGGGGAAGAAAGTGTGTGTGCGCGTATATACAGTGTGTGTGTGTGTGTGTGTGTGTGTGTGTGTGTATACAGTGTGTGTGTGTGTGTGCGTATATAGTGTGTGTGTGTATATACAGTGTGTGTGTGAGTGTGTATGTGTGTGTGTATGTCATACTCACCTGTCTGCAGGGTTCCGGTGCCATGCCTGCTTCCAGCCCCTGTCTCGGTACCGCCGCTCTGGCTGTGTGCAGTCTCCCCGGGGCACGCACGAAGCTTGCAGGACCTGGCGGTGGATCACCTGATGCAGTCACCTGACGCATCAGCTGATCGATTCTCGTGGTGTCGCCAGCTTTTTCGCACCCGGCCGGCTATCAGCTGATCCTGCCGTCAGGAGACTTCATCAGCTGATTACCGGCAGCTCCTGCAGTGATGGGCCAGGATCAGACTCCGCTGCAGGAGCTGCCGGTAATCAGCACAGACGTGAGTATTTATTTATTTATTTTTTTTTTTTGCACTGATGCTTCAGCTGATTGTATAATCAGCTTTTATACAATCAGCTGATGTGTCATGTGATTCACGTAGTTTAACCTGACACATCATCTGATCGCTTTGCCTTCCAGCAAACCGATCAGATGATATTGGATCCTGATTGGACGGCGCGGGACCCTAACCCAGGATTACTGCGGAGGGGGGGTTCTTTATTTCAATAAAGATGGAGTCACTAATTGTGTTGTGTTTTATTTCTAATAAAAATATTTTTCTGTGTGTTGTGTTTTTTTTTTATCATTACTAGAAATTCATGGTGGCCATGTCTAATATTGGCGTGACACCATGAATTTCGGGCTTAGGGCTAGCTGATAATATACAGCTAGCCCTAACTCCATTATTACCCAGCTAGCCACCCGGCATCAGGGCAGCTGGAAGAGTTGGATACAGCGCCAGAAGATGGCGCTTCTATGAAAGCGCCATTTTCCGGGGTGGCTGCGGACTGCAATTCGCAGTGGGGGTGCCCAGAAAGCTTGGGCACTCTGCACTGCGGATTCCAATCTCCAGCTGCCTAGTTGTACCCGGCTGGACACTAAAATTAGGCGAAGCTTACATCATTTTTTTTTAAAATTATTTCATGAAATTCATGAACTAATTAAAAAAAAAAAGGGCTTCTCTATATTTTTGGTTCCCAGCCGGGTACAAATAGGCAGCTGGGGGTTGGGGGCAGCCCGTACCTGCCTGCTGTACCCGGCTAGCATACAAAAATATGGCGAAGCCCTTGTCATTTTTTTTTTCTTTTTGGGTAAAAAACTGCATACAGTCCTGGATGGAGGATGCTGAGCCTTGTAGTTCTGCAGCTGCTGTCTGCTCTCCTGCATACACTAGTGAATGGAGGATGATGAGCCTTGTAGTTCTGCAGCTGCTGTCTGCTCTCCTGCATACAATGAACATTTTGAATAAGGAAATGACATCAGACCTTTTTTATTTTTTTCATCAACAATCTTTAATGGCATTGTGCACTGATTAAAAACGCAGTGAGCAAAAACGCAGCAAAAAAGGCACCAAATCGCGGCAAAAACGTGACATGCAGCACCGCAGGTGACAGAGCAGAGCAAGTTGGTGACATGCTCTGCTCTGACACATAGTTTGCTGCATGTCACTGTATCCACTCTGGGACTTGTTGTGCAGGTGACCGGATGATACATGTCACTAAGTTGCTCCACTCTGTGACTTCTGCTGCATTGTTCCAACTGTATACACTCTCACCTGAACAAGTCTCAGAGTGGGGCAGTTAGTGACATGTATCATCCGGTCACCTGCACAACAAGTCCCAGAGTGGTGAAAGATAGTGACATGCAGCACACTATGTGTCAGAGCAGAGCATGTCACTGTCTCCACTCTAGGACTTGTTGTGCAGGTGACCGGATGATACATGTCACTAACTGCCCCACTCTGTGATTTCTGCTGCATAGTACCAACTGTATACACTCTCACCTGCACAACAAGTCCCATAGTGGAGACAGTTAGTGACATGTAGCATCCGGTCACCTGCACAACAAGTGCCAGAGTGGAGAGAGATAGTGACATGCAGCACACTATGTGTCAGAGCAGAGCATGTCACTGTCTCCACTCCGCTGACCTCACAGCCCGTACACGCTGCGATGGATGCAGGGGGACACAGAACAAGTAATCGGCCGACACTGGAGTCATCTGATTACTTGGGATGAATTGAGCAGTAAAATGCTCTGGTGCTCGATGGGCGAAGCCCATGCCGATTTTTTTAAAAAAAAAATCATTAAAAATAAAAAAACAAAAAAATCACATTGTTTGTGGGCTCCCGCTGCATTTTCTATTGCTAAGGGTAACCAAAGCAGCTACTGGCTGCTAGCCCCCGCTGTTTGGTGTTACTTTCACTGGCAATAGAAATGCAGGGAAGCATTTTTTTTTTTATAAAGGTTTTTCCCTGAAAACGTTTTTAAGAAAATGACGTGGGCTTCGCCATATTTTTGTATGCTAGCCAGGTACAGCAGGCAGCTACGGGCTGCCCCCAACCCCCAGCTGCCTAGTTGTACCCGGCTGGGAACCAAAAATATAGAGAAGCCCTTTTTTTTCATGAATTTCATGAAATAATTAAAAAAAAAAAAAAAAAAATGATGTGGGCTTCACCAAATTTTTGAGTCCAGCCAGGTACAACTAGGCAGCTGGGGATTGGAATCCACAGTGCAGGGTGCCCAAACTTTCTGGGCCCCCCACTGCGAATTGCAGTCCACAGCTGCCCCAGAAAATGGCGCTTTCATAGAAGCGCCATCTTCAGGCGCTGTATCCAACTCTTCCAGTGGCCCTGGTGGCAGGTGGCACGCTGGGTAATAAGGGGTTAATACCAGCTATGTATTACCAGCTGGTATAAAGCCCGAGATTCTTAATGTCAGGCCAAGTTTAACCTGGCCATTAAGAATCTCCAACAAAGGGTTTAAAAAAAAAAAAAAGACATCACACAGAGAAAAATATTTTATTAGAAATAAATACACAGACACAGTAGGGACTCCATGTTTATTACTCCCTCTCACCCCTCCACGATGGAGAGATTTCTGTACTGACCATGCCAGGAGAGAGCGAGGAAAAGAGAGCGAGCAGGGGGGGAGAAGAGAGCGAGCGGGGGGGTGAAGAGAGCGAGCGGGGGGGAGAAGAGAGCGAGCGGGGGGGAGAAGAGAGCGAGCGGGGGGGGGAGAAGAGAGCGAGCGGGGGGGGAGAAGAGAGAGAGGGGGGGAGAGAAGAGAGAGAGGGGGGGAGAGAAGAGAGAGGGGGGGGGAGAAGAGAGAGAGGGGGGGAGAAGAGAGAGAGGGGGGGGAGAAGAGAGAGAGGGGGGAGAAGAGAGAGAGGGGGGAGAAGAGAGAGAGGGGGGAGAAGAGAGAGAGGGGGAGCAGAAGAGAGAGAGGGGGAGGAGAAGAGAGAGAGAGGGGGGGAGAAGAGAGAGAGGGGGGGAGAAGAGAGAGAAAGGGGGAGAAGAGAGAGAGGGGGGAGAAGAGAGAGAGAGGGGGGAGAAGAGAGAGAGGGGGGGAGAAGAGAGAGAGGGGGGAGAAGAGAGAGAGGGGGGGAGAAGAGAGAGAGGGGGGAGAAGAGAGAGAGGGGGGGGAGAAGAGAGAGAGGGGGAAGAAGAGAGAGAGGGGGAAGAAGAGAGAGAGGGGGAGAAGAGAGAGAGGGGGGAGAAGAGAGAGAGGGGGGAGAAGAGAGAGAGGGGGGAGAAGAGAGAGGGGGGGGAAGAGAGCGAGGGGGGGAGAAGAGAGCGAGGGGGGGAGAAGAGAGCGAGGGGGGAGAAGAGAGAGAGGGGGGAGAAGAGAGAGAGGGGGGGAGAAGAGAGAGAGGGGGGGAGAAGAGAGCGAGCGGGGGGAGAAGAGAGGGAGGGGGGGAGAGAGAGGGGGGGGAGAGAGAGGGAGGGGGGGGGAGAGAGGGAGGGGGAGGGAGAGAGGGGGGGAGAAGAGAAAGAGGGGGGAGAAGAGAGAGAGGGGGGAGAAGAGAGAGAGGGGGGAGAAGAGAGAGAGGGGGGAGAAGAGAGAGAGGGGGGGAGAAGAGAGCGAGCGGGGGGGAGAAGAGAGGGAGGGGGGAGAGAGAGGGAGGGGGGGAGAGAGAGGGAGGGGGGAGAGAGGGAGGGGGGGAGAGAGAGGGAGGGGGGAGGGAGAGAGGGAGGGGGGAGGGAGAGAGAGGGAGGGGGGAGGGAGAGAGGGGGGGAGAAGAGAAAGAGGGGGAGAAGAGAGAGAGGGGGGAGAAGAGAGAGAGAGGGGGGAGAAGAGAGAGAGAGGGGGGAGAAGAGAGAGAGAGGGGGGAGAAGAGAGCGAGCGGGGGGGAAAAAGAGAGCGAGCGGGGGGGAGAAGAGAGCGAGGGGGGAGAAGAGAGAGAGGGGGGAGAAGAGAGAGGGGGGGAGAAGAGAGGGGGGGAGAAGAGAGAGGGGGGGAGAAGAGAGAGAGGGGGGGGAGAAGAGAGGGAGCGGGGGGGAGAAGACGAGCGGGGGGAGAAGAGAGCGAGCGGGGGGGGAGAAGAGAGGGAGGGGGGAGGGAGAGGGAGGGGGGAGAGAGAGGGAGGGGGGGAGAGAGAGGGAGGGGGGAGAGAGAGGGAGGGGGGGAGAAGAGAGAGGGGGGAGAAGAGAGAGAGAGGGGGGGAGAAGAGAGCGAGCGGGGGGGAAAAGAGAGCGAGCGGGGGGGAAAAGAGAGCGAGCGGGGGGGAGAAGAGAGCGAGGGGGGGAGAAGAGAGAGAGGGGGGAGAAGAGAGAGAGGGGGCGAGAAGAGAGGGAGCGGGGGGGAGAAGAGAGCGAGCGGGGGGGAGAAGAGAGCGAGCGGGGGGGAGAAGAGAGCGAGCGGGGGGGAGAAGAGAGGGAGGGGGGAGAAGAGAGGGAGGGGGGAGAAGAGAGGGAGGGGGGAGAGAGAGGGAGGGGGAGAGAGAGGGAGGGGGGGAGAGAGAGGGAGGGGGGGAGAGAGAGGGAGGGGGGGAGAAGAGAGGGGGGAGAAGAGAGAGAGGGGGGGAGAAGAGAGTGGGGAAAGAAGAGGGGGGGGCAGAGGTGCTCTGTCACCAACTGTCTCCACTCTGTGACTTGTGGTGCAGGTGACAGAGTGCGGACAGTTGGTCCCATGCAGCAGGACAGATGGCAGAGCACAGCGGTGACATGCCTGTCAGTGTCTTGCTGCTGGGAGGAGCACACGATCACACTGCCCGACACCGGCCGCTCTCCTGACATCGCAGCAGAGCGGGGCGGGTGGACAGTGTGATCACATAGTTACGTGCAGGGGGGGATTCAGCTGAAGAACCCCCCCCCTGTACTGCACACTGGCGCCCCGTGCCTCATCATCTGCAGGACGACGGCTCCACACAGACGTCCTCCGGATCTTCCCCTCGATGCTGAGCTGTGACGTGCGGTAGTCACCGCCCACAGCCCTGTCACTCAATCTGAGTGGCGCCGGCATCCTGTGACGTACCTGTCTTGTTTGAGAGCCCGGAAATGCCGGGACGTCAGAGGATGCCGGCGGCCACAGCTCCAGGGGGTCATGTGACAGGCACTGAGCGTGCAGCATAGCGCCGCTCAGTGCCAGAAATGGAAATACAAGCCAATGGAGAAAATACCTAGAATTGTGAGTAGAACTTCGACAGAAAATAAAAAAAATGGGTGAACCACCCCTTTAACTGCATACTCTCGGGCAGGTTCTGGGCAGGCACTCATGACCAATCGCCATGTAAACCAGCCTAAAGGCCCCGTCACACAGAGATAAATCTTTGGCAGATCTGTGGTTGCAGTGAAATCATGGACATATTGTTCCATTTGTACACAGTCACAAACCTGGCACTGATTGTCCACAATTTCACTGCAACCACAGATCTGCCGCAGATTTAGCTCTGTGTGTGACAGGGCCTTTAGGCTCTGTGCGCACGCTGCATTTTTTGCTGCGTTTTTGGGTGCAGTTTGTTTCCCAAAACTGCATGCATTGGCTTCCCCAGCAAAGTCTATGAGAATTCAGAAAGGCTGTGCGCACATTGCTTCTTTTTTTCCTGCCGTTTTGAGTGCAGAAAAAAAGCAGCATGTCATTCTTTTTGCGTTTTGTCCCTGTGTTTCAGACTGGCAGATCAATCCCCTGATGACTTGGGGTTGGTGGGGGATTGATCCCCGGTATCCGGCGAGATGCTGGTCCCAATATAAAGTCCATGGGGACCAGATTCCAACGCAAAGGTGTAGGAGCAAGCGCTTCATATTCACCGATCACCGGGGTGGCTGCCATACTGCTCCCGTGACCTCTCATTCTTTTTCCCAGCTGCTCATTAGGCTCATACATATTCACTGCTTCCCTCGCTTACCAGTGGCTGTGATTGGTTGCAGTCAGACACGCTCCCACACTGAATGACAGCTGTCTGACTACCAATCAAAGACACTGGTGGGTGGGTCTATACAGTATCATACAGTAAAATAAATAATTTTAAAAAAAAAATGGTGTGCGGTGCCCTCAATTTTGATATCCAGCTAAGATAAAGCCCCACAGCTGGGGGCTGGTATTCTCAGACTGGGGAGGCTTGTGGTTATTAGGCTGCCCCACAGCCTAAAAATATCAGCCAGCAGCTGCCCGGAATTGCCACATCCATTAGATGCGACAGTCCCGGCACTTTACCAGGCTCTTCCGATTGCCCTGGTGCGATGGCAATCGGGGTAATAAGGCCATAGCTGCCACTATGTCCTAGATTACTGATGGCAGGCGCCTATGAGACACCCCATCACTAATCTGTAGGTGAAAGTAAATAAACACAAACACCCCAAAAATTCTTTATCCTTTATTTGAAATCCTTTATTTGAGATAAAATACAAAAAAGCACCTTCTTTCACCACTTTAGTACTCCAATAACACCCCAGGTCTGACGTAATCCACACGAGGTCCCACAACGCTTCCAGCACTGCTACATTTGACAAGCTCAGCGAGCAGCCATAGAGCATGACTGCCTGCTGTGAGATGACTCCGATGAGTACTCCATCGTCGGCTCACTTCAGTTACAGCCTGATTTGTGGTCACAGGTGGAGGACTCCACCTGTGACAGCAAATGACCAGAGTGACTGAAATGAGCTGTGCGATCAGCGCGACATCACTCAAGTTAGTCGCAGCCACAGGGTGTCAGAATGAACTCGGGGTGAACCCGTAACATCATTGCCGCGACACTCGCGATAGTGGGGGGCGCGCAGCTGTGACGTCAGGGGTTCACTTGAGTTCATTCTGACACCATCTGGCTGCGACTAACCTGAGTGAAGTCGCGCTGATCGTGTGGCTCACTTCAGTCACTCTGCTGATTTGCTGTCACAGGTGGAGGACTCCAGCTGTGACAGGAAATCACTTGAGTGACATCAGTGCTGATCGCGTGGCTCACTTCAGTCACTTGGGTGATTTGCTGTCACAGGTGGAGGACTCCAGCTGTGGTTGCGGCTAACCTGAGTGATGTCACCGCTGATAACGCAACTCAATTCAGTTGTTACGTGGAGCTCACAGCCGGTAGTCATGTTCTATGGCGCTCGCTGTGGGCGTCAGATGTGGCAGTTCTGGAAGAGTCATGGGACCTCGTGTGGATTACGTTGGACCTGCAGGGGTGTGTTGGGGGTTAATAAAGTGGTGAAAAAAGGTGCTTTTTTGTCTTCTTTTTCAAATAAAGGATTTTTGGGGTGTTTGTGTTTATTTACTTTCACTTACAGATTAGTGATGTGGAGTATCATAGAGGCCTGCCATGATTAACCTAGGACTTAGAGACAGTTATGGGCTGCTATTAACTCCTTATTACTGCGATTACCACTACACTAGGATACCGGGAAGAGCCGTGTCAAGCGCCAGAATTGGCGCATCTAATGTATGCTCTGCTTCCGGGGCGGCTGCAAGCTGCTATTGTTAGGCTGGAAAGTGCCAAATATTCATGGCCCTTCCCACCCTAATAATATCAGCCCCCAGTTGTCTGCTGCAACTTGGCTGGTTTTAGAAAAATGGGGGGATCCCCTCAGTTTTTCATAACCAGCCAAGGTACAGCAGACAGCTGAAAGTGGCAGCCCGCAGCTGCTGCTGTTCCTGTACTAGATATGAAAAATGGGGGGGGGACCCCACGTCACTTTTTTTTACCAAAAAATAATTAAAAAACAGCTGGCCAAGCTAGCTATCCCTCTATCGTGCGATAGATCGTCGGGGTCACGGTTTTTGTGACGCACATCCGGCATCGCTGGCGATGCCGGTCTGTGTGACACCTCCTAGCGACGCAGTATCGCTCACAAATCGTGAGTCGTGTACTGCTCGTTAGGTTCCATAATATCGTTTAATTTAGTTGTTCATCGTTTCCGGGGTAGCACATGTGTCGCCCTGGGCAAGCCAGGGGTCACAGGTCACAACACCACCACACCCCACACCCCAGGTAGGCACACCCAAGCTGAACCAAAAATCCTTGTTGCCTTCCTCCAGAGGCTGATGATTCACACCAGGGGGTGGGCCAGGCGGTTGACTCCGCCCACCAAGGAGATCACAGCTCTGGAGGCGGGGGGAAACCAGGCAGTCAGCTCAGGGAAGAGCTTGAGAGTGGAGTCTAGTCAGGGAGGAGGAAGTGGAAGGAGTGGAGGAGTAGCCCAGGCAGGGCTAAAGTGGACAGCAAGTGGAAAGTGGAGGAAAGAAGAGTAGTAAAGGAGGAAAGCAAGAAGTGGTGACAGAGCAGAGAGTGTGCCAAGCCTGAGAGCCCAGCTTTGTGTAGGGCCAGAACAGCAAGGTCAGCGACGGCGGTGACTGTCCGGAGGGGGACCGTTTGGAAGTTCCTGGAAGAACCCCGTTGGCTGTGTGCCCGGTGGTCTGGAGCAGTGTTCCGAAGGACAGTCAGCACCAGGGCAGGGGCCTCTCGGACCCCGGCAAGGCTAGGAGTCGCCAAATTTGCCGAATCCGTCAGTGAAGGGGACGTAGATTCCCCCAACAACCAAGTCCCGATTGAAGGCAACAGCCCAACCCGTACAACAGAGGCACCGCCACCGCCAGGGCACCAGTCTCTGAGGGCCAGCGCCTGCGGGCAAAGTGTAGTGCTCCTCCGGCCCAGCTTGAAGCCGGGGAGCGGGTTACCGGTGGGGACCCATCGCAACCATCCGTACATACAGGTGCAGGGAAGAGAGACATCACCGTCACCTGCCGGGGAAGCAAAGCAGCCGTCTGTGGGACCGTCCTACCAGCCGTTTGGTTTACTGTACAAACTGTGTCACGTCTCAGGCTGAGTGAGTACCACAGTGCCGCAAGGCACAGCGCTGACCCCGCGTCCCTGCGCCCACCAAGCCCTGCACCTCCCAAGCCATCACCGGGCCCCGGGATCACCAACCCCTACCCACGGAGGGGCAACACAACACCTGGCTGCTCCCCATCACCATCCCCGGGATCCCCGCATTAAGCAGCGGTGGTGCTACACATCACCATAACCGTGGGTGGCGTCACGGACATTATCCCAACATCCCAAACCCCCCTTTCACTCACGGGCGAGGAGTGCCGCTCGAGGAAAACCCCCGGGATCCGGCCTACGGCTCGAGCCACCACTGAGCAGCCGGACCCGAGCAGAAGGGGTGAGCGCGGTGTGCTGACACCCTCCTCCCCGCCCGCGACTACTTGGCGTCACGAACAGGATCTTACCGCTCTGCCGTCTGGTAGAGGTGCGCCTTGTTACCGCCGGAGGTATCCGGCAGAAAAATTTCAGAAGCCGCCATCTTTGGCGCGAAGAGTTCCCGCTCGAGCGTCTTCTCGAGCAGTAGAGGCGCGAAGGCCAAAACCCCGCCCCGAGAGAGGAGGGGCCGGAAAGAGCGAAGGGGGATGGAAACAAGATGTCTGCGCCCGACGGAGCCGCTGGAGGAGCGGTGGTCGCAGCCGCAGCGGCACCCGCGGATGGGAATGGACCTGCCCAGGTCCCGGCCGTACCGGCGGGAGGTGCCGCGGCCCCCACGCTCGCTCAGGTCATGCCGTTTTCCTTGCCCTATGCGCCCGGAGCTGCCTGGCTACCGCAGTATGACGGGAAACCGGATGCCCTACAGGCCTTCCGGAAAAAGCTTAACCCGTTGCTAGAGCTGTACCCCCTGACTGATAAGCAACGTGCAGCGATAGTGCTAGGTCAGTTAACCGGTGCGGCGGAGCAGGAAGCGGAGACCTGGGCCGAGGGGGACCGGCTCTCTGTAGCCACCATCTTTGAGAAGCTACAGACTGCCTTCGAGACCCGGACTGAAGCTGAGCTGAGGATGCAGTTTTACCAGTGCCGGCAACGAGCTGGGGATAGCATTCGGGACTATGCCCTATGTCTGCAGACCGCCCTCCGCACGCTGAAGCGGGTGAACCCTATTAATGAGGCGGATAGCAACAAGATGTTAGTGGAGCAATTTGCGCAGGGGATGAGGTCCCCTGAGGACCGTAAGCAACTCCGGCTGTGGGCCCTGGAACACCCTGATGTGGACTTTGCTGTGTTAAAGGAGCGGGCCATTAAAGCACTACAGCCCCCAGCAACCGAAGGTCTGGAACCCGCCCCGTGGCCCGTTGAGACGGCTCCCGTTGTGGCGGCCTCAGCCAAATCAACCTCTCCAACATCTGTAGCCCCGAGCAGCACAGTGGAAGAACTGGCAGCCCAGGTCCGTCGCATGGACGGAGACCTTGCCAAAATCCTGGCTGCACTACAACCTCTGACCAGACCTCAGCCTCCAGCACAGATCCAGCTTGCTGACAGTCCCGAGGATGTTCCCTGGATGCAGCGGAAAAATGCTAACAACCCGCGGAGCAGACCCCCAATCTGCTACAAGTGCCGTAAGCCGGGTCATTACTACCGACAGTGCCCGTTAAACGAGCAACCCCTGGGGCCCCGGGCCAATCCTCAGGAGTAGAACATCGTGGCCCCCCGGACTGGCGGGACCGATATATCGGGGCCCGCCCTATCATCCCTGTGGCTGTGGACGGCATACCAGTGATGGCTCTCTTGGACACCGGATCACAGGTAACTACCATACCGTACACGTTGTACCAGCGGTATTGGGCCGTAGATGAACTGGCGCCCCCAGACAATAGTATAACATCGATTGCTGCTAATGGACTTCCATTGACTCAGGTGGGGTATAAACAAGTGGCTATGACAGTGGGGCAAGCCGAACTGCAACACCAGGGTATGATTGTGGTCATGAATGAACCCAGTGATCATAACCCAAAAATAGTGCTGGGAACCAATGTGATGGAGCACTGCATGGATGATGTGTTAACCCTATTACAACAGCTGGCCGCCACGGCGGCGGGGAGCCGGCAGAGGGCTGTGCAGCGTGAGATCCGAGCCCTGATGTACCGCCAGCATGTAAGCTCAACAGGAGGGGAGATTGGTGGAGTGAGAGTGATGGATGTTGCTCCATTGACTGTGCCCCCTAGGAGTGAGATGATGATCTGGTGTAGGGCAGCAGTAGGGTCTCAGGGGCGTGACTACCCTGCAATAATGGAGCCCCTGCCTTCCGAGCACTGGCCCACTGTAATGGCCGCCCGAGGGGTGGTGGATGTGAAGAAAGGGAGAGTGCCTGTGAGAGTGCTGAACTGTGGAGAGGAAGAAGTCAGGCTTCCCCGGTATGCCACCATTGCCAAGCTGCTCACCCTGGACCCTCACACTATCCATGAAACCAGTCCATCTACACTCCCACCAACCACCAGCACTTCCCCACACCAGGGGGAGACAAAGGAGTGGCATCAACAGCTACATGTAGGCACTGATGACACCCCTACACATCACAGGGCAGGGGTATACAGGGTGGTGCAGGAGTATGAACAGGTTTTTAGTAAGCACCCCCTAGACTTTGGGCAGATTAAGGGGGTCCAACACCACATCCCCACCGGTGAACATCCCCCTATCAAAGAGAGGTATAGACCTATTCCCCCTGCACATTACCAGTGTGCCAAGGATATGTTGAGGAATATGAAGGAGGCAGGGGTTATTCGGGACAGCTGTAGTCCCTGGGCCGCTCCGTTGGTACTGGTCAAGAAGAAGGATGGTACCATGCGGATGTGTGTGGACTACCGGAAGATCAACCAGATAACCCATAAAGATGCCTATCCATTACCGCGTATTGAGGAGTCTTTGGCCGCACTGAGGACTGCAAACTACTTCTCGACCCTTGACCTCACCAGCGGGTACTGGCAAGTGGCCGTGGCTCCAGAGGACCGGGAGAAGACCGCCTTCACCACCCTGATGGGGCTCTGCGAATTCAATAGCATGCCGTTTGGGCTGTGCAATGCCCCTGGGACCTTCCAACGGTTGATGGAGTGCTGTCTGGGACATTTAAACTTCGAGACCGTCCTGCTGTATTTGGATGATGTGATTGTTTATTCCCAGACGTATGAAGCCCATCTGGAGCATCTGGCCGAGGTGTTCGCGTCCCTTGCCAAGTACGGGATGAAGTTGAAGCCCTCAAAATGCCACCTGCTGAAACCCAGGGTGCAGTATCTAGGGCATGTGGTGAGTGCGGATGGTGTCGCCCCCGACCCTGAGAAGATCACTGCCATCCAAAGCTGGCCGAGACCAACTACAGTGAGGGAGGTAAGGCAGTTTCTGGGTCTGGTGGGGTACTATCGGCGCTTTATAAAGGGGTACACGAAGATGGCTGCCCCCATGCAAGATCTCCTCGTGGGACAGACCAAAGGTGGTAGACCCATCGGAGCCCCACTGTCGTGGGAGGACAAGCATGAGGAGTCCTTTTGCCAGTTGAAGGCGGCCCTGACCGGAGAAGAGGTCCTGGCGTACCCTGACTATGGGCGCCCATTCATCCTCCACACGGACGCCAGTAACGTGGGGCTAGGAGCGGTCCTATCCCAGATCCAGGATGGAAAGGAGAAGGTGATTGCCTACGCCAGCCGAAAACTCCGGCCGACCGAAAGGAACCCTGAGAACTATAGCTCCTTCAAGCTCGAGCTACTGGCGTTGGTGTGGGCTATCACGGAGCGGTTCCGTCACTATTTGGCGGCAGCAAAATTCACCGCATTCACGGACAACAATCCGCTGACTCACCTGAACACGGCCAAGTTGGGCGCGCTGGAGCAGCGGTGGGTAGCCCGGTTAGCCAACTATGATTTCACCATAAAGTACCGAGCTGGTCGTGTCAACATCAATGCAGATGCACTCTCCCGGATGCCCCATTTGTCAGAAGAGGGGTGCGAGGATGACGACCTCGAGGAGATTGAGTTGCCTGCGTTTCACCAGCCGCCTACTGAGAGGGTACAAGTATGTCAGCAGAGGGTGGATCTGGACCCGCGGCCTAGTCAAGAGTGGCAGGACGCCCAGGACCAAGCGCCGGCTGTCCGCCTTGTCAAGACCCTGGTGGAACAAGGTGCTATGGGGATAGACCCTGCCGCTCCAGCCGAAGCCCAACGCTTGTGGAAAGAACGGAAACGGCTTTACCTACACCAAGGGAGGCTGTACCGTGAGCTGATCAACCCGAAGACCCATGAGAAAATATGCCAGTTAATCGTTCCTCAAGCTGATGTCGCTACTGTCCTACAGGCATACCATGATGGTGCTGGCCACTTCGGGTGGAAGAAGCTGGAGATGCTGTTGAGGGAGCGGTTCTATTGGAGTGGGATGCGTGAATCGGTGGAAGCCTGGTGCCGAGAGTGCGGTCCTTGTACGCTGAGAAGAAAGGATGAGACTAGCCAGAGGGCACCGTTACATCCCATAGTCACCCATCAGCCGCTGGAGCTGGTCGCCCTAGACCATGTCAAGCTCACCCCTAGCCGAAGTGGATACACCTACGCCTTGACCATGGTAGACCACTACTCAAGATTTATGGTGGTAGTCCCCGTTAAGGACCTGACTGGTCGAACCGCTGCTCGAGCGTTCCAGGCCTATTTTTGCCGACCCCATGGGTACCCCGAGAAGGTGCTAACTGACCAAGGCCCGGCTTTTGAAGCAGAAGTGTTTCACGAATTCTGCCAGTTGTACGGCTGCAAGAAGATCCGGACCACTCCGTACCACGCCCAGACCAACGGCATGTGCGAGAAAATGAACCATTTGGTCCTGGGGCTCCTCAAGACGCTACCGCTGGAAGAACGGAACATGTGGCCAGAAAAGTTACCCGACTTGGTCGACATGTACAATAATATCCCGTCCAGCTCGGCGAAGTGCACCCCAGCTTATCTGATGAGGGCTCGTCCTGGCCGCCTGCCGGTGGATCTGGAGATGGGGTTGGAGGCCCCGGAAGCACTCCCTTCAACGACAGAGTGGGAAAGTCGGAGGAGGGCCCAATACCGGCAAATCCAGGAGTATGTGGAGAAAAACCTCAGTCGGAGTCGAGAACAGCAAGAGCACCGGTTCAATCAGAAGGCACCCGCAGGTCCTTTCCAGCCAGGAGATGTGGTGCTGAAACGGAAGAGGAAAGCCCACAAACTGGATGATCAGTGGGAGCAAGTCCCTTACGTCATACAACCCACAGAGTGGGACGATGGGAAGACCTACCAGATCAGTCGTGACCAAGGGGGTACCCTGGCCACCGTTTCTCGGGACCATCTAAAAAAATGCCCCCCAGCGTTGAAGGCAGAGGCTGAAGTACCGGTTCCTCCACCAGTGGAAAAGGCGGCAGAGGTAATCCACACTGTGATGGGTGACTTCCCAGCAAACTGGCCTACACAGAACGGCGCGGTGATACTTCCAGTGATACTGTTCCCACAACCCGTGGATGAAGAAGTAGTGGAAGCGGTTAACCGTGAACCAGAACCAGTGCCAGTGCCCAGGGATGAACCTGTACCCAGCCCCCCTACACCTCCGCCTGCTCCACACTATAGCAGGGAGGAGGAACCGATTGTTCCCTCTACCCCACTGTCTAGCAACACTGACACCGGGCCCCGAAGGTCCACCCGTTCCAACCTAGGTAGACCCCCACTTAGGTACAGGGAGACCGTTCTATGAGTAAAAGGGGTCCGCAAATGTGAAGGAGTGTTTGTTTGTTTGAAAAGTTTGAAAAAAGTTGAAAATGATAAGTGAAAATGATCCGAAGTTCACCTGATTCACCGTGTGATTTGCAACCGGCTGGAGCCGGCACCGTTGTCCCCGTGGGGACCGTTTAAAAATGCATGGGAACTATCCATGGACAAGCCCGTGAACTTGCAGGGCAACCACAGACGTTAGTGGCTTGTAAATATGTTGGTTACCGTTACCATTTTCCGCAGGCCGCCTCCGGAGAGGCAGGTTGGAGGGAGGGCCCTGAGCAGAGCAGGCCAGGGCCCAGCCGCCAAAGGAACCGGTGGCTACCCTCTGGAGGGAAGGACAGATCCCGCTCGGGTACCGTGTGCTGGACTGTGGGTCAAGGGGTGCTGCCTGGGTTTTAGGGGCAGCATCAGGGCCAGGTTACTTGGGTGGGAGAGAGCGGAAACCGTAACCGTAAACCGTTGCAACGTTAAAAGTAAATGTGCCTCCCGTCTTGGGAAGAAGTTGTTAAAAATGTTATTCATGTTTGCTTAACCTTGTTACCCCCTTTTTCAGAAAAATAAAACCGGTGTAGGACGGCAGCCCGAGGACGGTCTGCATTTTGCTAAGGGGGAATGTGTCGCCCTGGGCAAGCCAGGGGTCACAGGTCACAACACCACCACACCCCACACCCCAGGTAGGCACACCCAAGCTGAACCAAAAATCCTTGTTGCCTTCCTCCAGAGGCTGATGATTCACACCAGGGGGTGGGCCAGGTGGTTGGCTCCGCCCACCAAGGAGATCACAGCTCTGGAGGCGGTGGGAAACCAGGCAGTCAGCTCAGTGAAGAGCTTGAGAGTGGAGTCTAGTCAGGGAGGAGGAAGTGGAAGGAGTGGAGGAGTAGCCCAGGCAGGGCTAAAGTGGACAGCAAGTGGAAAGTGGAGGAAAGAAGAGTAGTAAAGGAGGAAAGCAAAAAGTGGTGACAGAGCAGAGAGTGTGCCAAGCCTGAGAGCCCAGCTTTGTGTAGGGCCAGAACAGCAAGGTCAGCGACGGCGGTTTCTGTCCGGAGGGGGACCGTTTGGAAGTTCCTGGAAGGACCCCGTTGGCTGTGTGCCCGGTGGTCTGGAGCAGTGTTCCGAAGGACAGTCAGCACCAGGGCAGGGGCCTCTCGGACCCCGGCAAGGCTAGGAGTCGCCAAATTTGCCGAATCCGTCAGTGAAGGGGACGTAGATTCCCCCAACAACCAAGTCCCGATTGAAGGCAACAGCCCAACCCGTACAACAGAGGCACCGCCACCGCCAGGGCACCAGTCTCTGAGGGCCAGCGCCTGCGGGCAAAGTGTAGTGCTCCTCCGGCCCAGCTTGAAGCCGGGGAGCGGGTTACCGGTGGGGACCCATCGCAACCATCCGTACATACAGGTGCAGGGAAGAGAGACATCACCGTCACCTACCGGGGAAGCAAAGCAGCCGTCTGTGGGACCGTCCTACCAGCCGTTTGGTTTACTGTACAAACTGTGTCACGTCTCAGGCTGAGTGAGTACCACAGTGCCGCAAGGCACAGCGCTGACCCCGCGTCCCTGCGCCCACCAAGCCCTGCACCTCCCAAGCCATCACCGGGCCCCGGGATCACCAACCCCTACCCACGGAGGGGCAACACAACACCTGGCTGCTCCCCATCACCATCCCCGGGATCCCCGCATTAAGCAGCGGTGGTGCTACACATCACCATAACCGTGGGTGGCGTCACGGACATTATCCCAACATCCCAAACCCCCCTTTCACTCACGGGCGAGGAGTGCCGCTCGAGGAAAACCCCCGGGATCCGGCCTACGGCTCGAGCCACCACTGAGCAGCCGGACCCGAGCAGAAGGGGTGAGCGCGGTGTGCTGACACCCTCCTCCCCGCCCGCAACACACACGTCGCTCCGTGTGACACCCCGGGAACGATGAACAGCAGCTCACCTGCGTCACGCGGCCGCTGCCGGCTATGTGAAGGAAGGAGGTAGGCGGGATGTTTACGTCCCGCTCATCTCCGCCCCTCCGCTTCCATTGGCTGGCAGCCGTGTGACGTCGCTGTGACGCCAAACGTCCCTCCCACTCCAGGAAGTGGACGTTCGCCGCCCACAGCGTGGTCGCACGAGAGGTATGTGTGACGGGTTACTGACTTTGTGCGACACGGGCAGCGATTTGCCCGTGACGCAAAAAGGACGGGGGCGGGTACAATTGATTGTGAAATCGCACAATCGGTCGTACCATGTAAAGCAGCCTTAAGGCTGCTTTCACACTACGTTTTTTTTTAACATACGTCCTGAACGTTTTTTTGCAGCAAAAGTGGATCCTGTTTTTGTGAAGAGAAACACATGCAAACGCAAGTGTTATGTTACAGGATCCTTTCACTTGCATTGAGAGAGACAGAGAGACCATCATCACCGCACAAACCGACAATACCGGCCCCATCATCACCGCACACACCGGCACTACCGCCCCCATCATCACCACACACACCGGCCCCCATCACCGCATACACGCAGGCACTACCACCCCCATTATCACCGCACACAGGCAGGCACTACCGCTCCCATCATCACCGCACACACCCAGGCACTACCGCCCCCATCATCACTGCACACACGCATGCACTACCACCCCCATCATCACCCCACACACGCAGGCACTACCACCCCCATCATCACCGCACACATGCAGGCACTACCACCCCCATCATCACGGCACACACGCAGGCACTACCGCCCCTATCATCGCTGCACACACCCAGGCACTTCTGCCCCCATCATTACTACACACACGCAGGCACTACCATCCCCATCATCACCGCACACACCGGCACTACCGCCCCTATCATCACCGCACACACGCATGCTCTACCGCCCCCATCATCATCGCACACACGCAGGCAGTACCTGAGTGACGTCACCGCTGACAGCATGACTCACTTCAGTTGCTCTGTGGAGCTCACAGAGAGCAGTCGTGCTCTATGGCTACTCCTGTCAGCTTCCGATGTAGCAGAGCTGAAAGCGTCGTGGGACCTTGTGTGGATTACCCCGGACCTGGAGGGGTATTTGGGGATTTTAATAAAGTGGTGAAAGAGGGTGTTTTTTTGTCTTTTATTTCAAACTAGCTGTAGTACCCGGGCGTTGCCCGGGATTGTAACTATCTCTGTCTCTCTCCCAGTCACTGTCTGTGTGTCGCTGTCTGTCTGTCTCTCTGTCTGTCTCTTTCCTTGTCTGTCTGTGTCTATGTCTCTGTCTGTTTCTATCTCTCTGTATTTATATCAGTCTGTCTCCATGTCTGTGTCTGTCTGTCTGTCTCTCTATCTCTGTGTTTGTCTCTCTCTTTCCCCGTCTGTCTCTTTCCCCGTCTGTCTCTTTGCCCGTCTGTCTCTTTGCCCGTCTGTCTCTTTGCCCGTCTGTCTCTTTGCCCGTCTGTCTTTTTGCCCATCTGTCTCTTTGTCCGGCTGTATCTTTCCAGGACTGTCTCTTTGCACTGCTGTCTCTTTGCCCGGCTGTCTTTTAGCCCTGCTGTCTCTTTCCAGGGCTGTCTCTTTTCAGGGCTGTCTCTTTGCCCAGCTGTCTCTTTCCAGGGCTGTCTCCTTCTAGGTCTGTCTCTTTCCCCGTCTGTCTCTTCCCAAGTCTGTCTCTTCCCAAGTCTGTCTCTTCCCAGGGCTGTCTCTTCCCAGGGCTGTCTCTTTCCAGGGCTGTCTCTTTCCAGGGCTGTCTCTTTGCCCAGCTGTCTCTTTGCCCAGCTGTCTCTTTCCAGGGCTGTCTCTTTCCAGGGCTGTCTCCTTCTAGGTCTGTCTCTTTGCCCGTCTGTCTCTTTGCCCGTCTGTCTCTTTGCCCATCTGTCTCTTTGCCTGTCTGTCTCTTTCCAGGTCTGTCTCTTAACAGGTCTGTCTCTTTGCCCCTCTGTATTTGTCTCTTTCCACGTCTGTCTCTGTCTGTTTCTCTGTCTCTATCTCTCTGTCCCTTTCCCCGTCTGTCTCGGTCTGTCTGTCTGTATCCATCTCCCCACTGACATCTTATTACCTCACACATAAGCTTCTTATACTAACAGTTTATTTTGTTCCTATAGCAACCACTGACAGTTGCAATTAATAGCCAGTAACTCCCACCTCCATTCAGTTTAATGGAGGCAGGATTTTTGGAGAGTAACTGTAAAGTGCGGGGTTAAATTTTCCCGCTCAAACATAGTCTATGACGTTCCCTGAGTCACATGGAGTGTCTGTGCAAAATTTCGTGATTGTAAATGCGACGGTTTGGATTCCTTTAGCGGACATACATACATACATACACACATACACTCGGCTTTATATATTAGATAAAGGATTTTTCGTGTGTTTGTGTTTATTTACTTTCACAACAGTTTAGTGATGGGGGGGTGTCTCATAGACGTCCGCCATCACTAAGCTAGGACTTAGTGGCAGCTATGGGCTGCCATTAACTCCTTATTACCCCGACTGCCACCGCACCAGGGCAATTTGGGATGAGCTGCGTAGAGTCCCGGGACTATAACATCTACTGGATGCGGCACTTCCGGGCGGCTGCTGGCTGATATTTTTAGGATGGGGGGCTCCCCATAACGTGGGGATCCCTATCCAGAGAATACCAGCCCTCAGCCGTGTGGCTTTACCCTGGCTGGTATCAAAATTGGGGGGACCACACGCCGTTATTATTTTTATCATTTATTTTACTGCAAGATATAGACCCACCCACCGGCGGCTGTGATTGTTTGCAGTGAGACAGCTGTCACTCAGTGTGGGGGCATGTCTGACTGCAACCAATCATAGGCACTAGTGCGCGTGGGAAGCAGTGAATACGAGATGGAATAATGAGCGGCCGGTATTTTCAAAAGCAGGAGAAGCCTGCGGAGCTTTGTGACAGCTGTGCAGCGTCGGTGATCGGTGCGAGAGAGAGACATCGACAGAGAGAGAAATAGACCGACATAGAGAAAGAGAGACTGACATAGGGAGAGAGAGAGAGACCGACATAGAGAGAGAGAGAGAACGCCAGGCAGGTATCTGGACATGCTCAGTAGAGCAAACAGGATCCTTTCTATCAGCAACATGCGTTTGCGTGCGGTACAGCCAGGATCCGGTGACATGCAGTGTTTGGACGCAGCTCAAAAAATGCTACAAGTAGCGTTTTTGTAGATCGTTTAAATACTGCAACTCACTGCGTGTGAACGCATGTTGACGTAGGTCCATTGCAAATGCATTGAAATGAAAACGCATTTGTACTGGATCCGTTTTTGCGTTTAAAAAAACGTTCAGGACACATGTTAAAGAAACGTAGTGTGAAAATAGCCTAATTATCTATTCTATACGTTCTTTCTATTCTATATGTTCTTTCTAACTATTCTTTCTATTTTTCTATCCTAACTATCTTTCAATTATCCTATCCTATCATATTTTGTTTCTCCTTTAAAAAACGCATTAAGAAAAATGCAGCAAAAATGCACCAAAACGTAATAAAAATGCATGCGTTTTTTTGTGTTTTTCTGGCCACAGGTGCATTTTTCTGCCAGAGGGTGTGTTTTTCGCTGGAGAAACAAAATTGCAGTGTGCGCACATACCCTTACACTGTGGACCTGGTACATCAAGATCGTCGGTTTTCATGTTGATCTTGATGCCAGGGTGTGCTGGAGTCAAACGCTCCTGATTCATAGAAAGGCATGTGGCGCTGTTTGTCATGCACTTAATTCCACACCCCATCTATCCTCAGCTCTGTCTAGCTTGTCAAAGCCAGGCAAAAATGGTTTGAGAACGCCAAATCGTATGCAGTTGCTCTAAAATTATGCAACTTTTCAAAGCTTTTTATGCCAGATTACTAGCATAAAAATGTTGATGACTCAGGCCCTATGAAAAATAAAAGCTCTCAATTCAGGAGAATGACAGCAGATATAAAAAGCAAGTCAACTGCAAACTTGCTTATTTTCATAATAACTAATTAAATCAATTTAATAACTTGAGAATACCCCTTTAAGTACCCTTAGTTCCAGGATGCTTTATGTATAAAAAGGTGTAATCACTAATCAGGTTTTATGGCAATACATAACAAAAAAGTACAATCAACATGACTACTTGCCTACTAAAGCTTGCAGACTACAAGACAGAGGTAAGGAGATGTAGGTGAGGGTGGACCGTGTTCTTGTAGTTGTGGTCTTTTCTGAAGAAATGGGTTTTCCCATTAATTTTTACTTTAAGGCCTTGTGCACACAGTGCGTTGTTTAATACATTTCTGGTGCAGTTTGTGGCCCAAATCTGCATGTCTATCCTCAGAGGCATAATGACCGCGGTCACAGAGATCATCACTGCAACCAGGCCTGGTGGTGCAGGGGGCTCGCCTGCCCCAGCCCCTGATTCAGATGGATGTTTGTCCAAGGTCTCGCATCCAGCTGAAATACATCACAGCACAGAGACCCATCGGGTCATTGCACTGCGATGTGCTGGCCGCCGATTAAGGCAATAAATATTCATTTCTCCCTATGCACACAATCCTGGGCATGGGGAGCAGAAAATATGCTGATAGCAGCCGGTTCTGTAAGTGGCCACGCATGACACTGACGTCATGCGCGGCGCCGCTTACACGCTAGTCAGTTGCTGGCATACCAGCATTGCAGAAGGACACCGGAGCAGCGCAGCGTAGGTGAGCACAATTTTTTTTTTTTCTATATGCGGTGTGGTGGGGGTTATATAGCTTGATGGGGACCATATACCAGGATGAGTGGGGTATATACCAGGATAGAGGGTTATATACCGGGATGGAGGGCTATATACCAAGATGAGGTTTTCTATATACCAGGATAAAGGGGCTATATAGCATGAGAGGTGCTATATACCAGGATGAGGGGGCTATATTCCAGGATTGAGGGCTATACACTAGGATGAAGGGGCTATATTCCATGATGAGGGGGCTATATATCAGGATGGAGGACTATATACCAGGGTGTGGGGGTTATATACCAGGATGAGGGGGCTATATACAAGGTTGAGGGGGCTATTTACGAGGTTGAAGGGGTATATACCAGGATGGGAAACATATTTACCAGGAAGCTGCCCAGGATGGAGGAACATTAGTACAGGATGGGGGACATTACTACTCAATGAAGAGGGAGGGGGGCAACTTTTATGTCTATATAGGATTTAGAATGCTACAATAGCCCATACATCTGACAAACATATGAGGGGGGCCAGGCTCAAACTTTGCACTGGGGCCCATCAGACTCTAGTTACGCCACTGTCTATCCTCATTCCAGCAAAGTCAATGAGAATTCTGAAGTGCTTTACACACGATCCTTTTTTCCTTGCAGTTTTGGGTGGAGAAAAAATCTGCAGCATGTCAATTGTTGGTGCGTTTTTTTTCCTGCAATTTGTTTCCCTTCCAGTCATTGATTTCACTAAAAAAACATGGCACAAAAACGTACCAAAAAATACATGCATCAAGTCTGCTTGATCTAAGAAATCCAGAGAATAAGGGATGCACATGTGAACTCTTGGTGATGTGGGGGGTTGTCCATGTCCATGATGCTGCTAATTTCCGTTTTTGCGTTTTTCTTTGTTCCTCTCATTTTTTTAACTTTTATCTTTTTCTGACCTTGTAGATGCCTGAGTGCTTGTTCTTTTGGGGATAAGTTGTAGTTTAGAATGGCACCATTCATTTTACATAGTGTACTGGAAAAGAGGAAAAAAAAAAGTCCAATGCTGTGAAATTGTGAAAAAACACAACTCCCAACAGTGTTTTTGGGAACTATTTTTAAACCATACACGATGTGGTCATAATGACCCGCCAATTCTACGGATTCTGCTCACCAGTATGATTACAGCGATACTGGGCATTTCCAGTTATATTATTATTTTAGTGATGAAAAAAAAATCACACGTTTTTTGGCTTGAGTCGGCATATTCTGAGACCTGTAACGTTTTTATTTTTCAGTCAATGGAGTCTTGTTTAATTTTTGTGGGGCGAGATGACATTTTCATTGATATCAATTTGGCATAGATATGATGATTGGCTCGCTTGTTACAGCATTTTGTGGTATTGCAATACAAATCCCATATTTTGGTGTTCTTGAATGTTTTCCGTGTATGATGTTTACCAATTGGTTTAATTATTTTTATATCTTGATAGATTGGACTTTTCTGAATACGACGATACTGCATATATGTATTTTATTTACTATTATTTATTTTATTAGTATTTTATTTATTATTATTATTATTATTATTTATTATCTTTATTTTTAAACAATGATGATTTGACCTTTTATGGGTTTTTATTTTTTTTTAAACTTTTTTTTTTTACTTTTCACTGTAGTTGTTGGTTTCCTTATGGGACTAGACCTGCGATGGTCTAATCACTTGTGCTATATATAGTAATGTTGTAAACTGTAAAAATCATGGTTTCCTTTGAAACCTGGCCACAGACAGCATTTCACGGGGGCTCTATCATGACAACCACGGAGGTATTAAGCTGTCATAGCAACCCATCAGCGTCCCGCAATCACAACATGGGACCGCCGATGCAAAGTATGGTGTGACGCCCTGGGCAAGCCAGGGGTCACAGGTCATAACACCACCACACCCTACACCCCAGTTAGGCACACACAGCTAACCCAAAAATCCTTGTTGCCTTCCTCCAGAGGCTGATGTTCACACCAGGGGGTGGGCCAGGCGGTTGGCTCCGCCCACCGAGGAGTTCACAGCTCTGGAGGCGGGAAGAACCAGGCAGTTTAGCTGAGGGAGAGCTTGAGTAAACAGTGAAGTGGAAGTTCAGTTTAGGAGGTTGCTGGAAGGACCGCGGACGGGTGGTGACCCGGCGGTCTGGAGCAGTATACGAAGGACAGTCAGCACCAGGGCAGGGGCCTCTCGGACCCCGGCAAGGCTAGGAGTCGCCATAATTTGCCAAATCCGTCAGTGAAGGGGACGACCGTCTCCCAACAGCCAAGTCCCGATTGAAGGCAACAGTCCAACCAGTAACGGAGAGACACCGCCACCGCCAGGGCACCAGTTTCTCAGGGCCAGCGCCTGCGGGCAAAGAGTAGGGCTCCTCCGGCCTATATCCAAGCCGGGGAGCGGGTTACCGGTGGGAACCCATCGCAGCCACAACCATCATAGGTGCAGGACAAAGGGACCGTCACCGTCAACTACTGGGGAAAAGCAAGTGCAGCCGTCCATGGGAACCGTCTTTCCAGCCGTGTGTTTTACCGAGAACTGTGTCATCGTCTCAGGCTGAGTGAGTACCACAGTGCTGCAAGGCACAGCGCTGCCCCCGCGTCCCTGCGCCCACCAGGCCCTGCATCTCCCACCTCATCCCTGGGCCCCGGGATCACCAACCCCTACCCACGGAGGGGCAACACAACAACTTGCTGCTCCACACCATCACTCCTGGGATCCCCATACAGAGCAGCGGTGGTGTCAACAAATCACCACAACCGTGGGTGGCGTCATGGACAATAGACTATATCCCAAAACCCAATCCCCTTTCACTCACGGGCAAGGAGCGCCGCTCGAGAACCCCTGGGATCCGGCCCACAGCTCGAGCCACCACTGGGCAGCAACAGCCGGACCCGAGCAGAGGGGTGAGCGCAGTGCTGATATCCTCCTCCCCGCCCGCGACAATGGCACGCCCTTTTGCCATCACACATTAAATGCAACAGTCTGAGTTTGGCAGTGGCATTTAACAGGTTAACAATTGTGGGAGGCGCTTTGCGCCACCAGCAAATGTTACAGGCAAGACCTTGCTGTAACATACAATAGTTTCCTGTATGGGGACACCTCACTCTGTGGCTCCACTCCATACACCCGCTCTCGACGTGCCCTGTACATGTGTGGGGCATGTCATGAGGGGATTAACCGGTTCAAGACTGTGGACAGTAATGTACGTTGGTTTCTACTGGGCTTTGTGCAGAGCTGACATTTAATTACGGTCTGCGGTCAGGAGGGGATATCGTGACCCCCTACATGATGCAATCACCGGGGTTCTAGTGCAGAGCGGTAAATCTGTCCGGAGACATCTTCAGATGTCCAGATAATGTTAACCCTTCGTGATCTTCTATAATGATTGCGGTGCATGAGTTAGAGAGAAGCAGTGTGCTCCTTCACATGATGACCTCCGGGTCTGCCATGTACGGTTGTGAGGATGGCATGGGGCAGTATCAATAAATAGAAAAATACACTGGCGCGCATAAATAAGCGAATAAACAGGTTATGTGGCTCACACAGAAAAGGTTATTACACTGCAAAAATAGTATTAATATTGTTAGGAACTGCAGGTAGACTACAGGGTCCGCGTCAAGTAGTCCTGGCAAAATGGGAAAAAAATATAAAATAATATCTACCGCGATTACAGATAAAAATAAAAAATAAAACACTGTAAAAATGCTGATCAACTTGCTTGATATGTCTTATGGTTATACCCCAGGCACTGTCCTTCTACTCTATGATTGAGTGTATGCACCTTAAGCCTCTTTCACACCTTAAGCCTCTTTCACACATAAGATTTTGCTGTCAGTCACAATCCGTCGAATTTTGAAAAAAATGGATCCGGCAACTGATGCCGCTGGATCCATTTTTTTCTCATCAACTTGTATTAGCGACGGACGGCCTCACGTTTCATCTGCTATTCGACGGATCAGTCGAAAATTGTTTGTCCGGCGGACAGAGACAACGACAAAGTAACGTTTTTTGTCTACGTTGAAAAATCAGACAGCGATGGATCCGTTGCCATGCGTCGTTTGGTAGAGTGAAAGCCTATGGGCGCAGGATCCGTTTTAATCCGTCAAATGATGGAATCCGGCGACAGATTCCTTTTTTTTAACTGAACATGCTCCAATTATTATTTAGCCCCCAGCTGATCGGATCTGTCGCATCAGTTTTGCCACAATCTGCGACGGATCTGCGGGCATTATGCGGCCCGTAATGACTTTTTCTGCGGCCCGCGGGATGATTCCCAGGGATCGCAGTGCTGGCGCGGCAGCCGCATCTTGCTGGCTGCTGGCCCTTTAAAACCCAGCACAAAGCATTCCTATACCTGAAGGACTACGTCCCCATGCTGGCACTGGCTACATAAGGACATATTTTGTAGGCGGGGTAAGCGCGAGGTGCGCTACAATCCAACAGAAGAGGAGCGACTGACCCATCATCCCCCAAGACCAGACCTGGGCAAGGGGCGGCCCGCGGGCCACATTCGGCCCGCCTACTCTCTGTGACCGGCCCGCCTGGCTCTGGGCGTCCTTGCTGGCCGGTCACTGATGTGGGCAATCTGACCTGTTGTTCGGAGCTCCAGGCTCCGGGCGGCCCGTGGTCAGATTGCCCTCATCACATGCTGCGTGCCGGCGTGCAGGGAACAGAGGACAGATCCTGCAGCGCCGCACAGTGCAGCAACGGAACGCAGGAATCTGTCCTCTGTTGCCTGCCGGCACTTTCTCTGTGACACACACGCGCGCCCTGATGTCGTCAGTACGGCGCGCGTGTGTGTCATTTGAAATGTTCCCGCCCGGCAGGAGAAGAAGATGCAGCAGCCGGGGCCTCTATGGAGAGAGGAAGCAGCTCAGCGGGGGGCCGTACAAGAGAAGAAGGATGTCAGCAGGAGCCCGTACAGAGGTGCCTGAGGAGGGAAAGGTGAGTGCTGACTAGTAACCTGAGGGGACAATGGGGGGAGTGGGGGGGAGTGGAGGGAAGTGGAGGGAGGGGAGGGGAGTGGAGGGGAGGGGAGGGGGGGTGTAGTGATGTATAATACATGTATATATGGGGGTGCAGTGATGTATATTACAGGTGTATATGGGGGTGCAGTGATGTATATTACAGGTGTATATAGGGGTGTAGTGATGTATATTACATGTATATATGGGGGTGCAGTGATGTATGTGGGGGTGTAGTGATGTATATTACAGGTGTATATGGGGGTGCAGTGATGTATATTACAGGTGTATATAGGGGTGTAGTGATGTATATTACATGTGTATATGGGGGTGCAGTGATGTATATGGGGGTGCAGTGATGTATATTACAGGTGTATATGGGGGTGTAGTGATGTATATTACATGTATATATGGAGGTGCAGTGATGTATATGGGGGTGTAGTGATGTATATTACAGGTGTATATGGGGGTGTAGTGATGTAGTATATGGGGATTGTTTATGTATATAGTGTGTGTGTGTGTGTGTGTGTGTGTGTATATATATAGGGGTGTAGTGATGTATATTACATGTATATATGGGGGTGCAGTGATGTATATTACAGGTGTATATGGGGGTGTAGTGATGTATATTACATGTATATATGGGGGTGCAGTGATGTATATGGGGGTGTAGTGATGTATATTACAGGTGTATATGGGGGTGCAGTGATGTATATTACAGGTGTATATAGGGGTGTAGTGATGTATATTACATGTATATATGGGGGTACAGTGATGTATATGGGGGTGTAGTGATGTATATTACAGGTGTATATGGGGGTGCAGTGATGTATATTACAGGTGTATATAGGGGTGTAGTGATGTATATTACATGTATATATGGGGGTGCAGTGATGTATATGGGGGTGTAGTGATGTATATTACAGGTGTATATGGGGGTGCAGTGATGTATATTACAGGTGTATATAGGGGTGTAGTGATGTATATTACATGTGTATATGGGGGTGCAGTGATGTATATGGGGGTGCAGTGATGTATATTACAGGTGTATATAGGGGTGTAGTGATGTATATTACATGTATATATGGAGGTGCAGTGATGTATATGGGGGTGTAGTGATGTATATTACAGGTGTATATGGGGGTGTAGTGATGTATATTACATGTATAAATGGAGGTGCAGTGATGTATATGGGGGTGTAGTGATGTATATTACAGGTGTATATGGGGGTGTAGTGATGTAGTATATGGGGATTGTTTATGTATATAGTGTGTGTGTGTGTGTGTGTGTATATGTGTGTGTATATATATATATATATATATATATATATATATACATATACATATATATATATATATATATATATATATACAGAGAGAGTGAAGCCCGTAACTGCGAGTGGTACTGGAGTTACATCAGGTACCATGTGCTCTCTCCTCTCCCCCTGCAGCGCCATACCGCCATTACAGGGCCTGATTGCGTTTCTCTGGTACCTGTTTGCATACATGTGACAGGTACTGGAGAAAACACGAGTCTGTGAATTGAAGATTTTCCATATTTACCTGCTTTCTTCAGCTCTGCTGCCTCCCGCTCCTGACCACCGCTCATTCATTGATTATTCACCACACTCAGGACCTGGAAGCCGGAGCATCGCAATGACAGCGCCGGGCACAGCACCGTTGAGGACATCACCGCAAGGACAGGTGAGTATTCTGCAATCACAGTGACCTTCAGGAGGTTATCAGAGTTTCCAATGAATTCTGATGACCCCCCTGCGACACCCACGCTACAGCTTCATGGGTTCATCAGCGTTCATTGGGAACTGTAACGAGTCCCCGAGATGCTCCAGCTTCTAGGTTCTCAACACACACACACACACCTGTATACTCACCCAGTGATGCGGTCCCCAGCGCTGTTCCTGCTTCCAGCTGCTCACTGCAGTGAATATTCAGTGAGTATAATTACCAGCAATAAGGAGCGGGAGGCAGCAGAGCCAGAGACAGCAGAGCCAGAGACAGCAGCGCTGGAGAGAGGAAAATATAGAAAATCTTTTTATTAAAAAGACCCGTGTTTTCTCTGGTACTTGTCACACTGATGTCACACAGATCACATCAGTGTGCAATCCGTGTGACACCTGTGCTGCCGGAGAAAAATGGACATGTCTGCGTGTGTGCGTGCAGGGCCACGAGGGGTCACACAGTCCGTAACTTACTGTTTGTATATGAAGAGATAGTATATATACTGTATACAGTATTGGGTAAAACTGAGTTAATTATATTAGTCCGGCCCTCTGAAACCATCCCAATTTCTCATGCGGCCCCATGGGAAAATTAATTGCCCACCCCTGCCCAAGACCTACTGTGCCGGCACTCTCTGTGACCAGTGGCTGCTCTGTCTGTGCCTGGTGGCAGCAGCAGCTGACTGTGCTTGGTGTCGGTGGCGGCTCTGTCTGTGCCCGGCAGCGGCAGTGGCTCTGTCTGTGCCCGGCAGCGCTGGCGGCGGCTCTGTCTGTGGCCGGCAGCAGCGGCTCTGTCTGTGCCCAGCAGCGGTGGGGGCTTTGTCTGTGCCCGACGGCGGCGGTTCTGTCTGTGCCTGGCAGCGGCGGCGGCTCTGACTGTACCCGGCGGTGGCAGCGGCTCTGCCTGTGCCCGGCGGCGGCTCTGTCTGTGCCCGGCAGCGGCAGCTGTGTTTGTGCCTGGCGGCGGCTCTCTCTGTGCTCGCAGCCTCCCCCAGCACTCTCTGTGATCCCAGCCTCCCCAGTTCTCTAACTGCCTCCAACCTACCCCAGGTCTGTCTGTGTCCCCAGCCTTCCCCAGGTCTGTCTGTGTCCCCAGCCTTCCCCAGGTCTGCCTATGTCTCCAAACTGCCCCACGTCTGCCTGTGTCCCCAGCCTCCCCCCAGGTCTGCCTATGTCTCCAAACTGCCCCACGTCTGCCTGTGTCCCCAGCCTCCCCCAGGTCTGCCTGTGCCCCCTGCCTCCCCCAGGTCTGCCTGTGCCCCCAGCCTCCCCCTGGTCTGCCTGTGCTCCCAGCGCTTTTGGTGCCCCCAGCCTCTCCCAGGTCTGCCTGTGCCCCCTGCCTCCCCCAGGTCTGCCTGTGCCCCCAGCCTCCCCCTGGTCTGCCTGTGCTCCCAGCGCTTTTGGTGCCCCCAGCCTCTCCCAGCGCTCTGTGCCCCCAGTGCTCTCTGTGCCCCTTTTCTCCCCAGTGATCTCTGTGCCCTGAGCCTCCTCCAGTGCTCTCTGTGCACCCAGTGATATCTGTGTGCCTCCGGCATCCCTGAGGGCTGTCTGTGCCCCCAGCTATGTATATACCCCCAGCAATGTTTGTGCCCCCCCCAGCTATGTCTGTGCAACCCAGTGATCTATATACCCCCAGTGATGTCTGTGATGTCTATGCCCTGCTGCTTCCCTAGTGATGTATATTCCTCGCAGCCCTCCCCAGCAATGTTTATGCCCCCCCAGCTATGTCTGTGTTCCCCAGCAATGATGTATATAACCCCACTCATGTATAACCCCACTCATGTATGCCCACAGCCATGTCTATGCTAGCTTTTCTAGTAATATATACTCCTTATTCTGTCTCTTCCTGTAGCAATGAATCCAACCGCTGTAATTATCAGTCCCTTAGATAATTGTATGATTTTACTCACTCTACGGCTTCCACAGATAGCTCAACTCAGCACAACGATGACTTGTAGGAAGACAAGGAGAAACGCTGTAGTTTTCTTCTGGAATCTTGTATTAAGTACAAAGTAAATGCAGGTGAAAAGGAATAATCTGTACAGGGTTGCAGACATGTCTCTTCAGCAATGGTTTCTCTAGACTAAACTGAAGGAGAAGGGAGGAGCATTCTATACAGAAGCCAACTAAGGGAGGTACATAGGGACAAACTTCATACAGTCTAATCTACCTAGCAACAATAAAGGAATTTCCTGATAGGAGGAAAAATATGCAATGCAAGAATTATATACAACAGGTTGTTCCCATTCATGGGACACAACACTCCCCGTCTGAAATCATATGATTTCACAAGTCCTTCTACGACGTAAGGAGTCGATCCTGTCCCTCGATGTCACGAAACCTGTAACGAGATAAGAGACAACACAAAAAATGCAACGTAGTGCACTGAATTCAAGTCCATGCTTTGTTGATGACGCATTGTCCTTGCGTAAAAAATGAAAAAGTAGAAAAATGTTAAACATGAATTCAAGTTTAACAAACCCATCTTCAGATTGGGGAAGCCGCAAACATGCCAACTCTTCCTCCAACCCAATAATCCAACGGTAAAGTTTTAATCCAAAGGAAAAGTTCAAGGTTCAATTGGACACGGACAGTTGTGTCTCCGTACAGCAGGGGTAAGGAAAGGTACGCTCCCCGCCGTGGCAGTGCCCAACGACAAAGTTAGTTCATGTAACATCCTCCTTTGGTAAAAGTAGCACGAGTTCGGTGACTGGACGAATCACACACATGTGCCAGCCGTGGCACAATGAAGACTTGTAGTTGGTGAAACAGTGAGCGATGAGAATAAGACGAGCTACGGCTCGTACCTCAGATGACCAACTTGAGAAGCACTCGAAGCGATGAGGTCTCAACTTCTGTTCTGATGTCACTGAAGTGTAGCGAGCGGAGACGACCGGTCTAATTTCCTTGTCGGATTCTGGTTCCACCAGCTCGTACATGTTGCCGGCGTAGTTATCGCAGGTCTCCTCGTATAAGATACTTGGAGGTATCAGCCACATGTTGTCGCCGAGTTTGGATGTAGCAGTGAGTCTCGTTCCTCGGTCGGCTGGGTTTCGTTCGGTGGGAATGTGGTGCCACTGTTCAGCATGATCTCTGTTGAGGATATTTTGCGTAATCTCGACAAAGCATTTCTCCATCTCTGGTTGTCTTTCCAAAGTGCGTTTTAGAGAGGAGAACCTTGCGGTTGCTTGCTGGGAGTTGTTTGGCAACCTTGGCCTTGGAGACCGAAAGGGTAATGGGGCTACCCAACTGTTAGAGACATTTTGAGAGAACTCTTTATCCATAATCTTTATGAATTCCTTGTCTTCTCTCGTCGGTGCCAACTTGTTGTTTTCACTTGTAGACTCAAACACTGTTGACCCGAAGTCGTCATCCCAGAGATAGTATGCGTCCGCGCAGTCGGGCGGCTGCTGTCGCCACCTGGTGTTGCTCAGCCTCTCTTTCACCCAATAGTGATGTGGACATGGTTGAAAGTTAGTGCCGCGACCGTTTGGGAGGATGTGCGTCTTGTAGGAGGAGATCACGTCGGGACTCTTCATTTTTCCTACGCAGACGTTTCCTACGATCACCCAGCCTAAGTCGTAGCGCTGAGCAAATGGCGCGTCGTGTGGTCCGTTGATTTGTTGGCGTACTTTGTGTAGCCGGAGGATGTCCCTTCCAATCAGAATCAGGATTTTTGCACTATGATCAAGAGGTGGGATCTTGCTGGCGATAGTTCTCAGGTGAGGGTGGTGAAGAGCTGCCTCTGGCGTTGGAATCTCTTCCCGGTTAGCCGGTATCTGGTTGCACTCGACGAGTGTCGGTAGAGGTATCTCTACGGTATTTTCCAGAGATGTTACCACGAGACCACTGGCTCTTCTTCCGCAAGCTTCTGAGATGCCGCTGCAAGTGCCTAGTGTGTAAGGGTAGGCATTTCCTTTTAAGCCGAACAAGTCGAAGAGTTCAGACCTGGCAAGTGACTTGTTGCTCTGGTCGTCCAGGATGCTGTACACCTTCACAGCTCGTTCTGGGTGACCTTTGGGATATACCCTTACTAGGCATATTTTCGCACAAGACTTGTCCCAGAGATCTTCTCCGCAGACTGCGGTGCACGAGGAGGATACTGTGAGGTGGTTTGCAGCTTGGCCTGTACTCTCACCGCCATGACTTGTGGTAGGAGAAGGTGTAGGTGCAGGATCAGGCTGAGATGGGTGCAGCGCTTGTACGTGATCTGTGCTGTCACACTCCATACACTTAATTGTAACATTACAGTCCTTGGCAAGGTGTTCTGTAGAGGCACAACACCTGAAACATACCCCAAACCTTTTCAAGAGTTCCTTTCGTTCTTGAAGGGGTTTCTTCCTGAAGCCAATGCACTTCTTCAGGGGGTGTGGCAGTTTGTGAATAGGACATTGGCGGTTCGGATTTTCCGCCTTCCCGCCTTCAGTGCCATTGTCTGGTGCTGATGGTGTAGGTGGTAGAACGTCGGTCTTCTTGACTGATATTGGGTCCCTACGTTTTCTGTCATTTTGATGAGGGCTCTCATATCCGGGAGCTGGTGAAGTGGAGCCGGTTGGTTCTTCACAGGTGAAGCTGGGGTCTGCCTTACGTTCCGCGATGCCGTTGATGAACTCGCAGAAGTAGGAGAATGGAGGGAAGGAGACTTGGTGCTCTTTTTTATAGTTTGTTCCTACTGTAGTCCACCTTTCCTGCAAGTTGTAAGGTAACTTGGCGACTATGGGTTTCACCCCACGAGCGGTGTCCAGGTAGCTAAGGCCAGGTAGGTGTGTGTCTGTTTTGGCCAGCTGGAGCTCGGACAGCAGGTCGCTGAGTTCCTGGTACTTTGAAGCATCCTTGCTAGATATTTTGGGAAGGTCGTATAGTTGTTTCAGCAATGCATCTTCAATTGCTTCAGGACTGCCGAAGCCTTTCTCTAGCCTGTCCCATGCGGTTGCGAGACCAGTTGTTGGGTCGCTGATGTAGACGGATCTGAGTCTCTTGATTCTCTCAGTAGACCGTGGCCCTAGCCACCTGATTAGCAAGTCCAGCTCTTCAGCAGCTGTAATGCCGAGGTCACGCGTTGCGGTTTTGAAGGCACACTTCCACCCTCTGTAGTTTTCGGGCTGGTCGTCAAACTTTGTGAGACCGGTGTTGGTGAGTTCTCGGCGGATCATGTACCTCGCAAAGTCGGACATATCTGATCTTTCCGATAGTTGGGGCACATTTGCTGACTGCGTGATGCTGGTTGCGTTGTTCGTAGCTTCGTGGTTCGGGAACATGGGAAAGTACGGAGTGGCGTAGGCGTTTAGACCAGTGACCGCTGGTTTGGTGTGTACAGTCTCTGTTGTATGCGGGTCTGGAACTACACGGTTGTTGGGAGTGTAGCGCCTTGCCGGCATGTTAGGTTGCATGTAGACATGGGCATACGGAGGTTGCTGATGCGCAGGGTGTGGCTGTGCATTGGAATATGAAGCTGGTTCAGGCTTGAAAGTCTGAGGTGCATTGGACTGACCTGGAAGGCTGGAAGCTGTAGGTGGATCAGTGTCTTGAGGCTCTGGAGAAGTGTTAGCACTGACGGGAATGTTGATGGTCGTTGGCAGTTCGTCGGCTTGGCTCAGCACGTAATCTCTTGTACGCTTAAGTGAGTCTTCTGTGTCGAGATCACGCAAACTGGCGCTGCCTTCTTGGCTCCCACCCAGAGCTTGCTCAAAGACTTTTAGCCTTGCCATGGCCGCCACATGTTCACATTCCTTCTGAAGGGCTTCAATTTCTGCTTCCTTGCGTGCAGATTCTGCTTTCATCTCCGCTTCTTTGCGTGCAGATTCTGTTCTCATCTCTGCTTCTCTCTGGGCGAAGATGGCGTGTACTTTTGTTGTTTCTGCTTCAGCGCGCGCCTTTATGAGCTGCTCGCTGAGGGTTGAGTACCTTGATGAGCCTGATTTGAGTGAGTGCCTTGAGCTCTTAATGGACCTGGATTTGTAAGATGCCGCTCCTGACATTCGCGCAATTTTTGCTTCAGTCTCGCTCACAATGTCGCGCACGGTGCGGTCTCGTTCAGCATTAAGCTGTTGGAAGTCCTGTAGTTCTTTTTCAGACTCAGACGTATTTGCTCTCAGCAGGGTAGAGGAATATTGTTTTACAAATCTCTTTGTAAGACCGGTATGCTGAGTACAGTTGTTCCAGGGCTCCCTCTGGTGGTAGCTCATGAGCACCAGGCGCAGATAAAACAGTCACTTGTTTTTGCACTCTTTGCCACAATAATGCTGTGTGGGTAAACAGTTCACTTCTGGCTGTTTCTAGGTTCTCTTTAACCTTCCATGTTGGTTTGGTCAACCGCTTAGATCTTTCACTGTAATTTGAGTGTGAGTCTCTGTCTTCCTCTTGTTGCTTCAAAGCAGGTAGGAGATTTGTTCTCTTTGACTACATCAGGAATGGTGAATGCTGCCTGCACTGGTTGTCAGGGAAACAATACAATGTTGCAATCTCTGCAGTCTGTTTTGCAGGAAGTATTTGCCGAGTCTCTGGCTGCAATTTACAATTAGCTTATGGGAGATTCTTGGTTATAGCTGCACACAGTTCTGATAACAGGTAAATACTTTACAGGGCACTTTGTAAGAAGCTGCTATAAAGTTTTATGCTGTGGCTTGTTATCAGCCCCTTGGGGTAATCCTTTCTCTGGATTGTATGCAGTATAGCACTCCTGGAAACAGGTTCTTTACTGATATATGAATACTAATCCCGGTCACAGCTAATCCTTTTCACTATTCTGTCTCTTCCTGTAGCAATGAATCCAACCGCTGTAATTATCAGTCCCTTAGATAATTGTATGATTTTACTCACTCTACGGCTTCCACAGATAGCTCAACTCAGCACAACGATGACTTGTAGGAAGACAAGGAGAAACGCTGTAGTTTTCTTCTGGAATCTTGTATTAAGTACAAAGTAAATGCAGGTGAAAAGGAATAATCTGTACAGGGTTTTAGGCATGTCTCTTCAGCAATGGTTTCTCTAGACTAAACTGAAGGAGAAGGGAGGAGCATTCTATACAGAAGCCAACTAAGGGAGGTACATAGGGACAAACTTCATACAGTCTAATCTACCTAGCAACAATAAAGGAATTTCCTGATAGGAGGAAAAATATGCAATGCAAGAATTATATACAACAGGTTGTTCCCATTCATGGGACACAACACTCCTCCCAAGTGATATTTGCCCTCAGCATCTCCTTTGATGTCTATGCCCCCAGCCTCCCTAGTCATGTCTATGCCCCCCAGCCTCCCCAGTGATCTATATTCCTCCCAACCCTCATCTGTGATCGATATACAGCAGTCCCAGCCAACTCAAACCTGGAAAAGCAGTTGTGAAAAACAAGGGGAATTTTGTTTACTTACCGTAAATTCCTTTTCTTCTAGCTCCTATTGGGAGACCCAGACAATTGGGTGTATAGCTTCTGCCTCTGGAGGCCACACAAAGTATTACACTTTAAAAAGTGTAACCCCTCCCCTCTGCCTATACACCCTCCCGTGGACCACGGGCTCCTCAGTTTTGGTGCAAAAGCAGGAAGGAGAAAACTTATAAATTGTTCGAGGGTAAATTCAATCCGAAGGATGTTCGGAGAACTGAAAACCATGAACCATAAGAACAAATCAACATCAACAACATGTGTACACAAAAGAACAACCAGCCCGAAGGGCACAGGGGTGGGTGCTGGGTCTCCCAATAGGAGCTAGAAAAAAGGAATTTACAGTAAGTAAACAAAATTCCCCTTTTCTTTGTCGCTCCATTGGGAGACCCAGACAATTGGGACGTCCAAGAGCAGTCCCTGGGTGGGTAAAAGAATACCTCAATAAAAGGGCAACCGCCGCCTGGAGGACTCGCCTACCTAGACTGGCGTCTGCCGAAGCATAGGCATGCACTTGATAGTGCTTCGTGAAAGTGTGCAGACTAGACCACGTAGCTGCCTGACACACCTGCTGAGCCGTCGCCCGGTGCCGCAAAGCCCAGGACGCACCTACGGCTCTGGTAGAATGGGCTTTCAACCCTGAAGGAAGTGGAAGCCCAGAAGTACGGTAGGCCTCGAGAATCGGTTCCTTGATCCACCGAGCCAAGGTTGACTTGGAGGCCTGAGAGCCCTTACGCTGGCCAGCGACAAGGACAAAGAGCGCGTCTGAACGGCGCAGGGGCGCCGTGCGAGACACGTAGAACCGGAGTGCTCTCACTAGATCCAAAGAGTGCAAATCCTTTTCACACTGGTGAATTGGATTAGGGCAAAAGGAAGGCAAGGAGATATCCTGATTTAGATGAAAAGGGGATACCACCTTAGGGAGAAATTCCGGGACAGGACGCAGAACCACCTTATCCTGGTGGAAAACCAGGAAGGGGGCTTTGCATGACAGCGCTGCAAGCTCAGACACTCTCCGAAGTGATGTGACTGCCACAAGGAAGGCCACCTTCTGAGAAAGACGGGAGAGAGAGACATCCCGCAGCGGCTCAAAAGGCGGTTTTTGAAGAGCCGTGAGAACCCTGTTAAGATCCCAAGGTTCCAACGGACGTTTGTAAGGTGGGACCAAGTGGCAAACCCCCTGCAGGAACGTGCGGACCTGCGGGAGCCTGGCTAGACGCTTTTGAAAAAACACGGAGAGCGCCGACACCTGGCCCTTGAGAGAGCCGAGGGACAAACCCTTGTCTATTCCAGATTGTAGGAATGAAAGAAATGTGGGTAAAGCAAACGGCCATGGAGGAAGACCGTTATCAGAGCACCAGGATAGGAAGATTTGCCCAGACCTGTAATAGATCTTGGCGGACGTTGGCTTCCTGGCTTGTCTCATGGTGTCAATGACATCCTGAGATAACCCTGAAGACGCTAGGAGCCAGGACTCAATGGCCACACAGTCAGGTTGAGGGCCACAGAATTCAGATGGAAAAACGGCCCTTGTGACAGCAAGTCTGGGCGGTCTGGAAGTGCCCACGGTTGACCCACCGTGAGATGCCACAGATCCGGATACCACGACCGCCTCGGCCAGTCTGGAGCGACGAGAATGGCGCGACTGCAGTCGGACCGGATCTTCCGTAGTACCCTGGGCAGCATCGCCAGAGGGGGAAACACATATGGCAGTCGAAACTGCGACCAATCCTGGACCAGAGCGTCCGCTGCCAGAGCTCTGTGATCCTGAGACCGTGCCATGAAGGCCGGGACCTTGTTGTTGTGTTGTGACGCCATGAGATCGACGTCCGGGCGTCGATCCAGAAAGCTGTTTGTCCCGCGGTAGCTTGACTAACGCTGGCTGGGTATGAAACTCCATCCCGAGGTAAGTCAGTGATTAGGTCGGCGTCAACTTGGATTTCGGGAAATTGACGATCCATGCGAACTGCTGGAGAGTCGCCAGAGTGACGGTAAGACTTCGTTGACACGCCACCCGAGAAGGGGCCCTGACTAGGAGATCGTCCAAGTAGGGGATCACCGAGTGGCCCTGAGAGTGCAGGACCGCCACGACGGATGCCATGACTTTGGTGAAAACCCGTGGGGCTGTCGCCAGGCCGAAGGGCAATGCGACGAACTGGAGGTGTTCGTCCCCGATGGCGAACCGCAGGAAAACATTGATGTTCGGGTGAGATCGGCACATGGAGATAAGCATCCTTGATGTCGATCGATGCTAGGAAGTCTCCTTGTGACATCGAAGCGATGGCTGAGCGGAGAGATTCCATCCGAAACAGTCTGGTTCTCACATGTCTGTTGAGCAGCTTGAGGTCCAGAACGGGACGGAATGACCCGTCCTTTTTTGGCACCACGAACAAGTTGGAATAAAATCCGCGACCACGTTCCTGAAAGGGAACGGGAATCACAACTCCTTCCATCTTCAGAGCGTCCACTGCCTGAAAAAGAGCGTCGGCCTGTGCAGGGAGTGGGGAGGTTCTGAAGAAATGAGCCGCAGGACGAGAGCTGAACTCTATCCTGTAACCATGAGACAGAATGTCTCTCACCCAACGGTCTTGAACGTGTGGCCACCAGGCGTCGCCAAAGTGGGAGAGCCTGCCACCGACCGAGGATGTGGGTTGGTGAGGCCGAGAGTCATGAGGAGGCCGTCTTGGAGGCAGTGCCTCCTGCGGCCTTTTGGGGGCGTGACTTGGACCGCCACGCATAGGAGTTCCTCTGGCCTTTCTCCGGCCGGTTGGACGAAGAGGCTTGGGGCTTGGCGGAGGGACGAAAGGACCGAAACCTCGATTGGATCTTTCTCTGCTGAGGTCTCTTAGGTTTGGACTGTGGTAAGGAGGAGTCCTTTCCCGAGGATTCCTTAATAATCTCATCCAGCCGTTCGCCAAATAAACGTTCGCCAGAAAAAGGCAAACCAGTTAAGAACCTTTTGGAAGCAGAGTCTGCTTTCCATTCGCGCAGCCACATGGCCCTGCGGACTGCTACGGAGTTAGCGGATGCCACGGCCGTACGGCTAGCGGAGTCCAGGACGGCGTTCATGCCGTAGGACGAAAAAGCTGATGCCTGAGAGGTCAAGGAAGAAACATGCGGAGCAGAAATCCGCGTGACAGCATTAATCTCAGACAGACATGCCAAGATTGCTTGGAGAGCCCACACGGCCGCAAAGGCCGGGGCGAACGATGCGCCCGTGGCCTCATAAATAGACTTCACCAAGAGCTCTATCTGTCTGTCAGTGGCATCCTTCAGGGATGAGCCATCGGCAACAGACACAACGGACCTAGCAGCCAATCTAGAGACTGGCGGATCCACCTTGGGCGAGTGTGTCCAGCCCTTAACGACTTCAGGTGGAAAGGGATAACGTGTGTCAGAGTGCCTTTTAGCAAAACGCTTGTCCGGGACCGCTCTGGGCTTCTGGACAGCGTCCCTGAAGTTAGAGTGATCAAAGAACGTATTGCGCGTACGTTTGAGGAATCGAAATTGGTGTTTCTCCTGCTGAGAAGCCGACTCCTCTACAGGTGGAGGCGGGGGAGAGAGATCCAACACCTGGTTGATGGACGAGATAAGATCATTTACTAAGGCGTCCCCCTCAGGGGTATCAAGGTTGAGGGCGAAGTCAGGGTCAGAGCCCTGAGCTCCCACGTCCGCCTCGTCATCCTGAGAGTCCTCAAGCTGAGATCCAGAGCAGTGTGAGGAGGCCGGGGAAGAGTCCCAGCGAGGCCGCTTCGCCGGTCTGGGACTGCGATCCGGGCAGGAGTTCTCCGCCTGGGACCTAGGGGCTATCCTGGGAGCGCGCTGCGGCGCGGACCGAGAAGGCCCTGGAGGAGACAAACTAACAGGGGCCGGGGCCTGTGAAGAGCCCGGTCTGGACTGCAATACCTCAAGGAGCTTAGATGACCATTTGTCCATAGACTGTGCAATGGATTGAGAAAGTGACTGAGAGAGTTTCTCAGCGAAAGAGGCCAATGACGGTGACTCTGTCCCTGCAGCCTGCTCAGGGGGAGCAGGGGGATCTACATGAGCCCAGGGGCCCACCATTGCCCTAGGCTCCAGCTGAGCAAGCGTGGCAGGAGTCGAGCATTGATCACAGTGAGGGTAGGTGGATCCCGCAGGCAACATAGCCCCACAAGAGGTACAGGCTGCGAAAAAAACCTGTGCCTTAGGGGCTTTGCTCCTTGTGGACGACATGCTGTAAGCAATAAGTGTCCCTTAGGAGAGCGACCACTGAGGGTATATGGGAAAAGGTTCTACAGCCGTTACGACTATATATAATATATAATATATATATATATATATATATATATATCACGGCGCCCTAGGGGAACCAGCACCGGGTGACCGCTGCTTACCAACCGCTGGTGTCCTCCAGATTCCCTGTCGTGGGTCCCCCGAAGCTGTAGAGCTGTGCTGCTGCAGCATACACCGGCAGAATGCCAAACATGGCCGCCGGAGCTCTCAAGGGGGGAGTGAAGCCATGGGCGGCGCTGGTAAAAGGCGGGAATCTGGAGGCCCCATAGTGGTCCATGAGAGGGGAAGGGAGACATGCAAAGATGCTCCAGCCCTCTGTCGGTAATCCCGCCCTTATCCCTGACAGGCAGGCCCGGGGGCGGGATTTTTCGCGACTAGGCCGCGATGAAGCCGGGGACTAAATTTAAGGCCGTGCCCGACAAGCAGGCCCGGTCGGCGCGGAAGTCCGATGAAAAAACAACGGACGGCGCTACTGGGGAGAAAGGCGACCTCTCTCCCCGTACCGTCCCCACATGGGGACCAGAGTACCTTCAAGGTTGCAGGGCCCGGTCCCTGGGGATGAAAACGCTCCGGTCCAGCAGGTTCCACCAGGGGCTGCGGATGGAGCACGGTCTCAGCAGGTGAATGACCGGTGAGGCTCCCACTTCTCCCAGAGCCGCATAAGGGATGGTGAAGGAGACGGCATGTGGCTCCAGCCTTTGTAGCCGCCATGGGTACCTCAACCTTAACAACACCGCCGACATAGTGGGGTGAGAAGGGAGCATGCCGGGGACCCCATAGGGGACCTCTTTTCTTCCATCCGTCATACTATGTATGAGAAAACTTTTTTTTTTTTTTTAATGAGTGGATGTGTGCCTCCTTCCACACAAAGCATAAAACTGAGGAGCCCGTGGTCCACGGGAGGGTGTATAGGCAGAGGGGAGGGGTTACACTTTTTAAAGTGTAATACTTTGTGTGGCCTCCAGAGGCAGAAGCTATACACCCAATTGTCTGGGTCTCCCAATGGAGCGACAAAGAAAACAAGATTAATATTGCCTAATATTACAGCTGCACCAAAGAGTAGAAACTCCAGCGACCACAGGGAGTTAATTGTTTGACCAAATATAGCAGGGTAATTTTTATTAAAGCCAATCTCACAGACCTAGAAGATAGGTCATGCTGTAACAACCTCAAATTCAAAGGGATCCCAGAAGAGGTACCACCAGCCAACCTGAGGTCTTATGCCCAAGATCTGATTAAATTGCTACTGCCAGAGAGCTTATCTATATATATACTAGCTGTACTACCCGGCTTCGCCCGAGTTAATAACTGCTGTTAACAAAATAGAATGTATTAACATAAATGTAATTATAATGTCTGTCTCCCCCTTTGTATATATCACTGTCTCACTCTCTCTCTTTGTCTGTCTGTCTCTTTCCCTGTCTATCTCTGACTGTCTCTGTCTCAATCTCTTTCCCTGTCTGTCTATCTCTGTCACTTTCCTTATGTCTCTTTCCCTCTCTTTCCCTGTCTGTCTCTTTCCCTTTGTCTGTCTATTTACCTGTCTTTGTCTGTCTCTTACCCTGTCTGTCTCTTTCCCTGTCTGTTTCCCTGTGTCTGTCTCTTTGTCTGTGTCAGTCTCTTTACCTGTCTGTCTCTTAACCTGTCTCTCTTTCCCTGTCTGTCTCTTTCCGTCAGTCTGTCTCTTTGTCTGTGTCGGTCTCTTTGTGTCTGTTTCTTACCCTGTCTGTGTCTGCCTCTTTCCCTGGTTGCATTGTGACACGCCAACATTCCATTTAAGGGCGTGGCTGCGCATTCTTCTGAAGTTCTAGCTGTGGCTCCCAGCTCCATTCGCTTTAATGGAGGCAGGTTTTTTGGTGAATAACTGTAAAGTGCGGGGTTAAAATTTCCCCTCAAAACATGACGCGCTCGGGTTCCAGAAGTGTGAGTGTGCAGAATTTTGTGGCTGTAGCTGCGACGGTGTAGATGCCAATCCCGGACGGACGGACGGACACACACAGCGCTTTATATATTAGATTGCCTTATTCTGTCTGTCTGTCTTGCTCCAAAATGATGTCAGTGACAACTGCTGCATTCACGCGCAACTCGGCTCGGCCCCTCCCCCCGCACAATTTGGGCACCTATACACCTCCCCCCCAGGACTACTCCTCCTATTAGACTCCTCTCCCCCCAGGACGGACACACACAACGCTGCAGACACACAGGGCTCCACAAACAACGCAACACACAAACACCGCCCCACACCCAGACAACACCCAGAACATTTACAGCGCCCTACACAAACATTTGGCAACTACACACTTCTATATTATATATATATATATATATATATATATCTCAAAAATCATACATTAACTACACAACAAATTCTAGAATACCCGGTGCATTAGAATCGGGCCACCTTCTAGTAACCTTATAAATGAACATCATTGAACATGTTTGGGGTAGGATGAAAGAGGAAACTTGGAAGACAAAACTATCATCTGGGAGGCATATAAACTGCATTCTTTGCTATTCCTGATGACTTAATCAATAAATTGTATGAATTATTGTTGAACCACATGGATGCAGTCCTTCAAGCTCATGGAAGTCACACAAAATATTAAATATGGCTCTAATAGCACCACAACTTCATTCACCAATGTTATGCAACATATCTTTGTATTAGAAGTTATTTGTTTGAATTTCACATTACTTTCCGTGGGCAACAAAACTTTTGTTTTGCCAAAATCTGACCTGTGTTCATTAAATGATCAATATTTCAGCTTTGCAGCAACTTTATTTTCATAACCTAAACCAAATTTGGAAGGGTTTCAGCTTTCAAAAGAGTAATTTATGAAACCAATGGATGAATTTAAAGTCAGGTTATAAGCTTTTATTTACATAACAGAACTTTTGTCAGGGATTGTATATAATGATACGTCCTATACATTACACATACCATAGATTTTATATATCATGAGATGGCGCTATTGTCAGTGTAAGAGTGAGTGTGTGCAGGGACGGGACAAGGTATTTTGGTGTAGAGAAGACAAATGGTGACCCCTATTAAGAGGATTTGATTTGATGTTTCTTTTGTGCTTGACGGTCCTGAGGAAGGGAGCTGAGCTCCTGAAACGCGTAGACCTATGCCAACAATAAAGACACGTTAATCTGACATTTGAACAGTGATCATTTGGCGCGGTATTAAATCACCCCTCTCTACCTCTCTCGGTTATTTGCATTCGCAAAGGTAGAGCTGTGCCCCCGCCCGCCCCCCACCATGTCGCTAAGCTCTGATCCTTTTGGTGACTGAAAAACAGTTTGTGGTAAATTATCGCTAGTTCCTTAGCATAAAGAGATACAAGATCACCATACAAAGGCTAGGTGGATGAGAAATATATCTCCTCTTCACCAGCAGTGCGCCTAAGCTTTCTTGCTTTGGAATTCGGGCTGAGAATTTTTAGCAGGTATCTTCCTGTGCCACAGTGCAGAAATATGACTGATAAGAGCCTGGTTGGTTAATTCAGGCTTCTGTCACAGACTCTCCAGCACTGCAACAACTCACGAGTGCTTTCCTTTCCAGAGAAAAAGTGCTCACAGCACAGAAACAACCGATTGCACAGTCATGTGAGTAGCGTTGTCTTGGTCAGAACTGCGTAAGCACACTGTGGCACACGGTCGAGGCTTGTACATGCATTTTAGTGAAGCCAAAAAGAAAAGTACCATATTTTTCGGACTATAAGACGCACTCTGGTTTTAGAGGAGGAAAATAGGAAAATAAAATTTTAAGCAAAAAATGTGGTCATGACACGCTGTAATGGGGCAAGGATCTGCTGCTGACACTGTTATGGGGGTAATGTCCCCAAATTCTCTACTAATGTACCCCATCCTGGTAATGATCCTCCTGCTTTGTATATACAGTATATGTCCCTCATCCTGGTGTAGCCACATTCGGCTATATACCGTCATCCTGGCATATGGCCGCATCCTGCTATATACCGCATCCTGGCATATGGCCCCATCCTGCTATATAACCCATCCTGGCATATACCCCCATCCTGCTATATGCCCTCATCCTGGTATACGGCCTACATTCTGTGGCACATAAAAAAAAAAAATAAATAAAAAAAATAAACGTTCATACTCAACCTTACCTCACTCCCTGCAGCATCGCGATGTCCTCCTGTCTGTGCCGGCGGCGGCTGCATGTGGACACGTGCGCACAGCGATGATGTCATCGCTGAGCCCCGCTAGTCTCCACACAGCCGCGGCCGGCAGACAGGAGGACATTGCGGTGCTGCGGGGATCGTGGCCGGTGAGTTATGCGGATTCACTGCCCCCCGCGCTGATGATGATGCGAGGGGGGCAGTGAATACAGCCGCACATGATCACTCCAGGCTGTAGTTGCCAGGGGTGATCATGCGGGCAGGCTGTTTAATACGCGTGCACCCCCCGCCCACCTATCAGTGCTGGCTTCAGCACTGAGAGATGATGGGCGAAATGAGCGGGTCCATGTGTTCACGACAGGCTGATACAGCCTGCTCGTGCCGCCGATGGTCCGCTCCACCCTCATTCCCCGCAGCCACATTCAGACTATAAGACGCACCCCCCACTTTCCCCCAACATTTGGGGGGAAAAAAAAGTGAGTCTTATAGTCCGAAAAATACGGTATGTATGTAGTTAGATGACTAAAATGTTATATGTGCTAGTGGGTCTCTATAGGTCAGAATAGAGCAAAGAACAAGAGAAATCATCCGTCCTTGTCCTTGTAAGGTTTGTTTTTTTAAAATTCTTTCATAGAATTTCAACACTGAAGCTTAGACATGGTATTACAGCACTTTATTGCAAGGCCTTCATATATGTAACCATAATTGTGTGGTGAAACCAAGAAATCTCTAAACCACAGGATGAGTCCTAGTTTGTTGATTGGTGGTGTTTAGGGATGAGCAACCACTACCATGCTCGAGTGCTAGGTACTCTTAACGAGCAGTTGGATGCTCGTGACTCAAGAACCAGAGTATAATTGAAATCAATGGAGGACTCGAGCATTTTTCCAAAAGATTTCCCAGAAATATGCTCTAGTACCCCATTGACATCCATTATACTAGTGTTCAAGTTGCACCCATCTGAGCATCCAACTGCTCTTAATGAGTACCTAGCACCCGAGCTTTGCAGTGCTCACTCATGACTAGTGGTGGTGGTCTGACTGTTTAGACCCGCACTAAAGTCGGCAGAACACGCTACTTTTACCCTTTTCAGAATGGAGCGGCAGTACGTACGCTTTACCGCCACTACTTTAATTCTCTATAGGGCTGCCCAGCACTGCTCTCAGCTTTTTCAAAGGAGCCACATACAGAATGAATGGAGCGTCGGCAGAGCATCTGAACTGCTGCTTGTAGCAGGGGTAAAAATTATCTGTTATGCTAATCGCTGCAGGCCACAGAACAGCAAGTTATCTCCTATTCTCCAATCCACAGAACTGTTTTAACTGGACAGCCATGTTAATGATTATGAACAGTTAATATTCTAACAGGCTTGTGGAGTTCAGCTGTAGTATTCTAACTTCCCTGATTTTGCTAATCTTCAAGAAAAGAAAAAAAAATACGCAATATTATGCACACAATTAGTGGCAATTCCAAATTTGAGAACAGTTCTGACGGGTTTTATTTCAATTTAAAATTTAAAAAACAAACAAAAAAACAAAATAGAACTTTAAGGCAGGATTCAGACATGCAAAATGTATTAGGCCTGTAAACCCAGGCCCAACCGTGAGTTTAATGAGCCATCCCAGATTCCTATGATGCCTGGCAGTCAGGCTGATTTACAAGCACAATATAGGTGCAAAGATGCATGTGTCTGAAACCGGCCTACAGTAAATAATAATCCAAGTCTGGTCCTTTAAATATAAAGCGTCCATCTGTAATAAACAATGACTTTGTTCTACCGTTTAAACAGAACAAGTCAATGTAACAGTCTCTTTTATAAATAAATATTTAATTTTCCCGGTGTAGTCAAAGTTTCTTTCCATCCATATCCAAACAGAATCCAATGATTAATAGGTTCTGTGGATTAAAACGTCTAAGACATGCCACGGTTTTCAGGCTTCTGCACCTCACCAGTGCTCACAGCCCATGACATCAAATACGTGCTGGTTTGCTGTCATCAAATGGATTATCCCTCAGTCTGCAATACGCAAGAGATGATCAGAGGGGATGTCAGGACACGGAGGACAAGCTGTATTTGTTTATCAAGATCTCCGTTGTTGGAATCAGAGCACTGCAATGAGATCAAATGCGAAAAGGTGAATATTATGCACTTATTAATAAAAAATAAAATATAGGACATGGGCTTCTTCTTACTGCTTCAGCTGCGTCCAAAACGCTGCGGTTTACAGTACAAGCACAGTGTATGGGATTTCTAGAAATGCAGTGGAAACTGTGCTTGTTTTTTCCGCAGCAAACACTAACCTGCCATGCGTCTTACCAGACCGCAGCATGTCAATTGTTTTCTGTGGATTCGCATGCATCCTCCGTAGGGAGAACACAAGTGAGATCAGGACTCACTGCATCATGGGCGCAGCAGGTCCACGAGTCTCCTGCGCAGGAGATCGCAGCTGGTTGTACCCACCATCAGGGTTCAGTGCGCTGCAGTCTCCTGCGGAGGAGACTCGTGGAGCCGCTACGCCCACGATGCAGTGAGTCCTGATCGTGGGCACATACCCTAAGGCTGCATTTATACATGCTGAATCCGTAACCAGCTTTCTATAAACACTAGTTTCCCAAATATAGGCCTGTCTAAACAGGTTGCCGATCACCCAACAAACAAGCAAAATGATCATCGTTCTCAGCAGCTCATGGCCCTTACTGAACAGGACACGTGCTACCAAGAATATGATGTTCTATGGGGACACAACTATGGCATCAATGATCATTCTAGGAGGATGCAAGTGCGGTTGGCCTGTATAAATATGCTATTAATCCAACCTCTGATCCACTAACATGTGGTTTTAACACCCTTGCTCCGCAAGTGGAAATGCCCTTTAGGTTTACACACCATTTGTTAGTTGGCTTGTGCCAGATATTTAGGCTGCAAACCGCTCCCCCTTTTATGTGAAGCCACACCCCCTTGTCAAGCAAACCACAGAGTCTCTAAAATAAAGAATAAATGTGGCGATCTAGCAATGGCAAAGCTCTTCCATTTTTTTTTTATTTTGCAGACAGAAAGCTATAAAATTACACACAATACTGTTTGGCAACTCAGGTGGATAGCAAACAGAGCCCATTTCACTATGAACCCACAGGTGACAGGTTTGATAGTATGATAAAGTGAGATCCTGGTACTTCTGTCACACCACAAAGGGTTAAACAGCCAGGATCATAGTTTCTATGACAGAAAATCAATAGAGCAGGAGCCCAGCCATTGCAATGTTAGAAGACTATGCATTGGGGCAAAGCCCATTAATGACCACTGGAGGAGGTAAAGAAAAAGGCTTACTGGGGGTCACTAAGGGGTTAAATACATTACAGGAATCCAAGACCACAAAATTGGATAATCCTTCAATAACAGTAAACTTACCATCCAGGTCGGATAACAGTAAACTTCCCGGGAATAGAAAGGTCCACTACGGTAGAGCCTAACCTGCATTCTGGACTGGATAAGTCTCCAATGGGTCCTCCATCCACCACTAAGGACAACGTGGGCCACAGGTCTCTGAACTCCTGCAACCAGGAACAGAACCTATTAATATACTTTTTGGATATAAATGTAATTATATCCATATGTAAAATCAAAGTATGGAAATAAAAGTTTTGCAATTTTACAAATGTATGAAGGTAGACAATCTTGGCCAGGGTTTCCCAAGCTCTGCATAAATCCAACACTAGGTTGGATGCAGTACAAGCGTATTACATTTTACACCCACTTCATACCTCAACTGACAATGTGCTCGGCTGGGTGCTGATGTTTGCACTAGTCAGTGCCAATGGCTCGGAGCAGATCTGTGCCAGCTGTCTGATAAATGCGTGGTCTGGTATACGAACACCCACCAACTGGAATAAGACAGGACAAAGGTTCAGTATGAATAAGAAAAACACAACTTTATTGGATAAATATAATTGGGACTGGGGTGAACCAATAAATATAAAAAATAAAACAAAAAGGTCAATACAAGTAAAAGATCTAATTACTCTTCTACAGTCGGGTCTAACAAAAGAGGCATTCACCAGGTGTAAATCTGACCAAAGCAACAGACCTCAATAGCAAAGCTGTAGGAGGACACACACAGTCCTTGCGCCTCCAGTCTATATATGTTACTCCCTGTGCCTGTATATGGTACCCATTCTGCTGAAAAATTCTGTTTTGAAAGAAATGCCTCCAGAGGAATATATCTGTAATGTGGTATCTGATTGAAAATGGTACATTTTTTCCTGCTGAATTCAAACAAAAAATGACATCTGTGTGCCTCCGTATAATATCGACAGGACAGAAAAAGGCACAGGAGCTGTGATGGTGGAATATTGTGGATTGTGTACCATTTTGTGTGGGTTAATGTTTGGGCGTGGTTCACTGTCCATTCTGTGTTCCTTGTGTGTATATTGTCCTCTTTGCAGGGTTTAATCCCTCCCCTGCCAGGCTTTTGTTCCTAAATCGGGGGAGGAGGCGTAGGATCCACCTAACTTTTTTGCTTATCTGGGGAAGTCACTCTGTTTGAGAACTTCAAGAGTGAAGCAGGAAGATTGAACCTCTGGGACAAACTGGCTACTGAGAGAGACCTGGATATTTATCGGTTACCGGACTATATTTGTGTTATTGGACTAATTTTACCCTCTGTTTTGTGGATTATTTTATGGACCATTTGATTTGCTTGGAATAAATGCTCTTTGGATTGTATCGCCATCTCTCGCTCTGTTGATTGTGTGATATGGAGAAGGACCCAGTGACAGGAGCCCACTAAGATTTTAAAAGGAGCAGTCTACGACTCTATACACGTCTGAGGCTGTATGGAGCCCTAACACACACTCCTAAACATTGTAATTGCAAAAAAGGAAACATTGTGGAATTATGGAAATCACAGGATAGATAGACAAATGATATGTAAATGATGAAGCAAACTTTTTAAAAAAAATTTCAATCTATTCAGTATCAAGTATGAGCGCCACCTACAGAAAAACACATTTACACAACGTGGCTTCTGGTAGTAGGTTTAGGCCACGCAGGCTGTACGAGCAACATGCAGCCTGGTAATGTTTTATTGAAAAAGGCTCCTGGGTCACTTTGGAGAAATGTCCACACAACAGGGTCCACAACAAATCAACATATTGCTGAGCTGATCGTGTACCTGGAATTAAGACTAGAGGGGATTGGCGAACACACCATAATCCTGGTGTAATGTTACTCCCTGAAAGCCTCTTCATGGAGTTGGCCATCTGGTATTTTCAGATTCGTAGAATGGCGCATATTAATCCCTTTTGTGTTACAAATGAAACAGACATCATATACCAAGCGTAAGCTAAACATTGTCTACAGAAGGTATTTACACGACACTGGACTACAAATCAGATCTCTAGATACAGGCAGTCCACTGACCTCATGCCAATGCTCTCAAAGGCTATCATGTTACAGTGCAATCCAGCAATGAGGGCTGGAAAAGAGGTCTATCCTTCAGTGATGAGTCCACTTTTGTCTTGCAATTACAACCAAAATAGGCACGGTCATGAGGGAGCATGAAAGTGCCTCAGAAGCAGTTTTCCTGTGGTTGGCACTCAATGTTGAATAAATTGAGAGGTTTTGAACAGGTTTCAATTTTTACATCATATGCACATAAAGACCATGTCTATCAATCCTTTGATTTCCATATTGCCATGACTTCTTCTTGGTGTTGCAAATGTTAAGAAGTTTATATTTAAAGTGTAAAGGACCTGAAAATTGTATTAAATACACTTCACAGTACTGAAATTACTTTTGACCCAGAAATATTTCAAGTCCTATGGAATGAGAATGTTTGTCTCTGCCTGTCTTATATAAATACTATTGGCAATGCTATAATAAAGTCTATACTTACTGAAGTGTAAGGATTCAGCTCTTTATTAAGTTCCTCTGATCTTTCCATCACCAAAGTAACTGGCCCAGGCAACAAATCCCGAAGTAACTGGTCAGGAACATTAACCTGGCAATATCTGCATTCAAGACAAAATCCCATCAGACATCTTCTTTGTGTCACCTCTCACCGCTGCATTTAAAATGTGCATTAAACAACAGACTCTTAAGGGGGCTTTACACGGTAGCGATATTGCTAGCAATTTGTAGCGATAGCGAGCGTGTAAGCACCCGCCCCTGTCGTGCATGCGATTGTTTGTGATCGCTGCCGTAGCGAACATTATCGCTACGGCAGCGTCACACATACTTACCTGGTCGGCGGCGTCGCTGTGACTGCTGAACAATCCCTCCTTCAAGGGGGAGGGACGTTCGGCATCACAGCGACGTCACCGCAACGTCACTAAGCGGCCGGCCAATCAAAGCGGACGGGTGGAGATGAGCAGGACGTAACATCCCACCCACCTCCTTCCTTCGCATTGTGGCCGGCGGCAGGTAGAGACGTTCCTCGCTCCTGCGGTGTCACACACAGCGATATGTGCTGCTGCAGGAGCGACGAACCACCTGGATAAACAACACTTACTGATTTTTGAGTTTGGGACGACCTCTCCATGGTGAACGATTTTCACCATTTTTGAGGTCGCTGGTCAGTGTCACACTCTGCGATATCGTTAATGACGCCGGATGTGCATCACTAACAACGTGACCCCGACGATAAAACATTAACGATATCGTAGCGTGTAAAGCCCCCTTTAGTCTTAAAAGGAGGTGCCGAACACTGCACATCACATCCACTGCCACCTTGCGGTCAGATTTGAGAGATTGAATACTGCTGAATGTACAGCGTGTGTTCACTGCGCAATAGTGAATAGATTGCCTTCTCCCCTGCATATATCTATCTAGGATATTCCATCATTATGTCAGAGTAAAAACCTCTGGGCTGAAATATACTACAGTACTAAATTTCTACAAAACTAGGCAGATCTCCTCTAGAAGTGCAATGTCCTTTCCAATTCATATCAGTGGTCCCATAGCTGCACGTAACAAACATAACTAAGGAATGGTCCAACAGACTTAGCTTGTAGAAGGAGTTACTTACTTCTGATTAGGCCACTCTAGCTTTAAGAACAGTCTAATATTGGACTGAAATATTGCTTTGTATGGCGAATTAGTCACTGGAAATGATTAATTAAGGGGTTCAGTGACCCACATTTGCCTGCTCCCAGCTCACAGCTGGATGGAAAGATGGCTATTACTTCACGTGACTCTACTTTGATGTCTAGAAGAGTTACATGAAGAGTTGAGGCACGCAGTACTTTGCCCGTTCCATATTTCCTTTAGAGTAACCCACAGCCATCTCTCTACTAACCAGTTTGTAGACTGCAGGGGACAAGAGTCCTGTTTCACACTGGGCCCCAGTTCTCCGAAAGATGTTCTGCAGAATGGCTGGGGTATGGGTTTTGAAACCCCCACCATTTGCTAAAGTGAGTTATTCTAACATGCTGTATATAAGAGCCCAGGCCGCTGTGTAGAAAGTAAAAAAAAACAAACACTTTATAATACTTGCCTAACGGTCGCGGTGGATTTGAGTCAGATGGGCGTCTCCGTTGTCCGATGCCGCCGCCGCCTCTTTTGGCCATCTTCGTCCTCCTTCTGTAGCCGGGGTACATGACGCATCTACATCATTCACACTCGCCAGCATTGAGGTCCTGCGCAGGCGCACTTTGATCTGCCCTGAGCAGGGCAGATGAAAGTATTGTAGTGCGCCTGTGCAGGACTGGCGAGTGTGAATGACGTAGGATGCATCATGCACACAGGCTTCAGAAGAAGGACGAAGATGGACAAAAGAGGCGGCGCCGCACCCGGAGAACAGAGACACCCATATGACCCAACTCCACCGCAGCGCGACCGTTAGGCAAGTATTATAAAGTGTTTTTCATGTTCTACACAGCAGCCTGGGCTCTTATATACAGCATGTTAGAATGCTATATATAAGAGCCCACTGGTGGTGGCCGCAGCTTATAGGCCGTAAAACCAGGGCTGTGGAGTCGGTAAACCAAACCTTCGACTCAGACTTCTCAATTTCTCTTGCACCGACTCCGACTCCTACATATATTGCTTATAGCTAGGTGAAAAATTTATTGTAATACATGAACATGTGTATGTGAACATCAGACATTTAATAATTTTTATGATACAATAATCAAGATATTTGGATAGAACATAAAATATATTTATTGGAATACAACTTTAGAACACAAACTAATAAATTGTAAATATGTAATACACTATGTAATATACAGTAGATTACATATATATCGTGTGTATATATATATATATATATTACATAGTGTATTACATATTTACAATTTATTAGTTTTTTGTGTTCTAAAATTGTATTCCAATAAATATATTTTATGTTCTAAATATCTTGATTATTGTATCATAAAAAATAATTAAATGTCTGATGATCACATTGTACTACAATAGATTTTTCACTTAAATATAAGCATTATACTAAATATTATTTAGTAAAATATTCAGCACATTCTGCATTGCACTACTGTCCCCAATTTATTATATATTTTAGGAGTCTGAGTCGGTGCATTTTATACAGACTCCACCAAAATGAGCTCCGACTCAGACTCCACAGCCCTGCGAAAAACCGATGACAAGTTCCCTTTAATGGGTTGTGGTTTTTTTTTTTTTAAACAATCACTTTAAGATGGTAACTAACACAGCTAATTCCCGTTATCTTCTTTTTTTCCTCTCCTTCCAATTGCCATACTTTTTTTTTGCTTGTCTATTTTCTGTCAGAGTAGACTTTTTCCGGGACGAGTTATATTTTTGAATGACACCATTCATTTTACCATATAGTGTACTAAAAGACGGGAAGAAAATGCCAAGTGTTTTTTGGAGAATTGTTTTCACAGCGTACATTAAGTAGTAAAAGTGACCTGGCAATAGGATTCTGCTCATCGGTACAATTATGGCAATGGCAAACTTGTACAGGTTTTTTTTTTTTTTTTTTTTAAATCATTTTAGAAGTAAAAAAGAAAAAAAAATGTTTTTTTTTCCTAATTCGTTGGCATTTTCTGAGACTTGTAACGTTTTCATTTTTCAGTCGAAGGAGTTGTTTGAAGGCTTATTTTTTTTGCAGAGCGAGAAGAACGTTATTAATACCATTTTGTGATTGATATGACATACGACCCAACCCCCCCAAATTTGCAGTTTTATGTTTTTTGTTTTATGGATTGGGGGGTCATTATTTTTATATTTTTGGTAGATCAGACTTTTCTGGACACTGCAATACCAAGTGTATCTTTTTCATTTTTTTTTTTTTTTCATTATGGAGGAAAAAAGGTGGGTGATTTGGATTTTTGTTTGTTTTACCCCCTAATAGTTAAGGCCGCTTTACACGCTGCGACATCGCTAGCCGATGCTAGCGATGTCAAGCTTGATAACACCCGCCCCTTTCATTATGCCGATATGTGGAGATCGCTGCCGTAGCGAACATTATCGCTACGGCAGAGTCACGCGCACATACCTGCTCTGCGACGTCGCTGTGACCGGCGAACCGCCTCCTTTCTAAGGGGGCGGTTCGTTCGGCGTCACAGCGACGTCACTAAGCGGCCGCCCAATCAAAGCAGAGGGGTGGAGATGAGCGGGACATAACATCCCGCTCACCTCCTTTCCTCATTGCTGGCGGGACACAGGTAAGGAGAGGTTCCTCGTTCCTGCGGTGTCACACAGAGCGATGTGTGCTGCCGCAGAAACGAGGAACAACATAGTTGCTGCAGCAGCAACGATAATTGGGAATAGGGGGGCATGTCACCGATTAGCGATTTTGAACGTTTTTGTAACGATTCAAAAATCGGTAATAGGTGTCACACGCAACGACATCGCTAAAGCGGCCGGATATGCGTCACAAATTCTGTGACCCCAACAAGATCGCTTTAGCGATCTTGTAGCATGTAAAGCCACCTTTACCCTATGAGATCACTTGTGCTGTACATTTTAATACCTCAGTATTGCAGCATATAGTAAAAATCAGCCACAGGCAGCTTCGTTCTGACAAGCATGGAGGTCTACAGCAGACCCCGAGCTGTTACATCGTCCCATCGGCGACCTACGATCACGTAACGGCTACAGAAACGGGTGCATAGAATTAAGGAGTTAAAACCTTGTGTGTAATATTCATTTATTAGATAATAGAAAGATGCAATACTTTGTTACTAACCTATAAATATCCTCAATGGCCCCGACACAGATAGCCAGCGGTTTGGTCCCATTGCGTCCTTTCACGTTATAAATGTTACTAATGGACTGCGAGCTCTGGGCCAGGCATGCGATCCCATAGATAGTGTCAGTGGGCACACCAATCACTCCACCTTGTTGTAAGACTCCCGCAGAGGTATTTAAGATCTCTTTCCAACCTGGAGGGAAAGTGAGGTATAAGGAAGTTACTGACACTTTTTCATTTCATTAAGGAAATATTTTCTGATGCCTCTTTTCCCCCATAATGCTGTAACTATGGTGGGGGGGGGATGCTGCTGCAGGAAATGCAGTGCAGTAGTGGAAAGTCAGGACTGCTCAAGGTGTGGGTCTCCACAACAGCCACCCTGAGGGAGCAATGAGTTTGGGTAAAATCGGATTCATTAGAAACAAACTATTTTGATCTATACTTATAGGCGGAAACTGAAGGAGTTTTCTTACATATCCATTATTGCGAATCCAATCTATACAGGACAGGGTAGGCAAAAGTAGGCCCGGTCATTTCTCTGCATAGCCAAGCCAACTTCCAATGTAAAGGGCACAATAAAGAAAATAAAATGGCTTTCCCAGAGCGCTCCCTTGATTTCTAGCGCACTGATGAATCCTGAGTGCGTACACCCGGCCTACTGGGCATTGGCAGGAAGGCAGCCCGCTGCCCGTGATACCGCTCTTGCACATCATGTTACTCATGCTCACAGGCGTGATAACATTCTTATTGGAAGGATTAGTAGGGGGAAAAAAAAACCAAATCAATAAGATTTGTTGTTGTTGTTGGCTTGTTAGGAAGGGTATAAAGGTAGCAAGAAAGGCAGTGGATCAGGGTCTCGGAAACATGTTTAGACATGCTAGGGGTATGTAAGTGTGCAGAGCAAGAGGGGCTATATTCACCTGTGTTTATGGAGACAACACCCGAACCTCCAGCACCTTCTTAGAGAATGGTTAAAACCTCATAAAAGCCAATTTGGTTAAAAAAAAAACCGAAAAACAAAACCACTGGACGTCTGGGGGTTCACACTGTAAGGAGACGTCCACACATTCAGCATACGGTGAGTTTTTTACCTCAGTATTTGTAAGCCAAAACCAGGAGTGGGTAATAAATACAGAAGTGGTGCTCGTGTTTCTATTATACTTTTCCTCTGATTGTTCCACTCCTCATTTTGGCTACAAATACTGAGGTAAAAAACTCACTAAGTATTCAATGTGTGCACGGGGCCTAAGACAGTTTCAAAAAGCAAACGTATTAGGCTAAGTTCACACATCAGTTGTTTGGCATAAGGCACAATCCGGCGAAAAAAGTGATGCGACGGATCCAGTGAAAAAACGGATCAGTTGCATCAGTTTTTTCCATCCATTTCTTCCATTTTTTGACATACATTTTGATACTGAGCATGCCCAGTTAAAAAAAAAAAAAAAAAAAAAACGGATCCGGCGGCCATAATCCGGTTTTTGCCGTATTACGCCAGATCCGGCATCCATAGGTTTCCATTATAAAACATGCCGTACAGCGCCAGATCCGGCGCGATACGTTTTCCCGGACACAAAAACGGTCACCTCAACGTTTCATCCAGCCAAGCAAATTTTGCCGGATCCGGCGAAAGCTAGATGGAATGCAAGGCCATCTGGCGCTAATAGAAGTCAATGGGGGAAAACACGCATCCGGCGTCAACAGACGCCGGATGCGCTTTTACATGTTTCTGCCGGATTGCGCCTGATGGCCAAAAACTGATGGGTGTATGCGGCCTTAAAAGGGAATTCCAAGAGCTGATAGACATACGCCATTTTTTTTCCAAATGGTGAGTATTACACAGGGTAACAGGGAGGGGGGGGGGCAGCTTTACACAGCATGGCGTGGAGAAGGGGGGGCGTTTTTACAGTGTGGCAGGGACGGGTGGGTCAGTTTTACACAGCGTGGCGGGAACAGGGAGGGCAGTTTTACACGGGGGGCAGTTTTTCACAGGGTGGCGGGGACGGGGGGCGCTTTTACACGGTGGCGGGGACAGATGAGGCAATTTCACACAGGGTAGCGGGGAGGGGGGGCGGGCATATTACACAGGGTAGCGGGGAGGGGGGGCGGGCATATTACACAGGGTAGCGGGGAGGGGGGGCGGGCATATTACACAGGGTAGCGGGGAGGGGGGGGGGCGGGCATATTACACAGGGTAGCGGGGAGGGGGGGGGGCGGGCATATTACACAGGGTAGCGGGGAGGGGGGGGCGGGCATATTACACAGGGTAGCGGGGAGGGGGGGGGCGGGCATATTACACAGGGTAGCGGGCATATTACACAGGGTAGCGGGCATATTACACAGGGTGGCGGGGAGAGGGGGAGCCGCATTACACAGGGGGGCGGGGAGAGGGGGAGCCGCATTACACAGGGGGGCGGGGAGAGGGGGAGCCGCATTACACAGGGGGGCGGGGAGGGGGAGCCGGCGTATTACACAGGGTGGCGGGGAGGGGGAGCCGTATTACACAGGGTGGCGGGGAGGGGGAGCCGTATTACACAGGGTGGCGGGGAGGGGGAGCCGTATTACACAGGGTGGCGGGGGGCGTATTACACAGGGTGGCAGGGAGGGGGCGAGTGTGGGTAGTCTTACACAGGGTGCTGGATATGTGGGATCTCTTATTGCATGAGATGGCACCATACTCTGCGTGAAGTTATAGGTGAGCACAGTGAGAGGGAGCATGAAGGGGCATTATTTCTGTGACACTGCAGTGCCGCGCACACCACATAAGCAGCACACAGCCCAGCTATCACCGCAGCCCTTTCCTCACCCTTGACATCTCTATTCGGGCCATTCCTAGAACCGCTGGATCCGCCAGGCAGCTTCATCACCTTACAGACCGTATCTCTAGACGGCGGCTGAGAGGCCATCCCAGAAAGTGCTCCGTACAGCCGGCCAGCCAGCCTCATCTGCAGTGTTTCCCGAGCAACCACGTGTGAGATCAACACTTCCGGGGTCAGCGCCCCGTGCCGTCCCGTTCTGATGACGTCACCGCCTATATTTCCTCAGTATTTGTCTTCCGCTGACGTTCTTCTCGGCAGTCTCTGCATTATCTGTGCCTGACTGCCTGTGTTTGTAGTGCATTACTTTTCTGGAGAAATTCGATCAAGCTCAAGCCGTATTTGCGTATACACAGTGGTGCGGCTCAGTGATTGGCTGCTGCTGTCATGTGACCTCGCCCTGCTCAGGGATCAGTCTGTATGGTCTTATCTAGTGACAGTGGAGTGTCAGTCATTGCTGCAGGCGCTTTACATGCAGTCTTCTCTCTGGGTTTTTATTAACACCTTGTCACGTTTATCAAAGTTGCCATAAAAAATATAATAGGTCAGCTTTTTATTAATATAAACCTACAAAAGCTCAAATAGAGTTGATAATCCCTAAAAATGTATGAATAAAATATCTTTTATTGAAATGATTAAAAATTAGACAATAAAAAAGGGGATGAACAATGAAAAATCCCTCCTCAATAAGCCCACTCAAAAAAACACGTGAGCACCAAAGAAATTAATAAATATACATTATATGAATATCTGAAAGACGTTATGGAAAAATGACTACAGTTCCAGAACCAACCACTAGGGGTCACAAGAGTACAGAAAGGCATGAAAAAGGAATGTTATACCAAAGATGATGTTATATACGGTAGATTTATATATATATATATATATGTTATATATAGAAGATGTTATACCAAAAAGGCTGAGGCTGAATTATTATTAATTATTATTATTATTATTTAAGCCCAATTTATTCCATGGTGCTTTACAAGTGAAAGAGGGAGAGGGGAGCCAGCATGATCTGAAATTGGCATGCATAATATAAAAAGTGAAAATTCACAGATTTATTCCAACTGTACTACAATAAAAAAAAAAAGAGATTTTTAGCAAATAATTGATCAATTTTTTGAGCCACCCCTGCCAACGTCACGGCAAATCTCAATAGGGGGGTCCTACTCTACATTCTGTATTTCATGTGCCATGCGGCCTCCTAGATAAAGTTAAAAGCAGAACCATAATGGAGCACACATACCTGTAACCTGTATATAACCGCTTCTATGTTGCAAAAAAGGCACTTGTGGATAGAGACAAGCCCAGGTCCCAGCATGTGGAGCAAGCTCTGCACCATACCAGGACTATATCAGAACTGATCCTCCCAGTGCCAAACAGCAACCATTGATAAAGGCGAACCAGATCCAAGATGGTGCTTAATTAGCATTGCCTGTGGAAAGGGTGAGGTAACTGAATCTGAACAGCTACCAACAGGAGGAATACATAGCAAACCAAAATCAGGCGTGCATGGCATGGTGGTGACCGGCCACCAGAATTTGTAGCATAACTACGACCAAACAGAGAGAGAGGGGAGCCAGCATGATCTGAAATTGGCATGCATAATATAAAAAGTGAAAATTCACAGATTTATTCCAACTGTACTACAATAAAAAAAAAAATGAGATTTTTAGCAAATAATTGATCAATTTTTTGAGCCACCCCTGCCAACGTCACGGCAAATCTCAATAGGGGGGTCCTACTCTACATTCTGTATTTCATGTGCCATGCGGCCTCCTAGATAAAGTTAAAAGCAGAACCATAATAGAGCACACATACCTGTAACCTGTATATAACCGCTTCTATGTTGCAAAAAAGGCACTTGTGGATAGAGACCAGCCCAGGTCCCAGCATGTGGAGCAAGCTCTGCACCATACCAGATTTGCCGTGACGTTGGCAGGGGTGGCTCAAAAAATTGATCAATTATTTGCTAAAAATCTCATTTTTTTATTATAGTACAGTTGGAATAAATTTGTGAATTTTCACTTTTTATATGATGCATGCCAATTTCAGATCGTGCTGGTTCCCTTTTTTTCTCTTTTTTTTCTTTTACAAGTGAAAGAGGGTATACATACAACAATCACTAACAATACAAAACAGACTTGTATAGGAGGAGAGAGGATTATAGGTTCACATTAAAAACCACATCTGATAAGGTTAGTGCATATCACCCAAGGAATATATACAAAGAATAATAAATCAGTGTCTCATAGCCAAAGTGCAACCAAAGATTATTGAATAAATATATTAATAAATAAATGCATATGTGCACAGGTCAAAAAATGTCTTTAGCAAAAAAAAAAAAATCACAATATGTACAAATCATATAAAGGGAATAAATCTTGCACAACCCAATTCAAAGAAGTATATATCATTCACAAGTTAAATATATACTAAAACAGCATGCCATATGGTTAGAAGGTGAATAGGTCATATAATAAATAAATATTGCACAACCCAAAAGGAAGGTATACTTGAAAAGATAAGAGAATATACTAAAAAGTATAATGAGTATTGCACTGATCCATATCAGTGTAAAAGAGAAGAGGAAGGCTGGAAGGATAGCCACAGATAAGGTGGCACGGTGGCTCAGTGGTTAGCACTGCAGTCTTGCAGTGCTGGGGGTCCTGGATTCAAATCCCAGTAAGGACACCATCTGCAAGGAGTTTGTATGTTCTCCCCGTGTTTATGTTGGTGGTCTCTGGTTTCCTCCCACACTCCAAAGACATGCTGATAGGGAACTTAGATTGTGAGCCCCAATGGGGACAGTGTTGCCATTGTATGTAAAACGCTGTGGAATTAATAGCTCTATATAAATGAATAAATATTATTATGTGCAAGCACCCTAAGATCCACTTGCATTTTGCACTGACAAGTGCAATCTGATAAAACATCTGATTGCTCGCACTCTAGAGCAAAACTATGGGGTAGTGTCCACGTGTGATTGATTTCTCCTGCCATATCGGCCTGAGAAATGAATCGCAGCATGCCGTGTTTGGCAGCGAGACTTAGCTCATGCTCCCCCATACAAGTCTATGGGTGAATGGGTGGGTGGGTGTGAAACTTCGCACTGCACTTGGATGTCATCCAAGTGCAGTGCGATATACGGCGAGACAGATAGCGGAGGAGATGCAGAAAGTGCCCTCCCTTTTCTCCGCAGCTGTGATCCGTTCGCAAGTTCGGATCACAGTCACATGACCCTTGGCTCACGCTTGCAGCTGTGGGTCATTAGCATATCGCTTCCGATGCTCTCGCATCACAAGCTATGTGCAACTGAAACCGAGGCCTAATAATAAAGGACAAGTTGTCCTGCTGAAAATACCGTGCTGTGGGCTTGATGCCAGGAGGGGCTGGTCACCCTGACACGCGTTTCTCCAGAGCTTCTTCTTCTTTGGTTGCACTTTGGCTATGAGACACACTGATTGATTTATTATTCTTTGTATATATTCCTTGGGTGATATGCACTAACCTTATCACATGTGGTTTTTTATGTGAACCTATAATTCAGCCTTTTTGGTATAACATCCTTATTCCTTTTTCATGCCTATTTGTACTCTTGTGACCCCTAGCGGCTGGTTCTGGAAATGTAGTCATTTTTCCATAACACTGTCTTTCATATATTCATATCATGTATATTTATTAATTTCTTTGGTGCTCACGTGGTATATTTTAGTGGACTTATTGAGAAGGGATTTTTTTTCATTTTTTTATCCCCTTTTTTGTCTAATTTTTAATCATTTCAATAAAAGATATTTTATTGATAAAAAAAATGGGCTATTAACTCTATTTGAGGTTTTATAGGTTTATATGTTTTGGAGTTATACTGGCCATTTATCGGTTTCAGTTTTTTATTAAACAGCCTTTGAAAAATATGTATTGTGGTTCAGTTTATTGTGAAAGACAACCAAACCAATTATTTTTAGTAAATCTTGATAAATGAGAGCAATTGGATGTGAATCCACCCTAGGGTTCATTTTTACTGTGTTTTTGGCTTCCAAAGACACAGAATGGAAACAGATCCCATTATAGTCAATGGAGCCCTTCTGCTTCAGTATGCACTAGTTATATAATGGGTCTGTATTCCACAGGAATTGCACTTGTGGCCTCAGCCTAAGGCCAAATTTAGACGTCTATGCTCGGACATGATGCACAGACCGTTCATGGGTTCCTGACCTGAAATCATCTGCCACATATATGCCTATGAGGCTGCTGAGTGAGACCCATGGACGGTTTGTGCGTCATGGTTTTCACTTTTTCCTCCCCTTCTTCCAAGAGCCAAAACTTTTTATTTTCTGTCAATCATTCTGGCCCAGAATGTACTGGAAAATGGGGAAAAAAAATCCAAGTGCTGTGAAATTGCAAATATATGCAATTGCATGATTGTTGTTTGCGTTTTTTATTTACCATGTTCACGCCATGGTAAAACTGACCTGGCATTATAATTCCCCAGGTCAGTAAGGGGTACTTTACACGCTGCAACATCACTGCCGATATATCTTCGGGGTCACGTCGCTAGTGACGCACATCCGGCGCCGGTAGCGACATCGCAGCGTGTAACACTAATTAGCGACGATCAACGAGCGCAAAAACGTGCAAAATCGTTGCTCGTTGACACGTCGTTCATTTCCATAATATCGTTGCTACTGCAGGTACGATGTTGTTTGTCGTTCCTGCGGCAGCACACATTGCTATGTGTGACACCGCAGGAGCGACGAACATCTCCTTACCTGCGTCCACCGGAAGAGGAAGGAGGGAGGTGGGCAGGATGTTCCGGCCGCTCATCTCCTCCCCTCCTTTTCTATTGGGCGGCGGTTTAGTGACGCTGCTGTGACGTCGCTGTGATGCTGAACGAACCATCCCCTTAGAAAGGAAGTGGTTCGCCGGTCACAGCGATGTCGCAGGGCAGGTATGTGCGTGTGACGCTGCCATAGCGATAACGTTCGCTACGGCAGCGATCACTACATATCGGCCGTGCGACGGGGGCGGGTGCAATCGCGCTCGACATCGCTAGCAAATGCTAGCGATGTCGCAGCGTGTAAAGTACCCCTAATAGTTTTTTTGATACCAAACATAAATAGTTTTATTTTTATTTTAAGTAATGAAAAAAAAAAATCAGAAATTTATCAAAAAAAAGAGTTGCACGTGTGTCGCCATTTTCCGAGACCCGTAGCGTTCTCACTTTATCAGAATCTGGGGCTCAGTGATGGCTTGTTTTTTGCGCCCTGAGCTGGTGTCTTTAATTATACCATTTCTGGGTAAATGTGATGTTTTAATCGCCTGTGATTACATTTTAATGCAATTTTGCGGCAACCAAAAGCTAATTCTGGAGTTTTTATTTTTTTTTCTCGCTACGCTGTGTACCAATCACATATAAACTGATTTTATATTTTAATAGATTGAGCATTTCTGAACGCGGCAATACCAAATATGTGTATTTTTTTTTTATTTATTATTGTTTTATACTTAATGGGCAAAATGGGGTGATAGGAACTTTTAGGTTTCTTTTCATGCACAATCCAATCACTTCTGCTAATCAGAGCGATGTTTCAGCGTTGCTCTGAACAGCAAAAATGCTGTTCTTCTGTGAGTGCCAGCATCTGACAACATTGACAGGAAGTGAGTCATGGCACAGACAGGGGTCATCAGCTGACCCATACGCGGTCATGACAACCCATTGCCAGAGCACATTCGATTGCACTGTCAGAATTTGACAGCGCATTTAACTAGTTACCAGGAACGAGTAGATCTCCAATACACCCGTGCCTGTTAGCTGATTAGATCAGCAGACATGTATAGAGGATAATGTAGACTCGCCGTGCGAGCCCGCATTATAGGGACAAATACAACCTTGGATGTATAGGTAGCTCACGGTTATAGGAATTGTCCATGGGTTTAATAACGGGCAAGGGGGGGAAAAACTTGTTATTCAAGTGTAGTGCAGCATAGTGGCTCAGTGGTCTGCACTGTAACCTCTCTGTCTCCTGGTTTCAAATCCCACCAAGGACACATCTGCAAGGAGCTTGTATGTTCTGCCCGTGTTTTCGTGGGTTTCCTCTGGATACTTTGGGATATCTTTCAAATTCAAGTGCTGTGGAAAATAGGCAGGGCTGGTGTTACCAGCCAGAGCACCCAAGCATGTCTGGGGCCTTGGACAAATGTAAGGCCCACTCACCGTCAAGGACACCGTCTGCACCGCTTGCCAAACGGTGTACCCAGACCTTACTGGTGTACAGGATAACTGTCTTCCTTGTGCAGTGTCTCCCTCCATGTCGTTTGCGATGAGTGCAGTGTCCAGACTGTTGTTGACTTATGAATAATAAGCCAGCAGAAGAGCAGTGTCACTATCCCAGGCAGAGACTAGTCACCCATGGGGTGGCGCTAAGCTCCTGCATCTCCCAGTATAGCGACCCAGCTCTGCTGCTGACAGAGCAAGGGACGGGGAGTTGGGGGGGGGGGTTAGTATAGAGGGAGACCGAGTGCACGCAGGGAGACCATGTATAAGAGGGGATAGCGCACGGGGGAGACAGTAGACGGGGGGTGCATGGGGGACAGCGTACAGGAGATGGGCACAGTGCACGGGGAAGAGACAGTGCACGGTGGGTGGAGAGACACTGTACAAGGAAGACAGACCGCGGCTCCCCCCACTGCGGTATGTGTTAAAAGGGCCCACTGAGACTCTTTCAACTGGATCCCACAAAAACCTGGAGCCAGCCTTGAAAATAGGCAACTAAAATATATAAGTGCAAGTATTACAGCTGAGGCCAGTGTTTTATTTTTGATTTCTCTAGTCAACGAAGGTTTTTTTGCTGGACGACTTATTTGTTTTTCCACTATTTGATCTTGGACTACGTAAGATGGATTGAAAAATGTGTTTTCATTGAACATAAGGTCAAGTATCTGGCTAGTACAGATACGTATATCCAGTCCTCCAGAACAGATATCATCTATAGTTGGAGATCAAGGTGTAGGACCCCCACCTACTTGATAGGCATAGCCAATCCTACAGATGGGGATTCACATATTGATGACCTATCAACCATTAAGGGGGGGAAAAATCTATTGTTTTTGGGTCGTAATGTTTGGAACACCAATTCTTTCTTATTTTTGATTACTTTTTTCTTTTTACTGGTGCTGTGATGAATGTTCATCTGGCCAACATCTTCCATAGGGACAGTATGTTCACTATACTTTGTGTGTAGGTTTCCTGGAGATAACTGGCTTTTTACAATATGGTGTAGTACGTTGTTATGCGTCATCTCTAGAGAGAAGTTGTATTATCTTTGGGGTCCTTTCTGACAAAATTAACAGAGGAACAGCTATCTTCCAGATAAACACCCATTGGCTCAGCTGAATAGGCATTTTCTTTACATGGTTGGAGGGAGATAAGTGGTCACCAATCTAATCTGCTGCCACTTAAGGCCCCGTCACATTACATACAGTATGTCAGATAAAAAAAAGAACAAAAGTTAAAAATAATCTGGTCAGAGATAGGGAAACTGAGCTGAAGGCTCACAGTACAGTAAATCCACAGTACAGTACAGTAAATCCACATTCTCTAGCCTAGAGCAGATTTTATGTCAACTTGTTCCACTAATCAGACTGAGCAGAACTTCTATCATTATCAGTTCAGCGTAAACAGTAACTACACAATCTCCTATCACATTTTTATTGGGTTTGGTTTGGGTTTCCTTTTTTCCCTAAAGGCCCCGTCACACTAAGCAACATCGCTAGCAACATCGCTGGTAACGAACAACTTTTGTGACGTTGCTAGCGATGTTGCTGTGTGTGACATCCAGCAACAACCTGGCCCCTGCTGTGAGGTCGTTGGTTGTTGCTGAATGTCCTGGGCCATTATTTAGTTGTTGCTGTCCTGCTGTGAAGCACAGATCGCTGTGTGTGACAGCGAGACAGCAACAACTAATGTGCAGGCAGCAGGAGCCGGCTTCTGCGGAGGCTGGTAACCAATGTAAACATCGGGTAACCAAGAAGCCCTGTCCTTGGTTACCCGATATTTACCTTTGATACCAGACTCCTCCGCTCTCACTGCCTGTGCTGCCGGCTCCTGCTCTGTGCACATGTAGCTGCAGCACACATCAGGTAATTAACCCGATGTGTGCTGTAACTAGGAGAGCAAGGAGCCAGCACTAAGCATTGTGCGCTGCTCCCTGCTCTGTGCACATTTAGCTGCAGCACACATCAGGCAATTAACCCGATGTGTGCTGTAACTAGGAGAGCAAGGAGCCAGCGCTCAGTGTGCGCTGCTCCCTGCTCTGTGCACATTTAGCTGCAGCACACATCGGGTTAATTAACCCGATGTGTGCTGTAACTAGGAGACTGGGGGCTGGTCACTGGTTGCTGGTGAGCTCACCAGCAACTCGTGTAGCCACGCTCCAGCGATCCCTGCCAGGTCAGGTTGCTGGTGGGATCGCTGGAGCGTCGCAGTGTGACAGCTCACCAGCAACCTCCTAGCAACTTACCAGCGATCCCTATCGTTGTTGGGATCGCTGGTAAGTTGCTTAGTGTGACTGGACCTTTAGTATTCACAGGCCAAATCATAAAGACTGGTGTAGCCCACAACCACGCTAAATTCCTTAAGCATAAGCCATTTAATGAATTTGGCGCCTCCCTAAAGGGGCGTGCGCCTCAGTGTGCTGCACCATAAATGATACTCCAGTCAGCTCAGAGGTCCGTGGTTGCAGAGAACACAGGTAGCGCAATAAAGTCACACTTGCCCACCTGCGACATGATGCCGGTGTGCTCTGCAGCCACGGGCATACTGTGTGATAGGCTTGTAACTGATCATAAAGTGTAGGGCACAGAGCCAGCTGGGAGGAGAAAAAAGCCACAGCGACGGTGTGGGAGTGCTGTAGGGGGGAAAAAGCACAATAGGGTCTTACCCGGTATGAGGGTAGAGAGACAAAACAGAAAGAGATACACTCACCTGGTAGGGTTGTGCCAGTCACAACCCCCTATGATCGCATGTGAGTGTTTTTATGTGGTTTAGCAGCGGCCCCGGAAAGCAGGTTATCATATAAATCAAATAGAAAACCGGTTTTAAATGCCACGCTAAAAACCACAGATGCTGTAGATAAAGAGATTTCCTTTATTTCCCAGTTCTACGCGTTTCAGAGACATCATCTCATTCCTCAGTTGATTTCTTTTTCCTGAGAAAGGAGAAGGAGATGTCTCTGAAACGCGTAGAACTGTGAAATAAAAGAAATCTCTATCTACAGCATCTGTGGTTTTTAGCGCGGCATTTAAAACCGGTTTTCTATTTGATTTATATGATAACGGTGTGGGAGTGGACACAGCTGAGAGATTTGTTTTTTAGTAGTGTGAGGAGCACTGTGGGGGTAAACCACGGCAGGACAATTAAAATGTTACTTCTCAATGGGGGCCACATGTGGGGGGTGGCTATTACTATAGTTGGGTCACATATGATGACAGTAATATATGGGGGCCACAAAGGGAGATATTCTTACCATATGGGGGTCACATACTGGGATATTATTACCATATGGCAGCCACATAGATTATTATTAAGGTACAGGGGAAACAGAGGGCAATATAACTGCATAATGTCCCCAACATTATTAATGCATGGGGCTACATAAGAGGACATTATTAATCTATGGGGCCCACAAAGGGTAATATTGCCGCTAGTGATAAGCGAGCACTACCATGCTCGGTACTCGAAACAAGCAGGTCAGACGCTTGGACGTGGGACTCGAATGACGAGTATAATAGAAGTGAGAATTTTTCTTCAAGATCTTCTGGAAAATTGTTTGCGATCCTAACTGACTTCTATTACACTCGTTACGAGTCAAGGCCGTCCAAGCTGCTTGTTTCGAGTACCAAGCATCATAGCATTGTAGTGTCGCTCATCTCTAATTACTGCATAATCTCCCCAACAATATTATTGTATGGGACCCACAAAGGGTAATATTTCTACTATATTAAGGAGAACAAAGAGGGACATTACCCTGCATGAGGGCATAATAGGTGGACAATAGTACATGGGTGCCATGGTGGGGACAATTCTACTACTATATGGAGGACATAGGGCAGCATCGCTACTGAATGGCATTTTATTATGAGAAATATTACTAAGGAGTGCTCTGGAAGCGATTAACCATAGATATCTCTACTTCTCTAAAGAGATGAGTTGTTACTGGAGGAAGTCACAGCGGTCTGCAACGGATGAAGAAAAAAATGTCTTCAATTGGAGACATCCCTGATTAGTCTCTGATGAATTGTATATACTTGTATCTTTCACCATACACTCATTGTTTAATATTTTTTAGTACATTATTCGGTCACTAATTGATGGTAATTAGGGATAATCGAATACCGCAAATATTTGGCAACGCCCATATTCGCCGAATAGGTCGCCACTACTCAACGATTTGCGAATATTCGATGCGCAATGTAAGTCTATGGGAAACCCGAATAGTTGCAGAATAGCAACTATTCGAGCTTCCCATAGACTTACATTGCGCATCGAATATTCGCATAGCGGCGACCTATTCGACGAATATGCGCAAAGCCGAATATTTGTGATATTCAATCATCCCTAATGGTAATGTATAGTCATGATGTGGCCGTATTTGTATGATCTTTTTTTTTTTCTTTTTCAAAAGTAGGCAGAGCTAGGGCACCGGTCTAATTCATCATACTGTTCACCACATAAGTGGCATAAAATCCAGCAGGGATGTACTGCAGCACATTTCTGGCAGTTGACCGATGCGCTAAATTCATTAATAGGCACATGTCTCTTAATGTAATAAGCGCATCTTACCGCAGCACGGTCTTCATCAATACTGGAGTATAAAACACCAGTCTTCCTGAATTGGGCCTACAGCGTTTACCCAAATTTCTGTGGCATTTGTGTCTGATGACAAATGCTTAAAAAAAAAAAAGTGTTAAACATTTTTTAATTATGAAAAATACAATTTTTTTTTTAACAAGTGGAATTAAAGGTTTTATTTTGTAAAATGAACTATACAATTTAGATTTTAGAAAATTGCATTTCACTGTATTTTAGTGTTTTTCTTCTAAACGTCTCTTTTGTACACTTTTCTGACTGTTAAACTATAGAAGCAGCATTTACTCACCAATGCAGATAATAAAACGTAGCAGCACAGATAATGGAGGAGGCTCATTTTAGTTGTGTCTCCTTGTGTTATAAATGTGCACATGAAGTGTGGGCTTGGTGGGCACACTGTTCTTCTCAAAAGGGGCCCAAAGTTCATGACTTGGACCACTAAAACCCTCCATTCTACTATACTAAACCAAACGTAGAGCGTTATACGGTTACTTGGTGGTTTAGGTTTGGTTGAGTAATACATGGCATCTGTTGCATCCACAATTCCACAGTAGAAAATGCCGACGCTGCTCATTCACATGGTTCTTGATATACTGCACTTTCAGAGGTTCTTGCCGGACACTTACAACCATGCATAATCAGCTATTCTATAATGAGATGTAAGCAGCACTCGCACTGCCGAATGTGATATTAATTATTTATCATGCGTGGTCATGAGATGAAACATGAATAAATGATATTGGAATGTCTCTGACTTCCATCCTATGACCACGCATGATCAATAAAGGAGATCGACTTAAATATTGGCGGCTGCTGCTTTCTACTTGAATCCATAAGGCAAGCTAGTCTAAAACTAGTTCACACACCAGTGAAAAACAATGACAGTTCTTGTATCAGAAGACCCATCCTGACCTGAGCTAACTGCTTCATAGGCATATATGAAACAGCAGGAGGCTTGGTGGTCAGGCATGGACGGTCTGCGTTTCATTGAAGTGTGCAACCGGCCTTACACGTTTCATTAAAGGGAACCTGTCACCATATTTGGTTACTATAAGCTGCGGCCACCACCAGTGGGCTGTTATATACAGTATGTTAGAATGCAGTATATAAGAGTCCAGGCCACTGTGTAGAACATGAAAATCACTTTATAATACTCACCTAAACTGTCGGTACGGTGCAGGTGGGTCAGATGAGTGTCTCCGTTCTCCGGGTGCGGCGCCTCCTCTTTTGGCCATCTTTGTAGTCTTTCTTCTGAAGCCTGGGTGCACGACGCGTCCTACGTCATGCACACAGGCGGATATTGAGGTCCTGCGCAGGTGCACTTTGATCTGCCCTGAGCTGGGCAGATCAAAGTATTGTAGTGCGCATGATCGGGACCTCAATGTCCGCCTGTGTGCATGACGTAAGACGCGTCGTGCACCCAGGCTTCAGAAGAAAGACTACAAAGATGGCAGAAAGAGGAGGCGCCGTACCCGGACAATGGAGACACCCATCTGCACCGTACCGACCATTTAGGTAAGAATTATAAAGTCATTTTTATGCACTACACAGCGGCCTGGGCTCTTCTATACAGTACATCATGTTAGAAAGCTGTATATAAGAGCCCAGTGGTGGTTGCCGCAGCTTATAGTCACCAAATCTGGTGACAGCTTCCCTTTAGGAACATATCTTGTAGAATAGGCACGGTATAATGCAGTTTAGGGCATTTAGAAAAGGGTTTTATTATTCTTCATTGAAAAGTTGTTAAATTTTGCAACGTTTTAACACAAGTTCCTCCTAATGTTTCCAAAATGGGTGGAGGGAGCGGTACGATACAGAAAGTCTTATTCAAGACAAGCAAGCTGTGATGTTCTGTGCTCCAGAAATAGAGACTATAGTCTGAGTGCATAGAGGCACACGCCACTCATGAAATACTCCAGAATCATACACCTCTTCATGAATCTGGAGCCTCGGACTGCACCTCGTCCCCTCATCAAGACCAGCAAGAAAATGTGACGGTCTTGATGAATCAGGGCCTATGTGTGTCTACAATGCTCAGTTGTAAAAATGAAAAAAAATATCATTCGTAACTGGGGCATGTAATGTTCCATGCAAAACCTAGTGTCTGGCTAGGACTTGCCATGTCCATGTACTGCTGAAATCTTAAAAGGGATTGACCAACCTCAACATTTTTATTTTTTTAAAACTGGTTAGAATGATGTAAAAGATTAAAAAGTAGCAATTCTTCGCTTACCATTCCCAAGGCACCATGGTTCTCTATACTTCCAGCTTTATCTCAATAGATCACTGTAACCAGGGGTTTCATTTTTATTTAATAAATCAATTGCACACATGAAAACAAGAAACCTTGTAATATGTCTTATCACAGAAATCTGCTTCTTTCTCTGCCAGAATTGGTCATTATCAACAGTCTCAATTCTGAGATAAAATCTGTATTCAGTGAAGAATTATTTATTACCATTACAGGAGGTGACAGTTGGTGCTGATGAGATTCTACGTATATAGAGTGCGGAGCTCTGCATCTAGCTTTTCCCTCTGCTTCTAGATCCTCCCTTTGCCTCTAGCTCTTTCCTCTACCTCTAGCTCCTTCCTCTGCCTCTAGCTCCTCCCCCTGCCTCTAGCTCTTTCCTCTGTCTCTACCTCCTCCCTATGCCTCTAGCTCTTCCCTCTGCCTCTAGCTCTTCCCTCCCTCTCTACCTCCTCCCTATGCCTCTAGCTCCCTCCCTCTGCCTCTAGTTCTTCTCTCAGCCTCTAGCTCCTCCCCCTGCCTCTAGCTCTTTCCTCTGTCTCTACCTCCTCCCTATGCCTCTAGCTCCCTCCCTCTGCCTCTAGCTCTTCCCTCTGCCTCTAGCTCTTCCCTCCCTCTCTACCTCCTCCCTATGCCTCTAGCTCCCTCCCTCTGCCTCTAGTTCTTCTCTCAGCCTCTAGCTCCTCCCTCTGCCTTTAGTTCCCCCCTCTAGCTCCTCCCTCTGCCTCTAGCTTCCCCCTCTGTCTCTAGCTCCTCCCTCTGCCTCTAGCTCTTCAATCCTCCCGACGTCAGAATCTCATCAGCACCAACTGCCATCTCCTATCTCAGTAAGGGCCGTTTCACACATCCGGCATTGCGCCGGATCCGTCACACTCCAGTACAGGCTTAATACTGTACAATTGCATCGTGGCAAGCTCCGGTCACATGCTCCGGTCACCGCAATGCCATTGTACTGTACTGGATCCGGATCCGGCAAAATGCCGGATGTGTGAAATGGCCCTAATGGGAAAGTCCTCACTGAATACAGATTATCTCAGAATTGAGAATGTTGATAATGACTAATCAGTTCTGACAGAGAAAGAAGCAGGTTTGTCTGATAAGAAATATTACTAAGCTGCTTATTTTCAGTGTGCTATTGATTTAATAAAAATGGAAAAACAACATTATGCTTTAAGCAGAAAGTACAGAAACCAGCAAGAGTACAATAGATGACAGAACAGAAACCTTGGCTAAAGCAAATACTACTTTTATTACACTGAACACAAATATAAACCCGACACTTGTTTTTTCTCCCATTTTTCATGAGTTGAACTCCAAGATCTAAGCCTCTTTCTATGTACACAAAAAGCCTTTTTCTCTCAAATATTGTTCCCAAAGTTGTCTACGTCTGTGTTAGTGAGTATTTCTCCTTTGCAGAGATAATCCATCACTGGTGTGGCATATAAGATGCTGATTAGACAATATGATTATTGCACAGGTGTGCCTTAGGCTGGCCACAATAAAAGGCCACTCTAAAATGTGTAGTTTTTTGCAGTATTGGCGGGAGGGTCCAAAAACAATTCACGGTCAACAGACCTAGTGGACATTCCTGCAGTCAACATGCCAATTGTATGATATAACAAAACTTGTGACATCTGTGGCAATGTCCTGTGTGATAAAACTGCACATTTTAGAGTGGCCTTTTATTGTGGCCAGCCTAAGGCACACCTGTGCAGTAATCATGACGTCTAATCAGATTCTTGATATGCCTCACCTGTGAGGTGGATGGATTATCATGGCAAAGGAGAAGTGTCACTAAGGCCAGAGTCACACTAGCGTATGTCTCGCAAGAGTGCAATGTGAGTAAATCTCGCATTGCACTCAGCCTAAAATAAACCAATCTGGCACCTCAGATCTGCAAGTTTTTCCACAGCCCTAATCGTACTGAGGAAAAAAAAATCACAGCATGTTGCGATTCACAGAGAGTCTTGGCTCACTCGCACCCACACAAGTCTATGGGTGTGAGTGTGTGAAACATCGGACTGCACTTAGATATCATTCAAGTGCAGTGCGATATACGCACAAACAGGCAGCGGAGGAGATGGAGAAATCACTCGCTCCCTCTGCTCCGCACTTGTGATCAGATCAAAGTTGCATGACACTCAGATCACACTCGCAGCAGAGCTGAAGCCGAGGGTCATTAGCATATCGTATCAGATGCTCTGGACTTAACAGATTTAGACAAATATGTGAACAATATTTGAGAGAAAAAGCTCTTCTGTGTACATAGAAAAAAATCTTAGAACTCCATTCAGCTCATGAAAAATGGCAGCAAAAACAAAAGTGCAGCATTGCTATTTTTGTTCAGTGTCCACATGCAAGTAATAGGCACTTTGTGCCTCCATACGGTGTGGTGTTACACTTTTGGGGGCAATACCTATGTAAGTAGGGAGCCTTATGTTACTTTTCCTGTTGAATTTGAGCATCTGTATAATATATGAGGTATACGAAAATACAGTAGGACCCCATTCACTACATGGCACTGATGCCTTATTGAATTTCTACACAACTGCGAGGTTGAAAGTAAACTATCCCCTCCTTCCCCCCAGAAAAAAAGGATTACATTTAAAGGGAGAATTCATGAAAAAAAAACATAACCTGCAGATGTGGAGTTAATCTGCAGGTAAATGGCATTGTAAAACCGCCCAGCTATTGGGAGGAAATGGACAATATCTCTCCAGAGCCTCTGGCTTTCAGTTATAGAAGTGCGGCTGGAGCAGCTTCAGTCACCACTCAGTACATAGTGAACGGCGGCTGTAACCACGCCCGGGCACTGACTGACAGCTGACTTTGTACTGATGCACTGCTGAGCCGGCTGTCAGTCAATGCTGAGTACAGTTACAGCCAGCGCTCACTATGTACTGAGTGGTGACTAAAGTTGCTCCAGCTGCACCTCTATGACTGAATCCTGGAGGCTGCCTGGAGGAATAAAATTCATTTCCTCCCAGTAACTTGGCTTTCAGTGTAGCGTTAACAGTTTTAGAACACTATTAATCCATGAATTAACCCCAAATCTACAGATTCATAGCAATTTTTGACATGACTGTTCCCTTTAACAGAATTGCAGCCGTGTCACTGTATATACAGCACAGTGTTAATAGCGTCATTCTCACATTAGCTTGCTTACTTCAGAAATGGCAGCTATAAATCAGCAATATCTCAATCTATAAGGCCCTGTTGTAAGGACAAGGGGTAAATACACACATGATTATAATGTACTTTTTTCGCTTTTCACTCCATTGAGCCCCAGTTCTTGAGATTGGTGGGGGCCATGGTGGCCAGATCTCCAGTGATTGGAACCTTATCCGTTATTTCATGGATAGGGGATAACTTTTAAACTGGAGAACAACCCATTAAGGTCTAATAGTATTCTTCATGTAGAATGTTTTAGTCAGCTGTAAGCATGTTAATATAAGTTTAAGATTAAAGGGAATCTGTCAGCAGATTTTTGCTACCTAATCTGAGAGCATAGGAAAAGAGACCCAGATTCCAATCATGTATCACTTAGATCAGGGTTCCCCAACTCCACTCATAAATGACCACCAACAATACATGTTTTCAGGATTTCCTTAGTATTGCACAGGCGATAATTTAATCACCGGCATAGGTGAGGATTCCAACACCTGTGCAATAAGGAAATCCTGAAAACATGCACTGTGCACTGTAGGTGGGCCTTTAGGACTGGAGAACACTGACTTAGATTACTGGGGGCAGCAGTTGTGCCACAGAGTTCTATGTAGCAGAGCTCAGAAAGCTAACTCCACCCACACCACAGGTCTCTGTATACATTGTCTACTGATAGTGAGCTGCTTATCAGAGGTGGTAGTGTAGTCAAAAAAATTCCACATAGGGGTGGACGCTATTCCACGTGGTTACCCTGACCCAGTCGCCCATGTGAGCAATTGTCTACTACATAGGTTTAGATAGTTATTACTCTTAAATTCTCTGGCGTTCATCTCCTATGTGGCATTTTTCATATAGCTTGACTGATGTCTCCTATGGGGTAAAGTACACTGTGCAACAGTGCGGGCCATCATATATTTGATCCTATCGTTGATTTACATGTTCCCTGCCCACTGTGGCAGTATGTTGTTGTTCGGCATCATTTTTGCTAGCCTAATTTTTTGCCAGCCTAGCAACTATTTCAATTGTGTGTGGCCCTCTGTTGTGAACAGTGTACTATTGGTATCTCACATTGTGCACCAATCTTATGTTATTTACATGGTTGTAAAATTATTTTGTATGTAAATACAATTTGTCCAAACTGTTACCCAATGAGCTAAAATTATATGATCCAATCTTGCTTTGGGTTCCCCCTGGAATGTGCGCCCCAATCTTGTTTTTTGTGCCACACGCCACCATTTCACCTGACTACTAACGTTTTGCACCTTCATAATTCGGGCTCTGATCGCATTCTTTCTTTTTCAATGTCCTATGGTTGTAGCGATTTGCCCTGGTCCATCCTTTTAGTTTTGACTATTTATGGTATTTATTATTTGCCTGTCATGTAACATTATGGATTGGCTGTTGATTATTCTTGATATTTTTTTTAGGACAGGGCTGCAGAGGTGGATCCCCCAGCACATTGTAATTAATCCCTTACCCCGTGAATAGATTACTTTTTTTCTTTGGTAAATAAACCTTTAAAAGGAAACCAACCAGCAGGATTTTCCCATATAAAGAAAGGCGGTGCCATACTGGCGCTAGGATGGGGAATAAAATCAGACCTTCACTTTTCAGATTAAATCTTTGATTGCAGGAAAAAAACGTTCATAAGGCCCAGTGCCCACGCTGTGTAGTTTTGACGCATATTTTCAGAAATGTGCAGCTAAATCTGCATGTCCATTGTAAAACCAGCAAAATCTATGAGAGTTCAGAAGTGCTGTTTCCACGTTGCTTATTTTTTCCTTGCGGATTTGGTGCAGAAAAAAAGAAATCTGCACCAAATACGCCATGGTAAAATACTTAACGTGGGCACAGCACTTCTGAATTCTCATAGACTTTGCTGGCTTCACAATGGACATGCAGGTTTTGCTGTAGATTTCTAAAAATCTGCATCAAAATACGCATCAAAATACGCAGCGTGGGCACAGGTCCTAAGGGTCCAGAAATTGTTGCATTTTTGAGTGAGTCTTTGTGGGTCAGGTCCTCTGTGTAAAGTCCTTCTCCTGCATCATCCTTTTCTTTTTTAATTTTCGCGCTTCACCACCATTATTGCAATTGGCAGCACGTGCGCATTGCTAGGGTGATTATTTGTTCAATAAAAAGCCATCAGATTTTATTGAAGACAAAGTGGAGAAGACTGAGCGATATTAGCACTGCATAGATTTAAAAGAAAAAAAAAACAAAATTCAATCTGCGCATGCACCAATGCCACTCAGTCTTCAATAAAATGGTGCCAGAGATCGCGGTATACACATGCGCTGATGCTGATGGCATTTTATTGAAGTGCAGCATGAAATTTGAATAAAGAAAAGGGACTCCGGAGGGGTACTATCTACAGAGGACCCGACCCACAAAGGCCCGGGCCAGCTGCATATGTCAATCAAAGAACGCACCAATTTCTGGACCTTTTTGAATGCTTTTTTCTACAAGATCCAATCTGAAAAGTGAAGGTATGATTTTATGCACCATGCTAATGCCAGTATGGCACGGCTTTATATGTGAAAATCCTGCTGGTTGGTTCCCTTTAAAGTGAAGCTGTCACCAGATTTTATGACTAATCTGTGGCCACCACCAGTGGGATCTTATATACAGCAGTCTAACATGCTGTATATAAGAGCCCAGGCCGCTGTATAGAACAAAAAAACCCTTTATAATACTTACCTAAACGGTCGGTACGGTGCAGATAAGTGAGATGGGTGTCTCCGTTCTCCGGGTGCGGCGCCTCCTCTTTCGGCCATCTTTGACCTCCTTCTTCTGAAGCCGGGGTGCATGATGCGTCCTATGTCATCCACACGTGCCGGCATTGAGGTCCTGTGCAGGCACACTTTGATCTGCCCTGAGCAGGACAGATCAAAGTATTGTAGTGCGCATGTGCAGGATCCTCAATTGCGGCCTGTGTGGATGACATAGGACGCGTCTTGCACCCAGGCTTCAGAAGAAAAAGGACAAAGATGGCCAAAAGAGGAAGCGCCGCACCTGGAGAACGGAGACACCCATCTGCACAGTACCGACCATTTAGGTAAGTATTATAAAGTCAGTTTTACGTTCTACACAGCGGCCTGGGCTTTTATATACAGCATGTTAGAATGATGTATATAAGAGCCCGGTGGTGGCTGCAACTTATAGGCCCCAAATCTGGTGACAGGTTCCCTTTAGGAACAGATCTTGTAGAATAGGCAGGTTATAATGCAGTTTAGGGCATTTAGAAAAGGGTTTTATTCTTATTTTTCATTGAAAAGTTGTTAAATTTTGCAACGTTTTAATACAAGTTTCTCCTAATGTTTCCAAAATGGGTGGAGGGAGCGGTACGATACAGAAAGTCTTATTCAAGACAAGCAAGCTGTGACGTTCTGTGCTCCAGAAATAGAGACTATAGTCTCTGAGTGCATAGAGGCACACGCCACTCATGAAATACTCCAGAATCATACACCTCTTCATGAATTTGCTACCATGGCTAAGGGTGCTTAACACACCAGAAATGCGTCAGTGTTTTTCATTGCTATAAGCCAATATAGATGTTATTCGGAATTTTTAATATGTATCAATAAAAAAGACTTATGTCTTCGGAGCTTGATCTCTTTTCCCTGCTTTACCAAACAAAAGATCCACTGAGCAGCTACCTATTGTATATAATGCGTATTAGCTTTTCCATTAGGTATGGGAGACCCTACCGTAGCTACAAGAACACTAATGGAACATTTTCTTCAGTATGAATGCCGGTGTAAATCAAAACATTGAACAATATGCACCAAAATTATTAAAAAATGTCAGTAAGTGGTGGAAAACACAGAACAGTCAGCTGAATTACAGCAAGAAATCTGCCAAACCCTTGTGCTGGATAGCATTACCACGGAGGCAGAGACAACCGGCGGAGCAGCAGAAATACATTTAGTATAGGGCATATTTACTATAGCAAGAAAGATCTTTCCACTTTCACATTTTACTGGCAATGAAAGGCACAATGTAACAACGAAACAAATCCCTGAATAATTCCTTACAGCAATATTAATGGCACACCCAAGTAAGTTTTATTCTCCTGGGAGCCACTGCGCCATAGGGTCATAGTTTTACATAGAAAAAACAAAATACAAAAAAAAAAATCTAACATTGTTAAGTTAATGATTTTTCTTGTTAAAGAATATAAATCTAATGAGCAGCTTCAGATTTGATGATTTTAGTAATTAATATCTATTAAAATATGCTGGCAAGTGTCCTTTAGTTTCCCGGACTTTGTGAGAAGTGAGACCCCAAGCTTCAGGGTGGTAGGATCCCGCCATGCACAGGAGCCCTCTGTGGTCGCTCTCGCAGTGAAAGCGTGAGATCTTTGCACTAATCTAGCGCTGATGCATTTACCAAATGTTCTCAATAGAGCGATAACTGATCAGTAAGCACTAGGTAAAGGATATGGCAGAGGAGTCACTGCGAGGGCGGCCACGGAGGCCATCTCCTATGTCTTCCACTAGTTATCACAGGCTAATCCTAGGAGGTGGGGTAAGCGTCCTACAGTAGACACGAGTATGTCAGCTTCATAAAGGAGTGGAAGCATTTAATTGAATGGAATCCTATGATGTTGTCAACCCTAGGGCTCGCTGCCATGTATTTTGCAGAATCATACTATAAATTTCCTATAGTTGGATAGTTCTAATATAAAATGGCAAAAAATGAGATTGCCGATGTGGGGTACAAATGCATCAAGAACCCAGGTAAGTTTCCTATTGAAGTGATGCAAATAAAGCCATTATTAAAACATGGTCTCTTTTATATATCTGGCCCTTGTAAAATGTCTAGTAACAACATCTCATAAAACATGAACTCCAGTGACTTACCTATGTCTTGAAATATATATATATATATAATTTCCCCTGAAATTACAAAAAGTGACGTATAGTGCAATAAAGCAAAGGGTTACTGTGGACCCGGCTGACAATGCTCATCAGCGCCACAAGGTAAAGCTGCTACTTTTCCTTCCATCATGGGCTCTATACAATAAAAGAACTCTGCTTATCTACCAAAAATGTAAATGCAGTGAATGGAGAGCTGTCAGTTGCCTTACGTAGCCAGAGACAGAAGCTGAGAGTTGGAAGTAAGAAGACTACAAAAATATAGAAAATAACAGTCCATTGGCTGATTTCCAGTCTATTTAGAAAAACTGCTAAGGCTGATGTCATCCCCTTGCAGTAAGGCTTCCACAGGGACCAGAGAGGAGGGATTCTCCGGACTCTGGAGCGACAGGAAGTCTGAAATGTCTATAGAAGAAGGTGTCCATGGCTGCGAGTCTGTAGAGTTCAATAAATGTCCACTGCTTCCTTCACAGGGTGACGGTGGAAGGGGTATAGTCACAGGGGGGGATGGCGCCGCTGCTGGTTTGGGGTCAGAGTTAGATTCTGATGTGGAACATCTTTTGCGCTTTACAGGTGTCTCTTTAACACCGTCTCTGCAGGAACAGTGACACTGACAGGACTCCTCTTGTTTTATGATGATAACAGGAAGGCTCAGACCAATCTGCTGTACGGTATTAACTGGAAAAGAAAGCCAAAGTTAGAATCTACACTGGATATGGGGGGGATGGTGGGCGTAATGTAAGAAATCACCAAAACATTGGAACTGATAAAAATGGCCTCTATAATACAGTGCACAGCTGCTAGCATTGAGAAGCTCTAACATACGCTTGACCCTTCTGTCTCAGCACAGCTATGACCATCAAAGTCTGCTCAACTCACGGTAAAGAACAGAAGCTGTGCAGGTGCAATAGACTAGTCAATCACATCTGTTGCACCTGCGCAACTCCTGTTCTTTACCGTGTAGGCACTAGAGTTGAGCAGACTTTGATGTGACTGATCTGCCCTACATAATCCAGCCTGTTGCACCTGCGCAGCTCCTGTTCTTTACCGTGTAGGCACTAGAGTTGAGCAGACTTTGATGTTACTGACCTGCCCTAGATAATCCAGCCTGTTGCACCTGCGCAGCTCCTGTTGTTTACCGTGTAGGCACTAGAGTTGAGCAGACTTTGATGTTACTGACCTGCCCTACATAATCCAGCCTGTTGCACCTGCGCAGCTCCTGTTCTTTACCGTGTAGGCACTAGAGTTGAGCAGACTTTGATGTTACTGACCTGCCCTACATAATCCAGCCTGTTGCACCTGCGCAGCTCCTGTTGTTTACCGTGTAGGCACTAGAGTTGAGCAGACTTTGATGTTACTGACCTGCCCTACATAATCCAGCCTGTTGCACCTGCGCAGCTCCTGTTCTATACAGTGTAGGCACTAGAGTTGAGCAGACTTTGATGTGACTGATCTGCCCTACATAATCCAGCCTGTTGCACCTGCGCAGCTCCTGTTCTATACAGTGTAGGCACTAGAGTTGAGCAGACTTTGATGTTACTGACCTGCCCTACATAATCCAGCCTGTTGCACCTGCGCAGCTCCTGTTCTTTACCGTGTAGGCACTAGAGTTGAGCAGACTTTGATGTTACTGATCTGCCCTACATAATCCAGCCTGTTGCACCTGCGCAGCTCCTGTTGTTTACCGTGTAGGCACTAGAGTTGAGCAGACTTTGATGTTACTGACCTGCCCTACATAATCCAGCCTGTTGCACCTGTGCAGCTCCTGTTCTATACAGTGTAGGCACTAGAGTTGAGCAGACATTGATGTTACTGACCTGCCCTACATAATCCAGCCTGTTGCACCTGCGCAGCTCCTGTTCTATACCGTGTAGGCACTAGAGTTGAGCAGACTTTGTGGATAATGTAGGAGATGTCAGCCACACCAATCAATGCAGGATGACTGCGAAGGCACCAAGGTGAAACCTACTACACCCACTGGACTGAACAGTGTCGATTAGAATACAGTGCAGAAGTATTACAAAAGGTATTTTCTTATATATGCAGTTCAGCTGGGCTCTTAAGAACAGGTTGGTGGAGTGCCGTTTAAGATGGATTGAAAGTGGTGGATTAAATGTTTATAGAGAAAACCTGGTGAGAAGTTTCCTTTAAGGGGGTGTGCACACAGCGTCTTAAGATGCCAACGAAACCCCTGTTTTGACCAAGACAAAAACGTTTCATGAAAACACCAGCTTACATTTTCCTGAAGCTTCTTCGCCAGCTTTGTGGCGGTGGCTTTGCCACCAACGTCTTTGTTCTATACCTATACCGTACAGTACGTACGAAAAGTATTCAGGCCCCTTTAAATTTTTTACTCTTTGTTTCACTGCAGCCATTTGGGAAATTCAAAAAAGTTATTTTTTTTTTCTGATTAATGTACACTCTGCACCCCATATTGACAGGAAAAAAAAACCAGACATTTTTGCAAATTTATTAAACAAGAAAAACTAAAATATCACATGGTCATAAGTATTCAGACCCTTTGCTCAGTATTGAGTAGAAGCAACCTTTTGAGCTAGTACACCTGGATTTGGGGATCCTCTGCCATTCTTCCTTGCAGATCCTCTCCTGTTCTGTCAGGTTGGATGGTGAATGTTGGTTGACAGTCATTTTCAGGTCTCTCTAGAAATGCTCAATTGGGTTTAGGTCAGGGCTCTGGCTGGACCAGTCAAGAATGGTCACAGTTGTTCTGAAGCCACTTCTTTGTTATTTTAGCTGTGTGCTTAGGGTTATTGTCTTGATGGAAGGTGAACCTTCGGCCATGCCGAGGTCCAAAGCACTCTGGAAGAGGTTTTTCTTCCAGGATTTCTCTGTACTTGGCCGCATTCATCTTTCCTTCAATTGCAACCAGTCGCCCTGTCCCTGCAGCTGAAAAACACCCCTATAGCATGATGCTGCCATCACGTTTCACTGTTGGGATTGTATTAGGCAGGTGATGAGCAGTGCCTGGTTTTCTCCACAAATACCGCTTAGAATTATCATCATTATTATTATAAAGTTCTATCTTCATCTTATCAGACCAGAGAATTTTATTTCTCATAGTCTGGGAGTCCTTCATGTGTTTTTTGCAAATATCTATGCTGGCTTTCATATCTTGCACAGAGGAGGGACAGTCTGCCATAAAGGCCCGACTGGTGGAAGGCTGCAGTGATAGTTGACTTTGTGGAACTTTATCCCATCTCCCTACTGCATCTCTGGAGCTCAGCCACAGTGATCTTGGGGTTCTTCTTTACCTCTCTCACAAAGGCTCTTCTCCTACGATTACTCAGTTTGTCTGGACGGCCAGGTCTAGGAAGAGTTCTGGTCCCAAACTTCTTTCATATAAGGATTATAGAGGCCACTGTGCTCTTAGGAACATTGAGTACTGCAGAAATTCTTTTGTAACCTTGGCCAGATCTGTGCCTTGCCACAATTCTGTCTCTGAGCTCCTTGGGCAGTTCCTTTGACCTCATGATTCTCATTTGGTCTGACATGCACTGTGAGCTGTGAAGTCTTATATAGACAGGTGTGCGCTTTTCCAAATCAAGTCCTATCAGTTTAATTAAATACAGCTGGACTTCAATGAAGGAGTAGAACCATCTCAAGGAGGATCACAAGGAAATGGACAACATGTGACTTAAATATTAGTGTCTGACCACAAGGGTCTGAATACTTATTGACCTTGTGATATTTCAGTTTTTCTTGTTTAATACATTTACAAAAATTTCTACATTTCTGTTTTTCTTCTGGTAAGATGGGATGAGAAAGTTAGATTAACTTTTTGAATTTACCAAATGGCTGCAATGAAACAAAAAGTGAAAAATTTAAAGGGGACTGAATACTTTCCGTACCCACTGTATATAGAATGTAATGAAGAATAAGCATGTAATTTCTTTCAACTGCTTCAAGGTTTCCGAACCATGAAGCAGGTAAAAGAAATAAGTGACGGAACATGAGCACAGCAATGTCTTGCTATTGCTGTGCATTGTATTCATTTTTTTGTAAACTTGTTGTGGTGCTTTTTTAAAAGCAGTTTCCAGGCAGAATTCACCTGAAAAAGAGTTTGTGTGCACATATGGTAAAGCAGTGGTCCCCAATCTTTGTTACTTGGAGAGCCACATTTAGGTCTGAGAGGGTGACAAGCCACATCCAGAGCCATCTCCTCCCTCAGAGTAGTGACATCTAGCTTCTGCCTCCCCCACTGCAGTGACACCAAAAGCCCACCTTATCGATAGAACGACAGCCAGTTTCCCACAGAAGTAACATCAAGGAAGTATACTTGCATCCAGGGGTTCTCAGGTTAGCAGTACTGGTGATTTTCGCATCAAGCACTCTGACCACACCATCACATCGAGCTTTAATCACCCCTTTATCTGGCAGTATCATTTATTATAATTTCTTATATGTGCATCCAGATCTGCTCTTGTATATGGGGCTACTTACAAAAGTCACCAACTGAAGTCCTACTCTTCAAAGCAGTTTGCTAAACCTGGTGCTCATTCACCAAATTGGCAGACAGCCAAAAGACACACATCATGAACCCGTGAGTCACATCCATCTTTCCTTCAATACAGTGCAGTCGTCCTGTCCCCTTTGCAGAAAAGCACCCTCAAAGTATGATGTTTCCACCCTGATGCTTCACATTTGAAACAGTGCTCTTGAGGTTGTCCTCATTCTCCTCCTTCCTCCAAACACGGTGAGTGGAATTAATACCAAAAAGTTCTATTTTGGACTCATCTGACCACATCTCCTCTGGATCATCCAGATGGTCATTGGTGAACTTCAAATGGCCCTGGACATGTGTTGGTGGGAGCAGCGGGACCTTGCGTGCCCTGCATCATTTTAATCCATGACGGCGTAGTGCGTTACTAACTGTAATCTTTGTGACTGTGGTCCCAGCTCTCTTCAGGTCATTGACCAAGTCCTCTCATTTAGGTTTGGTCTGACTCCTGACCTTTCTCAGTATCATCCTTACCCCACAAGGTGAGCCCCAGACCGAGTAAGATTGACAGTCATTTTGTGTTTTTTCCATTTTCTAATAATTGCGCCAACAGCTGTTGCCTCCTACCTATTGTCCTGTAGCTCATCTCAGCTTGTGTAGTTCTACAATTTTGTCGCTGGTGTCCTCAGCCCATTCTTTGGTCTTGACCATGGTGGAGAAGTTGGAGTGTGATTGAGTGTGTGGACAGGTGTCTTTTATACAGGTAACAGATTCAAACAGAAGCAATAAATGCATGTAATCAGTGTAGCGTAGGAGGGATTCTTAAAGAACATAACAGGTCTGTGAGAGCAAGAATTCTTGCTGGTTAGTAGGTGATCAAAAATACTTACCGTATTTTTCAAAATTATAAGACGCACTTTTCCTCCCAAAAATTTGGGAAGAAAATGAGGGATGAGTCTTAAAATCCAAATATAGCTTTGCCTGGGGGGCCCATCTGTGCGGCGATCGGGTGACCGGGTGCCTGTGGCTGCGTGCGGGCGGCTGGGAGCCTGCGTGCGGGCGGCAGCCGGGTGCCTGCGTGCGGGCGGCAGCCGGGTGCCTGCGTGCGGGCGGCAGCCGGGTGCCTGCGTGCGGGCGGCAGCCGGGTGCCTGTCGGTGCTGGCTGCCTCTCTGTGCGGGTGGGCGGGCGGCCTGGCAGGCTGCCACTCTGTGCATGCAGGCGGCTGTGCAGTAGGTTTCCCAGTCTGTCCACGGTCCCAGTTTCAAATGATGGCGCCCGGAGCGGGCACGTGTGCAGATGGAGCTCTTGGATGAGAGCTCCATCTGCGTATGTGCCGCTCCGGGAGTCTACGCGTGCGCAGATGGAGCCCTTGGATGAAAGCTTCATCTGTGCATGCGCCGCTCCAGGCGCCATCATTTGATCTGGGACTGAGGACACTGGGACACTCAGCGCACCGACCCGGCGCTGCTGCTGCCACTACTGACCCGCCGCGCCTGCCGCCACGGACACAGCCGCCTTGGACGCCGCCGCCACTGACACGCCGCGGCTGCCAGCACAACCTCTGCCTCCTGTGACCTCGCTTCCCTACCACTCCTGATCCCCTCCGGTAAGACAACACCGGAGTATAAGACGGACCCCATTTTTATTTTTTTACTTTTTTTTTTCTCTCTAAATTTGGGGTGCGTCTTATAATCCAGTGCGTCTTATAAAGCGAAAAATACGGTATTTTATGCAATAAAATACAATTTAATTATTTAAAAGTTATAAGATGTGATTTTCTGGACTTTTTTTGGATTCTGTCTGTCACAGTTGAAGTGTACCTATGATAAAAATTACAGACTTCTCCATTCTTTGTAGGTAGGAAAACTTGCAAAATCAGCAGTGAATCAAATACTTATTTTTCCCACTGTATGTATTGCAGGCGGTAGGTGTCAAAATACACAAAAATCACTCCTTGATAGCTTCTGTGCAAACATAATTACATGGTTCTAAAAGTGTTCAGATTTTTCCACTATAGTTTGTGTAAATATAAAATACAGATTTTCTATATTCATAGCAACGTACAGATGTACACAGAAAGGTTTCCAGACATACCTCCAGTGCCAGTAAACGGGACTGTAGTGGTGAAGAATACCTTCTCAACCTTTGGAGCTTGCTGCTGTTTACAGAAAGAAAGTTCATTATGTCAGGAAAATTAGGTCCAATACAACAAAAGTTTCTCTCAATGTTGGAATAGAAATTCACATACAAGAAAAGGGAACTATATTGACTATAGTCAGCAGTGGGGTGCCACAGGGATCTGTGCTAGGACCAATTCTTTTTAATCTCTTTATTAATGACTTTGTGGATGGGATTGATAGTAAGGCTATGTGCGCACTAGACCGTTTTTCCCGCGGATTTACCCGCGGATTTGCCCCGGAAATTTCTTGAGAAATGTCTGCAATCTTTGTACAGACATTTCCCATGAAATTCAATGAGAAAAAAAAATAGTTGTGCGCACTGTGCGGATTTTTCTCAAGAAAATTTCTTAAGAAAATTTTCTCGAGAAACTTTCTTGAGAAAATGTGCATGTCCATTAATTTCCGCAGGTACCTGCGGTATTCCGGGGGTATTCCGCAGGTAGCAATGATGTGCGGTATACCACCGGAATAGCCGCGATTTACCTGCGGTAATGCCCATCGCTGCCTGCGGTTTTGCAGGAAGCGATGTCATTATGCCAGGAAGAGGAGCAGAGTAAACACACGTCACACTCCCTGGACGCCGCACAGAAGCACTTCCGTGCGACCTCCAGGTGCCCGTGCAGTCTGTGTCCTGCTCCGGCCTCGCGGCTGCCTGCACTGCAGGGTGTCAGTGTTTGCCCGCAGTGTCAGCAGCCTGTCACGCGGCAGCGCAGGCAGACACTGACATCCTGCAGTGCTGGGAGCCGCGGGGATGACGATCGCTGCTGTCAGGAGGTGAGATCATTACCTGCTGTGACGATCTCCTGCCTCCTGACGTCATCGCTGTCACTGCTGTCTATGCCCGTCTCGCGAGCGGCCCGAGACTGTCACTGGCGGTGACGTCACGGGCTCTCGCGATAAGTCAGTGACAGCGCTGACGTCAGCAGTACAGGAGATGATCACAGAAGGTAATGATCTCATCTATGCTCCTGATGGCAGCGCTTGTCATCCCCTGCAGTGACCTGAGCTGACCTATTGATGTTAGCTCAGGTCACTGCATTGCTCTCCCAGCCAATGGGGAACATTCTGTTTTTCATTGACAGGGACAGCGACTATGGTATGGATCGTCGTGCCCCCCTCCCACCTTATTGGATTACGCCGGACGTGGAATTGATTGTGCTCTTTTCAATAAATTGGTTAAAGAGGGAATGTTTTGGGGAGTGTTTTTTCAAATAAAACTTTTTTTGTTGTCTATTTTTTAATTATTACTGACTGGGTTGGTGATGTCGGGTATCTGATAGACGCCTGACCTCACCAACCCCAGGGCTTGATGCCAGGTGACATTACACATCTGGCATCAACCCCATATATTACCCCGTTTGCCAACGCACCAGGGCGCGGGATGAGCTGGGGCAAAGCGCCAGGATTGGCACGTCTAATGGATGCGCCACTTCTGGGGCGGCTGCGGCCTGCTATTTTTAGGCTGGGGAGTGTCCGATAACAGTGGACCTCCCTAGTCTGAGAATATCAGACCCCAGCTGTCCGCTTTACCTTGGCTGGTGATCCAATATGGGGGGGACCCCACGTTTTTTGTTTTAAATTATTTATATAATTTAAAATAACAGCGTGGGGTGCCCACTGTTTTGGATTATCAGCCAAGGTGAAGCTGCCAGCGGTGGTCTGCAGGCTGCAGCAGTCTGCTTTACCCTAGCTGGCTACAAAAAATGGGGGGACCTCACGTCGTTTTTTTTAATTATTTATTTATTTTATGGCTAAATACAAGGCTAAGCACCCTTAAGGCTACTTTCACACATCCGGCTTGAGCTCTGCGGCTCAATCCGGCTGTGCAAGCTATGCAACGGATGCGGTGAAAACACCGCATCCTTTGCATAAGTTTTTCCTGTGCGGCCAGTCCGGTTTTTGCCGCTTGCGGCATGCTACTGAGCATGCACGTGGCAAAAACCGCATGCGGCGGCCGGATGCGGTTATTGCCGCATCGCGCCGCATCCGGCCGCCATAGGCATGCATTGAAAAATGCGCCGCATCTGCCGAATGCGGCGCGATGCGGTTTTTTTTGCCGCACGAAAAAACGTGCCAGGCAACGTTCCATCCGGCCGCCGCATCGGCTACATCTGCCGCATGCGGCAAAAAACGGACGGAACGCAAGCCCATGCGGCACAATGCAGCACTAATTAAAGTCTATGCAGGAAAATCGCAACCGGCAGCAAAAAAAATCGGTTGCGATTTTCATGCAAAGTGCCGGATTGTGCCGCATAGCAAAAACCGGAGGTGTGAAAGTAGCCTAAGTGCCACATGAAAGTCACTAAAGGGTGCAAGCTTAGAAAATGCAGGGAGGTGGAACATTATATAGGTTTTTCTCATCTATCTATCTATCTATCTATCCCTCTATCTATCTATCTATCTATCCCTCTATCTATCTATTCATCTATCTATCTATCCATCTATCTATCTATCTATTCATCTATCTATCTATCCCTCTATCTATCTATCTATCTATTCATCTATCTATCTATCCCTCTATCTATCTATCTATTCATCTATCTATCCCTCTATCTATCTATCTATTCATCTATCCATCTTTCCCTCTATCCATTATCTGTCTATCGATTATCTTTATTATTTATTGCAGGGACAAACCTGCGGTAAATCCGCGGTAAATCCGCGGCAAATCCGCGGCAAAAACGCATGCGGATTTGGTGCGGATTTTTTCCGCAGGTCCGGAAATCTTTCACTGGCAGAAGTTTCTCAAGAAATTTTCTTGAGAAACTTCACATTTCTAGTGCGCACATAGCCTAAAGGGTCAGTCTTTGCTGATGACACCAAACTATGTAGGATATTAAAAACTGACCTTGATAGTACAATATTACAAAACGATCTGGATAAGATGTCAGAATGGGCAGATACTTGGCAAATGAGGTTTAATGTTGATAAATGTAAAGTAATACACCTTGGACCGAGTAATCCTATAACTGCGTATACATTAAATGGAAGTAAACTCGGGACTACAGAACAGGAGAAGGACTTGGGTGTTCTCATTACAAATAAGCTGAGCAGCAGCACTCAATGTCAAGCAGCAGCTGCAAAAGCAAACAAGATTTTAGGGTGTAGAAAAAGAGAGATTAGATCCCGTGATCCCCACGTATTGTTACCCCTCTATAAATCACTTGTAAGGCCACATCTGGAATATGGGATCCAGTTTTGGTCTCCACATTTAAAAAGGATATTAAGAAGGTAGAGTCAGTTCAAAGGCGGGCAACTAGACTATTACAAGGAATGGAAGGCCTCCCATATGATGACAGGTTGAAAAAGTTAGATATGTTTAGCTTAGAAAAAAGACGTCTCAGAGGAGATCTCATTTATATGTATAAATACATGTGTGGTCAATATAAAGGACTGGCACATGACTTATTTCTTCCAAAGACAATACTAAGGACCAGGGGGCACTCACTGCGAGTGGAAGAAAAGCGATTCCGACACCTAAATAGGAAAGGGTTCTTTACAGTTAGAGCGGTCAGAATGTGGAATACACTACCACAAGAGGTAGTAATGGCAGATACTATAACAGCTTTTAAAAAAGGGCTGGATGATCTCCTCACTACACAACATTATTGGTTATAAATGACTTAGTGACCAAATGTAGAATTGGTGGAGGAAGGTTGAACTAGATGGACCAGGGGCTTTTTTCAACCTATGTAACTGGCAAATACCGGAGTATTAAAGAGCTCCTAAAAAGCATCTTATTTCACAGGTTTCTACACTTGTATTTTAGATTAAAGGTAGGGTCTCGCGTTTTTTTATTTTTGTATTAATAATAGTGATTATGAAATCAAGTATTTTTAATACAAAATTAAATTCACTGTTTATTTAGTTTTTATTTAAATTCTAATTTTACTGAAGCACTGGGCGCTGCCATCTTGGATTTACTGTGTGTAACGACAGTTACTCGCCTCATTTATGGCAGCGCCCTAGGCATAGAAGACCGTTGTCGGACTGCTACCCTATACTTAACACCGGTGCCGGGCAGCGGTGATTGCACCGAAACTGATCCTGGCTGCTCCCCACTCTGCCGGTCACAGATATTGCAACCAGGTCAATGCTTACAAGCGCTATTGAAGAACGTGGAAGCATTGCACACTTTACCTAGGAGGCTGGCCTCCTCTGATAAGACTGCTGTGATGGCTGGAAACCTAGGTGATTAGCAGTACACATTAAAACTTCATTTTGCTCTGTTCTTGAGAACAGAGAGGATTTTTAATAACAAGTAAATACAAATGCACACTTTTACAAGCACTTTTAACGATCTATGGTAATGAGAATAACCCTTATAGAGAATATTCCAAGAATTAGTAAGCTACACTGCCTACAACCGCTGGAATGAAAGATAAACCCAATACCAGCACATCACCCCCTGAGATACCACTGTCATTAGTAACTGCAGCACCTAAGTAGACATTGCCCAATTATTCATTCCTTCCCGGACACTGAAATGGCATCAATGCTGATGGGCTGTCATATCAGCCGTGGGCCACTGGGTAGATAAATGCCATAGTACTCCTATAAAGCTCTGATATTTAAAGATACAGATCATTAAGCCGCAAAGAGAATACTGTTTTTTTCATAACCGTTGTTCCAAAAACAATAAGGCCCTGTGGGCACTAGAAAATGGAATTTTCTTAAGAAAATTCCGCAGGCTCTGAAAGATTTCCGCACCCGCGGAAAAAAACGCAAATAAAACCACAACGAAATCCGCATGCGTTTTGGTGCGGTTTTTCCGCAGGTTGGTACATGTGTTTTAATGCATTCAATGCAATAACGCACATTGAAAAAAAAAAAAAGTTAATTTCCTTCTGATATAGATCGATAAATAAATAGATAGATAGAAGGATAGATAGAGGGATAGATAGATAGATACATTGATAGAAAGATAAATAGATAGATAATAGATAGATATATAGATAGATGGATAGATAGATAATCAATAGATAGAGGACAGATCAATCAATAGATAGTGTCCCTGTGAGGACACACTGCAGTTCTCACAAGCGGTAGTGTGTTCACATTACCGACCGTGAGAAATGACCTGTGGTTACCTCTGCTGTCTCGTTACGGGACTGCATTCAGTACAGTGTGTCAGACGTGGCTGGATGCAAACGTCGAGAGACCTGCGTGGATTACGCTGGAGCTGTGTGTTGGGAGGAGTTAATAAAGGGGTGAAAGAGGAGGCTTTTTTGTGTTTAAGTTAAAATAAAGGATTTTTCGGTGTGTGTTTGTTTATTCAATTTACTTACGGGTTAATCATGTAAGCTGTCTCATAGACGCTGCCATGATTAAAGCCTGGACTTAGTGGCAGCGATCCGCTACCATTAACTCGTTATTACCTGGATTGCCACCGCATCACGGCAATCTGGAAGAGCCGGGGACACTCCGGGACTGTCGCATAATGGATGCGACAGTCCCAGGGCAGCTGCGGGCTGATATTCTCGGCTGCGGGAGGGGGGAAGGCATTAACCCTGGCCCTCGCCCTCCCAGCCTGAGAATACCGGGTCGCCGCTGTGTGTATACATTGGCTGGACAATAAAAATACAGCGGAGCCCACGTGTATTCTATATGTCTGTGTGGGAGTGTGATCTGTGTTTACTCTCTGCTCTGCTTCCTCTTCCTGTCATAATGACATCACTTCCCTGCAAAACGCAGGGCAGTGATGAACATTATGTCCCGAAAACGCGAAATACCGCAGGAAAACGCAATGAACTGCACAGAATTTGCTACCTGCGTTATTCCCTGCGGGATTTAACGATTACATTTCAGTCAACGGAGTGAAATCCCGCAGCCATCTGCGGAAAAGAAGTGACATGCAATTGTTTTTGCTGCGGGAATCCCGCAGCAAAACATGCAGCAGTCAAAATCCGCATAGTGCGCACAGCATTTTTTTCCCCCATTGGATTTGCTGGTGAATCACTGCAGAGATGTTATGAACATTTTCTGCAGCGAAACATGCACGAAATCCGCGGGTAATCCGCGGGAAATTCCGTCTAGTGCGCACAAGGCCTAAAAGATTAAAAAGCCATCGAAAGGTTATATTGTCATGATCTGGGAATCATACAGTATTGTATTATCATAATAAGCTATAACCTATACAATAAGGTTTGCTTTTTAGAAGGTTGTCCTCCCTCTCTCTCTGTAGCTGCTCTGATGTCAGTAACCTCTGCTTTTCTTCTCATTCTGTTTGTCAGCCATGTGATGAGGCTCATGACTTGCAGCTCTGGTTCAGAATTTTTTTTTTGCTACCTACTGTAACTGTGCACAACTACAAAAATAGTGAACCCATCAAACTAAACTTCCAGAGGTCTGCTCATCTCTAGTCTCTACGTGTGAGTAGTAAGAGACTGGAGCGGAAACTGTCTCAAGCACGCTACAAGAAGTCATCTGAAATATAAACAGCTTCTTCTGGAATCTTCAGAAACGCCTCTGCAGTTGGGTCAAGTTATCTGACACAGTCTCTACTAGACATGAACGAACCTGAAACGTTCGGTGTTTGTACTGAAAATGGACTTTACTAAAAAATAAGTGTTCGGTTATGGGTAAAAACTAGTGATGAGCGAGTACTAAAAAGCTCGGGTGCTCGAAGCTCGGGCCGAGCCTCCCAAGATACTCGTGTACTCGGCCCGAGCACCGAGCCCAATGTTATCCTATGGGAGACCCGAGTATTTTTGTGAAATGACCCCCCGGCAGCATGTAGAAACCCTAAAAATGTCACAAAAGTCTCAGAAGAGTGCTCAAATGACATGGCATCAGCATGGGGAAGACCCCTTGAAGCATTTATCACTCAAAAGTCACAGCTGTGAACAATTTTGTCCAAGTTTTACGCCATTTTTACGGACTCACCAGAAAACCTTCCAAAATGACACCAAAATGAATTTTCATGGCGGAAATGTTAAGGGCACATACCCAATAGTGAGATAGAGCTGGTGTATGTTACTTTTTGAGATTATTACATGAAAGATTTTACATGAAAACCTTGTGTGGCACTCCGATGTCCAAAACGCACGTTTTGTGCTTTTTACTAGCGATGTCGGTCATTTTTTTTTTTTCATTCTATCTCCCTCAGTCCGTCGGTCGGTCTCTCTGTCTGTCTGTCGGTCTCTCTCTGTCTTGTCTGTCCCCCTCTCACAGTCTGTCGGTCAGTTCCCCCCCCTCTCTCTTACTTACCGTTCCCCGATCACTGCCGCGGCGCTGCACAGCTGTTCAAACTCCGGTGGCTTTTCCTCTTTTGAAAAAGCCGGCCGCTCATTAATCAATCTCGTATTCTCTGCTGTCCTGCTTTTCGGCGCCTATGATTGGTTGCAGTGAGACACGCTCCCACACTGAGTGACAGCTGTCTCACTGCACCCAATCACAGCAGCCGGTGTGTGTATACTGTGCAGTGAAATAAATAATTAAATAATTAAAAAAAACGGCGTGCGGTCCCCCCAATTTTAATACCAGCCAGATAAAGCCATACGGCTGAAGGCTGGTATTCTCAGGATGGGGAGCTCCACGTTATGGGGAGCCCCCCACCCTAACAATATCAGTCAGCAGCCGCCCAGAATTGCCGCATACATTAGATGCGACAGTTCTGGGGCTGTACCCGGCTCTTCCCGATTTACCCTGGTGCTTTGGCAAATCGGGGTAATAAGGAGTTAATGGCAGCCCGTAGCTGCCACTAAATCCTAGATTAATCATGTCAGGCGTCTATGAGATACCTTCCATGATTAATCTGTAAATTACAGTTAAAAAACACACACACCCGAAAAATCCTTTATTAGAAATAAAAAACACTAACAAAGTCCCTCATTACCAATTTATTAACCCCGACAAACCCTCCATGTCCGGCGTACTCCACAGTCCTCCAGCGTCGCGTCCAGCTCTGCTGCATGGAAGTGACAGGAGCTGCAGAATACACCGCCGCTCCGGTCACCTCCACGCAGCTAATGAGATGAGTATAGCGATCAGCTGAGCTGTCACTGAGGTTACCTGGATCCAGCGGTGGATGCAGCGGTGGCCGCGGGTAACCTCAGTGACAGCTCAGCTGATCGCGCTACTCACCGCCGCTCCAGTCAGCTCCATGCACCACCTGAGGTGAGTATAGCGATCAGCTGCTGTCACTGAGGTTAATCGCGGCCACCGCTGGATCCAGCGGTGGCCGGGAGTTACCTGACTGACAGCAGCTGATCGCGCTATTCCCTTCATTAGCTGCGTGGAGGTGACCGGAGCGGCGGTGTCTTCTGCAGCTCCTGTCACTTCCATGCAGCAGAGCTGGACGCGACGCTGGAGTCCGTGGAGTACGCCGGACATGGAGGGTTTGTCGGGGTTAATAAATTGGTAATGAGGGACTTTGTTAGTGTTTTTTATTTCTAATAAAGGATTTTTCGGGTGTGTGTGTTTTTTAACTGTAATTTACAGATTAATCATGGAAGGAATCTCGGGGAGACGCCTGACATGATTAATCTAGGATTTAGTGGCAGCTATGGGCTGCCATTAACTCCTTATTACCCCGATTTGCCAACGCACTAGGGTAAATCGGGAAGAGCCGGGTACAGCCCCAGAACTGTCGCATATAATGTATGCGGCAATTCTGGGCAGCTGCTGACTGATATTGTTAGGGTGGGGGGCTCCCCATAACGTGGAGCTCCCCATCCTGAGAATACCAGCCTTCAGCTGTATGGCTTTATCTGGCTGGTATTAAAATTGGGGGGGACCGCACGCCGTTTTTTTTAATTATTTATTTATTTATTTTACTGCACAGTATAGACCCGCCCACCGGCTGCTGTGATTGGGTGCAGTGTGACACCTGTCACTCAGCGTGGGGGCGTGTCTCACTGCAACCAATCATAGGCGCCTGTGGGCGTGGAAAGCAGGGAATATGAGATGGCTGTGTACAGAGCACAGCGCGCCGGCCGGTATAAAGGCTCGGTCACGCTGTGCAGGCCGGCCAATCACTGCAATTCCACAACTAACAGGGCTGTGGCATTGCAGTGGTCTGCCAGCCAATCCCTGCATGAGGGCTGGCTCTCAAAAGAGCGCCAACATGCAGAAATGAAGACCACGAGTAAAGCACGAGTATTGCAAAATTACTCGGTACCCGCCGAGTAGCCCGAGTACAGTGATACTCGTGCGAGTACCGAGTAGTAACAAGCATACTCGCTCATCACTAGTAAAAACGCATGCTTTTTTGCACGGTCTTGTTTTTTTTTGAGCGTTTTTGTCCCAAGCATTTTTTTTGTAAATAGAGATGGGCTGAAATATCGATTAAGAACTGAAAAATTCTAAAGGATAAGTGACCTACTGTTAGAGCTCCATCTGGCCAAGGCAGACACACACCTACCTGGACACTACTTCTGGGGTAAACCCAATAGCTTCCAAGCTGCCGTATAGTGTTCATGAAAAGTGGACCACAATTGGCTCATGACACAAAAGAGAACATCAAGTCCTACTTCTGTAAGTTATCAAAAATATTGCAGAGTATAAGACTGACCCAAACTTTTCCTATGGAGAGCCCAGTGGCACTAGATTCTCTCTTCCTAAATATGAATCCCCGAAAAATAGAAACCGCAGAGGTCTAGTGTCAGTGAAAAAGGCTGATATTCTTCCCACACCTATGTCAGCTTCAGACAAGAACAACAAAGGTGAAAAGGTTGAAAACCCTAATCGGCCATGCCCTATTAATAAGCAGTCATATCCCCTAAATAATTGCATCGGCTTCAGAAACAAACCACTCCAAAAACTCAAGAAGCTTCTAAAGAAGTTTGTGGTATGCAATGGTACAGATGTGCTTCTACTGAACACACTGCTAAAGACTGGAAAACTGCAACTAAAGGGAACCTGTCAGGTGCAATGTGCACTCAGAACCACAAGTAGTTCTGGGTGTATATTGCTAATCCCTGCCTAACCATCCCTGTGTACACTAGCATAGATAAAGGGATCTTTAGAAAAAGTATTTCTAAAGATCTTTTACGGTATGCTAATGAGCAAGGGGACTAGTCACCTGGGCGTTAGTTCCCTGGCCAGTCGCCCCCATTAGAATGTTAGCATGTCCCTGTGGGCACTGCTGCAAACTAGGGTAATCAACCTCTGGTAAACTTGGCCCATGCTGAGACAAGGCAAGTCTACTTAGGAGTGGTGTGCGCAAGTGACAACAGAGGTGCTGGTTCTGCGCGAAATGTAGATCACCAAAAACTGAACTTCTAAAAAACCTGTGCTTACCGAAGGTTAACCACAGTAGCTTGGAAAACACAATCCAAGCCTGTATGGACAGACTCCGCCACCTGCTGTGCAGATACAAAAACTAGTCAATGTGACACCGGGCAGAGGTAACAATACTAAGGGTGAGAGAAGCCCTAGACAATAATTCCACAACTGCCACCATGGTGAAAGATACACAGAAAAGCTACAACCCCAGCAGGTGGAAAGGCACTTCCTCATACCCAGACCACGAGGTACCAGCAGCAATCTAAGGTTGGTTTGAGGGAAAACCGAACTTGCTTGGTTTGAGGGCAACTTGACCTTGTATGAAATGCAAGCACACTAGGTAACCAAGGCACACTGGCTACTGGAGGGTGCGCAGTCGTCTCTGAGACAGAGAAGGCATAGCGACTGCTAAAAAGGCTAAATGGTGATAGAAGGGAAGGGCAGCAGCTGGTACTACAATTGTCAAGTTCCCAAACAACAAACATCCTACTCGGTCCAGGGTCGCTAAAATCTGAGAACATGGTGAGACTACGAAAGGATTATGAAAGAGGGCACGAAGGCCGACCGCAGTAGGTGTGTGAATCAAGCGGAGGAGTAATGGAAGAAGAACCATCCTGAGTGATTACCAAGGCAACATGTCGCTGCCCATATCACAGGAACAGGAAGGGGTGGGGGCCGAAGCAGGACGGACATGACCAGTATCATGAAGGGTGGAGCCCGCTACATGAAAGCTGTGGTAATGGCAAGAAGGGGTGTGGCCCACAGCATGCATGCTCTGGTTGGTTAGAGGGGCGGGTGGATGCTGGCTCCATTGCCTGGCTATCGAGAGGGACCCACCAGGTGAACTGAACGGCCGGGGGTGTGTGCACACAAACTGAGCTGACTGGCCTACAGACAGACACATGCTGGCACTACTTGATTAACCCCTTCAGCCCCCAGCCTGCTTTCACCTTAAAGACCCGGCCATTTTTTGCAATTTTGACCAGTGTCACTTTGACAGGTTATAACTCTTGAACACTTCAACGGATCCTGGCGATTCTGACATTGTTTTTTCGTGACATATTGTACTTCATGTCAGTGGTAAATTTAGGCCGATATGTTTTGCGTTTATTTGCGAAAATTTCGGAAATTTGGAGAAACTTTTGAAAATTTCGCAATTTTCAAAATTTGAAATTTTATGCCCATAAATCTGAGAGATATGTCACACAAAATAGTTACTAAATAACATTTCCCACTTGTCTGCTTTACCCCAGCGCAATTTTTGAAAAAAAAAAACAATTTCTGTTAGGAAGTTAGAAGGGTTCAAAGTTCATCAGCAATTTCTCATTTTTCCAACAAAATTTACAAAAAAAAATTTTTTAGGCACCACATCACATTTGGAGTGATTTAAGAAACCTAGGCGACAGAAAATACCCCAAAGTGACCCCACTCTAAAATCTGCACCCCTCACTCTGCTCAAAACCACATCCAGGAAGTTTAATAACCCTTTAGGAGCTTCACAGCAACCAAAGCAATGTTGAAAATAAAATGAAAATTTTACTTTTTTAAACACAAAAAATGTTACTTTAGCCATAAAAATTAGTATTTTCACAAGGGTATCAGGAAAAATGCATCATAAAATGTATCGTGCATTTTCTCCTGAGTACACAGATACCTCATATGTGGTGGAAATCAAATATTTCGGCACACGGCAGGACTCGGAAGGCAAGGAGCGCCATTTGAATTTTTGAGTGCAAAATTAGCTGCACTCATTAGCGGACGCCATGTCGGGTTTGAAGACTCCCTGAGGTACCTAAACAATGGTGCTCCCCCATAAGTGACCCCATTTTGGAAACTAGAGCCCTCAAATAATTTTTCTAGATGTTTGATGTGCACTTTGAACCCCTGGGGGCTTCACAGAAATTTATAACGTTGAGCCGTGAAAAGAAAAAAATGTTTTTTTACCACAAAACTGTTGCTTCAACCAGGTAGCTTTTTTTATCACAAGGGTATCAGGAAAAAATGCACCATAAAATGTATGGTGCATTTTCTCCTGAGTACGCAGATACCTCATATGTGGTGGAAATCAAATGTTTGGGCACGTGGCAGGACTCGGAAGGCAAGGAGCGCCATTTCACAGCAAAATTGGTTTTAATTATTAGCGGACGCCATGTTGCGTTTGGAGACCCCCCTGAAGTGCCTAAACAATGGAGCTCCCCCACAATTGACCCCATTTTGGAAACTAGACCCCTCATTGAATTTATCTAGCTGTTTAGTGAGCACTTTGAACCCCTGGAAGCTTCACAAACGTTTGTAATGTTCAGCCGTGAAAATATTTTATTCTTTTTTTTTACCACAAAATTGTTTTTTCAAACAGGTAGGTTTTTTATCACAAGGGTATCAGGAAAAAATGCACCATAAAATGTATTGTGCAATTTCTCCTGAGTACACAGGTACCTCATATGTGGTGGAAATCAATTGTGTGGGCGTACGGCGGGGCTCAGAAGAGAAGGAGCGCCATTTCACAGTAAAATTGATTGGAATTATTAGCAGACGCCATGTTGCATTTGGAGACCCCCTGAGGTGCCTAAACAATGGAGCTCCCCCACATGTGATCCCATTTTGGAAACTAGACCCCCCCCATACAAAAAAATTAGTTTGGCGAAATAAAAAATACAGACATCAGTAAAAAAAAAAAAAATGAATAAAAAAAAAAAAATATGAGCGCCTGCCACTAAGACCAGTGCCAAACGTGAGAGCAATGCACGAGTCTCGCATCGAATCATCCACTCCAGTCTGGAAGCGAGCAACTGCGCTGGATAATGCGATGCGAGAGGGCCTGGAGGCAGATGAGAAAGGGCGCAGCGGATGGAAGATGGGAAAGGGCGCAGCGGATGGAGGAGCGGCAGAGGATGGGAAAGGGCGCAGCAGATGGATGATGGGAAATGGCGCAGCGGATGGAGGAGCGGCGGAGGATGGGGGGGAGGAAGGTGAGATGGGGATACCTACCTTACAGGATGGATCTAGGCAGCAGGATCACAGCAGACAGAAGAGGCAGCAGATGAAGGAGGCAACAGATTGAGGAGTGTGAGAGGGGGCAGTAGATGAAGAGGATGGGAAAGCAGGCAGCAGATCGGGGAGGGGGGCAGAGTCTGATGGGAGAGAGAGATGGCACATGGAGTAGGGGGGGCCCCCAGAACATGGAGGGGGGAGGGTGGCTTGCAGCACATGTGGGGGGAGGGTGGCTTGCAGCACATGGAGGGGGAGGAGGTGTAGTGGCGATGGAGAAGGGGCAGCCGATGAAGGAGGCGGCGGCGGCCGATCGGGAAAAGTGGGGGCCGATTCGGGGGCAGCAGCGGCTGAAAAAGGTGGGTGCGACGGCGGCGGGGACAGTGGCGGGCGGGGCGGCGGGGACAGTGGCGGGCGGGGCGATCGAGGACAGCGGTGGATCGGGAGCAGTGGCAGGGCGATCTGAGACAGCGGCGGGGCTGGCGGTGGCGATCGGAGCCGCGGCGGGGCTGGCGGGGCGATCGGAGACAGCGGCGGGGCTGGCGCTGGCGGGGCAATCGGAGACAGCGGCGGGGCTGGCAGGGCGATCGGGGACAGGGGCGGGGGCAGCAACTTACAAAATGGGCACCCGCAGAGACCGCTCTCCTCGGCTTTCAGGGACGGACACAGGTCACCGGCACCAGATCCACGGTGATTGGAGAGATCGGTCACAAGACCGGTCTCTCCAATCAGAGCTGGGGGCGGGTGAAGCACCGATCACCCAGCTCCAGCCAATGGCCAGTGCTACAGCAGCTCTGATCAGGGCTGGATTTCAATGTTCCAGCCATTTTCAATGGCTGGAACATTACAGTGACTGTAATTGGCTGAGCGGCGTTCGTCAGCCAATCACAGCCTCTGTAGGTTCGGGGAGGAGGCACCACCCCTCCTGAGGTCAGGCAGAGGTCCCCTCCTTCCTGAATCTACTGTTTAATTAAACAAATTGCACTCCCCGGGCCTCCGGGACCGCGATTTCGCCATGACGTACTGGGTACGTCATGGGTCGTTTAGCACCATGTCACCATGACGTACCCAGTACGTCAAGGGTCATTAAGGGGTTAACCAGTACATGTAGCTCACCAAAATCGCTGATTGGCTTGAGTTGTGAGCGAGTATGGGATGCTTGAGTGCTCAGTACTCAAAACGAGGTTGGACGTTCAGACAAGCTTGACTCTAGCACCAAGTATAATGGAAGTCAAATGGACACTTGAGCATTTTTCCGAAAGACTCTTAGGCGGGCTTTGCACGTTGCGACATCGGTAACAATGGGTTACCGATGCTGCAGCGATAGTCCCGCCCCCGTCGCACGTGCGATATCTAGTGAAAGCTGGCGTAGCGATTATTATCGCTACGGCAGCTTCACACGCACTTACCTGCCGTGCGACGTACCTCTGGCCGGCGACCCGCCTCCTTCCTTAGGGGGGCGGGTCGTGCAGCATCACAGCGACGTCACACGGCAGGCGGCCAATTGAAGTGGAAGGGCGGAGATGAGCAGGATGTAAACATCCCGCCCACCTCAGTCCTTCTCATTGCAGCCGGCGGCAGGTAAGGTGAAGTTCCTCGCTCCTGCGGCTTCGCACACAGCTTTGTGTGCTGCCGCAGGAGCGAGGAACAACATCGTACCTGTCGCACCATCGGCATTATGGAAATGTCGGAGGCTGCAGCGATGATACGATAACGACGCTTTTGCGCTCGTTCATCGTATCAAAAAGGTTTAACACGTTGCGATATCGACTGCGACGCCGGATGTGCGTCACTTTCGATTTGACCCCATCGACATCGCACGTGCAATGTCGCAAAGTGCAAAGCCGCCCTTAGGAAAGGAGGCGAGGGGAAAGAGCACACCACATCGAAAAACAACTACTGGGAAGCAGTGCAACACAGGACTACTAACAGGGACCTATTTAAAGGGGTTGTCCAGTCTAAAATGATAAGTCTACAGTCACTCAATGTCACGCTCTGTGCGCTGGAAGGATTGGTCAGTTTTTGAGCAGGGAACCTCAATCACTTGAGTGCAACTGTGCGATATGCATGCTCCTGGCGAGAACCCGACTTGTGGATGTGGCCTTGTTCAATACAAATGTATTGAGCAAGGACAAGACAACTAGACGACCATGCCTACTAGTCACGCACCCACTCGATAAGCTTGCATTAGAGAGTGGCCACGCCCACTATTTGGGGTTCTGGTCAGGAATATGCATATAGTAAAATTTTAGTCACATGGCGTTGTTCCTGGCTCAGAAACCGGGGAATCCTCACAGTGCTCAGTGAGTGTGGGGAGAGAATTCAAGTCTGCAGTCACATAGGGTGACTGCAGACTTATCATTTTAGACAGGACAACCCTTTAACTCCTTTGTCTTGAACAAAGCTAAAAGTTGGTGAAGTCCAGACTCCATCTTCTGTTTCATTCAAACACATGTGCTATGGGGGGCAGTTGGCTAGCAGCCACAAGGCTAAAACTCCACCACCCTGGTATCTGATCGCATATTGTGTCAAGGTACCTGTTCTAGCAATACAGGAGTAAGAGGTTACCGACTGAACAATTGCAGGTATAGTTACCCTATAAGCAATCCATTTGAAGAAGTAAAGAGAGAAACGCCTAACTTGGCCTAAGACCCTGCCTCCAACTGACACAGAAAAAAACCTGAGGGGGCTGGATGCCAGTATAAAAAGGTATAGCCTGCTGGGGAGGAGCCAATTTTTGGTTCTATGCAATATCTGTGTCAGCCTCCAGGTGGCAGCAGAATATCCCATGGTTCTGTGTCCCCCAATGACGCAACCAAGAAACAAGCCTTCAGGCATAAGGGTTCCTTTTAAATTAAAGCTAATTAAAATATTGAAGTAGTAATAGAGTGTATAGGAAAATGGCATCATTTATAATCTGACAGCGAACACCCACTTTACGTTGGCATCAATGAAAGCTGATGGTAGTAGAAAAGAATATAAACTTTACAAGTAAAAGATAACAAAACCTCAATAGAAATGTGAGCACAAAATATGCAACTTTTTTTTCAATCACAGTAATTTCCAATCGGTTTTCTCCTCCTTATACTGCAGTTCTGGATTAGCAGACCCTGGATAAAAGGGTTTTTTCCCCCATTTTTATTACATTTGAGTTGATACTTACTGATTGCTCATGGTTTTGTGATGTTCCGTTTAAGATCCACTGAAGGTTCTGCTCATCCATCACTATGCTGGGCTGCAAGATGGCAGCACTGGGAGTCTGTGTTAATGTTATTGCAGGGGTGCTGCCCAATACAGAAGTAGCACTAGAAACAGCACCTTGCACCAGCGTTGGTAAAACGGTGTCTGAAGTGGCTCTAATAGGAAGACTAGGTCCTGCAACCACAGTCAATCCCTCTACTAAGGGCTGTGACGTCTGTTGTGTAATGAAGTTCTCCTGGGTAACTGTGAAATGACTCCCATTGTGAATAGGCACTTCCAGAGGTTGTGGTGCGGTTGTGGATACAGCAGGTGCTGATGGAGTCCCACATCCCATGGTGCCAGATGGTAAAGGCATGGACGTTGTGCTAGGTGCAGTCGGTAGGGAAGTCTCGGACGCGGCGCTGGTGTTAACCATAGGGATAACTACAGATGGTGGGTCCGTTGTGCTGGTCTCTACAGAATCTATCGTCTGTGTTTCCGCGCTCCAACTTTTCAAAAGCGCTTCTGTAAAACAGTATAAAAAGTGTGATCAGTCTACAGCAAGTGCTAAATAGTTACACATCATTCTGATTATACACAACTCTTTCTATATGAGCTTGGATTCAGACCACATCTGAGCCCCCATTCCTGTTTCTACCGGGGGCTTCCTTCAGCATAACTAAAATGCAGGATTCAGATGTGGCCTCCGAAGGATCCAAACTATTCAATAAGGCAAACAGTGTCCAAAGAAAATATGCAGTGGGGAAAATAAGTATTTGATACTCTGCCAATTTTGCAAGTTTTCCCACCAACACAGAATGGACAGGTCTGTAATTTTTATCATAGGTGCAATTCAACTGTGACAAACAGAATCCCCCCCAAATCCAGAAAATCACATTGTATGATTTTTAAAGAATGAATTTGCATTTTATTGCATGAAATAAGTATTTGATATAATAGAAAAATAGAACTTAATATTCGGTACAGAAACCTTTGTTTGCAATTAAAGAGCTCAAATGTTTCCGGTAGTTCTTGACCAAATTTGCGCACACTGTAGCAGGGATTTTAGCCCACTCCTCCATACAGATGTTCTCCAGATCTTTCAGGTTTCATGGCTGTCACTGGGTAACAGAGTTTCAGCTCCCTCCAAATTTTCTATTGGGTTCAGGTCAGGAGACTGGCTAGGCCACTCCAGGACTTTGAAATGCTTCTTATGCAGCCACTCCTTAGTTACCCTGGCTGTGTGTTTCGGGCCCTTGTCATGCTGGAAGACCCAGCCATAACCCATCTTCAATGAATTTACTGGGTGAAAGCAGTTGTTGGTCAAAACCTTGCGATACATGACCCCATCCATCCTCCCTTCAATACGGTGCAGTCATCCTGTCCCCTTTGCAGAAAAGCAATTCCAAAGTATGATGTTTCCACTCCCATGCTTCATGGTTGGGAAAAGGTGTCCTTGGTGTTGTACTCATCCTTCTTCCTCCTCCAAACATTGCGAGTGGAGTTGATACTAAAACGTTCTATTTTGGTCTTATCTGACCACATGAACTTCTCCAATGCCTCCTCTGGATCATCTAGATGGTCACTGGTGAACTTCAAACAGGCCTGGATGTGTGTTAGTGTGAGCAGGGGGCCCTTGCGTGCCCTGCAGGATAATAACCGATAACGGCGTAGTATGTTACTAACTGTAATCTTTGAGACTGTAGTCCCAGCTCTCCTCAGGTCATTGACCAGGTCCTCTTGTGTAGTTCTGGCCTGATTCCTGACCTTTGTGAGAATGATCCTAATCCCACAAAGGAAGATTTTGCATGGAGCCCCAGACCAAATAAGATTGACAGTCATCTTGTGTTTATTCCATTTTGTAATAATTGCAACAGTTGTTGCATTCTCACCAAGCTGCTTGCTTATTGTCCTGTAGTCCATCCCAGCCTTGTGCAGGTATACAATTTTGTTACTGGTGTCCTTAGACAGCTTTTTGATCTTGACCATTGTGGAGAGTTTGGAGTGTGATTGGGTGTGTGGACATGTGTTTTATACAGATAATGAGTTCAAATAGGTGAAATTAATACAGGTAATGAGTGCAGAGTAGGAGGGCTTCTTAAAGAAAAATAACAGTTCTGTGAGAGGCAAAATTCTTGCTGGTTAAAAGGTGATCAAATATTTATTTGATGCAATAAAATACAAATAAATTATCAAAAAATCGTAGAATGTGATTTTCTAGATTTTGTTTTTATTTTGTCTGCCATAGTTGAAGTGTAACTAAGACAAAAATGACAGACCTCCCCATTCTATGTAAGTGAGAAAACTTGCAAAATCGGCAGTGTATCAAATATATATTTTCCCCACTTTAACTATGGATAGCTATTTTTCTTTTTGTATTTTAAATTGTACAAAATAATGTAGACAACTGCACTTGGGGTAAGTTGTAATCGGTGGCAAGTAACGCCTTAGATGCCATGGTTAATAACATGCGTAATACGACTTAGGTGCCCTGTTCCTCAATGATAAGATTGAAGGGTGTCCATCGTTAGCCATGACCTGATAAACACATTATGTTCCAGTAAGCTGAATGCTTTTATTTATACAGATAATTACACACAGACACATATATACACATAAACATACAGACAGACAGACACACGTATAAGCCATTATTCTTAAATCTTAAGCCGCTCGCTTCCAGTCACTGGAGTGGTTACATTCACTGATCACTATATATTGAGCGACGCTGTAATCATCCTGCACACTGATTGACAGCCTGCTCAGCAGCATATGTGCAGATTGTCAATCAACGTGCAGTGGGAGTGATCACTGTGTGCTCACTATGCACTATGACTGTTACAACTCCCTTGCACCGCCCAAATGACTGAGTGGTTGCAGGGAGAATACAACTTTATTTTCTATCTGTAGCTGTGTTTCCAGTTAGCCTGCCAGATATGGTTTAAACGTTATTTACCTGCAGATCAAGAATGTTTCTCCTATTTTATAATTGGAGTATTATTTTTTTTTTCTAACAGTTTATAGTCTGCCCCTGGAAGCTGCTGCTTTTTACTTCCCAAATAAGTCATCTAAACTCACTGAAAAATGTTTCCCCTGTGTATGAGTGTATGAAATTCTGCACAGCTGTGAGCATGTGCATGGTTCAAATTTGTAGGAAATAAATGCATACACAAAGATCTGTCAACACTACCCCACCTGGATATTGCCCCTCTCCTTCTCGGCTACAATCCTGCAAAGAGAATGTGTACCTGCACCTCTTCCTTGGTACTGGCATAGGACCGCACCATCTGATAGGCAAATAGTCCTATTTCCTACCCTCTGCTGCGAGCAACTCTCATTTGCTTATCCAATGCGCGGCTCTGACTGTTGCCTGCACATCACTCGCATTTGCCTGCCCTCCCTCTTTACTTCTTAGCTGATTGGAGAGAATGTGAGAGCAAGCATAGTGACAGAAGTTTATCCGTTAGCATCTGCATTATGGCTTGGAAATAATGATTTCATATTTCATCATGCGTGTTTGTCTTGACTATTTTCTTTAACTGACAACTCCCAGCGTTGCATGACCAAAGCTGACCATTATGGCATGCTGGGAGTTCTAGTTTGCAAACATCTGGACAACACAAAGACAATGGCCACATTCTGAGGTACTGTGTGCTAAGCAGTCCATTAGGGGCTTACATCTGTATACCCTATAAACAGCAAATGTGACTTTGACATGTACATTCAGTGTAATGGGGCAGAAAGATCCAATATAGAAACGTTCGGACTCTGTTCAGCCTCCTCTCCTCTATTTAAAGATGGATACAATAGCTTATGGGCTAGTAACATTGCATTCTGCAGCGCATTACTGACTCTATATGGAGCTTCAGTATGAGTTTCACCAGAAATGGGATATAGCCCAGCTAGTGTCAGGGACCTTGGGTTGTAATAAGCCATTTTTACACCAGCTTCCAGGAATTCTGACCTGTGATATGTGGCGCCCCTGAGGACTCAGCCGCCACAGTGTACTGCATCTGTCCTAAGGTGCAGTACTGATCCAGGTAAGAAGAGATTAACCACTGGTGTTCAGAGATTATACACACATCCTGAACTCATAACTTACATAAACACTCAGTTACACAGAAAGCCAGACAGTCTGGGGAATTCCTGGTTGCTGGGGCAACCACCAATTAGTCATCAAAAAGGTGGGGGCTGCCTAAGGAAGTGACCAAATACAAACCGTTTCTAGTAAGATCAGTCTGGGACAGAGGCAATAACAGGTCCCTGGGGGGGGGTGTGACCCAGCTCCCCTCTAGAAGACCGCCCGGGATGCATGCATCAGAGCTATCTCGGGAAAGGAGAAAGTGCCAGAACATCATGTGACTTGTAGTACCAAGGCTGCTATAGAGAGTGCTTGAGAGCTTCTATAGCTGACTGGGCAGACTGGAAGAGACCGGGAGGACGGAGAGAAGCAGGAGACAACCGGGTGGAGCTGGTGAGACAGAGGAGAACATGGTAGCTGAGGTCGAGCCGAACCGTTCCCACAGTGCCAGCGCAGTCAGGGTGCAGAGCCCTCGGTTAGGGAAACCTTCATGGACTCTAACAAATCTGCAGGGGATGGGGATTCCAAGTCCTATCGCCCACTACCCATTTTCCCGGAGCACAGTGACATATATAGGATCAGGGGTCAGGGCCACAGCTGGACCCCACATTGGACCCACGTCACCTGCATACGGGATGGGACACTTAACCGACAGCAGTGTCCCCAAATTGGTTCAGGCCATGGGGAACCGCGTGTCAGCGCAGAGGAGGAAGGTCTCACACGTTCCACAACACCGGTGTGACCTCTGATTCATCCGGGATCGGCTGGGGCCCAGCACGGTGGTGACCAGTACCCTGAGGGCAGCATCATAAGAACTGAGTATAAGAACTGGACCCGCAACCGTTGCCTCAGTCATTTATTGTCGTAGCCCCGTGCTTCAGCACCAACAGCACTTCTCTCTCGTCGTCGCCACCGTTTCCCCCCTGGGGCTCTCTCCACCTGTGGGGAGCTGGACCACCTGAGCTGCGTCAACATCAGCCCCGGGGCAGAGCCACATCTCGCAGCGGCGGCTAATTCCTGGCCGTGCATCACGGGTTGTGCTGCAAAGCAAGCCCCCATCCCCCATTACCGGGACACCCTGCACCCTTCTTTAATGACACCGATGGGGCCATGGAACTGGGTCAGGCCAGTCACAGCAACCCCACTGGCCCGGTGATGGGTGAGCACTGAGGCCCCGCGGTGCTACAGATCCTTTTAAAAAGAAATCTGTCTGCAGGTTTTTTTGCTATGTAATCTGAGGACAGCATGAGGTAGGGGCTAAAATACTGAACTCATGCATGTGCCAGTTATTAGGCTGTATGCTGCCGTTTCTATATAATGAAGATTTCATCACCATGAGAGAATCATTGCCAGGACTAGGTTTCATGTGCCTGCTATACTGACCACGCCCTCCTCTGATAAGCAGCTGTCAATTCACAATGTACACAGAGCGCTGTCATGTGGGTGGGGTTAGTTTTCTGAGCTCTGCTACTACTTCTAAGAATTCTGTATCACAACTACAGCACACAATAATCTAACTGATACATTGTTGGATTCAGAGTCTCTTTCCCTACATTATGTTGCTCTCAGATGAGGTAGCAAAAGCTCAGTCACAGACTTCCTTTAACAGAAATGTAATTCCTGTTCATAATGGACATGTGGCATAATTGATGCAAACCAAAGTTGAGACCACAATAATTGTTTGGGGTCCACCAGGTGTACACTTTTCGAACAGTAAGGCCAGAAATTGGTGAAGTAGACGAAAATAACAGCCAGAAGTCTTCAGTGTAAAATGAGTTGATGATGTTTCACCCACAGAACTGTGCAGCACATGGTAATAGCCAGATGGTTTTGCAAGTGAGAGTTGTTCCCCTGTAAGATGAGCAATAGCGTTTCTTACCTAAACATACATGGTTCAGACAGATTATCAACCCCTTCACCCCGAGCGATTTTCAGGGTTTTTTTGCTCCCCTTCTTCCGAGAGCCATAACTTTTTTAATTTTGCAGTCAATCTTGCCATATAAAGGCTTGTTTTTTGCGGGACGAGTTGTACTTTTAAATGAAACCATAAGTTTTACCATATAGTGTACTGGAAAACAGCAAAAAAATGTCAAGTGCGGGAAAAACTGCAAACAAAGTGTGATCGCACAATAGTTTTTGGGATACGTCATTTGCCATTTCCACTATATGGTAAAACAGATGTGTTGGTGTGATGTCTCATGTCGGTATGAGATTGTAGACACCAAACATGTATAGGGCTTAAAAAAATGCACAAATTTGTCAGAAAAAAGTAGTGCACTTTTTGTGTGTATATATATATATATATATATATATATATATATATATATATATATATATATATATATATATATATATTTAACCCATTAATTTTCAATGGGCCGAATGGGGGGTGATTTGAACTTTTAGGGGTTTTTTTATTTTTTTTTAAAACATTTTTTTTTTTTATTTACTAGTCCCCTTAGGGAACTATAACGATCAGCAGTCTAATCACTATTCCATTTCTCCAAATCACAGCTCCACAGCTGAGATCTGGAGAAAAGCTGCTTTACTCTCACACACGGCAGTCTGCCGGCAGTGAGAGAAAGTGACTCATGATAGCTACAGGATTCATCACATGACCCTGTGCTACCATGGCAACCACCGAAAGTCACGTGATCACATCACGTGACTTCCGATGGGGGTGGGTAAGTTATGCTTACGGCGGCGCGCTGTTACATTTCATTGTCAGAATTTGTCAGCGAGATGTAAGGGGTTAATAGGCGTGGGTGGAACGCGATTCCACTCGCGTTTGGCAGGCACACATTTCAGCTGTTGAAATCAGGCAGCGGGGATTAACCTCACACAATCCATGATGTACCCAGTACGTCATGTGTCGTGAAGAGGTTAATAAGCGAGTTGGACTAAGACGTGATGACACCATCAAGGATGCAGGTCTGTTAATAAATTAGGCATACCTGTTGCTGTGCGTGTCTCGGGAAATGATATCTACGCCAGCCATAAGCTGGTGTAGAACTGCACAATAATTTAAGACATTTTCTGGTGTAAAATATAGAAAATTTTGTTTAGTATTAAAGAAGACTAGACTTTAGTGTCATATCCCAGCAATATACTGTACAATCAAGGCCTATATTAGCCTGCCTCCTTCCAATAAGCTTCAATGTGGTAAAAACAAAGAGACACAAATGATGGTATAAATATGGTGTGTGCTATAATTTGCACCAGAAAATCTGCTGGATGGGCAATAAATATTCTCCAGTGCATCACCCAAATTTAATTTAGACAGTGGAAGAAGAAGGGTTAAAAGCAGTGCTGCCGTTGTAGAAGATGAAGGTAGATTCCTGGGAAAGTGATTTATTCAATGTATTTTCGCAAAGGATACTCCTTCAGGACATTCACATTTCAAAGTAGGAGTAGCCACTCTGAAACGCGTTGAATAAATCACTTTTCCAGGAATCTGCATACCGTATTTTCTGGCACATAAGGCGACATTTTAACCCCTGAAAATCTTTTCAAAAGTTGGGGGTCGTCTTATACGGTGGTGCATGGTGCTGCATGAGCCCATTGTTTGGCAATATCCTTCTACTGGTCCCAGTCTTGTCCCCTATTATGTCGTTGTTTACACAATAAAAAAATATTCTCACCTCTCCTCCGTTCCCGCGGTTTCCTCTTACTTGGTTCTTCTGGGAGACCGCAGGCCCATAGACCTCTCTGTGATAGCGTCCGGTGCATGGAGCCGCTGCTGCAGGCTGCCGTCATGACTTTACTGAAGTTGAATGCTTTGCGGTACCGTAAAGCATTCAACTGCAGTAAAGCGCAGCGGCGGCCCCGTGTACAGGACGCAATCATGGAGGGGTCTATGTGCCTGATGTCCGCAAGAAGCACTCCCCCATGATCTCGTCCTGTACATGGGGCCGCCGCCATCAGCGCTTTACTACAGTTGAATGCTTTACAGCACCGCAAAGAATTCAACTGCAGTAAAGACATGACGGCAGGCTGCAGCGGCGGGTCCGTGCACCGGACGCTATCATTTAGGGTCCATGTGCCTGTGGACTGCAAGAAGCTGAGGACACCGCGGGAACAGAGGAGAGGTGAGAATATTTTTTATTTTGTGTATACAACAGCATAATAGGGGACAAGACGGGGACCAGTAGGAGGACATTACTAAACAATGGGTTCATTACTACAAGGATGGGCACATTACTGCAGGGGACATTGCTAAACAGTGGGCACATTACTCGGGTCGGCTTTTACTCAAGTATATATGGTATATCCCAAACTCTATAATTTAACTGGAAAGGTTGGAGGTCGTCTTATACGCCAGAAAATACGGCGGTACTTCTTCTATAAAGGCACAGCGGCTTTTAACCCTTCTTCCATTGTCTGACTCTCCACGTTGTTGGGACTACTGCAGCCGTCATTTGTGCCATTTCGATTGCTGTGTCCTACACCTACACAACCCATCCAAATGACCATGCATTTGCCTCCGATTATTTTTCATCATCACAGATAAGAACCTATTCCACTTCTCTCTTTCATATCTTGTGACAAATTTAATTTGAGCATTAGTGGTAATTAACAAGTCAGAAAAAGTAGTAACAAAGCATGTTTGTTTATGCACATTCTGCGTCACTACTGCCTGTGTGATCTTACCCTAGTGCTGCCACAATATTAGGGATTACGCCTCAATTGTAGATCAGCATATGTATTATTGTCCTCATGTTCAGAAGTACACTACATACATTCTTAATAGGTAAAAATCTGCAATAGGTAATAAATCAGTAATATTGTGCCCCATCAAGTTTGCTTCACATCATCTAGTAATACAGCCATTTTCTTAAGATAAGTTGCAAATGACAGCTGAGCCAAAAAAATAGGCCATGCATGCTCACGTCACTTTCCACTCAAACGAACGGCAATTACAGAATACAGTAGGGAAAAAAGTATTTAGTCAGCCACCAATTGTGCAAGTTCTCCCACTTAAAAAGATGAGGGAGGCTTGTAATTGATATCATAGGTAGACCACTAATATGAGAGAGGAAATGAGAAAACAAATCCAGAAAATCACCGCGTCTGATTTGGATTATATTTGCAAATTATGGTGGAAAATAAGTATTTGGTCAATAACAAAAGTCCATCTCAATATTTTGTTATATATCCTTTGTTGGCAATGAAAGAACGTCAAACGTTTTCTGTAAGTCTTCATAAGGTTGGCACACACTGTTGGTGGTATGTTGGCCCATTCCTCCATGCAGATCTCCTCTAGAGCAGTGATGTTTTGTGCCTGTCGCTGGGCAACATGGACTTTCAACTCCCTTCAAAAGTTTTCTATGGGGTTGAGATCTGGAGACTGGCTAGGCCACTCCAGGACTTTCACATGCTTCTTCCAAAGCCACTCCTTTGTTGCCCTGGCGTTGTGCTTAGGATAATTATCAGCCACGTTTCATCTTCCATGCCCTTACTGATGTGGAAGGAGGTTTGCATTCAAAATCTCACAATACATGGCCTTATTCATTCTTTCATGTACATGGATCAGTCGTCCTGGTCCCCTTGCAGAGGAACAGCCACAGAGCATAATGTTGCCACCCCCATGCTTCACAGTAGGTATGGTGTTCTTTGGATGCAACTCAGCATTCTGTCTCCTCCAAACATGACAAGTTGTGTTTCTACCAAACAGTTCTACTTTGGTTTCATGAGACCATATGAAATTTTCCCAATACTCTTCTGGCAAATCCAGATGCTCTCCAGCAAACTTCAGACGGGCCCAGATATGTATTGGCTTAAGTAGGGGGAACATATCTGGCACTGCAAAATCTGAGTCCCTGGTGGCATAGTGTGTTACTGATGGTAGCCTTTTTTACGGTGGTCCAAGCTCCATGCAGGTCATTCACTAGATCTCCCCTTGTGGTTCTGGGATTTTTACTCACCGTTCTTGTGATCATTTTGACACTACGGGATGAGATCTTGCGTGGAGCCCCAAGATCGAGATTATCAGTGGTTTTGTATGTCTTCCATTTTCTTATTATTGCTCCCACAGTTGATTTCACCACACCAAGCTGCTTGCCTATTGCAGATTCAGTCTTCCCAGCCAGGTGCAGGGCTATAATTTTGTTTCTGATGTCCTTCGACAGCTCTTTGGCCTTCACCATAGTGGAGTTTGGAGTGTGACTGTTTGAGGTTGTGGACATGTGTCTTTTATACTGATAAGTTCAAACAGGTGCCATTAATACAGATAATGAGTGGAGGGCAGAGGAGCCTCTTATAGAAGAAGTTACAGGTCTGTGAGAGCCAGAAATCTTGCATGTTTTTAGATGACTAAATACTTATTTTCCATCATAAATTGCAAAACAAATCTTGCCAAATCAGACAAACTGATTTTCTGGATTTTATTTCCTCATTTTGTCTCTCATAGTTGTGGTCACCTATGATGTCAATTACAAGCCTCCCTCATCTTTTTAAGTGGCAGAACTTGCACAATTGGTGCCTGACTAAATACTTTTCTTTACCAACATAACGCCTGATTATTTTTATGGTATATGACAAAGTGTAGTGCACAACTTAGTGGCCAACCCCACCAATCACTGTGAAATGACATGACCTACAGACATAGGTACCGGTCCCCACGTGTTATCCCGGTACCTACGGTGATCAGACCTCGGTGAGTAATTTCTGCCTCATCTCATGCCACACATGGGAGCATATTTTGCATCCTATGTGAGTGCCTCTGTATTAAATTGATGAAGGTTTCTCCTTGTACTCTGGGCATCTTGCCTATAGGTCTTGTATGATCACCCTTGATGAGTTCTTTAACTCCCTCTTTACTCTTCCGGGACACGTGGGGTTTCTTTCCCCTTCAGCACATCCTTTCCCCTGGCCCTATATATAATGTATTTATTGTTATACCCTACAGCACTTATTTAATAAATGTTTGAAACATTCAATCACTGCTTGTTTGGGTTTCTCTGTTTTTCAGCAAATTCAAAAGACTCTATTTTCTGGTTATTAAGACAAGGAAGGAGGTAGAAGCAGAAAATACCTTATAGTGCGGGATAAATTCAAAATTACTAAGAAAAAATGCAACATTTCTATCATTCTTATACCTGTGTGATGAGCACAATCATTATCTTCTGTGTGCTCAGGACACTGGAACATTGACTGGAATAGGTTTTGTGATAATAATGAGCCAAGGGCTTGTCCAGAGCTCTAGACCAGATGGGAAAAGAAGAAAGGATATAAAATCAAAATGCAAAAAAATAAATAAAATGTATAACATTAATATGTACAGAAAATAAAGCCCCAAAATTTCATTTTTTTCAATTGGTTTGTCCATAAAATTACAAGATACTTCCCATTATTCTTGTAACAAAAATGTTCTTCTTTCTGTGAGGCAACCTTTAATGCCTTTACACTAAAAGATATTCATCAATTAGCGGGCCTGGGTGTGTGGAGTGGGCTCAGTGCTGTATTATATATCCAGCATCTGCCTCTAATAGCTGCTCTTTAACTTGTTAAATGCCTTGTCAGTGGCAGCTGCAACCCTGCCATCTTGGGCCTCCTGTGGCGCTAGAAGTCAGTGATTAGTACTACATAATGCAATATTGAAGTATTGTCGTGTATAGTTAAAACAATAGAACTTTTGCAGTATCAAGTCCCATATGAGAACTAAAAAGTAAAATGTAATGGAAACACAAACAGGTTTTCGAAAGTGTTGGATTAAAACATATAACTCAAATCACTTCGATTTTTGCACGAAAATTAATAAAAAAAGATTTAAATACGTATATTTACCCACACGGTATATGCTGTAATAACAAAACATATATAAAAACACAAGCCCCTACATAGCTTCATTGATGGAAAATTTTTTAAAAAAAGTATGCATGGGTTTCAAAAAAATTATTTAAAAAAAAAAAAACAAGAAAGTATTAGAAATTTTTTGAGCCACAAACAGTAAATAAAAACTATACGCCTGGTGAGGCCACAATGGTACTGACCTTTGAGAATCAGATTGCTAGGTCATTTTTACCATAAAATCAAGATGGTAAATAGAAAACCGAAATGACAATTGCCAGATTACTTCCTTTCACCATGCCACTGGCTTTTTCAGTAAATTATATGTTAATGTGAATGGCGTCAATCAAAACTACAATTCATCCTCCAAAATACAAACCCATTTCCCTTACACTCACATGACCATACTGATGGTCTGAGTGCTGATTTTGAAAGAAAAAAACCCTCAAATCAACAGTCGGCACTCACTTGGACCAATGTTATTCAATAGAGCTGTTTACATAACCTTTTTTCACACAAACCATATATCTGTGTTGGGGTAAAAAAAAAATGTTCAGCAGGTCAAACATATCAATTTTTATCCTCTTAATATATTGCAATCATATCATATAGCACTGTGTACTTATAACTGCTCATTTCCCCTTCTTCCCAGTTCAATTTGTCCGGTTTCCATTAGATCCACGACATCATGTGATTAAAAACAGACTAGCTGAATTCTTCTAAGCTCCATGTAGAAACAGGAAGTCTCTTTTCCCTGCATGAGTCATCAATGCAAAGTCCCTGGCAGGGGGAGGAGAAAAGCAGCTGGGTCTGGATCTGAAGAGAGGGTGACTCGTGCAGGGAAAATAGACTTCCTGTTTCTACATGGAGCTTAGAAGGATTCAGCTAGTCTGCTATTCATCACGTGAAGTCATAAGCCTAGTGGAATAAATAAGAATTAACTGGGTAGAAGTGCAAAATGAGCCGTTCTAAGTACATAGTGTTATTGTTACGTCGCCACCGGAGTCTGCTCCAGCGACTTCTGCTCCGATCGCCAGGCGACGCCATGTTCCTGCCGTGGATGGTGCTGGTGATGGGAGAGAAGTCGATGCCAGCGGCACCGGTGGGCGCAGGCTCAGATCATCCACTGGGCTGGGTTATCTTGGGATCTGCAGTACCGCTGGCTGACTGTGGGTGGCGTGTGTCTTCCAGCTGAAGTTGCCAGCGTTCAGCTACAGCCAATGGGAAGACACCACACCCTTCTTAGTTCCCCTCCTGTCTGCTGACCTCTGCCAGAGATAGTTCTGATTTCCTGACTCCTGATCCGCCCTATTCTGTTTTGTGATTCCTGTGTGCTGACTTCTGCATGTTTTCTCACTACCCTTCTGCCTGCTGTTTTTGTACCTCGCTGCCCGTTCCGGATTTGACCTCTGCTCCATTTTCTGATTACGTCCTTGTCTGCCGATTCTGTCCCTGTTCTCCTATTCCTAGATTGACCCTGCCTGACGACTACTCTCATCGGACTGCAGCCTTCAACAGGTAGTGATCTCCAGGGCCCTGTGTAATTCCAAATCCCTGTAGAGGGGTTAAAGGGTTTCAGGGTTCTGGGGGTCCTGCTTGGTAAGTGGCTTCCCTCTAGTCTGTCCATTACATCCCACCTGAGTCTGTTGATCCAGGCAGGCGTTACAGTTATATAATATGATGATTGCAATGTATTAAAGAGAATAAAAAGTTTGATAGGAGTGCTTCTTTAACAGGAGGAGGTCTGAGAACTAGGAAAGAATGTAGCTCACTAGATGGATGGCTGCTGAAACCCCAAACACAGACTGCACTTCCCGCAGTGCTTCATATAAGAGAAAATCAATGTATTTTTAGCCAAACAGGATAAAAGCCACTGGACTATATCCTCAAAAAGTGTTATTAAAAACTATACAAAACACAAAGCCAACATCTAGGTATAGAGACAAACACGTTTCAAAGTCTTTATCATGGCTAAGAATTTTTGACATTCAAAATGCATAGATCTTGATGCCTATATGTCAGCTTTAGGTTTTAATACTGTTTAAATAAAGGCTCTAGTGTCTTTTCCTCTAGTTGGCTGGAATTACATTGATTTTTGGTCTGATGATTTACACTAAGCATTAGAACTAAGAGCCATAGTAAAGTACTATGCAGCCTTGTCTCTTTTTGTCTCCAGAGGTGACATGATCGGCTCAGTATATCCATGCAGCCTCCAGGGAAGACTAAAGGGGGCTTTACACGCTGCGACATCGCTAATGCGGAGTCGTTGGGGTCATGAAATTGGTGACGCACATCCGGCCGCATTAGCGATGTTGCTGCGTGTGACACCGATGAGCGATTTTGCATCGTTGCAAAATCGCTCATCGGTGACATGGGGGTCCATTCTCGAATATCATTACTGCAGCAGTAACGATGTAGTTCGTCACTCCTGCGGCAGCACACATCGCTATGTGTGACGCCGCAGGAACGAGGAACCTCTCCTTACCTGCCTCCCGGCCACTATGAGGAAGGAGGTGGGCGGGATGTTCCGGCCACTCATCTCCGCCCCTCCGCTTCTATTGGGCGGCCGCTCAGTGACGTCGCTGTGACGTCGCACGGACAGCCCCCTTAGAAAGGAGGCGGTTCGCCGGTCACAGCGACGTCGCCGGGCAGGTAAGTATGTGTGACAGGTCTGCGCGATGGCAGCGATTTGCCCGTGTCGCACAACAGATGGGGGCGGTACCCACGCTAGTAATATCGCAGCGTGTAAAGTGACCTTAAGCAAAGCTGACATAGGAAAACAGGCAGAGGTTTCCTAAACATGTCACTCCTTTGATCTAGGGAGCAACAGTGTCCAGATAATGTGCTACCAATGTCTTTACTCAACCCTTCTAAATTGACTTTTGCAAATTACTTACGCCATCTGTATTTTCCCGCAGTTCCGAATCAGTGGATAAAGTGCTTAAATCACTGAGACAGAGCCAATGGTTTGCGTCCTGAAATAGAAGAGGAATACAGAATCAAATCAACGCTCAAAAGCAATGAAAACTTATTGCCACATTTCAGATGTTCATTTTGAAGGGGGGAAATATACTAACAGTACATGAAATGCCAGACCAGGAGTCACAGCCTGATACAAGTAGGCTGGCAATCCCCTTTTTACATATAAGAGTTAAGGGCAGATCAAAATTGCCAGAAGAAGCAGTATTGAGCTTACATCATCAGAGACCCACATATGGCTGCATAACTGGGAGCAAGACATCTGTAACCAGCTGCAACATGTAAGTATAGTGCTCTTATCTCATCACTTTTATATCCGCAAGCCTAGAAGGATGTATGTGACGCCCCTGGACTATCGGGTCGTCACAGGGTACTGCACAAGCTGCCCTTCCGTGCGGTATTCCACTTCCCTCTTGGTTCTGGGTCCCTATCTTAACAGTGTTGCCTCCAACAGCAAATCAAATCCTAGATACACCCTGCACCACACCCACCAGGCACACCAGTGGACGGCTTGAGTGGAATAGAGTCGCCCACCTGGGGAATCAGGGAGGGGAGGTGAGGAGTGTAGAGGAGTGAGCAGAGAGTGAGAGAATAGTCAGGGAGGGTGAGAGGGCGGAAGTCGGGAGCAGTGGCTCCTGGAGAAGCTATCTAGGTTGCAGACGGTGATCTGCGCCTAGAGAAGTTGGACCACCGGTTGCAGGGGATTGTGGCAAGGTGCCTGGACCTGTCAAGGAAAACAGCCAGCAGCCTAGCACTGTCACCGGTCCAGGACTGAAGGCACGACGGGGTACACGGACCCTAGGTCGGGGAGTAGCTTCAGGCAACCCGACAATTCACCTGAGGAGAGCGGAGCCTTTATAATCTGTTCCCACTCGCTCCAGAATCGGGGCATTAGCGCAACGAGGGGGAATAGGACTTTCCAATCCAAAACGCTCCAGAAAATCCCAAGCGTGAGCCCTGAGAGCAAGCTCCTATACTTAGTCACAGTGGGAAGCGGGTTGTGGCAAGTTCCATACTACTGGGCCACCACGTTGAAGTTAAACTTAATGCCAGGAGGCAGGTCACGGATCACCAGGCAGCACTATAGGGGACGGGACCCGGATGAGCTCCCCTCAGCGGCAGTGGTACCCAGAGAATTGGTTTACCCGGTTGTCAGCATCTGCTTATGAACTGAGTACAAGAGAGACCCCTGCATCCCACGGCACCCCTCACAGAGTCCCGGGGCATTCCCCCTACCCGTGAAGGGCTACGACACCTTGCTGCCCCACTTCATCACCCCGGGTACTCCCAACGACAGTGGCGGTACTCCCAAATTACCGTACACCACGGGTGGCGTCACAAACTATACAGCAACTCCCCTGTAAATACCACCTTTCATTTGAGTTGCTGCACGACCCCAGGTGTGGAGACCCTCGAGCCACAGCACATCCGAGCAGCTCGGCTGCTTCCACGAGGGTGGCACATGTACATTGCATCATTCAGTACCTCCGCATTGCCAGGGAACTGATCATCCACACCGGTAACATCGTGACCTTTCATGTGACTTTTTAAGCTGTACTGTGTGATGAAAGTTTTCTCACATCCATCGCTGGTGCAAAAAAACGGTCTTTCCCCTGAAAAAAAGACAAGTAATGACCATGAAAACCTGCCTGAGTATCCATCACTCTGTACAGACACTGGCTCAGCACCACGCACCTGTGTGTTTCCTGCTGTGGGTTTTCAGGTGGTGGCTAGCAGCAAATGCCTTGCCACATCCATCATGGTCACATCTGCAGCATTAAATAAGCCAATATTAACATGTGCATAGACCCTATATTCAAGCAGTATGTTGGAACAATGTAAAAAGGTTAAAATAAAAGAACAACCCTTTCTATGAAAAATGATAGTTTCAAGTGGCTAGTATCCATGGACCCATCTATCCCCACAGTAAGCACTACCCTCGTGTAGCAGACAATAAGGACACGATTGGGCTTAGCTGTACCCACATGAAAAAGCAAGGAAACTGGAAATACAGTCAAATCAGACAATCAGAGCAGATTCTTCCCCCTTCTTCAGAACTAAGCAATTTTTTTACCCTTTATGATTATTTTTGTTTTTTTGCATATATAAAGAGTCCAAAGAAATAAGAGATGATGGGCTTGGCTGTAACTTCGATGCCTATCAATATGCAATGAATTGGGTCCTGATCTGAATGTGTTAATTATGGCGATGGATGTTTTCTCTGGTCCCAGCAATTACAGTGAAAGAAAGCTGTATATTACAGCAGTCCGCCCACTGTACGGGTCCAGTGGCAGTGTCCATGTAATTAGCAGGACATCTCGTACAGCAGATAGGCTATGGGCCCGGATTCAGCAAAGCTTTTATGCCACTATTCTGGCAGAACCAGACAAGAGCCAGCAATCCTGTTACTACAAGGTGTAGGTGCACCTTCACACTGTGGCCACGAATAGTACAAGGTATAGGTGCACATTCACACTGTGGCCACGAATAGTACAAGGTGTAGGTGCACATTCACACTGTGGCCACGAATAGTACAAGGTATAGGTGCACATTCACACTGTGGCCACGAATAGTACAAGGTGTAGGTGCACATTCACACTGTGGCCACTAATAGTACAAGGTGTAGGTGCACATTCACACTGTGGCCACTAATAGTACAAGGTGTAGGTGCACATCCACACTGTGGCCACTAATAGTACAAGGTGTAGGTGCACATTCACACTGTGGCCACTAATAGTACAAGGTGTAGGTGCACAATCACACTGTGGCCACTAATAGTACAAGGTGTAGGTGCACAATCACACTGTGGCCACTAATAGTACAAGGTGTAGGTGCACATTCACACTGTGGCCACGAATAGTACAAGGTGTAGGTGCACATTCACACTGTGACCACTAATAGTACAAGGTGTAGGTGCACATTCACACTGTGGCCACTAATAGTACAAGGTGTAGGTGCACATTCACACTGTGGCCACTAACCAGCAAAACTTAGAATAAAACTAATGAGTAGATGCCCTGCAGTAAGTAAACAGTAGCATACTGGTAGTCAGATGAGTGCCCTTTGTTATTTACATGTACTATTACTCTCATTTACTTAGGGTATTTGCTCATTTTGTTTTTAACCTAGGTTTTGCCAGTATTCTGGTGGAAAAAGCTTGGAAAAGTCGAAGAATTTTGGTGTAACTCAGGGTTCTGCTAAAAGTATGCGACTTTTGGCGTACTCACACCAAAGTGGGTGGAGCTTGAGCGCTCGCTACACTACAAATCTTATTATAGCAGTGACTGGAGTCAGAGTTGTGACGAGATACACACGGAGGAGCAAGCCACTCGCCTAACTCTCCTCATTCATGAAGAGGCATTCAACTTCTAATGATTCAAGAGCATCTTACTCCAGCTTCAGAATGTGAACAAAGCTGACTGCGATGAATCGGACCCTATTTCTTTGTATGTTACAATGTATAGAATGGAGCGATGCATATCCATTTATTGCCTATGAGACTTCTGGAAATAGCTGAGCAGTGCACCCAGCAGCCCTGTTGGCAATGAATGGAGCAGAGATGTACAACCATTCATTTTTCTAACTCATTTGTGTAAGAATGTATTGAATAAAATACCTGTATGTAAAAATACAACTCAAGGTATGGCCAACAGGGCTGCTGGGTGCACTGCTCAGCTATTTCCAGAAGTCTCATAGACAATGAATGGATATGCATCGCTCCATTTATGGCCAACAGGGCTGCTGGGTGCACTGCTCAGCTATTTCCAGAAGTCTCATAAGCAATAAATGGATATGCATCGCTCCATTCATGGCCAACAGGGCTGCTGGGTGCACTGCTCAGCTATTTCCAGAAGTCTCATAGGCAATAAATGGATATGCATCGCTCCATTCATGGCCAATAGGGCTGCTGGGTGCACTGCTCAGCTATTTCCAGAAGTCTCATAGGCAATAAATGGATATGCATCGCTCCATTCATGGCCAATAGGGCTGCTGGGTGCACTGCTCAGCTATTTCCAGAAGTCTCATAGGCAATGAAGGGAATTTTGTTTACTTACCGTAAATTCCTTTTCTTCTAGCTCCTATTGGGAGACCCAGACAATTGGGTGTATAGCTTCTGCCTCCGGAGGCCACACAAAGTATTACACTTTAAAAAGTATAACCCCTCCCCTCTGCCTATACACCCTCCCGTGCATCACGGGCTCCTCAGTTTTGGTGCAAAAGCAGGAAGGAGGAAACTTATAAATTGGTCTAAGGTAAATTCAAACCGAAGGATGTTCGGAGAACTGAAAACCATGAACCAAAAGAACAATTCAACATGAACAACATGTGTACACAAAAGAACAACAGCCCGAAGGGAACAGGGGCGGGTGCTGGGTCTCCCAATAGGAGCTAGAAGAAAAGGAATTTACGGTAAGTAAACAAAATTCCCTTCTTCTTTGTCGCTCCATTGGGAGACCCAGACAATTGGGACGTCCAAAAGCAGTCCCTGGGTGGGTAAAAGAATATCTCGATAAAAAGAGCCGAAAAACGGCCCCCTCTTACAGGTGGGCGACCGCCGCCTGAAGGACTCGCCTACCTAGGCTGGCATCTGCCGAAGCATAGGCATTCACCTGATAGTGTTTCGTGAAAGTGTGCAGACTCGACCAGGTAGCCGCCTGACACACCTGCTGAGCCGTAGCCTGGTGCCGCAATGCCCAGGATGCACCCACGGCTCTGGTAGAATGGGCCTTCAGCCCTGAAGGAATCGGAAGCCCAGAAGAACGGTAGGCTTCAAGAATCGGTTCCTTGATCCACCGAGCCAAGGTTGACTTGGAAGCCTGCGACCCCTTACGCTGGCCAGCGACAAGGACAAAGAGCGCATCCGAACGGCGCAGGGGCGCCGTGCGAGAAATGTAGAGCCGGAGTGCTCTCACGAGATCTAACAAGTGCAAATCCTTTTCACATTGGTGAACTGGATGAGGGCAAAAGGAAGGTAAGGAGATATCCTGATTGAGATGAAAAGGGGATACCACCTTAGGGAGAAATTCCGGGACTGGACGCAGAACCACCTTATCCTGGTGAAACACCAGGAAGGGGGCTTTGCATGACAGCGCTGCTAGCTCAGACACTCTCCGAAGTGATGTGACTGCCACTAGGAAGGCCACCTTCTGCGAAAGGCGTGATAGAGAGACATCCCGCATCGGCTCGATGAAGAGCCGTTAGCACCCTGTTAAGATCCCAGGGTTCCAGCGGACGCTTGTAAGGTGGGACTATGTGGCAAACTCCCTGCAGGAACGTGCGGACCTGCGGAAGCCTGGCTAGACGCTTTTGAAAAAACACGGAAAGCGCCGATACTTGTCCCTTGAGAGAGCCGAGAGACAAACCCTTGTCCATTCCGGATTGAAGGAAAGAAAGAAAAGTGGGTAAGGCAAACGGCCAGGGGGTAAAACCCCGATCAGAGCACCAGGATAAGAAGATCCTCCAAGCCCTGTGATAGATCTTGGCGGACGTTGGTTTCCTGGCTTGTCTCACAGTGGCAATGACATCTTGAGATAACCCTGAGGACGCTAGGAGCCAGGACTCAATGGCCACACAGTCAGGTTGAGGGCCGCAGAATTCAGATGGAAAAATGGCCCTTGAGACAGCAAGTCTGGTCGGTCTGGGAGTGCCCACGGTTGACCCACCGTGAGGTGCCACAGATCCGGGTACCACGACCTCCTCGGCCAGTCTGGAGCGACGAGGATGGCGCGGCGGCAGTCGGACCTGATCTTGCGCAACACTCTGGGCAGCAGTGCCAGAGGAGGAAATACATAAGGCAGTCGAAACTGCGACCAATCCTGAACTAATGCGTCCGCCGCCAGAGCTCTGTGATCTTGAGACCGTGCCATGAATGCCGGAACTTTGTTGTTGTGCCGAGACGCCATGAGGTCGACGTCCGGCGTTCCCCAGCGGCAACAGATCTCTTGAAACACGTCCGGGTGAAGAGACCATTCCCCTGCGTCCATGCCCTGGCGACTGAGAAAGTCTGCTTCCCAGTTTTCTACGCCCGGGATGTAAACTGCGGAGATGGTGGAGGCTGTGGCTTCCGCCCACAGCAGAATCCGCCGAACATCTTGGAAGGCCTGACGACTGCGTGTGCCGCCCTGGTGGTTGATGTACGCGACCGCCGTGGCGTTGTCCGACTGTATGCGGATCTGTCTGCCCTCCAGCCACCGATGGAACGCCTTTAGGGCTAGATACACTGCCCTTATCTCCAGAACATTGATCTGAAGGGAGGACTCTGTCGGAGTCCAGGTTCCCTGAGCCCTGTGGTGGAGGAAGACCGCTCCCCACCCTGACAGACTCGCGTCCGTCGTGACCACAGCCCAGGATGGGGGCAGGAATGATTTTCCCTTCGACAAGGAAGTGGGAAGAAGCCACCACTGAAGAGAGGTTTTGGCTGCCAGTGAAAGAGAGACGTTCCTGTCTAGGGACGTCGACCTCATGTCCCATTTGCGGAGAATGTCCCATTGAAGTGGATGCAGATGAAACTGCGCAAAGGGAACTGCCTCCATTGCTGCCACCATCTTCCCTAGGAAGTGCATGAGGCGCCTCAAGGGGTGTGACTGGGTCCGAAGGAGAGAGTGCACCCCTGTCTGCAGCGAACGCTGTTTGTCCAGCGGAAGCTTCACTATCGCTGAGAGAGTATGAAACTCCATCCCGAGGTAAGTCAGTGATTGGGTCGGTGTCAATTTTGACTTTGGGAAATTGATGATCCACCCGAACCTCTGGAGAGTCTCCAGAGCAATGGTCAGGCTGTGTTGACATGCCACCCGGGAGGGTGCCTTGACTAGGAGATCGTCTAAGTAAGGGATCACCGAGTGGCCCTGAGAGTGTAGGACCGCCACCACGGATGCCATGACCTTGGTGAAGACCCGTGGGGCTGTCACCAGGCCGAAAGGCAGTGCCGCAAACTGAAGGTGTTCGTCCCCGATGGCGAAACGCAGGAAGCGTTGATGCTCTGGTGCAATCGGCACATGGAGATAAGCATCCCTGATGTCGATTGAGGCTAGGAAGTCTCCTTGGGACATCGAGGCGATGACAGAACGGAGAGATTCCATCCGGAACCGTCTGGTTCTCACGTGTCTGTTGAGCAGTTTGAGGTCCAGAACGGGGCGGAATGATCCGTCCTTTTTTGGCACCACGAACAAGTTGGAGTAAAAACCGCGACCACGTTCTTGAATGGGAACGGGAATCACAACTCCTTCTGCCTTCAGAGTGTTCACCGCCTGAAAAAGTGCATCGGCTCGCTCGGGGGGCGGAGATGTTCTGAAGAAACGAGTCGGAGGACGAGAGCTGAGCTCTATCCTGTAACCGTGCGACAGAATGTCTCTCACCCATCGGTCTTGGACATGTGGCCACCAGGCGTCGCAAAAGCGGGAGAGCCTGCCACCGACCGAGGATGCGGTTTGGGGAGGCCGAAAGTCATGAGGAGGCCGCCTTGGAGGCGGTTCCTCCGGCGGTCTTTGGAGGACGTGACTTGGACCGCCATGCAGAAGAGTTTCTCTGGCTCTTCTCTGACCTGTTGGACGTGGAGGAATGGGACCTGGCTGAGGGCCGAAAGGACCGAAA